>NC_040079.1:68220654-68869015 GCF_003369695.1 Bos indicus x Bos taurus | reverse complement strand
CATACAATTTTAAATATTGCCTTAAAAAAGAAAAAGGAAGAAAGAAAACCTTTCAACAATAGTACCTATTTTCAGCAAGCACTATGCTACATGCTGGGAATATAATGGTAAAAATTACACAAGCCCTATTCTCAGCAATTTTGCATTTTGGTGGGGAAACAAGGAAAAGAGAATGTTTCAATCCTGTAAAGTGTCAGAGACAGCAACTAAATCTCAGCACTTAAGTGAAATTATTTTTTTATTTTTTTCACTGTTGACTGTTACCAATAAACCGATAGCAGTACTGTTACAACTGTATGATTGATATTGCTCTTTGCTCATTATAGTCCTAATTTATGGACCATACTCATAAAAGTTCCACAAAAGTGCAGGATGCAAAATTTGTGATAACAATGTATACCCATATTATTTTATATTCTAAGTTAAAAAATAAAATTTTATGAGCAAGTAAAATCTTCATTAAGTTCATCTTAGGGCAGTAATAAAATGAAGATATGGTCCCATACGAAGGTAAATGAGGTAATTTCTTCAGAACATCTAAATTTCTCAGCTGCGGTTGTGAGTAACCCTATACCTATACCAACCACATACAACTCAATGTTTACATGTAATTCTGAAAAAAAGAAACTATGTTTAGTCAGCAGGTAACTAAGAGAAATAAAATAATTAAAAACAGAAATAGCAAAAAGTCAAAGCAAAATCTAGAAGGACATTTGCAATGTAAATTATCTTTGAAAACAACATTCAGGAATTAGATAAAAGACCCCCAACAAAATGTACCCTCAAGAGCTTTCTTCCCATACTCAATTCTTCTCTCTCTCTCCTTCACATTTATGACCAGGTGCTCAATCACTTCAATCGTGTCCAACTCCCCGCGGACCTTAGCCTGCCAGGCTTCTCTGCCCATGGGATTCTCCAGGCAAGAATACTGGAGTGGGTTGCCATTTCCTTCTCCAGGGAATATTCCCGACCCAGGGATCAAACCCAGGTCTCCTGAGTTTCCTGCATTGCAAGCAGATTCTTTATCTGCTGAGCCACCAGGGAAGCCCCATTTATGACCACAGTTTCTCAAAAGATTAGAAATAATATACACATCATCCAAAACTGGTCAACACATGACACATTCAGATCAGAAGAGCAATAAACAACGATTTTCTTTAATGCAGCAAACCATATTTTATAATATATAAATATATATATAAAATATATATATATAAATATATATAATATAATAAACCTGAATCTTCAACTGGTAAATACAGACTTAATTTTATGCTAAGGTTTGAAGCCGTATAGCATGTTATCCTAAATTTGAAATGAAATATTTAAGACAGTCTTACTTTGGCTCACAGATTAATCAACTTTCCTTTACTTAGAAGCCATTATTTTGTTTGTGAATTACTCATATCTATATATGGGCTATATAGATATATTGGGCTTCTCTGGTGGCTCAGTCGGTAAAGAATCTACCTGCCAATGTAGGAGACACTGGTTCAATCCCTGGATGGGAACGATCCCCTGGAGGAGTAAATGGCAACTCACTCCAGCATTCTTGCACGGAGAATCCCATGGACGAAGAGTCTGGTGGGCTACAGTCCACGGGTTGCAAAAGGGTTGGGCATGACTTAGCAACTACACAACATCATTGATTTATTACTTGACATTGTAATCCCAAAGTTGATTCACGGTTTAGTGTTAAGTCAAGATGACCTGATTCAAACTGTAACTCTACCATTTCCCAGTGTGGCTTTTGGCAAGTTAAGATCTAACCACCTCAATTACCTCATGATCTCTTCCATAAAAAGTGGGGAGAACAATTCTTTTTTGGCAGACTGATATGTGGATTAAGTAAAATTACACATGTACTCACGCACACCCCGCCCAGAATAGTACTAGGCAATTATAGGTGCTCAGTGAGTGAGTTTCCTGTCCCAGCTTTTGGAAACATGAGAAAATAAGGGGGATAAAGGCCAAAATATCAGTAAGTCATTGTGATTTCTTGTTAATAACTTCAGCAACACAGTAAGAAGAATTTTATTCAAATAACCTGGAGGAACATTTAATATCCCACATCATCAATATTTTTTTAAACTGAATGTTACATTTTAACCACAAATTAACTTATACACACACACACACACACACACACACACACACACTTCTCTTTGACAGCTCAAAATGCTTAGACCAAGAATGTCTCTACTAAGAGACCACCATACCCCGCACAATATTAGATATGCTTGTCCCATTTGTTTTTCTTTGAAGATTACAGACCTTAAGCTTAAGTACATCATCTGCCTTGCTATTTCTCTTGTGAGATTAATTAGTTATATTGAAAATTTTGAAAATTTATGTTTATCTAAGATGGGGAAACAGTGGAAACAGTGGCTGACTTTATTTTTCTGGGCTCCAAAATCACCGCAGATGGTGACTGCAGCCATGAAATTAAAAGACGCTTATTCCTTGGAAGGAAAGTTATGACCAACCTAGACAGCATATTAAAAAGCAGAGATATTACTTTGTCAACAAAGGTCCGTCTAGTCAAGGCTATGGTTTTTCCAGTGGTCATGTATGGATGTGAGAGTTGGACTGTGAAGAAAGCCGAGCGCCAAAGAATTGATGCTTATGAACTGTGGTGTTGGAGAAGACTCTTTGAGAGTCCCTTGGACTGCAAGGAGATGCAACCAGTCCATTCTAAAGGAGATCAGTCCTGGGTGTTCATTGGAAGGACTGATGTTAAAGCTGAAACTCCAGTACTTTGGCCACCTCATGCGAAGAGCTGACTCATTTGATAAGACCCTGATGCTGGGAAAGACTGAAGGCAGGAGGGGAAGGTGACGACAGAGGATGATATGGTTGGATGACATCACGGACTCAATGGACATGGGTTTGGGTGGACTCTGGGAGTTGGTGATGGACACGGAGGCCTGGCGTGCTGCAGTTCATGGGGTCACAAAGAGTCAGACACGACTGAGCGACTGAACTGAACTGAACTGAAACCAAGAAACAAAACCAGAAGCCTAAAGCAGATGTGTACATTTTGGGATAGGGTGAGCAGGCAACTGTCTGAAAGACTAAATAAAAGTATACATATTCTCTTCCCTGTGCTAGGCAGAATATTAGGGTTTTCCATTTGTAGGGAATCATAAAGCAAACAAACATATACACACTAACAAAAGGGTATGCATTTTAAAAAAGCCATGAGCTTTATCAGATATAAATATTATATCATTATCTATAGTTCCGAAAGGTTAGTCTTAACCTGCTAGCTATAAGATCCTGGGCATTTTTTCAATTACAGAAAGAGGATATAAAGAAACAGAGAACTATCTATAATGTTTTACACTCATTTATACAACAAATGCTTGCTGGACCCATAGGCAGATATTCACCTTGCTAAAGAAATTCTCGCTCGCTGACCTCCACTCAGTGTGATTCCACCTTCTCCGAGAACTACGTTGTCTTTCTCTGCAAACTTGGAGATGTCCTATTATCAAAAATAGAAAGTTAGGAAACAAAGAAAAACACAGAAAGTTAGGAATTTTCAGAATGTCAGATCTGAATTTAAAAGGTACATTTTCCTTCAAATATAATCATGTATCAGACTTCCACTTTAACCACAGCAGAAACTGTGAACACCGCATCTCAGCTATTTCAAATGCATTTCAGTTGGTCAAAACATTGCTGAAATTTCATAAAGTTTTTCTTTAATATTCCAATTGCTATTTATGATCATTAAATAAGAACTGGAAAATATAAAAAGTAAAGCATATGTAAATCTATGATATGTAAAGATGTGCCATCCACTGACCATTACAAAAACCCAGTGCTATTAACATGCTAATATGCACTTCCTTCCAATCTAAACCCACTCTTTTAAAAGGAAATCTCCAAAGATGAATAAACCTCCTAATAAGGAAACAAAAAGAATATCATTTACATCTCCCTGCAGTATCTAAGCATACTCAGTAGGTGACCATAAGTACAAGGCACCTCCTTTCCACACCTCTCTCACCTACTCCCCCCTGAAACAACACAGCTTTCTTTCTCATCCATTCTCCCATCTCATCCTTCTGTCCTCTCCCCATCTACTCTGCCCCTCCTGTCACCTTCCTGCCACATGTGTCCTTTCTTCAGTTCATGAGATTTTCTGTGGCAACAACCATGCTAGACATTCTAAAACATTAGAATTTATAAGAAATTGTGTTCAAATTGCTATCATTGTAAGCCTAACTCAGAAGATAAGCCATAATTCTGGAGAAAGCTAGGAAACATCCCAAAGAATCAATTAACCATTTTAAGATAAAACAATACATAATTAATTGGCAAATTAATTCTTCTGAATATAGAAGTATTATAAAGTAGGTAGAAAATGCTAGAAGGCTTTCTGGAATAGATGAGGTTTGCCCTGAGACTTGAGAATGAGAAGAGTCAGGTGAATAGTATTCAGGTGCTCAGTGGTAAAGAATCTGCTTGCCAATACAAGAGACACAAGTTCGATCCCAGATTGGGAAGATCCCCTAAAGAAGAAAATGGTAATCCACTTCAGTATTCTTGCCTGGGAAATCCCATGGACAGAGGAGCCTGGCAGGCTACAGTCCAGGGCTGCAAAAGAGTTGAATACGACTTAGCAACTAACCAACAACAACAATTCTTTAGTTTAAAACAAGGTCTTTGCCTTTTATTTTCTCATCCCCATATAAAATCTCTTTTCTTTTGTTACTACCTTCCTCTCTCTTAAAAATACTCTTCCATTTAAGTTTTCTTTTTTCTTTCACAACCCAGAAGTAGTTCATCTGTTCTCCTTGATCTGACACTAGCATTATCTATATTTAAACTGCCAAAATGGTTACTTTTATTGTTTCTGTTATATACCACATGAAAGTTAAATAGAACTTCATATACAGCTATAAATTTATAGCTGGTAAATTAGTAATCATTTATATTATGAACTAGCTTGCAGCTCCTATAGGCTGAAACCATGCCAGCCACTGCCTCCAAGGAACTGCTGTTGTCAATACTCTTGACCTAAGAGGACCAAATATGATTTTTTTTTAATGTGGTAAAAAAAAAAAAAAACAAACACTGACATGTAAGAGAAGATACAGCAGGACCCAGGGGAGCTGGCTACTCAGGCACTGGAGGAGACCAATGAGACCCATATAGCACTGCAGAGAAGAGGACCTTCCATAGTTAAAGACCCAGGAAAACAAGTGCTTGATTTCTTTCTACTGGACCAAATTGTTTTGGTTCAACTTATGAACCAGACCACATACCTATGATTCCATCCAAATAACAAGGATTGCAGCTAAATTCCACACCCCTGTTTTAAATCTCAGTCTTGCTGAAGGAGCACACCCAGGAGCACCTCTATCTTGAAGCCTTACCTGAGCTGTTCTACGCAGCACATCCTCTGCCCTCGATCTAGAGCAACTGGTAAATCAACTCACAGGTGTATTTCTTCTCTACTGTACCGTCTTTCCCTTACCCATATTCCATTCCCTTTTAGAAAATTAAATATTTTAGAGGAAAAAAATGGATACTTTTTTGTATATGAATAAATTGAGTGTAGGCTTTTGTAAAGGAGACACATTTTCTAACACAATATGAAAAAACCAGAGGTTGCCAAAATTATTGGAGCTTATTTTTTTCCTCCAAATTTGAATTCAATACAGTTTTAGTTAAATCAGATAAAATTTCTAATTTTTAAAATTTAGAAATATCAGTAGTTATCTTGATGGTATGATTATAACACAGTTATAGATTTGGAGGGTGCAGAATCCTAGCCCAGTGCAACAATTTAACAAAGATTTGTGGAATGAAGGAAGAAAAGAGGAGAGAATGGAGGAAGGGAAGGTAAACAAATATTAAGCTACAAAGAAAGAGGTATATATAAGAAAAAGAAAATGAAGAAAGGTGTACAGCCTAGAGAAAGAAAGAAAATGGGGATAAGAATAATTGTCAGAAGCAGCATATATCAGTAGGAAAAAGCAGGAAGATAGTGGCAGTATAGAGACAAGAAAAATGAAGGGGAAGATAGGAAATGACAGAAGACAAGGAACCAGAGTTGACACTTCAGCAAATATCCCTGGTGAATTCGAATGTGCAAAGAATACAAATGCAATTTATTACAATAATTTTCTTAAGACAATATATAAGAGATTGTTTCAGCCAAATATCTCTCACAGGAGCCGGTAATACTCACCCTTTCAACAAGCTAAGGAAATAGGAGGGAGAAGGAAACTAAAAAATCTCTTCCTTCTTTCCTACATGAACAGGCTGAAATATAACACTAGAGAAAGAAATCAGAAGATCCTCAAGTGAGCTCAAGCTTTTTACACTCAGACTGGATGGAATATCATCAAATTCCTCCAAAAAAGACCAGAAATAGCATTTCCTTTGAGTATCACTCCTCAAATCCTGACTTGGAGCTGGTCCAGGGAAAGGAGAAAATGCATTAAGAAAATGAAGATTCAAGGAAGGAACTGCTTGAATGGTTTCTCAGTACCAAGTTAATCTATTTCAACTATAATACAAGCTACTGTTTCCTTTTTATTTTCAGAATAGTATCAAATTTTAAGCTCCTATGACAATGAACTCTGCCCTGTGCCTGGGATGCTCAGCACTCTCAGTCAGTAAGCTATGCCAGCATCCCTGGGATGCCCAGGCCTGCCTGGAATGATGCCTGGTGAGTCAGTCACTTTCTTTGGCCTGGCTTAGACAGAATGGGATTTCTCAGTGTGAAACTTCCACTCATACTTGGGAGAATTTCCAGGTTGGGTGCATTCTTGGAAAATGCCATGAAGAATTGAATCTAAGCATCCTTGCCCCCCAGGTCACTAGTGAGCTGAAATCTGAATGATTTGTGGTACCCATTTAGAAAGCAGTTGGGATGTCATGTAAACCATGCTAGAGGTGACTGTTCAATAAAGAACAAAGCTGGAATACTCAACTGGATGGCATGGGACCCAGGATTTGAACCCTGGTCTATAAGCTATTATGAAATCTCAGTTACTTAAAAGCTTTGTAATTTAATTCTCTTAAGCATAACCTGGGTGCAATTATAGCCCATCTTTTATAAAGGTGCCCAGTATGAGAATTAGAAATATGGTATATACAAAGAAATTCAATAAATATAAATAAAAGAGATGAAATGTGCTGATATAAATGAAATATTTTTAATTCTAAAATAAAGCTTAAAACAAAATAGAAAATATGAATGGCAACATTGACCACAGAACACAGCGACCTATTTTCCAGCTGTTTCCATTAATAACTAGATAAGTAGCTTTGGGCAAGTCTCTTCTGGGCTTCAGTTCTCCATCTATAAAAGGGGATAATAGTACCTTCCCTTAACAGGTTCAAAAATTTGACGTAATTTAATATAAAGAGCTTGGTCCATAAATCACACTCAAACATTGGTGATGTACAGTTTTAGAATGAGGTATTTACCAATGATTTGTATACATCATTCATTTCCATTTGGCCTTGAATAAAATGTTCACCTGATGTAATACTATACCCCACTCTCCTACTAAAGGAAAAGCAAATTCTAATTAGTCTGAAAATATAGCCTTTATTCATATTATCATAAAAAATGTACAAGGGATAATGCAGGGGGAAAGAATTGGACTGAGAATTGGAAGTCCTATGCTCAAGTCCTAACTTTGTATGTCTTCACCAAGTGTACTTTGGTTGAGGTTGCTATGTACACATATTTTGAAACTTACAGTTCAAGGTTCTTAAGAGTGACACCATATTCTTAAGAGTGACACCAGATTAGATCTAGATACTTTCCAAATGCTACCACTTTGAAGATGGCTGTTTAATTTTATTTAACATTTTGTTGTTGTTGTTCAGTCGCTAAGTTATATCCAATTCCCTCACGACCATATGGACTATATAGTCTGCCAGGCTCTTCTGTCCATGGGATTTCTCAGGCAAGAATACTGGAGCAGCTTGCCATTTCCTTCTCCAGGGGATCTATCCATGCTATATTGTGCTATGATAGTTTTATTCATTGTATTATCTCCTCAATATAAAATAATCAAGGGGGGCTTAGGGAAGGCCAATTCTTTACCTTCTATTTTCCAAGAAATGTTTTCACACTTTTAGGATGATTCTGTAGTATTTGATTTGAAATTTCCACTATCATATGTTTTTAGCAGTACAAATAAACAAGAAGACTATTTTTAAATCCCTACATTTTTCTGCTAATTAAGATACTACTGAATGAACACCTAGTTAGACAAATAAATACTTTAGTAATCAACACTACAGTAACCTTCTTCATGAGTCAACATAAGAATTCTATAAGAAAATAGATGGACACAAGCTGCTTTCAAGGAAGCTCTGTGCTCAAATTCACTTCTCCAAATTTTTTTCCAGTCTGGACTAGACTGGACTGGAAGTATAAGATTTTGTATTTCAAATTATATAGTTCTATCAAATGTTCTATGACCTTCCCTGGCATTTAATACCAAAAAAGAACACACACACACACACTCTAATAAAACCGTTGTACATAAATCATTGAGATTTTGTGATTTTTATTTCTATAAGATATATTCTTATTAGTAGGATAGCTTGGCCATTGGTATGTCTTCTTTCTTTTTAAGAGAGGCTGTTGCCAGAATCCTTACCAAACCACATTTAAAAGTTAGACTTCCAAAGTTGCAGTTTTCCCAGCAAGATCTGAGAGTTCCCTTTTCCTCAAATCATCACCTACAATAGCTATTATATTTATACAAGGTATGAGATAAGCATCTAGTCTTATTTTCTTTTACTATTATAGTAAACATGATTTATTAAATAAATGATGTTTCCAATTAATTTACATATCATCTATCATCATCTCACATTTCCAAAGATCTGCTTCAGGACTATTTGGTTCCTTCTATTTCTACAATAATATTCTGCTGAGTTTTTGGTGTTTAGGTGTTTTAATGGCTTTAAGTAAGATTTAATACCTGACAAAGCACAATCCTTCTTCATAAATTGTGGTCTCTTTTTGCTCAGTCTCCTATATAACAATATTAACAATAAAAACAATGTAAGTAAGAATGCTAATAAGAGCTAATATATATTGAGTGTTTACTAGGTAACAGGTACTATTTTAAGTCCTTTATGAGTGTTAACTTTTTTAATGCTCATCACAATTCTATCTCTCTTATAAACATGAGAAAATTCAAAGTTAGAAAAGGTAAATGTCATTCCAAAGATAACACAGCCAAAAAACAATAGAGGCAGGATTCAAACTAAGGCAATTTGTCTACAAAGCGTGGACTCTAAACTCCTTTTGGTATTTCCTCCCACATGAAATATACTTTAGTAAAATTCTGAAAACAATCTTATTCAGATGTATTTGCAGTTTCATTAAATATAAACATAAGTTTGAGTGCAATTTGCATCTTAGAATGCTGCTGGTGCTACTCAGTCGCTTCAGTCGTGTCTGACTCTGTGTGACCTACAGACCGGAGCCCACCAGGCTCATCTGTCCATGGGAGTCTCCAGGCAAGAACAGTGGAGTGGGTTGCCATGCACTCACTCCTCAGGGGATCTTCCCAACCCAGGGCTCGAACTCACAGCTCTTCTGTCTCCTGTACTCTCGGGGCCGGGCAGGGGGTTGGGGGGTTTCTCACCACTAGCACCACCTGAGAAGACCCTCTTAGGATGCTAACTCTTATTAAAAATCATGATCTTTCCATTAATTCAGTTCTTGTTTTGGATCTTTCAATAAGATTTTCTGATCTTCTATATACATGTTCTGTAAATTTCCTATCAGATTTATCCTTAAGTATTTTATCATTTTCTACTAGTGTGAACTGAAGAGCTTCTTATTTCCATTTCTAGATTGTTATTGCTAACATAGAGAAGAGCTAATTATTTTTATATGTTTATCTACTATTCAGCCATCTTATCATATTCCTTTATCAATTCTGGCAGAGTTTTGCTCTCTGCTTTTGCTAGAATCTCTTGGGGGTTTTTTAGGTGAACTTTTTTTTTTCATAAACATGTAATGTTCTTTTTTTAAGACAAACAATTAAATTTTACCATTTAAAATAATGCTTACTTTGGAATGTTTGGTTAAAAAAGTTACGAAGTTTTTTAAAATGAAGTTTTCTTCTATTCTTACTTTGAATTTTTATTACAAATCACTGCTAAATTTATGTAAGATTCTTTTAGCATCCACTGACCTTGTTACATGGTTTTTGTTCATTGTCAATATACAAATTATTAATATATCATATTTATAAATTGTTTATATTGAAGCACTCATATTTCTATTCATGAATCTTGCTTGATCATCTTTTCATACCATGCTGAATCCTATTTATTAATACTTCATTTAATAGTATTTTATTTAAATATCTATATTCCTAAGTATGATTAACTGCAGTTTTCTTTTTTATATAACTTTTCAGATTTTGATACAAATAATCTTCTCGCTTTAGAAAATGAAGAGTTCTTCATTTTTGTCTATAATTTGGTATAGTTTAAATAATACAGGAAGTTATGCTATTAAAGGTGAAATATAATCCAGCTATGCAATTTTCTACTGATAGTGTCTTTTTAAGTAATACACATTGAACTATCTTTACAGTGATAATCTGTCTATTCAAGTTTTTTTGTTTCTTTTTTCAATTTTGATCATTTGTATTTCCTTAGTAAATCATCCAGTTCCTCTAAGTTTTAAATCTGTTTCAACAGAATTGCACTAACTTTTAATAATAATTTTAATCTTGCTCATATTTTTGCTAAAGCTTCTTTGTTATTCCTAATATTGTAAGTCTTTTCTTGACTACAAACAAGGATAGATTCAACAATTTTATTGATCTTTTCAAAGAACTGGCTTTAGGAATTATATTGTCTTTCATTTCTCTGTTGGTTTTCTCCTTCATTAAATTAAAATTTGATCATTACTTACTCCATTATAACTTTTTATTTAGTTCCTTCTTTAAAATTCTCAAGAAAAATATAAATGTTGTATATTTTTAGCCTTGTTTCTTAATAATAAAGGTATTTAGAGCTAAAAATCTTCTGAGTGCAGTCATGTTCTACAGATTGTTATATGAAGCATTCTAGGTTTCAAATAATTTATAGTCAGTCAGGAGATTTTACCTTTCCAAGTATTTGTCTTCAACTTACCTGGCTTAATTATATCTAAATAGATGTAATTTTTACCAAGCATAACATGTTTTGTCATTCTCATTAGAACCTATGACTTAAGAAGAAGCTAAGCAACTATAAAAAAAAAAAAAAAGTTTGAGTGGACAAAGAGTAATATTAGAAGGTCTTACATGTATTTCCTAAAATTTTAATGGATTTTTACAGATCTTCAATAGCAAAACTGAAAAAATTGGGGCTTGGGCTAAATTTAGCTTAAGAGGAGAGATCTTCAAACATATTTTAAAAAGATCTAATCTGATATGAAATGTAAAGGTATTGTTTGTTGTTTTAGCAAACTGAAGTTGTTTTAAGTATTAGATAAGACTTTATCCTCTAGCACTACTTTCCTCAATAATATTTTAATGGTATATAAAATATTTTCATTTATTAGTATATCTAACCAGAAGCTATTACAACTGCTATCCAAAATATTCATTATAATGACTGGAGTATAGAAATACACATACATTTGAATATACATACATATATAAACACATATAGATTGCATTTTTACACATCTGTATATATGTGCATATACATGTACATACATGTGCATATAATACATATGTGCCTGTGTATGTATGGCATGCATACAAATATGCAGGTGTTTATTCAGCTTGATCTCTATCATCCACTATTATTGTGCTAAGAAAAGAGAAGTCTGCAATAAGTAAAAGAGGATTATTATTTTATGAATTAAATTACTATTTCTCTCACCAAAAAAAAAATTTTAAATATGTGAAAGATAATGGAGTTCTTAACAAACAAGTTGTCTCACTTTCCAAAGGTTTATTCTCTTCAATCCTATTAATATAACATAATGAGAGCTGACTGACCAAGAAGGCTTATTGTATCCCATGACCCTAAAATACAGAAAAGTTAAATTTTTTCTCACTTGATAGAGGACAGCTTGACCAAAGAACATGTGATCCAAAGTACTCTAAACAATTCAAGTTCATTCAATCCAACTGATCGTGTCACACCCCTGTTTATAACATCACAAAACAAACAAACAAAAAAATATACTGGATCCTTGTGAGCTCCAGAATAAAATCCAAGCTTCAAAAGATGGCATACAAAACGTTTCCCAGCTCACTTCTTCATCCTCACCTCCCAGCACGCTTACAAATGCATCTTGACCCCTGGCCACACTGAAGTTTTATTGTGCTCCAAATTTACCACCTTCCACCATCTGCACCTGCTGGTTCCTCTATCGAGATGACTTTCCTCTACTTCTTAATCTGGCAAATTCCTTTAAGGTCAATAAAAATTTAATATCCTCCATAAAGTCTTCCATTATGTTAAAAGGCATGTTCCTATGTGTTTTAAGAGCTGTTTATGTTCCTATGAAAGAACTTTCATCTCTTTTCTTATTGTCTGTTTACATTATCTTTATCCTCAAAGACTGCAAGCTTCTCAAGGACAAAGACAGAATTATTATTTGTTCTATGCTTTGGGAACCAGGACAGGTTTAAGATATTATTGGTATATGTTCTAAACAGTGAGTAAAGTATTTTAGGCAACTTAGAGATGGTTAAGATTAATCCTCTGCCTTCAGAAGCTTACAATCTGCAGCCTACCAGGGACAACTTAATGAAAGACCTGGATTTTGAGTTAAGATGTGGCTCCATGCCTGAGAACTTCGTGTCTTCCTCATCCAACTTTACCAAGTCTGCCCCCAACTTACCTCTCTGGCCAGGTTGACAAACTGTAATAAGACACCAGAACACATTCATTAACCCTCAACCCTGAATCTTCATTGGAAGGACTGCTGCTGAAGCTCCAACACTTTGGCCACCTGATGTAAAAAGCCAACTCAATGGAAAAGACCCTGATGCTGGGAAAGACTGAAGACAAAGGGAGAAGGGGATGACAGAGGATGAGATGGTTAGATAGCATCACTAACTCAATGAATATGAACTTGAGCAAACTCCAGGAGATGGTACAGGACATAAGAACCTGGCATGCTACAGTCCATGTGGTTGCAAACATTCAGACATGACTCAGCAACTGAACAATGACAATAAATACTGTCATTTTAAAAGTAGATTGTGATGTGAGATTAAACAGATAGATGAATGGAACAGAATAAATATTTCACAAACAAACATGTAGATCAGAACCTAGCATAAAAGTGTCAGAATGACAAATTATAGAGAAAGGAGAAACTGCTCAAAAAATGATCCTGGGACAAATGGATCTCCCTATGGAAGATAAAATTAGACCCCTAGCTCATACCAAATACAAAAATTAATTCCAGCGGTTTTTAGTCCTAAATGTAAAAATTGAAGCTAAAAATACTAAAAATATATAAAAAATATATTTTTATCATTTGTGTTAGAATGTCTTAAAGAAAAGATAAAGAACAAACCATAAAGAAATACACAGATATAATTTGTTATATGAAAATCAAAAGTCTATTTAACAAAAGGCTTAGTGCAAAATATACATTGCATCATCTCCCATCCATAAAGGATAGTAATGCAATGTATTTAACTGTCTTAGTCCAGTCCTTCCAAGCTGTAGATACCAAGAAAGTATTAAACATGAAATTATCTTATTATGGGAAATACTTGTATAACAGAAAATAGGAAGGAAAGCAAGGAAGGCTGGGAGAGGTGTCAGACCTCGATGCAGTTTCAACCCTCCAAGTGAAGGAGAGAAGGACAGAAGCTTGAATGGAAAGACATCAAAACACAATCTAAGCAAGATTTGACAGAGCCGTCTAGAAGTCTCTGAGCCAAAATCCGTAAATAAATAAGTCCCATGTCTTTCAGACACAAGATCTGCTTCAGTATCCATGCCATACTTGATCAATCAGGGAAAGCAGCCTGTGGAAGGAGTAGTCTCAAAACAAACTCTGAAAATGAATGATTTCAACTCACAATGATGGACTCTCATTCAATTACATTCCCTACAACAGTGGTGCATAAGGCACATCTCTCAGCTACTATGAACTTAGCAAAACAATTGACATAGGATATGAAGTCAAACAGCTAACAAATATAACCTCACAAGCAGTCAGGGAATTGCAAATTAGAACAGTAAAGAAATATGGGGACTTCCCTGGTGGCACAGTGGACAAGAATCTGCCTGCCAATGCAGGGAACACAGATCCAATCCCTGGTCCAGGAAGATTCCATATACCATGGAGCAACTAAAGCTCATGCGCCACAACTACTGAGCCCATGCACCACAGCTACTGAAGCCTGAATGCTTTAAGGCCTGCAAGTCACAACCAACAAGCCCCGTAAAGCAACTACTGACACCACGTGCCCTGGAGTCAGCAATCTGCAGCTACTGAGCCCACATTCCACAACTACTGAAGCCATGTGCCTAGAGCCTGTGCTCTGTAACAAGATAAGCCACTGCAATGAGAAGCCCGTGTACCCCAACGAGAAAGTAGCTCCCAATCTCCACAACTAGAGGAAGCATACATGCAGCAACGAAGACCCAGTACAGTCAAAAATACATAAAAGTTAAAAAAAAAAAAAAAGAAAGACAACTTTTTACAACTTAGAATGGTAAAACTTTAAGTCTCTGTTAGTAAGAAGCATTTTCAAAGATTGAGGAAACAGGAACACTCATAAATGGCTAGTGGTAGTGTAAATCAGAACAGCTGCTTTAAAGTGCAATTTGGCAGTGTCTAGTGATATTGGCAGAAAGTGAAGCGGAACTAAAAAGCCTCTTGATGAAGGTGAAAGTGGAGAGTGAAAAAGTTGGCTTAAAGCTCAACATTCAGAAAACGAAGATCATGGCATCCGGTCCCATCACTTCATGGGAAATAGATGGGGAAACAGTGTCAGACTTTATTTTTCTGGGCTCCAAAATCACTGCAGATGGTGACTTCAGCCATGAAATTAAAAGATGCTTACTCCTTGGAAGGAAAGTTATGACCATCCTAAATAGCATATTGAAAAGCAGAGACATTATTTTGCCAACAAAGGTTCATCTAATCAAGGCTATTGTTTTTCCTGTGGTCATGTATGGATGTGAGAGTTGGACTGTGAAGAAGGCTGAGCGCCAAAGGATTGATGCTTTTCAACTGTGGTGTTGGAGAAGACTCTTGAGAGTCCCTTGGACTGCAAGGAGATCCAACCAGTCCATTCTGAAGGAGCTCAGCCCTGGGATTTCTTTGGAAGGAATGATGCTAAAGCTGAAACTCCAGTACTTTGGCCACCTCATGAAAAGAGTTGACTCACTGGAAAAGACTCTGATGCTGGGGGGGATTGGGGGCAAGAGGAGAAGGGGACGACAGAGGATGAGATGGCTGGATGGCATCACTGACTCAATGGACGTGAGTCTCAGTGAACTTCAGGAGTTGGTGTTGGACAGGGAGGCCTGGTGTGCTGCGATTCATGGGGTCACAAAGAGTCAGACACGACTGAGCGACTGATCTGATCTGAGTGATATTGGAACTTGCCTGGAGAATCCCAGGGGTGGGGGAGCCTGGTGGGCTACTGTCTCTGGGGTCGCACAGAGTCGGACACAACTGAAGCAACTTAGCAGCAGCAGCAGCAGTGATATTGGAAAGCAAAGACCTTACTTTGCCAACAAAGGTCTGTCTAGTCAAGGCTATGGTTTTTCCAGTGGTCATGTATGGATATGAGAGTTGGACTGTGAAGAAGGCTGAGTGCCGAAGAATTGATGCTTTTGAACTGTGGTATTGGAAAAGCCTCTTGAGAGTCCCTTGGACTGAAAGGATATCCAACCAGTCAATCCTAAAGGAAATCATCCCTGAATATTCATTGGAAGGACTGATGCTGAAGCTGAAACTCCAATACTTTGGCCACCTGATGCAAAGAACTGACTCATTGGAAAAGACCCTGATGCTGGGAAAGATTGAAGGCAGGAGAAGGGGAAGACAGAAGATGAGATGGTTGAATGGCATCACTGACTCGATGGACATGAGTTTGAGTAAGCTCTAGGAGTTGGTGATGGACAGAAAAGCCTGGTATGCTGCAATCTATGGAGTCACAAAGAGTTAGACACGACTGATCGACTGAACTGGCTGAGTAAAATATTAGAACAACCTAAATGTATGTCAATAACAAGGTGAATAAATAAAATGTTACACATAAGCACTATATAGCAAATGAAAAGAATGAAATAGAATTTCTACATCTAAATAGTATAGCTAGACCTCAAAAAGGTAATAGGAGCAAAGATAGCAAGCTGAAGAATGATGTGTATAAATTATACTATTTACACAGATTTTGAAGCCACACAAAACTATTAAGTATTGTTTATAGATAAATATATTTAGTGTAAATTCATTTAAATGCATTGGAAAAATATGTATCACATTTGTAATAATGACTGCTCGAAGCTTGGGGTTTATGAAGAATGATGTTGAGGATTTAGGGAAATGTTCTTCAAATCCATCCAGAGCTCTAACAATAAAGAAAACAGGGATATTGTCAAATGGATGTTTCCAAATCTAGAACAGATGCTAGTGATACAGATTACATTGTAAAACACAAAACTAAAGATTCCTGCATCTGAAAAAGATTTGATGTTCTCAACCAACACATTTGACCTTCTTTTCTGGAATGAAATCATTTTTGAAGAAAAATGCATCAATGTGGATAATTTAATAAGTATGTCAAAGATTATAATAGAAAGCTGTTCAGATTGAAGTGAAACAAAATAGTCAGGCTAGACTGAAGAGAACTGTGAATAAGCCTTGTCCTTTAAGATCAAATACATTAATAACATCAATATCCTGCTAATGTGAGTACTTATTCTGATTACTTTATTGTTCATTTGTAGAGTTCTTTATTAGTATTTAGCTTCTATTTGATTTAACATAAAACACTTTGTTTTGAATACACTGTTAAACATTTATCTTTGCTGACTACTAAAGGCACTCCAATCTGGTGCTATATTTATCTTAAGGGTGTTGGTTTTCAGCCTTGGTGCTATCATGAGTTTAAAAAGCAGTACAGAGCATGAGCTGCTCAGAGAAGCTTTGTACCCAGAGACAAATGGTTTCTCTTTGCCTGCACTGCAACTTCTCTGGAGTTCTCTTGGAGTTACCCATAAAAACTGTTGGAGGAAATCATTGATTGGAATTAAAGTACAGGGCTGGGCTTCCCAGGTAGCTCGAATGGTAAAGAATCTGCCTGCAATGCAGGAGACCGTAGTTCGATCCCTGGGTTGGGAAGATTCCCTGGAGCAGGGCATTGCAACCCACTCCAGTATTCTTGCATGGAAAATCCCATGAACCAGAGGAGCCTGGTGGGCTACAGTCCATGGGGGGTCGCAAACAATCAGACACGACTGAGCACACACACACACACAAGCTAGAGGACATGATTTGATTACTTATACAAAAATTAGCTATTGAGATTTTTTAAACCTAAGTCAAAATAAATCAAATTTAAAAATTGTGATCAATTAATTTTCTTATTAAAGGAGACCTTGAAAAATATTTCTTTGTAACCACCCTACACTGCCATTTTAATATATTTCTCAGCAGTTTACCTAAAAATAAAATCAAATATCTGGATCATTGGTTTTCAAAGTTATTTATTTTGACCAATTATTTTCATAATTATTTCAGAATCACCTAGGGAGTTTGTAAAAACTGCTGCACCTATTCTTACTCAGAAGAAATAGACCAGAGTGCAGGAATATGCATTTTAACATGTGATTTTCATGCCTGCTTGAACCTGTTCTTTTGGCTAACTTCCTTTACAGCATGCTGGTCAGAAAAGCAAATGTCAACTTCAAAGGATTCTGTGCACATAATATATTAAGTCTGTTTGAGATTGTAAAGCACTTGAAAATACTTCGATAAAGAGTACCAGAGAGGGTCAAAGTAATATTATAATAAAAGTCCAATAAAGATTAACTTATTTTATTATTTAGAAGTACATAACATACCCCATGTTATGGACATACTTTTTACACAAATGTGTATCACTTTATTTTTTTAAATGCATCTAAATTTCATCACCTGATATTATTCAACTGAGCCAGACAAATCAGAAGCTATTAAAAGAGGAACTGCTAATACAAAGCTCATTAACTCTGTCTTGAACATATCAGAGAAACAGTAGAGGGTATTATATTGAGACAGAAAGAACTTTAAAAAAAGGGTGGAGTGTTACATTAACTGGCCCTGTGTAATTATGCAATATTTGCTGAGTACATTCGAGCTTCCTGTGACTTTGTAGATAGGAAAATACCATAAACCTTGTTTTATACCTGTATTATCACTCTTCAGAACAACCTTGACAATACAGCTGCTTGTGGTAAGGGAGGATGGTAAGAAGCTTGGGTTGACGGAACATGAACTTTAGAAGCAGTGCTATTCAATAAGGAATGTTTGTAACCAATCTTTAGACAGTTAATGCCACTGTTATTAATGTTTAGTAATTATTAAGCACTTGTATTGTGCTTTATGTACAAGGACACTAGGCAAGGAGGAGGAAGGAGAAAAGAAGTGTTGGAGGAACAGAGGAAAGGGGAAGGGAAAGGAGAGGAAGAAGAGAATTTGAGAAAGCCCAAGAGCACACTGTAAAGAGAAAAAGAATGAACTAACCATTTTTGCACAAAGCTGCTGTAAACGTGGATGTAGCTCTGCATGATATGTATCAACACAGGGAAGTTAACTTCTACAGCAGGAAATATACACGAACAAATTCATGAAGTAGCCTGTTCGCCTAAGTCAAACTTGATTACAAATAACTGTGCATACAAATATTGGCTAAAGATTAGTCCTTATCAGAAAGTGTAGGAAGTAAGAACTTTTTATCAACTTGAAATATAAAAGCTCTTCTTTCACTGGGCTTTGGTACTAAGTCATAGCAGAAAACTGAAATAAACTGAAATTCCAATGTATTTGTTATTGGACCCAACACAAGTACAAAAAGCACTATTATAATAGATGTTACAGTCTTTGTCACCAATATTAAACTATTGTTTAATACTCAGATATATATATATAAACACATACATGGTTTTATATATGAATTTGAAAGTATATACATAATTCTATTAATATCTCTATGCCTTTGATGTCTATTTCTGTATGTGTGTAGGCCTATATTTGTATTTGAAAACTAATAATGTAAGCATTTTTAAAGGAATAGCTTTGAAATGCAGGGCTTTAAGGTATTTCAGGGTAAGTGTTTCCAAGGAAGTAAAGTTAGAAAAGATACTTGAGACAAATAATTTTATTTATTGTATTCTAGCTCTACGTTAGACTCATTTAACCCCAGATTTCTGAACTCCAGATTTCAGATTCTCTGGAATGACCCTTAACAACCTAGTTTTGAAAAGCTCTCTACATGATTTTGATTCAATTGGTCTAAGAATTGGCATTTAAGAATCTACTCATTCCTTAACTATCTCTTCCAGGTCTACCCACCCAAGATGCTGGGACAAATCCAATCTGTGAAAAGCACTCCTTTCTTAGAACTTTGCTGGCACATGACTGTGCTGCCCTGCAGCTGATCCTGCTCTGGAGTTCCTCACAGGTCTCCCAGGTCTCTAGGACTAGGACTCCCCAGGAGCTGAGCTTGTGTACTACCTCACCCATCACCTCTGAAGAAATCCTATGAAAATCCTTATTCTTTCTACAGGTGACTTTGGAGAACCAGCTGTTCAACTTGCCCTGATCAGGCTTCCTTCCCAAACTGACTGCCCTTCTACTTGGCCACCTACTGTATTTTAAATTTGAGGTCATGAGGCATGAAGAAAAGATTCTGCCCCAGTGGCAAGAAGAAAAATGTTTACTTGGGAGAAGATGAAAAAAATTTTCCTGACCTTTAAATTTCAAGTGTGTTTTTTTATGTTCTCTATCAAGCCTTTATCAAGTGTAATAGAAAAGCTTCTGTATACTCCATATATAAATAATATGTGTAATATATATTTTAGAAAACTTATGAATCTTTGCCTAACTAAAAAACTTATTACATTTTGATTCCACTTGCTTGACTTAATATGAATAGAATGCTAGATTCTATTTAGAAATCTAGAATCTAGAATGCTAGATTTCTATTTAAAAAAGAAGATATGCATCAAGCAACAAAGGTTTACTGTATAGCACAGTGAACTAGTCAATATTTTATAATACTTTACAAAGGAAAATAATCTCAAAAATAATATATGTGTACATGTATAACTGAATCATCTTGCTGTGCCCTTGAAAAATTGTAAGTCAACTATACTTCAATAATACATATATGTATACATATTAAGAAAAAAATAAAAAATACATTTCAAGTGTTAGGATAGGTGATTTTCCCAAGATCCAGGAGTACAGATTTTATGAATATGGTAGCTTGATACGTCATTTATAGGAAAACAAGTCATAACCTCCTCTTTCACAAAGGCAGCCTTACAATCCCAATGGTTTAATAATACTGCTACAATCATAGTGAGATTAACCAGTCTAAAGTTCTAACTCAAAATCTGCAGTGTTCAATGCAGAAGGCATTAGCGTCTAAGAATTTCTAATACACAATCCTAATCAAGCATAGCAAAAAAAAAGGTAAGTCAGAAGATCTGGATTCTCTCACTGGTCTCATCAATTATGAGACATATGATTCCAATAAGTCTCTTAAATTTTCACTTCTTAAACTTTAAAATGTGAATAACAATATTTCATAAATGTCTAACCACATCTCCATTATCTCCCTCCAGTTTGTGTGTTACACTGGATAAATCTTCCTAAAACACTGTTTTTATTATGGCACTCCCCCCAGTGAGGGAAGTCACCATGCAAGATACTGTGGACCCACCTGCTCCCTGCCCAGGGTTCCTACCTGTGCTCCCACTAAGCACCATGTTTCGCCAAATCCTCTGCAGCTGGAGTGTTGCATGAGAATTGGATTGCCCCAGGTATATGTAATATGAAAGTCAAGTGTGGAGGACTCTGCCTTTCTGCCTTTTTTGGCTATTTGGTTTAATTGCTGGCAAGTGCAGAGACAGAAATCATGATCTGCGTGTTTTCTCCCAGTTCAGCTGTCACCATATACCCCTTCTTTTCCAGACTCTACCCTTCCTGCACTGCCTAGAGTTCCCCTTAAAGTGCACTGTTTTTGCTTGACTCCAGCCCATTTCATCCTATACCCCAAGCCACACCAAACTGACTCTAGGTACAAAGGTTCAACAAACGTTCTCTGCTAGCTCCAGGTCTTGTACATTCTGTTCTCTTTCTGGAATGTTCTCCTGTTCTTCATTCAGATGATTCTTACTCATCCATCATCTCTCACCTTAGCTGTCACTTCCTTCAGGGAAACCTCATCTACCCATCTAAGACCAGATTAAGTGCTGTTTCCATATACCACATGAGAATCTTACATTAACCAATATCCTAGAACTTAACAAACTGCACTGGCTTTACTTGCTTATCTTCACCAGAATGAAAGACCCTTGAGGACAGGGATTGCTCCTATTCACCAATAATCCCCAGAGTTTGATGTCCTTTGTTCAATAATTGCACTCACAGATATTTACTACACAAGTGAATATATATACGTGTGTGTGTGTGTGTTTTGTGTATGTGTATATACATTTTCCCCAAAATACTGTAAGTCAAAAACTCATAACAAACAGGATCCTTGTTATACTTGCACGCAGTATTCAGAGTGCCTAACATATACTGTTAGGGGGAAACAGGGGAAACTCAATAAATATTTATTGAGATCAAAATTTTAATTTATGAAATTTGAATCATGGATACTTAAACTTTCTAAATAAAAATTAGGTATTACAGATTTGGCCTCAAATATATTCTTGATAATACAATTGCTGTTTCTAGGGCTATTTTTGTCTAGAGAATACTTTTACACTCAATTTTTAGAAAAACTAAGTTTCCCTTCCTGGAAAGGCCTTTATGAATATTATTACCAAGTTCTAAGTTTCTAGTAAAGTCTAAAGTTCTCTTAAATATAAGTGTAAAATCTTCTCTCGATCTTGTCTAATTAGCCATTGCTACAAAACAGAAAACTCCAAGGGTGTGGGGTCCAGAATACTAATTCTTCAAGAGGATGAAACATCAGGCTTATCTATAAGATACAGCATGGCTTTGACCTTTGGAAAACTTAGCTAATTTTTTTGTTTGATTTTTAATATGAAAGCCTGGCTTAACTTTCTGAATTTCATTATCTATTCATGAGCTACCTTGATCCCACACAGTTATAATTAAATTTTTATACGACTGTTCTGTGGATTTGCCCACCTCTTAGGAAGAAGGGCAGTCTTTGGGTTATTCTGGATTTAGAGATGTCAGAACTGTCATTTAAGTTAATAATTAGTTCCAGAATTGCAATCGTAATTCCTAAAAGTTAGTTCATACTTTTAGAATTTAGCACAGGCTCATCTCGATTGCAAACTCTACAGAAAGCTGTCACTAGATAACTAGAAAGTGACAATTCAAAGGACCAGTGTGTGCAAAAACACTCGGCACAGCACTACTGACTTGAGCCCTCCCAGTGGATGTTAACTAGTATTTATTTTTTAAGTTTCAGGGTTCAAATGATGTGAAATAACAGTCAGTTCAGGAAACACTATGGTGTTCCTGCTTGGTCCTGGTTCCATAGTATTATAAAATAAAGGTATTTGCTTCATATTACAATAAGTAAATGGCAGTGCTTTCAAACTTAATTACCTATCAGTAGAAAATGACAGGTGGATCAAGGTACAGTCACTTGGTGTGGTTTATTCTGGTTTAGGGAACGTAGTTCAGTGTGTTTCAAATATCTGTTTTCAATGTTTATTATATCTTGGCTACTACTGAATGCAAATGTTAATTTGTATGGTATCTTTTTATTTACACATCTCCCAAGTGAACATTCCTGAATTCTCCTACAATTGTGGATTGACCACCCAAAAGTTAAGCCTCTGTTCAATGCAGGTTAGTTTTGGCCAGATGTGAAGATCCAGGGGTCAAATTCAAATATAATTAGTCTTGTGGTATGTGTAAGATGGAATTTATTTTCCAGAAGAGTTAACTCATTTCTTTGCTTACTTCCCTCCCAAGTTTTTCATATTTCTTGCCAATTTCCCTCCCAAGTTTTTTTTCCTCTTAATAATTTCTTGCCAACTTCCCTCCCATTTTTTTTTCTTCTAGTGACTTAAATATGAAGACTGCATAGTAGAAGGGAAAACACAAACAGATTTTACATCTTCAACTTACACAGTAAATATTTTTATTACAATGTGTATGTAATGGCTGTCTTGACAAATATTTACCTAATGAAGACCATTTTGTGGTTACAAAAGGATTGCAACAACTTTGTGGAAACCAATTACATATACTAAGCCTCTGATCTTTTCTTACACCCCCCACCCCACACAATTATAAAAGCCAATTACTGCTCCAAACCAGGTACTTTTACATAAGAGTGAGTCACTAAATACAGTCCAATTATTTGGTATCCAAATGCTGGCCTGCCTAGAATCTGTTGCTGTCAGTTGTAGGGTAGTATGGTAGGATAAGGTATTGAAGAATTGCAAATGGCTGGTATTCTGGAAATTTTAAGAAGGTAAGAGAATAGTGAGATATTACTCTTACAGTACGAAATATGATTAAACTCTCCTTAACGGAGAAGTAAGTTAATGTGGGGCCAATTACATTAATTCCTCTTTTTGGGCTAGCAAAATCTTCAGTGCTGGTTACAAAAGTCACAAATACTTAGGAGGATTTTAAGGGAAGTTTGGGTACATAGAAAGTAAACAATGGGAGGATAAGTCAATGGACACAAGGATACACAATGGTATTTTAAAAGAACTATTAATTTGTCTAGAAATCCTTTTACTATAATTAAGATTTGAAGTATGACATATAAGCAAGACTTGGAGAAGTTCCTGAAAGAGGAGATCTCAGGGTAAAAAATCTGAGCAGAACTTGCTCACTCGTGTCTGCTCGTTACAACTTTTCTATCAGCATAGCCCTGTCTCCATGCCCTTCCCTGTGATAAAGTCTTCATGCAACTCCACTGACGGAATATTTTCAACCACAGACTGAAATCAGGAAACTATGTGAACTATGTTGTGCGTGCTTTTTCCTATCCAAGAAAATTTACACATACCTGCCTAATCCTATGACACCAAGCATCATTACACACGCAAGTACTTTGTGGGTATTAAAGCTGAAAAGAAACACCAAAATGAGGAAGAAAATACTCCGCCTCATCTCCAGTTCCAGATCTAGATGTAGTATATTAAGAAGCAGAACAGCTTTGGCAGTCAAAGTGAAACCATACTGGATCATGTATGTTTGTATTTGCAGATGGGGCTACAAACAGTGCACAGAGGAAGTCTCAGCTGATACCAGCTGTTAACCCTCAAGGACTCTGTAGGTATTTTGTGCTCCTGTGCTCAAAATTCCCCCATGCTTAAACATATAAAACCTTCATTTTTGGAGGTTCTCACTGGCCTTTTTCAAAGGTGTGAAGACTTGCTTAACAATAACAAAAATTGGAAACGCTGAAGTCACTGAAAATAGGAAAAAATTTTCATTTTGACTGTCAGGATTGTCTAGCACTTTTAATTATTTTTATTTGTCCCTCACAACAACAACTTGCTGTTGTATAATCATCTCCTCAAATTCGGAGACTGAGAAGCTCAGAAAAGAACATTTTCTGAGTAAAATTCTTGCAACTGACATGCCTACTTCAAAGCTTATCTCTGAAACAGTCAACCAATAAGAACTTATCCTTATGCCTATCAATGTGCTTGGTAGAGTATCCCAAAATAAAATTTTTAGAATCACCATTCTCAAGAAATTTACCATGTAGTTGGATAGATAACAACATACAGGAAACATTCAGAAGGAGTCATATACTAATGTACTCACCATACTCACTGCGTTTATCAAAGTACAGGAATTTAGGAGATGCTGGATGTTTTTGCCTATCATAAGATGAGTAGGAAGATCTAAATCAGTTGCAAAAGCCAGCAGAACAGTAAGGAGCTGGGACTCGGGGACTATTAAAAATAGAAAACTAAGTGTTTTATTTGATATTTGAAAGCAAAGAGGATGAAGAATGAATTAAATGGTGGTCATCATTGTCATTACAGCTGATCTAGTGGTGTCCTCCACTGGTACTCTGTTAGCAAGACCAGTGGTCCCTCTGCTTGATCAGATATCTCAATTCTATGTAACTGATCTCCACATCCTTCCTTTCTAAACCCATGGCATTTCTACTTGTCCTTCTTTCCAGTTCCTGTTATACAAGGAATCCTTAATCCTAAACCAACTACTCTTCTCTCTTAATTTCTTGAGGAAAAAAAATATTCACTATTTCTCAAAGGCTCATTTTCCCTGATGCCGTTTGTAAGGATGCAAATAGTACACACAGAGATCCCTATCTTCTCACAATTCCTCTGCTACTTTTGTCTCTTGTCCATCGTTGACATTAGCTGGATTATTGAAATAGCTTCCTATTAGTCTTCGTCCTTCTAGTCACAATAACAAACAGTACGGCTCCTCCGTCCATGGGATTTTCCAGGCAAGAGTACTGGAGTGGGTTGCCATTGCCTTCTCCGAAACAGTACTACAACTACTACTATTAATAATAATCACTGATTTATTTAGTGTTTGCTATGTGCTAGAAGAATCCACAAAACTGTACAAATTAGGTAATAATATCTTCATATTGCAGAGGATAAAACTCAGTATATAGCAAGGTTAAGTAATGTGCATCAGCAACCCACCCTGTTAGATTTCAAAATCTCTTTTACTTCTGCTACCCCAAAAAAGTGTGAATCATATCCACCTTAATTCTGCTTCACATTTCATAGTCAAAGAGATATATCTAAATTGCAAAGCTGATTACATCACTCCCCTGATTAAACCTCTCCAAGACCAAATTCCTGAGACTTGTACACAAGCTCCCAAGACATGGCCCTCCAGTTTCCTTCCTCCCTACTCACTGTCCCCCAGTTATACCCTCATTCTGTCAAGATGCTTGTGGTTCCCTGCACTAACCAAGTGGTTTCATGTCTGGTATTTCTGCTCATAGTTTTCTCTGTCCAGAATATCTTTTCCATTAACCTTAATGGAAATGGAAAATTTCAATTTTCCATTAAAATTTCCTTAATTCCTTCTACTTATCCTTCAAGGTGTTTTTAGAGAAAGCCTCCCTGAACTGACCAGGCAGGCTGAAAGTCCTCAACTGGGCTTCTGTAGTGCCGAGAGAGCTTCTATCCCAACATTTGCTATATTATATTGAAATGGTCTCTTGGCATATGTTTTTCACCAATCAGCCTACAAGCTCTTTGAGTGAGGGAATAATCAAGTTTTCATTCTGCACCTACCCTGCCTCCACCACAGTGAAGAGAGTCTGGTAATCACAGAAGTCATGCTGTGAGATCCGAAAGGGAAAGAGAAACTGGAATCACCTCCCAATCCCATGGCCATTTCTGGAGCATGGAACCAATGGGCCAATGCTCCAAACTTTCAGGATTGTATGCCAACTCTTTTCTTCCAGAGAACACTCAAACTTCTGTTACTTTGGTCATACAGACCAACTATAGATGACCACTTTTAAAGTTTTCTCTCAGAACTACTTTTGTCAATATTAAAATTCATACTGATGACTTTTTCATGATTCTGATTCACGGTTCTCTTCAATTATGCCAAACCCCACCTTGTTTCCATAGCACTCAATAACAAGAACTGGCTTTGAGACACATGCCTTGTGTCATGCTCTCTAGCAGTATTCTCTACCTCCAAAGAAAATAGAAATTAGCTACAGCTCACTGAGTGGCAAATATGCACCAAATGCTGTGTTAGGCACTTTCTATTTATCTCTTTTCTCAACAATCCAGTGACTATCACTTATCAATCTTCACTTCTCATATACCTAACCTTCTCTCTATTTTACTGGCAACTGCAATGTTCTTAATAAAAAAAAAATTCCCCCAACACCATAAGTTCCATTCTTGTCACCATTAGAATTCGACAGGGAATCATTCCATCAGAAAAATGGCCTTCTGCCTCCTCTGAAGGTTATTTCATCATTAGCAGACCCAGATTTCTCCTTTTACTCCTTTAGAAATGCCTCTTTTTTTTCCCTGTTAGAGTAACCTTACATTCTTTATTGATATATTTTCCTATTGGCCCATGAACTTCCAAAGTATATATATTTTATTCTATTCATATTTTCATAAAATGTCTCAATAAATGTTTTCAAAATTAATACCCCCTACTTTCTTCTAGTTTAAAAGCTTAATTAGGCACAGAAAATTATGTTATATGATTACATTTTTGTGAAATATCTAGAATAGGAATATTTTAGAGACAAAATGTTGCTTACAGTTAGGTAGAGAGGTTAGGGATGAGAGAATGTAAATTGATTGCTAATTGAGGTTTCTTTTAGAGGAATTGAAAATGTGATGGTTATACAACCTTGAGCATATGAAAATAAAAACTACAATGAATTATACACTTTAAAAATAATTTTAAGACTAGTCATGGAATCGGAAAAAAAATAAAATGATTTTACTCTTCCCCTGTTTCTCTTGTTATTTTAGCAGTTTTATCATGGTCCAATTCACATACTATACAACCATTCATTAAAATACAGGTCACTTTATTATGCACTCTTTAGAAAACAGACCACACCCTATTCACCCTGGCATTCTCAGAACCTATTCAGAAGACAGCAAATGTACATTCTATGAATTAAGTACCTATACCTCTGAATTTACTACTACTAACGTAGCTACGTCATGCATGCCTGCATGCATGCGTGCTAAGTCGCTTCAGTCACGTCTGACTCTTGTCACCTTTTGGGCTGTAGCCTGCCAGATTCCTCAGTCCAGGCAAGATCACTGGAATGGGTTGCCATACCTTCCTCCAGGGAATCTTTCTGACCTAGGGATCAAAACTACATCTATTATGTCTCCTGCATTGGCAGATGGGTTCTTTTTACCACTAGTGATACCTGAAAAGCCTATAGTTTTGCCATATTTAAATTAAATATACTTTTAAAGGTTTACTTGGGGGAATCAGGACAGCATTTATAAAACTATTTCTATGAGAAAAGATATATTTAAAAGCAATAAATAAAGGTACCAGAAGCTTTCTAACACCTTTGCACTAATAAATAAACAGAGCTCATGCTTTATCTTGCAGGACATTGAGTATCACTCCTACAGCCTAGCCCCTCATAGACAAATACCTACATTCTCTAGAAACATGCAGAATTTTTTTATAACAAATTTAATGAGTGTTCCAACCTCCAGGTTGTGAAATACTATTCTTGGAAGAAGAGCTTTTGAGGAATGAAGAATGTTTTCTTCAAGGTAAATCAAATATTTTTCAGAATAGCTTTTATTTCATTATGCTTTCAGGGCGTGAAAATAAGAGAATTAAGCCTTTAAAAGCAACTGTTGAATGAGTCTGTATATACATAAAGAGTCATTTGTTCAAGCATGTAGCTCTCTTTTATAAGGACTGTAGTTTCTATCTAATCCACAATCAGCCTTTTTTTTTTTTCCTATTTTTCATATGCTGTATATTAAGCTTCATTTTATTCCCAGTGCAATTTTTTTCATAGAAGTTGATTTAAAGGGTACTACTAGTATCAAATGCCACCTATCAAGGAGAGTGATTTTGAATCAAGATTAGTATTCAGGCAATACTGCTGACAAACCTCATAACATGATATTTTCCCTGCTGATAAAACTCATCATGGTACTTTCCCTACCATTAACATCATAATGACACTTTCCCTAACATTAAGATCCAGGGGATCTTCCCAACCCAGGGATCAAACCCAGGTCTCCTACAGTGCTTCCAGAGTCTTTACTGTCTGAACTACCAGGGTGAAAAGTGAAAGGTTGCTCAGTCCTGTCCCACTCTTTGTGACCCCATGGACTATACAGTCCATGGAATTTTCCAGGCCAGAATACTGGAGTGGGTAGTCTATCCCTTCTCCAGGGGACCTTCCTGACCCAGGAATCGAACCAGGGTCTCCTGCATTGCAGGCGGATTCTTTACCAACTGAGCCATTAGGGTGTGAACACTTTATCATAAAATTTATGTGCTGAATAGTACGAGATCCATATATTGGCTTTACTTGGAATACTTTCTGTATTTCTAGATTATGAACTCAGTCCTCAATATTATTATGAAGTGATTCATCATAATTTTGCCACTGTTTCAGAGGATTACAGACACTAAAGGTTATGTAGTTACATGTCCAAGGTCAAAGGATGAGATATAATCACAACTTTATCTTAGATTCCCTATCGGCAGGTCAGTGTTTGTTTCTTTAGGCTATGGTGTTATTAAAATACTTAAAATTCTCTTATGTAATTCTGAAGTACCTTTAAAAAATGCATCCTATACAAATGCCCATTGAGGACATTTGTCTCACTAATAAGTGAACAAAATTCTTGCCATTTCATAGAGTTTTTATTGTAACCAAACCAGCCCATCATTTAAAAAATGAAGTGCATATTAAAGTCATTAAAAAATGAATTGTATCTTTATGTTTTTGCAGGCTTCTTGTAGCAGGGGTCATATATTTTATCAATTACTTTACTCACAGTAGTTTACTCATAGTGGAAATGGGATTAATATATGTAGACTTATTAAAACATTAAATATATAATTTAGGTAGTTTGAAGGTTTCATACGCATAACCAGAAGTTTTTCTCATAATTACTTACCTCTTCTAGTTGGCATGCTTTGATGACACTTCTATATCTATATTCATCATAGGAAACACCAAAGATGATGTTATCTTTAATGGTTCCAGGCATGATCCAGGAATACTGAGAGCAGAATGAAATTCTTCCACTGTGCTTAATTTTACCCTCTGAAGGTTCCAATTCTCCCATAATCATCAAGAGAAGTGAAGTCTGGAAATACAACTAGTGTTATTAAGTCAAATCATTTGATCAAATCATTCTCAGGATGCAGGTGCCACCAACTGTCATCCTAAGCATAGGTATCCTAATTTTTAAAGATTCTGTATTCATTCAATTCAAAATTTATGAAGCACTTCCTATTTTGGGTATGCTGCTATGCACAAAAGATACAAAGGGAGACAAGAGACAACTACAACAGAATGTGATAAGTGCTACACTAGAGGCTCACAGAGATGGGGTGCTGAGTTCAGATTGTTGGGATGGGGTTGGAAGAGGTCAGGGAAAGATTAGTAATAGCTGACATGTATTGAGTGCTTATTAGTTTTCTCACATGCCTTGTTCAATCTAATTCTGTTGTACCTTTCTTGGAAACATGTGCAGAATCTGACTGCTACTTCCATTACTATCCAGATTAAGCTAACAACATCTCTTGCCAGAATAAATAGAATAGCTTTCTAACTTTCTCGGAGAAGGGTTCTAACTCCTTGCTCCACCCTTGTCTTCCTACAGTCTATTCTCTAACTCCTTGCTCCACCCTTGCCTTCCTGCAGTCTATTCTCAAAGGGGCCCTGTCAAAATGTATGTCAGATCATGTTACTTTTCTGCTTAAAACCCTCCAATGGCTTCTAAAGTTCTCAGAAAAAAGGCCTAACTCGTTACAAAGCCCTTTATGAGGCTCGCAGGGCCCTTATGTAATGGTCTCGCCCCCATTACTTCTCTGACAGCTCTACTCTCCATGGCTCACTCTGAGCCGACCCCACTGACCTTCCTGCTGCTCTGTGAACCAGACAGACAGTCCCATTTCAAGGGTTTGCTCCACTCTCTACCTGGAAGACTCTTCCCCAGATGATCACATGACCTAACCTCTCACCTCCTTCAAATCTTTTCTCAAATGTTACCTTTCAATGAGGCCTCCACTGCTTAAAATTGCACCCCTATCATCAATCTTTCTTTCTGTTTTATCTTCAAAACATTTATCATCGTATGAAATTATATATACATATATATATATAAACATTTTACTCAATAATATAATGACATTATTGTTTGTTGTTTAGTCATGTCTAACTCTTTGCAACATGATACACTGTATCATACATTTTAAAATAAGGGTTCAATAACTTTAAAAAGTGAATTACTGGTACATAAATAGACAAATCAATAGTATAGAATTAAAGCTACAAAAGTAGATCTAAATGCATAAAAGAACTAGTATTTGATAAAGGCGGCATCTAAAATGAGTGGAGAAAAATAGACTATTCAGTATATGTTGTGGGACAACTGAACAGCCATGTGGAGGGCAGACAAAAAACTGTAGCCATATGCCACACCCAACACGTGATGAATTTCAAATAGGTCAAAGAATAAGTACAAAAATAAGACTGTAAGAAGACTTAAAGAAAACACTGAAGGATGTCCAAAAGAAAAGAAAAACAACTACCATAGAGTAAGAAAGCTTTCTATATGAATCAAAATCCAGAAGTCATAAAATTAAAAAATAAATCACATTATAAAGGAAAAAAAAGACGTGGGCACAGAAAACAAAAGGAAAAAATGTCAAACTGAAGTAAATGTTTGCAAGTTATATGACACAAAGGAATAATTTCCTTCTTGAGTGATATTAAAGTCAAAAAGAAAAATAACAATAACTCATTAGAAAACAGTACAAAGTATACAGATATTTCACCAAAAATTAAAATAGAGGTGAGCTTTAATCATATGATAAAGTTTTTACTTTATTCCTAATAAGAGAAATGCAAATTTAAAAAAGACTGACATATGACTTTACCCAACAAGACTGGAATAAATTCAAATGTTAGATAACATATGCTGGGGATGCTGTGGGGAAACAAACCTATAATCTACATGGACTGTAACACATACACACAAATTGATGCAGCCTTCAGGTAAGAAAGTTTCGCAGATATACAGAAATACTAGTAGACGTGCTAAATGACATATATGCAACATTATTCATAGAGTCATTCTTCATATTAGCAAAACACTGGCAATAACCCAACTGTCAATCAATAGGTGATTCATTATATTACAAACATCTATCCAAACAATGAAATACTATGTATAAAAGTATATACATTCAAAAAACTAACAAGAGTGTCTGTCTGAATTGGGAGAAAGAATGGTGAAAAGTGGAAAATAACCAGAGGAGAAAGAGAAGTGAGAGAAAAATTTTCGAATTTTTTTGCACTTAAAATTTTAATTTTAACAAACAGTAATACCACCTAAAATATATTAGGAAGAAAGAAGGATCAAGAGATAGACATTTTTTTGATACCTATTTCAGTAAATTTTAAAATTCTTATTGTATATGGAAAATATCCAAAATTCCTTCAGGTGTTCAGTCATGTCCGACTCTGAGACCCCATGGACTGCAGCACACCAGGCTTCCCCGTCCATCATCAAATTCCTTACTTCTACATATAATTCTGCTGTATAATTGAAACTGTAAGTATTATTTTCATATAGAACAGATTTTTAAACCCCAACAATGGAATGGATCTGATTACATATAAATATATACACACATATTACATGTATATATATATATACACACATACATATATGTATACACAACATATATATATGTATACACAATATACAGGTTTGGCTCTATGTAAGTTTGGGTCTATATCAAATACAAAGGTTAAATATATATTTAACAATATTTATCTATATAAACATATAAAATTTATCAATATTTTGGTATTTTGAGAGATGCAAAGTTAAACTGAATTAATATATATAAAATGCCAAATATTGATAAGACCTTGGTTTGTTCCCTGGGTCAGGAAGATCCCCTGGAGTAGGAAATGGCAACCTGTTCCAGTTGTCTTGCTGAAAAATTCCATGGACAGAGGAGCCTGGTGGGCTACAGTCCATGGGGGTCACAAGAGTCAGACATGACTGAGTATGCATACACAAACATATGTATACTGATTGAATAACATGCCATTATATAACTACACCAAAATTTACCTAATCAATCCCCTATTATGAGATATTTAGGAGTTCTCTCAACTTGCAGCTATTGAAACAACGTGAGGAATATCTTTATATAAAAATCTCTGCAAATACACTAGGGTAAATCATACAAATAGAATTGTTAATTGGTTATTTTTAAGGCTTTTAATACACAAATTACCAAATTGAGTGGTTCAGTATTTATCTTGAAATGTGAGTATTTGCAATTATTCTATCTTATATTTTAGCTAGCTCTTTTATCTAATAAGAGTATAAAATGCTCCATTCCTACTGAAATGAAAGGACGTCCTTGTAGACTTAGTTGCCAAACTCTATTTCTCAGAGGGGTTTAATTATTCCTAAGGAACAACTGCCTCCATCTGACTCTGTCTTCATATCTACTTCTCAGAAGATGTAGCTGTAACTCCAGCCAGCAATTATCTGCTCATCAATTCTTAATAGAGTTGCCTGAAATTTAATTGCTGGTTAAGTCCCATATTTTGTAATTCCAAAGCTGTTTGTTCACACCTTTCAAAGAAGTAATTTTAAACACATAAAATTAATTTTAAAAAATTCGGTGAAACAATTACTGTCTTCCCATAAGCAATCATTCTCAGTCAAGTCATCTGTGATTTCTTTATTAGCAAATCCTGCTATGGTATCATTTTCTTTTAATAGTGAAAATTTCTAGTTATATAAGAAATAGAAGGAAAAAGTAGCACTTTAAGAAGAAATACATTTTTCAAAGAAGAAAACGTACAACTATAGCTGCTTTATTAAAAGGCCTATTTTACAGGTGGGAAAACACATAGAGAGAAAAAAGCAAATTGTATATTGCTACAATTATGAACACCAAATTCAATGACTAGAAATTTTCTATAGTATTTTGTTTCCCAAGTCTCAGACTAAATTCTTTAAAATGTGATTCTTCCTTAACTAGACATTAATAAATAACTGGTTTTCAGGGGTATTTAATTTCTGTTTATATTTACATTTTTATCTTACAGTGGCACTGCTCCTTCCTTCCTTCTTCCTTTTCTTTCATCATTCTGAAGAGTTTTAAGAGGACACTAAACTTTTTTAATTTTTCCAGAAAGTATTGTAGCTAAAATTACAGTCAAGTGGGAATAAGAACCTCCTTTTAATAGACTTCCAAAGCAAATATCTATTATCCTTAAGTAGTCCATTTCAAAGCCAAGAGACCCTTTCTTATCTCTGATTGTATTCCTTCATGCCCTTTGAATGTATTTCCCAGATAAAGAGAACAAGTGTTTATCATTATCTGAACAATAGCTCAAATCATTCAAGACTAATATAAAGTCTTCTCCTGACAATGAAATTTGACCCTTTAGTTTCTTAACCTCTTAATTTTTGTCAGATGTATCTCCAAATATCCATGGTTTATAATTAAATGAGGCAGGGTGGAAGGCTGATCAGCACAGAATACAGATTCCTATGTATTGTCATCAAAAAACTATCCCACTCAATAATTTTCCCTCATAATAAATCATAAGCAAGCCTGAGTCCATTCTCCAAAAAAATTCTTTGTCAGCAAAATGGGGATCTTTTGCCCATGTGGTTACTAAAGTAAAATGTAAGCCATAACTGTCCTGGACCAGCTCTGAGAAAATGTCTTTGCCACAGATTGGCAAAAAGGGATGCTTTACTTGTTCAACAAAGTTATTAAACGCTCACCATGTATGTGCGTGACACTATACTGAGTGATGCCCATAATATAAATATATAAAAGTTACTGAAGATATCAGAAAGAAATGAAAGGCTAGAGGACACTATCAGTGGAATAATTATACAGAGTATCCAAGTATTCTCCTTTTACAAACTAGAAAAAGAAAGGAGAAAAGCATGTCAGGTTAACATCTTCACGGTGAGGTATAAAAGAGACTACCTTGCCTGCTCCCGTAGATCCAGCAACTGCCAACAACTGTCCTCTTTCTATCTTGAAACTGATATCTTTCAGGACAGGAGTACCAAGAAGTAAGTTACTGAAGAAGAGGCTGTTATCACCATTGGAAATTTTTCTATTGTTATTATTTTCTTTTGCTTTCTCAAATAATTTACTAAATCCCTGTAAAAAAGAAAAAAACACAGTAAATAAGAAGGTATGTTTCTCAGATATTTTCAATGTGTGTGTGCGGGTGCAGTTGTGTCCGATTCTTTACAACCCAGTGGACTGTAGCCTGTCAGGCTCCTCTATACATATAATTTTCCAAGCAAGAATATTGCAGCAGGCTGCCATGTCCTTCTCCAGGAGATCTTCCTGCCCAGGGATCGAACCTGCATCCCTTCTGTCTTCTGCATTGGCAGGCAGGTTCTTTACCAGCTGAGCCACCAGGGAAGCCCAATATTTTCAATAGCTATTTACATGATGTATTATTAGTTTGAAGAGTATGTGGACATGGTCCATACTTTATAGCACACAAGTTATAGCACATGATTTCTAGAGCACATGACCCAAAATATTTCAAAATTATAATAATAATTTCAATTGCTGATTGTTGCTCAACATCAAATTTAATTAAAGATATCTAGCTGGCAACCCACTCCATTGTTCTTGCCTGGAGAATCCCAGGGACGGGGGAGCCTGGTGGGCTGCCGACTATGAGGTCGCCCAGAGTCGGACACGACTGAAGCGACTTAGCAGCAGCAGCAGCAGCTATCTATACAAAGGTATCTATCTCCTCTCCCATAGGCTGAACACATACACATATTTATTCAATCTTCAGCAGAGTAACAATATATGAGGTAGACTTTATAAACTCTTTCATTCAAAGTTGTAGACTTTGACTCAGAGAGGTTAAGTAACTGAAGTCATTTAAGTAGTAGGCCTGAGTGGAATTACAACCCAAATCTTCTAACTCTATCATGCTGGCACCTTACTCTGAGAAGCTCAAAGTATTTTAGTAGTTATTACTAAGTGTAAATGTGATGATACTACCATTTAATTTGAATGAATTCCATTCTTGCAAAAGTGCTGGGAGAAGGAGTTCTTTTTTGAAAGCTCCCTGCTTCTGGACTGCCCTATGGGATGCATTAGAGTGTGTGCATGTGCCTAGTCACTCAGTCGTGTCCAACCCGTTTGTGACCCCATGAACCATAGCCCACCAGGCTCCTCTGTCCATGGGATTCTCCAGGCAAGAATACTGCAGTGGGTAGTCATTCCCTTCTCCAGGGGATCTTCCCAACCCAAGGATCAAACCCAGGTCTCCTGCATTGCAGGCAGATTCTTTACCATCTGAGCAGTCTTCAAATCACAGTTAATAGCACTGCAGGTGATCAGGAGGAAGGTAGTTGTTCACAGAGTTTTAAGAGAATGTGTTTTCACAACCTCAACATCCCGAAGTACTCCTTCCTAAAGTTAATCATCTGAGAATTCGCTTGCTCTGTCACTTCTCTTTCCTACTTTCTGCTTCTCCCCTCAGAGAAGAGGCAGCCTTCTCACCAGTCCTAAGTTTAGCTAGGCTGCCCTTTCCGGAGTGTTAAAACTCCATGATACGAACATGGGGACCATAAGAGAATGATTTTCTCTTGATAGGGGATCCCATAAAAGCAAAGCCAGAAATACTGAAGGAGGTAATATTGTGTTTCACCAGGTTTCAAAGTGATGGCACTTTGGAGATGAATTGAAGAACAAGTTATTTTAATTAACTTATTATTTATCTAATTTTAGTAATTTAATAAATTAATACAAATTATTATCTGCACTTTAAAGTTACATTTTCCTGATATAAAGCAAGTAATATTTATCTGATTGACTTAGCAATCAGACTTGACTCTATAAATTCATTTTATTTTCCATGAAATTGAAAGTACTGAAATGGCAGCTCCCAAGTTTTGACAAAAATCCATTTAACATATGAAGACACTATACTATAGACAAGAATTACATTCTTTACCACCACTTAAACCTATGTTGAAAATTCATAAGTCAGCTTAAAATGTATCAGCGGTATACAGATTTTCAGTACTATCAAACCTTTAGGGCATACATAAGCAATTAAGGTTTAAGACTACTGCTTGAATTCTTATGAGATGGATAGCTAACATCTCTTTCAGTCATCAAATAACTAAAAGCAAATTTTTAAGAAGTAGGCAATGAAAATTCTTCAAGTGAGACAAAGGCATTTTTTATTCTATTATTAACTTAATTTATTGAGCATCACCTGTATAGTAAAGACCACCTCAAAAGTCTCAAATAGGAGAGTAACAAATGGGCAGATATTAATATTGTATTGTGTTTAGTGCTACAATGGAAAACTCACACCAAGTCCTATAGGAGCACATTACATAAAGCAAGTTACTCAGTCTGGAGCTTGTCCAAGAAATTAACCCAGTATTAGGCTATGAAGGATATAGGTGGTATTTCACAAGACCAAGAAATAGTATAGGCATTACAGGAAGAAGGACCTGCATGCATGATGATTTAGGCTTAAAAGGACAACATACACCTCAGGAGTGGTGAGTGGCTAGGTGAATGTATATAGTAAGATGACAAAGGACATCCTCGATAAACTGGGCAGTGCAGACTGTTAAGGGGCTCATTTTCCATGCTTAGAAATAGGGCTTTTATCCAACAAACACTTGGACCAATGGAAGGTTGCTTTTACTTTAATTTACTTTAATTTTAACTCCTGATTACAGAAGTCAAAACTTACTTCAGAAAATTTGGAAAACAGATAAAAGCAGCAAGAAGAAAAGAGAAATCAGCTGTAGTCTTAACACTGAGAAGAAATCATGTTTAACATTTCAGTGAGATCCCTCCACTCCTTCGCATATACGTAAAATCATATATAATTTACATTAAGGAAAAATTATACATGAGCTTTGTGATCCTCTTTTTCTGACTTACAATATAAATCATAAATATTTTCACATACCATTAAACACTCTTTTTGATATAATTTTAAGTTGCAGGATAGTATCAAAGAGTGTGGATAAACTATAAATATTAATAGTTCTCATTTTTTACATTATATGACTTTCTTTTTAACTTAATAATTCTGTGATGTGTGTACTTTGCTATAAATCTTGGAACAAATCTCTGGTTTTTTTAGTATAAATTTCCACAAGGGAAATTTCCAGAGCAAAGGTATAGCAAACATTCCAAGTCTTTGGAAAAGTAGTTTCAAATTCTCTTCCATCAAGGTATGAGAGTGCTAGATTTCAGGAACCATCATTAACAATGTTGATTTCTGATTTGGGATTTATTTTGTTTTGTTCTATTTTTGTGTGTTTTGTAAGTGAAAATGGAATCTCAGTATTGATCTTATTCTTATTTATTTGATCCCTACTCTGGCTGAACACTTTCTGTGTTTACAAGCTCCCTGTAGTTGTGAGAGAAATGATTATGGTATCCTTTGTCTTTATTTCAGTATCTGTCTCATCTTCTCAACTAGCTGCATAATAATTGATAAATTATGACATTCTGAGCTTTAGGCTCCTGGACTGTTGAGGATCTTAAGTGAGATAATATAGATGAAAGTATTTTGTATACAGTAAAACAGTAGTCCATTTTTTTCATTAGACACAGGATGGTGAGTAGAAAAAACATTTAGAGTCAGAGAAGCCTAGGCTGACCTTTATGTCCTAACCAGTTGTATAATCTTGTTCTAGTTACTAAAATTCCCTAAAGCTCAGCTTCCTGATATATAAATAGAAATTGTCCCTACTCACAGGTGTGAAGTGAGGGAGGAGTCATATATAATTCATCAGGGACATGCCTCTTGAGTCACTGGGTGAATGGTGAAATCATCAAATGAAGCAGAGAAGACACTGGAAGAAGCGGGTTTATGAAGCTTGGGAAGTGATGAATGTGAAGTGTTTGAGGACCTTGCAGGGAATTTGGAAATAATGTATGAAGTTCAGGAAAGAAACTGGGGCTGAAGATTTGCCTTTGAGAGTCATCAGCACATATATGTCAGTTGAGCCTGGGCTGAGTCACCCACAGAGAGCATGAAATACCAGAAGGCAGTGGGGACCCTGTGGCCGACCGCCACTTCAGAGGCAGGCAGCCAAGACTGAGAAGTCATGGTTGGAATATAAGATTACATGGAAAGAGTGGTTCATGAAAGCTAAGTTAAATAAATATTTCAAAAGAACAGTTTTTAATGCATTGGTAAAGACAGAATCCAGATTGCAGAAGGCAAAAGTCAAAAGATGAGGAAGTAAGAACAGTTTTAACAACAAAGGGAAGGAGAATGATAAGGCTTGGATGATGGGGTTCGGGGGGGCAAAAGTCAGAAAAGAAATTTCTTTAACTTGAAAATATTTAGATATTAAAAGAAGTCAGTTGAAAAAAAAGGAATTGCGCTTCTAGACTGAGAATAGTTGCTGGCTCCATGTCCTGAGAAGATGAAGCAAAATAACAATAGTTCAGCTAAGGGCCGGGGGAAGCATACATCCTTCTCTTAGACAAGAAAGAAGAAAATAATAATCTCAAGGGTGAAGAAAGAAGCTGTAAGCGTTCATATATGACACTCTATATTTTATAGCATCTATATACTTTCTCTCTGTATTACAGAAGTCAAGGCCATCTGCTGGGGGTGAGCATATCTGGGAGAGATTGGGAGTTTCAGGAAACTGGTAAAAATCTGGAATTGCTTTTAGGGAAATGGTAAATAAAATTAAGTAAAGACAAATGAAAACATTTCCCAAGAAAGTTTACAGGCCCATTTGAAGTTGAAACAGTAACTGTATAAAACTTATAACTGACTAGAGTATTTGATTTTCCCAGATAGCATTCCCTTCACCAAAGCTGTTAAGAGAATGTCTTACAGCAAACGATTCAGTGAAAAGAAAAGGGGATTGAGGGTGCTGCTGTAGGAACAACTGAAGTGACTGATGGAGGTTAAACCAGGAGGAGTCCAAAAGGGAGAACTAAGGAGACTAGAAATCTTCATGAAATTGGAAGGTGGTAAAGGTGGGATTAAGAGACTGAGAGAGCTAGGATTAGGAAACTCTAAACTGAGAAAGAGATTCCAGAGCAGGACATTTCCAAAGTGCAGTAAGTCTCGGCAATCACCAAGCTCAGCATATGAGCATGAGAGGAAGCTTCTGAAGAAGTAACTGTAAACAGAAGTTCTGAGGACAATATTGGAAGGATTTCTCATGTGGGTGTTAAAGTCTTAGACACGATGAGAGCGGTTTAACCAGCACCACTGTCCTGGGTAAATATCATCAAGGAGTGTCCAGAATTTGCTAGGTGACGGTGAGAGTCGGGAGGACGAGGATACAGCCAGATGGAAGGCAATGGTTCAGTGAAAGGGTTGTAGACCGTGACATTTGGTCCAAAACTTAGCTTCATCCCTTGCCTGGTACATGAACTGAGCCAGGTCCTATAACCTTCCTAAGCCTCCATTCCCTTATCAGCAAAATGGAAATATTAAGATTACATCATAGGAATGTTGTAAGAAATAAGACAAAACATGTAAAGTGCTTATCTAGTACCTGGCACATAGTAAGGGCTCAAGCATGCTATCTATTTCATTAGATGAAAGGAGAATGAGATGGAGATTAGAAAAACAATTGTCTGCCAAACTCCTTGCTTTTCTTTCTGTCTAGAAGGGCATTTGAAATTCCTAAAATCAAAGAAGTAAAATCAATCTAACACACACACTTCTCGATAATTTTTCTAGGCAGATAAAGAATTATTCTCTTACCTCTATCTTAAAAAAAGAATTACAGTGACGCCCTTAGGATCAACTTACTTATATAAATAAAACCAGTTTAAGATATTGTGAAATATGTAGAAATAGGACATTGCTTGCATAATGCCTATGTTTACTCAACAGAAAAAAGTGATAAGGAAAGAGGAACTCCACTGGTATTCTCTATAATCAAATATTAGTCCTTTAGAAGCTGAAAAATCATTAATAACATTTTTTCTGACCATGAGAAATGAGAATTTTTAATAGTGAATTAAAATAAGTGAAAATAGTAGAAAACAATACATAGGTCTACCCCATATACACCTTTATGTTTACTGGTATATGCAAAGCACGTTGGACTGGAACTTGAGATCAGAGAGGGTAGCATTTACTGAGGAACTATTATGTGTGCGGTACTATGCTGAATACTTCCCATAAGTTATCTCAGTCAAACTTCACAACAACCTTGTAAGGTATATATTAATATTCCCACTTTACAGATGGAGAACCAGAGGTTCCACAAAATTCAGTAACTTGCACTAGAGAGTAAATGGTAGAAACAGTACTCAATTCCAGCTCAATTTGGCTCCAAAACCTATGAGCACTGCATTACTTCCTAATTTATTATGTGAAACAAATTACATGACTTAGAAAAACACAAAGAGGCCTGTCTGTCATATTTCATATTCCTGGGCCTCCACCTCTTAAACTACAAAATAAGTGGAGTGATTCCTCTTTCAGTTCTAACAATTCTATCATCATTCTAACTTTATTGCCCATTAAGATGAAAACCAGAATCACAAATAAGAAAAGCTTAAATATTTAGAGCAAACAAACAAAAAATTCTGACCTCCTCCCAGAAGGCTGTTACATTATCCATCACTACATCTGTAGTTGTTAAGTTATATTCCAATGTCTTATATTCTTGCTTTTGTAAGAAATCCTGTTTACAAAAGAAAGCAAAAACATATTATACAACTAGGATACTGTTAATACATTATTACATCTATTTAAACTCTAATAAGTGCTGCATTTTGTATTTTATGAATTATATTAGAAATTTTTTCCTAAAAAATAATTTTATAAGTGTTCTAAAGTTAATTGTCAAGTACTAGGATTCATTATATTATAAACGCATTCTTTAAATATGTGACATTTTACAGAACTTCAGTTCAGTTCAGTCGCTCAGTCATGTCCAACTTTTGCGACTCCATGAATCACAGCACGCCAGGCCTCCCTGTCCACCAACAACTCCTGGAGTTCACTCAAACTCATGTCCATTGAGTCGGTAATGCCATCCAGCCATCTCATCCTCTGTCGCCCCCTTCTCCTCCTGCCCTCAATCCCTCCCAGCATCAGAGTCTTTTTCAATGAGTCAACTTTTCACATGAGGTGGCCAAAGTATTGGAGTTTCAGCTTCAGCATCAGTCCTTCCAATGAACACCCAGAACTGATCTCCTTTAGAATGGACTGGTTGGATCTCCTTGAAGTCCAAGGAAATCGCAATAGTCTTCTCCAACACCACAGTTCAAAAGCATCAATTCTTTGGCGCTCAACTTTCTTCACAGTCCAACTCTCACATCCATACACGACTACTGGAAAAACCATAGCCTTAACTAGACAGACCTTTGTTGGCAAAGTAATGTCTCTGCTTTTGAATATGCTATCTAGGCTGGTCATAACTTACCTTCCAAGGAGTAAGCGTCTTTTAATTTCATGGCTGCAATCACCATCTGCCATGATTTTGCAGCCCCCAAAAATAAAGTCTGACACTGTTTCCACTGTTTGTCCATCTATTTCCCATGAAGTGATGGGACCAGATGCCATGATCATAGTTTTCTGAATGTTGAGCTTTAAACCAACTTTTTCACTCTCCTCTTTCACTTTCATCAAGAGATGTTTTAGTTACTCTTCACTTTCTGCCATAAGGGTGGTGTCATCTGCATATCTGAGGTTACTGATATTTCTCCTGGCAATCTTGATTCCAGCTTGTGCTTCTTCTAGCCACTGGAGAAGGGAATGGCAAACCACTCCAGTATTCTTGCCTTGAGAACCCCATGAACAGTATGAAAAGGCAAAATGATAGGATACTGAAAGAGGAACTCCCCAGGTCAGTAGGTGCCCAATATGCTACTGGAGATCAGTAGAGAAATAACTCCAGAAAGAATGAAGGGATGGAGCCAAAGCAAAAACAATACCCAGTTGTGGATGTGACTGGTAACAGAAGCAAGGTCCGATGCTGTAAAGAGCAATATTGCATAGGAACCTGGAATGTTAGGTCCATGAATCAAGGCAAGTTGGAAGTGGTCAAACAGGAAATGGCAAGAGTGAACGTCGACATTCTAGGAACCAGCGAACTAAAATGGACTGGAATGGGTGATTTTAACTCAGATGACCATTATATCTACTACTGTGGGCAGGAACCTCTTAGAAGAAATGGAGTAGCCTTTTGGTCAACAAAAGAGTCTGAAATGCAGTACTTGGATGCAATCTCAAAAACGACAGAATGATCTCTCTTTCCAAGGCAAACCATTCAATATCACAGTAATCCAAGCCTGTGCCCCAACTAGTAATGCTGATGAAGCTGAACAGTTCTATGAAGACCTACGAGACCTTTTAGAACTAACACCCAAAAAAGATGTCCTTTTCATTACAGGGGACTGGAATGCAGAAGTAGGAAGTCAAGAAACATCTGGGGTAACAGGCAAATTTGGCCTTGGAATTTCGGAATGAAGCAGGGCAAAGGCTAATAAAGTTTTGCCAAAAAAATGCACTGGTCATAGCAAACACCCTCTTCCAACAACACCAGAGAAGACTCTGCACATGGTCATCACCAGATGGTCAACACCGAAATCAGATTGATTATATTCTTTGCAGCCAAAGATGGAGAAGCTCTATACAGTTAGCAAAAACAAGACCAGGAGCTGACTGTGGCTCAGATCATGAACTCCTTATTGCCAAATTCAGACTTAAATTGAAGAAAGTAGGGAAAACCACTAGACCATTCAGGTATGACCTAAACCAAATCCTTTATGATTATACAGTGGAAGTGAGAAATAGATTTAAGGGACTAGATCTGATAGAGTGCCTGATGAACTATGGAATGAGGTTCGTGACACTGTACAGGAGACAGGGATCAAGACCATCCCCCTGGAAAAGAAATGCAAAAAAGCAAAATGGCTGTCTGGGGAGGTCTTACAAACAGCTGTGAAAAGAAGAGAAGCAATAAGCAAAGGAGAAAAGGAAAGATATAAGCATCTGAATGCAGAGTTCCAAAGAATAGCAAGGAGAGATAAGAAAGCCTTCCTCAGCAATCATGCAAAGAAATAGAGGAAAACAACAGAATGGGAAAGACTAGAGATCTCTTCAAGAAAATTAGAGATACCAAGGGAACATTTCATGCAAAGATGGGCTTGATAAAGGACAGAAACTAAATGGACCTAACAGAAGCAGAAGATATTAAGAAGAGGTGGCAAGAATACACAGAAGAACTGTACAAAAAAGATCTTCATGACCCAGATAATCACGATAGTGTGATCACTGACCTAGAGCCAGACATCCTGGAATGTGAAGTCAAGTGGGCCTTAGAAAGCATCACTAGGAACAAAGCTAGTGGAGGTGATGGAATTCCAGTTGAGCTATTTCAAATCCTGAAAGATGATGCTGTGAAAGTGCTGCACTCAATATGCCAGCAAATTTGGAAAACTGAACAGTGGCCTGGAAAAGGTCAGTTTTCATTCCAATCCCAAAGAAAGGCACTGCCAAAGAATGCTCAAATCACCACACAATTGCACTCATCTCACACGCTAGTAAAGTAATGCTCAAAATTCTCCAAGCCAGGCTTCAGCAATATGTGAACCGTGAACTTCCTGATGTTCAAGCTGGTTTTAGAAAAGGCAAAGGAACCAGAGATCAAATTGCCAACATCCGCTGGATCATGGAAAAAGCAAGAGAGTTCCAGAAAAACATCTATTTCTGCTTTATTGACTATGCCAAAGCTTTTGACTGTGTGGATCACAATAAACTGTGGAAAATTCTTCAAGAGATGGGAATAGCAGACCACCTGACCTGCCTCTTGAGAAACCTATATGCAGGTCAGGAAGCAACAGTTAGAACTGGACATGGAACAGACTGGTTCCAAATAGGAAAAGGAGTACGTCAAGGCTGTAATTGTCACCCTGCTTACAGAACTTATTTATACATTAAATTTTAACATACCACTGACTCATCCTTGTACTAGACTACATGTTAACCTTAGTAATGAATTTATAAAGCACACCTGAACTACCCATTAATCACCTCAATTCAACATTAAGAGAGAGAAAACTGGTATTTTCATCTTTGTAGCATCCTTCTTTTATTAGTCCCTGGTCCACCATTGGCAAACTCTGTTGGTGGTTTAGTTGCTGGTTCTTGTCCCACTCCTGTGACCCCAGGGACTGTAGCCTGCCAGGCTTCTCTGTCCATGGGGTTTTCCAGGTAAGAATTCTGGAATGGCTTGCCATTTCCTTCACCAGGGGAATCTTCCTGACCCAGCCAGTGATCGAGCCCGGGTCTCTTGCACTGCAGGCAAATTCTCTACTGACTGAGGTACTAGGGAAGTCAAACTCTGGCCTAGGTTAAATAATGGCAGAACTACCTTAAAGTGGCTCACCCTTCCCCCTCATTTTTTTACACTTATGGCACACTGATTTATTTTCTGGATTAAATATTTAAATATACATCACAACAGCATAATAAAACATTTTGAATTGTATACTAATTCTAAAAATTATAACCACATCCAAGTTCCTGGTGGTGATTCCGTTAGCTTGGCATAAATTGAGTCTAATAAACGTAAGGACTTTAGAACTTCTCTTCAAAATTAACAGCTACGTCAGAATGCTGAGATTTTAAGGTAATTAATGTGGCATACATTGTCATTCTCATCCATCATACTGTTCAGAAAAATACTTGGAAAAGTTTAAGGTAAACATTCCTAGCATTAGCTAGAAAATTTAATAACTTCCTGATGAATCTGCCACCATGATTTTGCACATTTGCCAAGTTCATTAGAACTATTCGATTGATTGATTACTTGAATAATAATCTCCAAAATACGGAAACAATATTTTCTTCAATTTCTCTGACTAAAATCTCATGGGCTCTCATTTTATTTCACTAGGCTTTACAAGGGCTTGTTGGACCACATATAGACATCAAGAGAGGAAATACTGTACATCAAACAGGTCCAAGGCCAAGAATTCATCTCTAGAGAGTTTGCTCAGGACAAAAGTTCTAAACTGCTCTAAATTCATGGAGTCAGAGGACCCATTTTGGTACACTACCTGTATTTTGTTTATTGCTCCCAGAGAATCATACCAAGTTTGTACAGCCCAGGGGAACTGCCGAGTAACTGCCATGCGCAGAACGATGCAGAATGAGATGGTTGTGAATATTTTTCGAAGGATGATTCCTTTGAGCAGTGCATAAGGAAGCACAGATAAAAATACCACAAAGAACCCTGAGAAGAAGAAGGCTGAGCTATTGAGGTATCTCACATAGGCTGCCTTCCGGGTGAGTTTCAGTTCTGTTCTAAAAAAAAAAAAAAAAACAAATAGTAAGATTTGGGGTGCTTATATGTACTTTCCAAAATATCAGGCATCTTGGAATAAAAAATCTGCACATAGACTCTCAAAAGCTTTCTCTCTGCTTTCTGATTCTGGTTCTACCCTAGATGAGCTGTGTGACCTTGAACAAGTTATTTAACCTCTCTGGGCCTCAGTTATCTTTTCTGAAAGAGGGGTGGATGACAATGAATATACCAGCATATAATACGTATAAATATTATTTTTAAATAATCTCAATAATTATTACATTAGTTTTATATCTTCATTCACATCATTATTAATTTATAGATTAATGAAACTAGTAATTTTTTATTGATTGGTGTTTTAAGTATTTAAGTACAGATATGAGAATAATTTTGAAAGATTTATAGAAGGAAAAGACAATTCTGGGATTCCCTAATGGATTGTCAACATTTTAGAAGTTCTGGATTGGCTTTGGAGAACCTTTAAAATAACATATGAGCCAAAGAGAAGTGGTTCTCAAGGCTTAGAACAGGTAAAAATCACCTGAGAAACTTTTTAAAATGAAGTGTATCAGGATCACCATTCAGAGATATTGACTGAGTCTGCAGTAGGCCTCCAGAATCCGCTTTTTAAAAAAGATTGCTGCCAGTAATTCTTGGAAAATTACAAGAGAATAGATATTGCATCCACCCTCTCTCCTTTCAGGATAATTATTTGCAATCATACTTTTTTTCAGTCTGAACTGCAAATGTGAACTATTTTTTCAACACAAACAGAAGAGGTTTAAATGCACCAACAGGCAGAAAACAGGGAGTGCAGAGCTGGCAAAAACAGAAGACAATGCTTCCTTCGACCTTCATCCCACCCTCACAGGATCATCAAAACTGGAGTCACTTGTGATCCTTCCGTTCAGCTCTTGTGAGGGAAAGAGCAGAGATGAGTCAGACAAGTAGAGCATGCTGGTGGGAGGGGGCGATAGCTGTGCCTGGCATTTGGGTGCTAGTTCCACATGCTTGTACAACTCAGAAAAGTTCTCATTCTCAAGTGGTAGAATTCAGATGAAATCTTTTTTTCAAGTCTGAAAAAAAATGTAATCCTCAGCACTCTGATGAAGAAAATGAAGTTCAGTGCTCCCACCTACATTGTGATTCCCAGTCTAATGTGGTTTAGCTTACCTATTTTAATTATTTGGCATTAAAGGCAGATTATGATTTTGGAATCTAACTGGGGTGTGACTCAGCTCTGCTGGTTATAGCTATGCCATCTTAAGCAAGTTGCTCTTCCCTCTGTCCCTACAGAATCCACATCTACAGAAGAGAAATGTAACATCTCCCTTGTGGAGTTGTCGCCACAATAAACGACAGCACAGGAACCTGCACTTAGAACTTTCATGTCTCTTTAATCTTCAACTGAAAGAATACTGTTGGCTAGGCTTATATTTTTTTAATGCTAGAAAATGCTGATTACCAAAATGTTAATAAATTTGTCAAAACTGTCATTGTATATTATAAACAGTTGAGGAAAATGAAGGAATGATACTGTAAGAAAAGAATAATGGGCTCAAGAACATGTATTGATATAAGAATCACCCAGAAAGCAGTACTCCCCATAATAATAACACTAACACTTTGAGTCATAAAAACATTTTATCTTATTATGATTAAAAAAAATTGAAAGTGACTTTATTACCAGAGAGCAGTAAAGAAGTAGATTTTCAGGGAGCACTGCATAGCCTTTTACCCAGTTCATCAGTGACCCTTGAGAGCTAACTCAGTTGTTAAAGAGAAACATTTCAACCAACTAAGCAAGATCTTTACGGATGTTTCTGGAAAGAAAATATAATTCCTTTCCTGGATTTGTCTTGAAAGGCATAATAAAAACAGGTGACCAATCATGTTTGGGCAATAAGTAGTCTTTTACTCTTTCTATTTACATGGCAAAGGACTTACCATTTCAGCATCTCTTTTGTTGTTCCAATCACACACCTGCAGCTCAGTTACCACTGTCTCCTGGACTCAGCAGCCTGAATCCCTGATAATCACATTCATATCATCTAAAATGGAACTCTTCTCTTTAGTATCTTTTCTTCCTTTGAAATTCTCATGAGCTAATTCATTCTGAAATTATTTGCCCTTTAACAGAAGATCTATGCCCACTGAGTCTCCTTAGAACCCTTTTTTAAAATTGCAATTTGTAGAACATGGAACTTGACTAAAGAAAAATGGTCTTAGGGCTACAGAAATACCTTGGTTTATATCATGTCCAAAATTTTCTCAGCAACAGTATCCCAGTCTGTGCTGTACTTTTTTGCTGGCTATAATCTTTACTAACCAGTGAAAGAAAGTTATCTGAGGCAAAACAAGACCAGAGATCAAGATGGGTGCCAAGTACTGATTCTACTTCAGGCGGTGGCTTTCATTACTTGAATTGATTTTTCAAGTGGAGGGTTTATAGAACACAATTTATAGATATTACCCTGGCATTGCTCTTAAGTAAAGGAAGAACAAACATATTTTAAACAAACAGAAGGGTTTTTTTTTGGTTTTCTTTTCATGAGCCATAACATACAAATTAAGGAAGTTATAATACTAGAGAATCATTTATTTGGCTCAGAGTTGTATCTTTTTTACTCTAGCAGCTCTATTTAAGGTTTCATTCAGTCTTTAGCATCATGATCATTGGTTTAGTCTATTAAGCAGCTGTAAACACAAATAGGCAGTTCTTTGTAAGATATTCTTGTAGTGCAAAAATAGCTCACCTATGTAAAATGCCAGTCCCATGAAAATGACATTAGACCACTAACACATGAATACTGATATAACTTAACACAACTATTTGGTTGTCAGAAATTTCAAATATGAGCTGAGGTCCACTGTGACATACTCCTTTTAAATATATTAAACCTTAATTGACTAATTTAACTGATATTAACATTTTTCGAATGACTTACTGTCTTAGGTTTTCAATGATTTTTTCCATTGCTTCTTCCCAGCAGTATGCCTTAACTGATTGGATATTTTCAATCATTTCTGACGTTATCACCAGTCTTTCATTGATCTTTCCAGCTCTCTGATCTCTGTAAATTATTTCATCCACAAATCAAATACTTAGTAAAAATAAGGCAAGCCGCCCACTAAGAACTGCCCAAGCTTTTAAGAAAAGCCACATTTCTTTTATTAAACAGATGGGTGCTTATTTTATTATCAAATACACAGTGACAAAAATAGTAACACTCAATCAGTAAATGCCTCCCATGTGCAGACCATGTATGAGATGCATGTCATATACTATGCCTAATCCTCCGAGGGAGGCAACTATTTCATTTTCAAAACTGAAAAAACCAGAAACACAAAGGTTGAAGCAGCTTGACACAGGTCGTATGTCTAGTAAGATGCAAAGTAGGATTCAAACTAAGAACTATTTGACTCCAAAATTTGAACACTTTCTTTCACACTCTAGCTGGCAAACTCCAGAAGTCCTCTTTCATAAGCAGTGATTGGGATCACTGAATCATTCAGTAAAAGAAAGCCACTAAGGCTGTGATGTGATGATTCATGAACCAGAGTAGAAAAAGCTCATGAACTTTACCTAAAATGTATGCATTCCCTCCCATTCACAATGTTTTGAATACAATGTTTGGATACAATGTTTTATCCATTGTACCTAAATCTCTGATGTGCAAAAAAGCAAAATGGATGGTAACATACTTATAAAGAAATTCTATAGACTGGCAAGCTAAAAAATGTACCATTGATATAGAAAGTATCATTTATATCCAGGTCCCCAACCTCTGGGATCTAATGTCTGATGATCTGAGGTGGAGCTGATATAATAATAACAGAAATGAAGTGCACCTCTCTCCCCGTTCATGGAAAAACTGTCTTCCACGAAACCAGTCTCTGGTGCCAAAATGGTTGGGGACCTCTGATAACATCATGAAAATATTCCTTTTTGCGACACCTAGTAAGAAGATCCAAGGTTCAGTACATAGAGAAGTTCTGGTTTTACCTGAGTGGGCTAGTATGTCATACACTCTGCCTAATCCTTCTGACAGCCTAAGGGAGATGATTATTTCATTTTAAAGATGAAAAAAACAAACACAGTGGCAGAAGCAGCTTGACACAAGTCATATAACTAGTAAGAATGCAATCTATGTTTCACACTATTTAAAGAGTTTCTACCTGTACTTCATCATCATTTTCCCTAATCCGGCTTGAAGAAGGGCGAGGACTATGAGGAAAGCAAGCCCACAGAAGGTGAAGGCCTGCAACAACTCCCAGAGCAGCCCCATGAGCAGCGTCACTTGCAGAGGAGCGATCCACACAAAATGTGCCAGTGCGAGTCCCTGAAAAATAAAATCACAGTGAAAACCATGGACATTTTATCCTCCACCCCCAAAACAAAGAGAAAATCAAGAACAGGAGAAAGAAATCAAGCACAGTGAGCTCATACAATCATGGTTCTGAATGCACTAAAATCTAGGTATTCATTATATGGAGCACACAGCAATGTGCTTAAACATTCTACACAGAGACTAACTGCAAGTTAGTCCAAACCAACTGCAAGTCACTGTGATTTTTTCCAGTGGATATGTGTGGTGATTGGATATCACCACACCACTTAGGTACCGTGTCTAGAATTCTTTAAGTAACTTATTCCTCTGTGAATAAAGCAAGAGCCATGACACAGAACATGAGAAGACAAGACTCTCCTGAATTTCAGTCTATAAAATTGCACAACCCTATTACCTGACCAAATACTCAGAAAACAACATGCACACTCAATTCAAAGTAAATTACTTAGCACGTGCTGAGAGTCTGATAGCATGCTAAATACTAGAAATGCAAAGATAAATACATTGTGTATAAAATACATAATCTGTCCTCAAGGACCTTGAATTTTATTGTGACAGAAGACAGCCCTAAACAAGAATTTTTCAGAGTATCATACTCAGCCAAAGGAAATAACTGATTTAAAGCATTAAAATGAAACAAGATCTGATAAGGATTTAATTTTGAAAAACCACACCAAATAAAAAGCCAGCTGAGGTGCCCTTGAGTTGTCTGGTTCTGTGAGATCCCAAAATGGCACTCTGCTACACAAGTCGGTTTTCAGAAATAGGGAAGCTAGGAATGCTTATGACATAACCACTCACTAGTTATCTGACTCAGAAAATCTTTGGGGTTGTATGATTTATAACAAAGGTGCATAAAAGAGTAAATCAGTAGGTACATACTTCATCAAATTTGTTCAGGTTGTTGGAAAGGAGACTAACAAGTTGTCCAATACTTATTTTATCCAGAACACGGCTTGATAGCTTCAAAGTCTAAAAGGAAATTAGAAGTTAGATGATGTCACTGCACAGTAGACATATTTATAAGCATGTTATAATACAGCTGAGGAGTTAGGTAACTATGCATGCATTTTTTAAGTAAACCTAATAAAATTATCTTATGTTCATTTAATTTAGTATCTTCTCAGATTTATAAATATTTCTCTTTACAATAAATATAATGGCATGCCTCTACTTGTATTATTTAACAGTATCTATGGGGTCGCAGAGTCGGACACGACTGAAGCGACTTAGCAGCAGCAGCAGCAGCAGAGAGGGTTAACAATTGTTTCTAGTCCAAAATGGGAAAAATATTGTACTTAAATATTCATTTATATACTGCAGAGGTTTACTTGTTGCTTTTTTATTTTTGTTTGTTTTTATTACAGATGAAACTAAAGGCAAGTGAAATTTGAGATTAAAACTTCAGTCTCATAGGGAATTATATTCAATATCTTGTAATAACCTATAGTGGAAAAGAATCAGGAAAAAAAAAGATATATATATATCTGCATCACTTTGCTGTATACTTGAAACTAATAATAATGTAAGTCAATATATTCAATAAAATTTTTTAAAATAAAATCTTGGCCTTAAATTTTTCATGTACTCTATGGTGACTATTGAATAAAATTACAGTTAAAGTCAATACAAGTATATTATAAATAATTATTAATAATTGTCTGAAAGATTACATTAACAAAAAATTCTTAAATTTTACAACAAAAAATACATCCATATAGACAAACAGGATTATAAGTAGATAAATTAATTATTATTATGAGTGGTCACAGGCACACTTCGCCTACAAAATTTAATAAGAATTGGCTTTGACTGAAGAGTACCCATTTAACATTTGCTTCAACTGACTCTCACACATGTATTGAGCACTTAGATACAAATCACTGTATTCAGGGTTTCAGGGATTATTATTAGTTATTAAAAAAATTATTACCTCAAGACACCTAACAAATACATGACTAAATATGATAAACTAGATAAAGGGAGTGGAATATAATAGGGTGGTTAAGAGCAAGTTTACATATCTGGTTATAAAAATCTGTAAATATTTCACTGAGGGAGAATTTAAGATGGTGTGGAATAACAGATAGTGTTTAGATAAGCACAGATGAAGAAAGAATAAAGCTGTTAACTCCAAATGCTATTAGAGTAGTATGTCGGGGCAGGGTCCATTGAGCTAGATGATACATGCTTTAGTAACACACTCAGTCTCAGGTGACCCGAATTCTATAGTGCTTAACATGGAATGTACGTGCACAATAAATACTCAGTGAATATCTACTCACTATATAGTTATCTTTCTCAAAATTCACAGGCAAAGTTCAACCTAGTTTGCATTTAGATTCATTATTTAAAATCTAATTTGAATGTATCATGTTGCAGATTTTGGAACAAAGAAGATGATGCTCTATGACAAAATCTATAATAATCTGGGAAGAGTCAGTGGCTGCCTGCCACATGGATAAAACTGGTCAGATAAGGCACTAGTTAACTTTAGTGACCAAACCACACATGGAGATGCAATTGTCTTCTTAGATGGTGATGTCAGTGCAGGTCAGTAGGTATGGCTAGAGGGGTAAAGTAAGCTGGGTAAGAGCACATATAAACAACACTGAGAAAGAACAGACATAGCTTCCAACTTTTCATTAACGCATCCTGGGTTTGAAGGAACATATATTGCTGTATTTGTGCTAAACATAATATAAGAACTAATCCACAAACTAAACAACTCTTTGCCCTCCCTTCCACTTTAGCCCTGAGGGCTTCATGTCTCTCTTTCTATGTAACACAATTTGACTTGCAACATTATTTCAGTACCTATCTTATGTTCTCTAGTAACTGGAAAACCCTTAACTTCAAGAGGGAAGCCCATGTGGCACAGTGGTAAAGAATCTGCCTGCCAATGAAGGAGACATGAGATGTGGGGTTTGATCCCTGGGTTAGGAAGATCCCCTAGATAGGAAATGGAAACCCACTTCAGTATTCTTGCCTGGAAAATTCCATGGACAGTAGAGTCTGGCAGGTCCATGGGGTCATAAAGAGTTGGACATGACTTCAAGGATTGTGACTTATCCACTTTAGAAATTTTGAAGCAGTTCTTACACAGTGTTCTATACTTTTTAGGCCTTTAGTTTATCAAAATATTTTATTCATAAAATAGGAATAATAGTTTCTACCATATAGAGTTTAGAGGAGGATCAAATGAAATGATATACCTAAATCACTTAGAAGTTTGTCATGAACATCAATTATCACTATAATAATCACTTTTATAACTGTTTTTATTTTTTTTAAGCACAGAGTATAATTTTATTTATTTATTTATTTATTTTTATTTTATTTTTAAACTTTACAATATTGTATTAGTTTTGCCAAACATCAAAATGAATCCACCACAGGTATACGCATGCTCCCCATCCTGAACCCTCCTCCCTCCTCCCTCCCCATACCCTCCCTCTGGGTCGTCCCAGTGCACCAGCCCCAAGCATCCAGTATCGTGCATCGAACCTGGACTGGCGACTCATTTCATACATGATATTATACATGTTTCAATGCCATTCCCCATATTTCCCTACCCTCTCCCTCTCCCTCTCCCACAGAGTCCATAAGACTGATCTATACATCAGTGTTTGTTTTGCTGTCTCGTACACAGGGTTATTGTTACCATCTTGCTAAATTCCATATATATGTGTTAGTTATAACTGTTTTTAAACTGGATTCAACTTTCTTTTATATGCATCTTGTCTAAATTCTATCTTCTAAATGATATCTAATAATTTATTCACTTATATAAAATTTCTGGATCAAGATAAGATTTTTATTGATTTATCACCTGTGCTTTCCTGGCACTTGTAAACTGATGAGATTGCAGCTGGGGTGATTTGGTTACACTGTGGACTCAGTTTTTCACTTGGGCCTCCATAAAAGGTCTGAACACTAATGTATAACTATCAAGGTTTTACAACACCACTGACCTTGCATGTATATTATGGAAATGTTAATGGGTTATTTGTAGAGGGAATGTCAGGTCCACAGCTCTTATAAGCCAAATATATAAAGTTTTTATATTGGGGGAATAAGAAAGAGAAGAAGGGTAAAGAAAATAACCAAAATAACCAACAAACTATCTATAAAAAAAAAAAATAAGAAATCTTTAATCTTGGTAAATCAAAGAGTCACACATAAATCAGGTTGGTGAAAGCATGTATCATTGTGTCACTAAGATGACCTTAAAATGTGTTTGTAAGGTAAGAAATTCCTTTTTTTCCCCCACTGTGATGCATGGCATGCAGGATCTCAGTTCCTCAACCAGGGATCAAACCTGGGCCCCATGCAGTGGAAGTGTAGGGTCTTAACCACTGGATCACCAGGGAAGGCCTGGTAAGACAGTCTTAATTTGAATCCACCCAAAGCATGGTTTAGCAACGTGGGCTTTTGACTTGACAATGAATACGGAAAGTAGAAAAGGTTCTTATGGTTGCCGTGTATGTGTTATTTCAAAATTTTTAATTTCCAAGACTTAGGATGACAAAAATCTAACTCAAAATAAGGCAGTGGATACTATCATTGTGTCATAACTAGTTAAAAATAGCACGAAGTCATGTCCAACTCTTGTGATCCCATGAACTGTAGCCTGCCAGGCTCCTCTGTCCATGGGATTCTCCAGGCAAGAATATGGGAGTAGGTTGCCATTCCCTTCTTCATGGGAACTTCCCAACCCAGGAATTGAACCCATGTCTCCCACATTGCAGGTAGATGCTTAACTGAGCGAGCTATGGAGGGAGCCCCCATAACAAGTTAAGGTAGAAATATCAATTGCTTGGTTGATCAATAACAATTACACACTATATTCTTGTTATTGCACATAAAGACAAATGGCATTTTACCATAAGATGATATTTTGTCAATGACTTTTATGCACACAGCAAGAATCATTTCAACAGGGAGCCATGGATTCCAAAAACTGATGATATGGAAAAAACAAATATGAAGCTTAAAATACAGGCAGTTTACAGAATTACTCAATAATTATTAGTTGAAGGGAAGTATCAAGGAAAAATTAGAAATATTCATTATTCCTGCCATTTACTTCACAGCCCTACAAAACTGATTTTAGCATTTATCCCTTACTTGTACTAGTGTAACATTTAAAACACAATGCCACTAACAAGTAGCATAAAGACTGTGCAAGGAAGTATTACCTTCTTATAAATCAAACTAAACATAGCTATTCTCATCTGCATTCCAATGTGATGGAGACCAAAAATGGCTGGGTGCAGGAGCAGTGTCCTCACGATAAAGAGAAGGCATAGGCCTATGCCTAAGTAAATGGCAATGGAGCGTTCCACCTTGTTATCTGGGTCATAGGAAGCTATGATTCTTCCCAGTAAGAGAGGCTGGACTGCTTTGGTGACTTCCTGCAGAAGATGGAAAACAGAAAAATGAAATTTTATTTTTCTTTCATAAAGTGCCCTCACAATTTCAACACAAGCAGTTTCATCTTTACAGGAGGATTTAAAATGGGCTTACACAGCAGGCCATGCCATACGTGAAACTCTTGATGTCCTTTGTAATATCTTTATACTATGAAATAAGACTTTATTTAGGTTTTAGCAAAAATCATTTGGAAACATTTATGTATGAGGTGTTTTCTTTCTTTCTTTTTTTTTTTTTTACTAAAAATATATAGCAGCCATAAAGTAAAGGTCCAATTTCTAAAGTAGTGTGTTAATTGGTAACATCTACATTGCACTTAACACTTTATAAAATATTTTTCATTTGATTTTTATGACAACTTCAGGAGTCAAGAGTAGGCATTATTAGTTTCACAGTGCAGATGAAAAAACCGAAGCCAAAGAGACCAAGCGATTGATGTGATTTCAAAATAGAACTCTCAAAAGTACTTTGAGTGATAGAATGAACAGCAGAATGAACAGCTTCTTGAGACAACCACATAAAGGGGAGCTGGCAACAGGAGGGAGGAGCAAAAAGGCACTGGTGCTATTGACAGTCCGATGCTGTATCCTTCCCAGTCTGGGATAGGTGGTGACTTTTAGGAAGAAGTGTGTCAAAAAATTGCAGCTTCAGGCCAGTTTCCAACTATTCATCAAGGGCTCAAAGGTCTATGAGTTAACAAGAAAGAAAAGAAAGTGAAGTTGCTCAGTCGTGTCTGACTCTTTGAGACCCCGAATCCTGAAAGATGATGCTGTGAAAGTGCTGTACTCAATATGCCAGCACATTTGGAAAACTCAGCAGTGGCCACAGGACTGGAAAAGGTCAGTTTTCATTCCAATCCCAAAGAAAGGTAATGCCAAAGAATGCTCAAACTACCACACAATTGCACTCATCTCACATGCTAGTAAAGTAATGCTCAAAATTCTCCAAGCCAGGCTTCAGCAACATGTGAACAGTGAACTTCCTGATGCTCAAGCTGGTTTTAGAAAAGGCAGAGGAACCAGATATCAAATGGCCAACAGCTGCTGGATCATGGAAAAAGCAAGAGAGTTCCAGAAAAACATCTATTTCTGCTTTATTGACTATGCCAAAGCCTTTGACTATCTGGTTCACAATCAACTGTGGAAAATTCTTCAAGAGATGGGAATAGCAGACCACCTGACTGGCCTCTTGAGAAACCTATATGCAGGTCAGGAAGCAACAGTTAGAACTGCACATGGAACCACAGACTGGTTCAAAATAGGAAAAGGAGTTCATCAAGGCTGTATATTGTCACCCTGTTTATTTAACTCATATGCAGAGTACATCATGAGAAACGCTGGACTGGAAGAAACACAAGCTGGAATCAAGATTGGCAGGAGAAGTATCAATAACCTCAGATATGCAGATGACACCACCCTGATGGCAGAAAGAGAAGAGGAACTCAAAAGCCTCTTGATGAAAGTGAAAGTGGAGAGTGAAAAAGTTGGCTTAAAGCTCAACATTCAGAAAACGAAGATCATGGCATCCGGTCCCATCACTTCATGGGAAATAGATGGGGAAACAGTGGACACAGTGTCAGACTTTCTTTTTTTGGGCTCCAAAATTACTGCAGATGGTGACTGCAGCCATGAGATTAAAAAACGCTTATTCCTTGGAAGGAAAGTTATGACCAACCTAGATAGCATATTCAAAAGCAGAGACATTACTTTGCCAACAAAGGTCCATCTAGTCAAGGCTATGGTTTTTCCCGTGGTCATGTACGGATGTGAGAGTTGGACTGTGAAGAAGGCTGAGTGCCGAAGAATTGATGCTTTTGAACTGTGGTGTTGGAGAAGACTCTTGAGAGTCCCTTGGACTGCAAGGAGATCCAACCAGTCCATTCTGAAGGAGATCAGCCCTGGGATTTCTTTGGAAGGAATGACGCTAAAGCTGAAACTCCAGTACTTTGGCCACCTCATGCAAAGAGTTGACTCATTGGAAAAGATTCTGATGCTGGGAGGGACTGGAGACAGAAGGAGAAGGGGACGACAGAGGATGAGATGGCTGGATGGCATCACTGATTCGATGGACGTGAGTTTGAGTGAACTCCGGGAGTTGGTGATGGACAGGGAGGCCTGGCGTGCTGCAGTTCTTGGGGTCGCAAAGAGTTGGACATGACTGAGCGACTGAACTGAACTGAACTGGACTGTAGCCTGCCAGGCTCTTCTGTCCATGGGATTCTCCAGGCAAGAATACTGGAGTGGGTTGCCATTTCCTTCTCCAGGGGATCTTCCCAACGCATTCCCAGGTCTCCCGCATTGCAGGCAGAAGCTTTATCCTCTGAGCCACCAGGGAAGCACAGGATGAGTTAACAAGGGAAGACCAAAGTTGTGTTTTCCAAATCCACTTTGTCTGATCCTCAACTGACCACTGAATCAAACTGTTCACCAAATCATTACCACTTTGCCTGGATATGTAAGAACAGATTTGAACACATGGATTTGAATCCAGACGGTCTAAGTCTTAACCATCTTGCTAAACTGCCTTCAAAAGAAAAAGACAGAATTCTTGTTTCATGGTGGTCTAGTGAAATGGGGATATGAGGCTAAACCTTGCCTGGAAATAATGCTATGCTAATTGAGTCTATTTCATATGTATATTTTCAACCAGACAGCCCCTCCCCCCTTTTTGCCTAGCATTATTCTCCCTCAGCTGATAATTTGCTCCACCCACCCCACCCCCACCCCCATTTTCTACAATGTCTTTTCTAAACCTCAGTGCCCAACTCCATCAGCCCACTCATTCTCAATAGGTAAAGTGCTTTCCTATAACCACATCACCCCCAAGCTATAAGCCATAGTGCCATCCTTGACTGACTATAGGCTTTACGTAGCTATTCATTCAATACTTGGTATTCAGTACCTCATTTCAAATTAACCACGTAGACCAAGGTTCTGAATGTAAGAAAAAGTTCAAACCTTTTTAAAAACTTTCCAAACTAATCACAAACATGGAATATTAGAATTCTCTCATCCCATATAGCCACATTTTAATATAAGTTTGAATTGTACCAAACAGACAGATACTAAAAAAAATAAACAAACATGCTAACAACCTACCCAGATAAACCAGGTAAATAGTTGGCCATATCTACTAAAGAGTCTATTTATCTTCCCAGGTGGCTCAGTAGTAAAGAAGCCACCTGCCAATGCAGGGGGCATAAGAGATGTTGAGAAGATCCCCTGGAGAAGGAACTGCAACCCTCTCCAGTACTCTTGTCTGGGAAATCCCATGGATAGAGGAACCTGGTGGGCTGAAGTCCATGGGGTCGCTAAAGACACAGGACTTAGCGACTGAGCACACATGCACACAGAAGAGTACCTTCTATCTAAAAGGTAAATAAATGCAGAAATTACTGCTTGTTGGCATGTACCATTTTATGCATGCTTTGTACTTTTGTTACATGTACATTCATTTTTACAATATATAGAATTGTTTTTGAGGCTGTAACCTTTATATAAATGGTATCATATTGTGCTGCTTGCAACTTTCTTTTAACTTTTTAAACACAGTTGTGTTTCTGACATGTAGCCCCAATGATACTTATATATCTACCTCATTTATTCTAAGTGCTGTTTACATGACATCCTGTGACTAAATCAGGATAATCGCCCCATTCCCTATGCTGGGGAAGATGGGCTGTTCCCATTCCTCAACTATTAAATCTGTGCAAGTGCTGCCCTGGCTGTTTTTATTAAGTTCTATAGATTCATGCCAAACTTTCTCTAGAATAGATCATTTATTTCAAAATAATTCCTTAAACTATGAAAATGTACAGTCAACATGAACCTTAGATTTGAAACTACATGTATAAATATATCCGTAATACAAATATAATTTTCATAGTATGCTTATAGTGGCACTATTTCATCCTCAAACTTAATTTTACATCAATGTTTTATCCTAGAATTTTTCCATATTATGTCTACATTCTTCATAGACAAATGTCAATGCCACATCTATACTGATTTATTTTTACACTAATATTGGGTTTGCATTTGGTTAAATTGCTCTCTTGATTGCAGTCAAGAGGAATGAACTCATATGTGCCACCCATGTTGGATATACTGTGTGTGGCCATGAAGCAGAGAATAAGTTGGGAGCACTACCAGACATAACAGATAAAATGTCATTTCTTGTTCATTATAAGACTTTAGCCAGAAGACTATGATGTGTGACAACTTTCCATGAATCCAGCTGCTTGTATCATAATTAGCATAATCACCTTCCTCCTTTTTCCAGGACTAGTAGATACTATTATTGAATATAGAACCACTGATAAAAACCACCATGCATATTTCTAAGGAGTGACTCTTATCTATGGAATGCCAAAAAAGAATATTCTGAGGGAAAAGAGAAATATTTTAGTAATTGAGCTGTACACAGAATTTTTAGAGTTAGAAATATATGGGTTTACTTAAGTTTTCTCCTACTGAGTAATCTGAACTAAAGTCCCTGCCACTGTATCACCATTATATTTTTTCCATAACCTGTCACCTCACAACAGAACTATTTGCAGAATTGGAATTCAGTTGTGACTTATAACAAAATAAATAAGACTGTGTTAATCTGATTCAGATACCTATTCTGCAGGTTGCATGACTGAATTAATTAGCTGTCACCTTACCTCAAACAAAAAGAGAACATATTCATCCTTTGAACAACAATGGCTATTCCACAATGACATTGGTAGCATTACTCTGGGAGGGTACATGTTCACAGAAAAAAGAAAAGAAAAATGCAGAAAATTTTTGGTAGAGAAAATTTTAATAATTTGACCATCTGCCAACAGCAAAACATAAACCTCACTGCCACATGGAACCCATCAACATTCAAGGACAAAATCAGCACTCCAGACCCCTCCTCCTATAGTTTTCCATGCTCTGTTTTAAGCAGCGTGTTCTCTAATATTTATAATGAAAGCACTTACAGACATCACCTGATTTTATTATTTGGAAAGGAAAACAATGGTAACTGATACCTAGGCTTAATCTATGTGTGCAGTCCTTTAAAAAACCATCGTGGTAATGACTGGGAGAAACACAGTCCTCTATTCTTACTTCGTGTGAACCCTGTTGCCAGACTATTTTCATTACACAAGAAAAGTCCCAATTTGCGACCATATAAAATAGTGCAAGCTGACTAAGGCTTGAATGTAATGAGGTAGAATGCAAATTTATTTAAAATTTGATAAAATATTTTATTTTTAATCAGACACAAATCAAGATGAAATTAAGAGTTCACTTAGATAATGGGAGAAGCCTGATACCAATCTTTAAGTCAGCGTGACAAGGCAATAAACACTGAAATGAGAGTCATGAAATCCAAGTTCTTATCCCAGCATGTTACCTACACTCTGTGTCACCTTAGTCACTTCCCTCCTCTTGACAGTTTCCTCACTCATAAACTAAGTGGTGGAGCAAGCTTATCTTAAAGATCCCCTCCAGAGCTAATATCTCAGATTATATGATCTGAGTTCAGGGAATCCCACGGCAGAGGCTGAGGATTCCCTGGACAATTGTCTAGCACACATCCTGACATTGCTATGTGTGTTTTCTACTCACAGGGATGCAGGTATGAATAGTATGAGTTCAGAAGACCATCTGGGTAGACGGGGTCAAGCTAGAGAACAGCACAAGTGACTACCTTCCTGTTGGGAATATATTTAGATTAGCCTGCCAAGAAAAAATTAAGAAGCCTGAAAATACCTCCTGGGAAATACATCTGGTCTCTCCCGGGATCCTCTAGACCTCAGCTTAAATGAACTGTAGTGGAGTCTGAATCCTTTAACCATTTTGTTTTATCTGCACACTTAGGACAGCGTCAGATGTTTCTAGAGATATGAACGTCCGCTGGATAGTTAAACCAAGAAAGAAAGTTCAGGTGAAAACAGAAAACTTGGTTCATGCTTGCAATTACATTAAATTAATTAATCCCAAGATTACTTTAAAAATTATAATTGCAAATCCAAAGCATAGTTGTTTCTAATACAGGAGGAATCAGTTGAAAAACCTCTAAGGTTACATTGTTTTCTATAGTGTACAGTCAGTAAAATCATCATTATCATCTCGACTTGCTTTATATATATTTTATGTATCTTAATCCCAGAAATGTAGAAAGAAAACAGAAATTATATAAAATAAGAAAATAGATTCCTAGATACCAAGAGTAATAATTAAGTAAGCATCCCATTTCTAGTAACAATACAACAAATGATACATTGAAAATACCAATAATTAATATATACATATCTTAAAATATATTCTAAAAAACATTACTAAGACATATTTTTAAAGTCTTAAGTAAATGGAGAGACTGTAAACTTTCTAAAAAGAAAAAATGAATATTACAAAGCTAACATTCTCTTTCAAGTTATTGTATAAAATTAACACAATCTTCATCAGAATTCCTACTGGATATTTGGGCATGAACCATAAGAGCAGGGACTGTCAGCTTTTCTGAGAGTCCCAACATCATGCACCATACCTAGCACAGAATATCCATTCAGCAAATACTTGAATCAACAGATAAAATGATTCAAAATTTCATTTGGAAAAAAACAAGAGACTAACCAAAAACATTTGGGGAATAAGAATAATGTGTGAGAAGATCTACCTTACTAGGTATTAAATTATATTATACAGCTCTAATAGTTTGGGGAATGACAAAGAAATAGACTGATTTGTCTGGAATATTCAAGAACAGGTCCAAGTACAGACAGCAATTTTATATGTAATAAAATATGTCATTTTATTTCAGTGCAGAAAGTACAATAAACAATGGAGACACTCACACTTATTTTTAAAAAATTAGATTTCTATCTCAGACATGGGCTTCTCTGGTGGCTCAGACAATAAAGAATCTGCCTGCAATGCTGGAGACCCAGGTTCAATTCCTGAGTCAGGAAGATGCCCTGGAGAAGGGAATGACTATCACTCTAGCATCCTTGCCTGAAGGATTCCATGGACAGAGGAGCCTGGTGGGCTATAGTCCATGGGATCACAAAGAGTCAGACACAACTGAGCAACTCGCACTTTCACCTTCATTTCATACATACATCCAAATAAATTCAAATAGATTCAATAATTACACATAATGCTGGATGCTTGGGGCTGATGCACTGGGACGACCCAGGGGGATGGTGTGGAGAGGGAGGAGGGAGGAGGGTTCAGGATGGGGAACACATGTATGCCTGTGGCGGATTCATTTTGATGTTTGGCAAAACTAATACAATTATGTAAAGTTTAAAAATAAAATTTAAAAAAAGAAAAAAAAAAGATGAAAAAAAATTTTTTTAAGAAATATGCACTTACAACTCTGGGTAGAGAAGATTTTTTAAATGTCAAATGCCAAAGACAGAAAACAAACCTAAAACAAAAAGTACAGGTATGGGCAGCAAGTTTTTAAAAACTGAAACTTCTGATCATTAAGAAAATAAAAAATTAACAAAACCCACTAGAAACAAATAACAGGCTGAGGAAAATAGCCTTTCAAAAAGCAATAAGAAAATAAAAATAAACAAATAATATTAAAAGGCAATCAATTTACACCCCTCAAAAACATGTATATATAAATGCTTAATACATGTGCGTGCATGTTAAGTCATTACAGTCATGTCTGACTCTTTGAGACCGCATGGCCTGTAACCTGCCAGGCTCCTCTGTCCATAAAAACTGTTTAAACTCAGTAGGAGACAAAAATAATTCAAATAAAAATGATAATACACTTTTTAACAATCTGGAAATGTTTTTAAAATTATAATACCTATTGTTAGGACTGAATTTTCATACTTTAGTATAAGGAAAGTAAATTAATATATCTTTTCTGGAAGGCAATTGGAAAATCTACTAAAATTTAGCTTTTAAAGAGATGTGCATTGAAAGATTATTTATAACAGTGAAAAATTGGAGGCAATCTAAATGTTCAATGATGAGGAACTGATAAAATAAATTATGGTACAGCCACATGAGTCATTAAGCATTAAAATGACTAGGTAGAAAAGTATCTAATGATATGAAAAGGCATTCATAATGCATTAAGAGAGGTAAATTTATAATGCATTATTTAAAGTAATGATTCACATCCCTTCGTTAAGTATATATATTCTTATGGGAAAAAGTTGGAAGATAAGCATCAAGTTTATCAATAATTATCTGATAATTTTCTTAATCATAAAAACCCTCAAAATTAATAAACTTTAGATAGAAAGTTGTATATACCTTATGATAGTAAATAAATGATAAAAAGAAAACACACATACAAAAAAATGGAAGTGTAAACACACAGGCAGGGATATACCCAGAATTTACCATAAAATACAAACAGTACTGGCTTACATACCAAAGGAAAGGCTTATGATTTGAGAGAGTAAACAAAAGTGTCAAATTTTTATTTATCTTGATACACTACAGTCTGATGGAAATTTTTGACTTTATACTAACTGCTAAACAAACATTTTACATATTTGACATAGAAAATAAAACCTACCCACTGTTCCAACTATGCAATTTTTGCAAAAATGTATGTACACCAACACCAAGAACAGAATTCAAAAGTATCATCATAGTATCTGTCTACCCTGAAGCATGTTTTTAGATTCAACGCCTAACTGAAAATGTTTTGCTTTTGGTATTTTCCTTTGAGTGTTTATTGGTTTAATAACTATTACTAGCAATGTCTTTACTAGAAATCTAAGCTATGTTCTTCATGTTTTATAAGAACATGTTCCTGGACTTGCTGATATAGTAGCAAGAGTAGGCTTAATTCAGAAAATGGAATACTATAAGATATGTTAAAATATTAATTTTAATTTCTGAAATAATAGTTAGAGTCTAGGTATTTTTATATGCTCTAGAAATATGAAATTGGTACTCTAAGACTTGCTTCTAGAGTATGGAAAAATAAGTAAATGCAAATAATAGGAGTATTTGTAAAGGTCGGTATAGACTATATTTAATGGTACAGTAACAGGTAACACTTATGAAGCACTTTCTTTGTACCAAGATATACTCCACATGCTTAACTTTAATTTGCACAATAATTCTATGAAGTAAGAGCTATTATTGTCTCCATTTACAATTTTAAAAAACTGAGACAAACAGTCTAAATAACTTGTCCAGTGTCAGACAGCTAGCAATTGGTTAAAACTAGGATCAAACCAGTTTGGTAACAGAGCCTCAACTCTTATTTATAACCTTAAATCAAAATGAAAACTGTTATAACATGACCTGGTTTTCCCCAAGTTGATCATCAGTACAAGCATTGTGATTTGTTCAACATTAAGCTACCAAATCAAGTTATGGTAATATCACTGCAATTTAAAATAAATACTATTTTTCTAGGCCCCATATGATAGACACATAATTTAAAAGTTAAAAGGAATCATAGAAACTGTACACCATCACCACATCACACTCATGAGTCACCACTCGATACTGGTTAACTAGAAGACATAAAGAGGCCCCAAGCTCACAGCAAGAATGAGGAAACTGGGCCACCGGTCCCAAAAGAGTCGGACATGACTTAGTAACTAAACAATAATAAACATGCAGTTTAAGCTGTAAGTACAATACATGATCACAGACGATTCCTAATTTATAAATCAACTTAATTCTAAAGTTTCACATGTGAGAACAGATGCATTTTGCCCCAGAGACAATATCCTATGAGACATGGTGTTGGATTCCTAAATTTGTCTTTAAAAACACATGTAATGCTAAATGCTTGTGCAGCAACTTTGTGTTCAATAGTACTGTAAAAGCCTAACCAACCCACATAATATTGTTTTTAACAGAAAGAGATTGGATCATCTCTCCATGCAATCTTGAGAGTACCTCCTAGCTATACCTTTGCCCTCTCCATGCACACTGTCATCTACTCTCCAACAGAGTCTTGAGAGAGAGTGCCAGAGTAAGACACAGAAAGTTAATAGTTAACATTGGGACTTTGAAATAAACCCTTCAGTTCAGTTCAGTTCAGTCACTCAGTCGTGTCCGACTCTTTGCGACCCCATGAATGGCAGCACGCCAGGCCTCCCTGTCCACCACAAACTCCCGGAGTTCACTCAGACTCACGTCCATTGAGTCAGTGATGCCATCCAGCCATCTCATCCTCTGTCGTCACCTTCTCCTCCTGCCCCCAATCCCTCCCAGCATCAGAGTCTTTTCCAGTGAGTCGACTCTTCACATGAGGTGGCCAAAGTACTGGAGTTTCAGCTTCAGCATCAGTCCTTCCAAAGAAATCCCAGGGCTGATCTCCTTCAGAATGGACTGGTTGGATCTCCTTGCAGTCCAAGGGACTCTCAAGAGTCTTCTCCAACACCACAGTTCAAAAGCATCAATTCTTCGGCGCTCAGCCTTCTTCACAGTCCAACTCTCACATCCGTACATGACCACAGGAAAAACCATAGCCTTGACTAGATGGACCTTTGTTGGCAAAGTCATTTCTCTGCTTTTCAATATGCTATCTAGGTTGGTCATAACTTTCCTTCCAAGGAGTAAGCGTCTTTTAATTTCATGGCTGCAGTCACCATCTGCAGTGATTTTGGAGCCCAAAAAAATAAAAGTCTGACACTATTTCCAGCTGTTTCCCAATCTATTTCCCATGAAGTGATGATCTTCATTTTCTGAATGTTGAATTTTAAGCCAACTTTTTCACTCTCTTCTTTCACCTTCATCAAGAGGCTTTTTAGTTCCTTTTCACCTTCTGCCATCAGGGTGGTGTCATCTGCATATCTGAGGTTATTGATATTTCTCCCGGCAATCTTGATTCCAGCTTGTGCTTCTTCCAGCCCAGCATCTCATGATGTACTCTGCATAGAAGTTAAATAAGCAGGGTGACAATATACACCCTTGACATACTCCTTTTCCTATTTGGAACCAGTCTGTTGTTCCATGTCCAGTTCTAACTGTTGCTTCCTGACCTGCATACAAATTTCTCAAGAGGTAGGTCAGGTGGTCTGGTATTCCCATCTCTTTCAGAATTTTCCACAGTTGATTGTGATCCACACAGTCAAAGGCTTTGGCATAGTCAATAAAGAAGAAATATTCCTGTTCGTTTCCAAGGCAAACCATTCAATATCACAGTAATCCAAGTCTATGCCCCAACCAGAAACACTGAAGAAGCTGAAGTTGAACGGTTCTATGAAGACCTTTTAGAACTAACACCCAAAAAAGATGTCCTTTTCATTACAGGGGACTGGAATGCAAAAGTAGGAAGTCAAGAAACACCTGGGGTAACAGGTGAATTTGGCCTTGGAATACGGAATGAAGCAGGGCAAAGACTAATAGAGTTTTGCCAAGAAAATGCACTGGTCATAGCAAACACCCTCTTCCAACAATACAAGAGAAGACTCTACACATGGACATCACCAAATGGTCAACACCAAAATCAGATTGATTATGTTCTTTGCAGCCAAAGATGGAGAAGCTCTATACAGTCAACAAAAACAAGACCAGGAGCTGACTGTGGCTCAGATCATGAACTCCTTATTGCCAAATTCAGACTTAAATTGAAGAAAGCAGGGAAAACCACTAGACCTTTCAGGTATGACCTAAATCAAATCCCTTATGATTATACAGTGGAAGTGAGAAATAGATTTAAGGGCCTAGATCTGGTAGAATGAGTGCCTGATGAACTATGGACAGGTTCGTGACATTGTACAGGAGACAGGGATCAAGACCATCCCCATGGAAAAGATAAGCAAAAAAGCAAAATGGCTGTCTGGGGAGGACTTACAAATAGCTGTGTAAAGAAGAGAAGCGAAAATCAAAGGAGAAAAGGAAAGATATAAGCATCTGAATGCAGAGTTCCAAAGAATAGGAAGAAAAGATAAGAAAGCCTTCCTCAGCGATCAACACAAAGAAATAGAGGAAAACAACAGAATGGGAAAGACTAGAGATCTCTTCAAGAAATAAACCCTTAGCCACACTTAATCTCAGTGGGATTCCTGTCCCTTTCATTCAGGGACTCCTTGGCCATGATAAGTCCACCTAGTTCTTTTCTCACAACTGTAACTTCTAACTAGCCTTTCTCTTCTTCTATGACCCTGCAAGTCCCTGCTACTCAAAGTACAGTGCTAGGAAAAGAGCATCTTCACCTGGGAGCTTTTTTCTTTTTTTAATTTTTATTGGCATATAGTTGATTTATATTATCGTGTTACTTTCTTGTGAAGTGAAGTGAAGTCGCTCAGTCGTGTGTGACTCTTTGCGACCCCATGGACTGTAGCCTACCAGGCGCCTCAGTCCATGGAATTTTCCAGGCAGGAGTACTGGAGTGGGTTGCCATTTCCTTCTCCAGGGGATCTTCCCAACCCAGGGATTGAACCTGGGTCTCCCACATTGCAGGCAGACGGCTTTACTGTCTGAGCCATCAGGGAAGCCCTTTCTTTTAGAGATGAAGAATCTTAGGTTCAACTCAGAAACTTCTATATTTTAGCCAGGTGGGAGGAGCTGCTGCCTAGTATGTATATAAAAGTTTGAGAAACATTGTCCTTCTGTCATTAAGGGAGCTAATAATTATTTCTATGTTTAAAAATTTTTGATATCATCATTTTAAAAAATTCAACTAAAAAGTTCCAAAAGTACCACCCCACCCCCTATATCCTCACCTTAGATTCTAACGAAAGTCAGATGCATTCAGTGAAAACGTTCATGCCAGTCTACCTCAATCAGAATCACTGGGGGAATTTTATTCCAGAGTCCATCTCAGACCAAATAAACCACTTTATGTAGGGTCAGACTGGTTACACTAAAGTAAAAATAACCTGTTTCAAAGAAATCTAAACCATATAATTTTCCAAACCTTGTCACAGGAACTGGATAGTACACTATGGGCTGCACAAGTAAGTATAGCCATGTCTTAGGAATGGGGGTTCCAGTAGAGGACGGAAATATTCAGGATACAGGGTGAGTGTAGGCAGTATAGCATTCAAGACCCCAATGGGGTAAGAGAAGAAGTTAGATAGAGGGGATGGGAAAGGAAGCTGAAAAGAGTCCTCCATGACAGTCATCTAGATTTGCTGGAGGTAGCTGACCTTTACCATCTGAGCCACCAGGGAAGCCCACTTCCCTGGTGGCTCAGATGATAAAGCATCTGCCTACAATGTGGGAGACCTGGGTTTGATCCTCTGGAGAAGAAAATGGCAACCCACTCCAGTATTCTTGCCTGGAAAGTCCCATGGATAGAGGAGCAATGGTAGGCTACAGTCCATGGGGTCACAAAGAGTTGGACACAACTGAGCAACCTCACTTTCTTTTTGACTTTCACTTTCAGCTGACCTTAGGTTAAAGGGACAAGCTAGTAAAAGTTATGCTTAAAGCTCTTCAAGCCAGGCTACAGCAGTATGGAAACCAAGAACTTCCAAATGTACAAGCTGGGTTTAGAAAAGGCAGAGCAACCAGAAATGAAATTGCAAACATTCCCTGGATCATAGAGAAAGCAAGGGAATTCCAGAAAAAAAAAAAAAAATCTACTTCTGCTTTATTGACTACACTAAAGCCTTACAAGCACAACAAACTCTGGAAAATTCTTAAAGAGACGGGAGTACTAGACCACCTTACCTTTATGCAGGTCAAGAAGCAACATACAAACTTGTACGCAGGTCAAGACGCAACAATTAGAACTGGATATGGAACAATAGACTGGTTCCAAACTGGCAAAGCAGTACATCAAGGCTGTATTGTCATCTTGCTTATTTAACTTACATGCAGAGTACATCATGTGAAATGCCAGGCTGGATGATTCACAAGCTGCAGTCAGGATTTTTGGGAGAAATATCAACCTCAGATATGCAGATAATATCACTCTAATGGCAGAAAGTGAAGAGGAATTAAACAGCCTTGTGATGAGACTGAAAGAGAAGAGTGAAAATGCTGGCTTGAAACTCAACATTCAAAAACCTAAGATCATGGCATCTGGTCTCAATACTTCATGGCAAATAGAAGGGGAAAAAGTGGAAGCAGTGACAGATTTTAGTTTCTTGGTCCCCAAAATCACTTCGGATGGTGACTATAAGCATGAAATTCAGACACTTGCTCCTTGGAAGGAAAGGCATGACAAACCTAGATAGCATATTAAAAAACAGAGGTATCACCTTGTCAATAAAGGTCTGTATAGTCAAAGCTATGGTTTTTCCATATGGTAGTTATGTAAAGATGAGAGAATTGAATCATAAAGAAGGTTTAGAACTAAAGAACTTATGCTTTCATACTGTGGTGCTGGAGAAGACTTTTGAGAGTCCCTTGAACTGCAAGGAGATCAAACCAGTCAATTCTAAAAGAAATCAACCCTGAATATTCATTGGAAAGACTGATGATGAAGTTCCAATGCTTTGGCCACCTGATGCAAAAAGCTGACTCAGTGGAAAAAACCCTGATGCTGGGAAAGATTGAAGGCAAAAGGATAAGAAAGTGGCAGAGGATGAGATGGTTAGATAGCATCACCAACTCAATGGACATTAGTTTGAGCAAACTCAGGGATATAGTGAAGGACAGGGAAGCCTGGCGTGCTGCAGTCCATGTGGTTGCAAAGAGTCAGAGTCATAACTTAGTGACAACAACAGCAACAATGAAAAGGGACATAAGTAAGTCAAAGTGCCTACACCAGAGACTACTCATGTGTAGAATTTCCCCAAACACTCTCTTCATTAGCAGTATGCCTGATCTCAAACACCTACCCAATGTCTTTGTCCAAACATGACGACAAAGATCTTCTTTGGCAAGACAGACTGTGGGACTTGACAACTCTAGCACCACAAGTCCCAAGACATCTTTATGCCCCTTAAACTTCTGGGGCTTAAGAAATTTAAATAATAAAAGTAGTTTGACCCAAGTTTTACTGATGTGTATCTCAATTTGATGATGGAAATATGCCCAGAGCTGCCTAGGAGTCAAAAATATATTTGAGCACGCACTTGTAAATTTCTTATCATAATAAAAGTATCATGATAACCATATTCTCTAGGTAATCTGCTTATAGAACTCCCTTCCCTTGACTCCCTCTAACTGTCCTTAATTGACTCACATAATTTTTCAACAGTCAGTTTCTCTCCTATGCTCAGAGTCTTAGATGTTAAAGGCAATTTTGTATCTGGCTGCTGAATCAAATGCAGAAAAGAAAAAAAAAAAACAAGTACATAGTTAATGAGGAGAGGCCATAGCTAATATGACTTAAAATTACATCACTATTGCAGAGAGACAAACTCTTTCCTGATGGCATTTCCTTTTTTTTCTTAACTTTTCACAGTCAACAGCAAATTTTATAGTACTTTTTCTATCAGTCCTGAAACCAATCAAACCTTCTTTACACCATAATTATTCTGGTTTAGAGGGACTAAGAACACACAGGACATCTTGAAAGTATGTCCATCTTTTACCAAGAGTAATGTTATAGCAGGTTCGAGAATCCCTGCTCATTTAATGAAACAAAAATTACCAGAATGACACACACAGAGGAAAGAAGAAACACCCAGAAAGAATACAATAAATACCAAGGCATTTGGTACAAGTTGTTTAAAAGGAGAGAGGTCTTATTAGAATAGTGAATTTTTCTCTCCTTCTTTTCTTCCTGTAACCGATAAAAAGAATGGAGTAGAGAGATCAGATGCCCTGAGAAGCTACAATCATCTTAATGACCACCATATAAATTCTTAAAGACTTAACAGTTTTCAACATTTTCACTGCTTAAAACTGCACAGTGAGGCCATGAAGGCTTTACTCTGTGACAAGGCTGAGAAACCCACAGCCTCAGCACACCTGTGCCAATAAATATTCTCTCCCTGCCTTCCCACCATACACATGTCAATTGCTTTCCCCATCAGTCCTTTTCCTCACCCATATTCTGCTGGTTATCAGCAGAAGTTGAGCTGATGGAAATCAACTTTGCCCTTTAAACGTGCTGTCAGTTCCAGACCAGGGGCTTTGGGCCCGGCTTAGCTCAGGAGCATCCGTCACTCCTCACTCCCACCTCTGGGTAGTTAATTAATACACCTACAAAGGCTTTAAGATTCCTTTTGCTGGGATATTTTTAGGCTTGAGACATTTAAGAACAAGCTAGTCTTTCTCCACATTCACTTCATTCTTCTACTACTTAATTTTTTCTGTATCTTTGACCCTTAGCACTTCTGGCTCTTGGGTGGATTTCACACAATTCCTTTCCAAGTATAAGCGGAAACATTCCAGTTGGTTCCCCTGTCCTGCCACCAAAATCTGAATTTTCTTCAGATTTGTCCCTGAGGTGACCCTAGAAGAATCCTCAACCTTCAAACTTTTAACCTGTATCTCCTGAGAAGATGCAGAGTAGATCAGCAGGCCCAAGACTGATTACTACAGCCACCATTCTATTTAGTACTGACATACAATCATTATATAGTGATAGAGCAATTATAATCTGATCTAATGGAAGGGTCACAGGCTTTGGAATCAAAGAGACCTGGCTATCACCAAATTTGCCATATGCATAACTTTGGAAAAGTTAATTTCCTGCATCTCAATTTTCCTTTCTGTTGGAGACACTAATGCCTGCTTCATAGCATTACTAGGAGAATTAAACAAAATAATCTTTATAAAGGGCTTAATGCTGAACCTGGAATAGCTAAGATACTCAATAAATCTTAAACTATATTTTGATCTGTGTATATCAGACCAAACATAAATTTTATAAATATGTTCATGCATCATCTAAATTTCCATGTTTAGATGAGGGCTTTTGTTCACATGAAACTTCTATCCTGGTGGAATCTAGAGGAACAAACTATCTCACAAGTCAGGCAGAGCATAAAAAGGACTTAATAATTCAGCCTTTCTCCCAGCTTCTACTCAGTTGTGTTTATGTTAATCAATGGAAGCAGCATGTGATGGAGAACATGAAGAAAAATGAGTTTCACCACGGCCTTAGTAATGGCATAACAATTATCTAAAGTAGTCACTTTGATCCAAGGATGACCATTATATGTTATGGCCAGAGAGAATTGTACTTTTAATACTCTGATTCAAAGGCAGAGTTTGTAGTCAGCAAGGCAATCAACACATTTTTTTAAATAGATAAAACTGTTTCCCAAAGTCTGGGTGCTCACATTAAGAAAAATCACCTCAAAAATATCTTAAAAGATAATGAATTCCTCAGCTGCCTTATTCATATTTACAAATAAAATAGCATCACCCCCAAACTACTGCACATTTCCATACAGATAGATAAACAGATAATTTCAAAAGGCAGAAGAATGTCTTCCATGAGGTCATCAAGAGGATTATAAAACATGTGATCATCCTTGTCAAAACAAATGTGGAAACGTACTTATTTGGTATGCATTAAGCACAAGTTCTTAAAGCAATGCAACTTGCTGGGCACCTCTTGGGGAGCACTAATGCACTCCTCACTTTCAGAGGCATAAAGACCAATATAATTGCAACACAAATCCATCCAGTTGGTACCTAACCTCCCAAAGTAAATATTGTACAGTAAGTTTTCAACTTGCCATCACTTTTACAGGTTACAATCAAGGATACAAAATGATGCTCTGGTGATGTAAAAAGTAATAGATTAGAGTCACATTTGACAGCAGCTGGGGAACATAGACTGCACTTGAGCACCATAAAGCCTGGAGTCCTCACACATGGAGATCTCTTCACAATGCAGGTGACACAGAAGATTGAGAAAACATACTGCAGGAGTACTTCACTGCTGTATTTTTAATTTTTGCTATTTAAAACAATTCAGCATGCAGATATGATTTCAAAATATTACAAATACTTATGTATGAAATTAGCTGAATTTTACCTAATTCTCCTGATACTGTCTCCTGACCTTCTTATGTAGAATATAGGAAAATAAAATCACCCGCAATCTTATATTCCAGTACAATAATGTGATTTGTGATAACAGAAATGATTTTTTTTAAGATTTATTCTACTGAACCCATTTTAAATTATAATACACCACCTGTGTTCCAGTATCTCTTAGTTCCAAAGCACTTTTTACTTGTCTCCACTAAAGTTTTAGTGGTTTCTTTGTATTTGGAGTTAGATTAGTCCTTTTTCCTGTGTACCAGATTACCCTATTCCTTTTACAATCTTAAAAATGAATGTAATTATTTTAACTACAGTGAGTTTACAAATAAAAGCCTTACCCCTAAATATAATATGATTCCATAGAACATAAATCTCCAGAAAAAGCATCGTCGAAGGGCATTTATGAGTTTGGGATTTTTCTTTGAAGCCAGTTCTCTGTCCCATTCTCTGCAAAAGAATAAAAAGTGGGACCAGTAAGTTGCATGTGCAAATATTTGAATTCTCTATTTCCCTTAACATAGTTTTATTCACACAAGTACATCCATGGAGATTAACCCAAGTGACCAGAGAGACAAAAACTTGTGGGGGAGCTTCCAACACTATCTCAGGCAGATATTTGGCTGAATTCAATGCTCCACCATACACTAATTTTCAAGGAGTTGACTTCATGACAAGTCCACATTATATATGCTAAAGAAATGTTCTGGGATTCTAAAAATCAATGAATGTGAGAGTTGGATAAATAAAATACAACTCTTATGAATACACATAACCATGCTTGGAACAAGGTGAAAAATAAATACTTAATTTTTTCCTTTACGTCTTATTCTTTATCTATTTGTAACTGTAGTGGATTGTACAAAATTTTGCTATAAAACCAAAAACAAGGTTAAAAGTCAGGTGGATTTTTCTGTGATTTAACATTAGAAAAACTTATTATTTGGATTTTGTTTTTAAATGTAGGAGTATGGAACAAATATCATCAAATGTCACTTTCATATAAAAGTCTTTGGAAAATTGGGATATAATCAAATTCTGTATTTTCTGGTAGAACAGAAATTTAAAAGTATGAAAAATGGTTGGTATTAAATAAATGTTGCTTTTTCTTTAAATACTATACATCCATAACCTGATTATATTTAAGGTTTTGCCATTACTTTCTGTTAATAAAAACCTTCTTCTTTCCAAGTGGTTAAAATATATCCCTAAATGTTACCCTTCATCTTCCTTTTTATACTGTACAGAGATGAGAAATTTCACAGGAAAGAACTATATAAAGATTCTGCATTTTTTCAACAGCTATTCTCATCACTGGCTTTCTCTAGTAGCTCAATGGTAGAGAACCTGCCTGCCAAAGTTGGAGACTCGAGTTCAATCCCTGGGTTGCGAATAACCCCTGGGGAAGGAAATGGCAATTCACTCCAGTATTCTTGCCTGGGAAATCCCATGGACAGAGGAGCCTGGTGGGTTACAATCCATGGGGTTGCAAAAGAGTCAGATGCAACTGAACAACAAATTCTCATTACTATCCATCTACCTTTATTAGAGGTGTTCTAAGTTATTCCAAAGGAAGCTCACACATCTGAGATATGAAGGCAGATTTGGCAATCATGGGCATTGTACATGGACACTCGCTTTCCTGAGAAGCTTACTATCTATCATGCCTAAACTCTATGCCATCCATCTATCTGCTCACACTCTTTCCACTCCTTACTCACACACAGTACTTGCCTCCCTTCCATGTCATGCAGTGATTCACAACAGGGTAAGAAGCAAAATATGGAGGCAGAATCTGCCTCTTTCAAAGGAAGAATGAGTCGGATGAGAAAACCAGGAAGACAGGTGGTACATAAACCAAAGAAACGATTTCAAGGTGGGAAGAAGTGGTCAACCCTGAAGTCATGGTAGGAAGATGTCATTATATTTCATATTAAGAGACCTCTGGTGAACATGGTCAACATCATTTTAATAACATGGTAAACACAAAAATTATAGTCAGGGAGCTGGGATGTAAAGGAAAGGAGGAGAAGTGGAGAAACCAGGAGAGCAGAGAATATTAACAATGAAAAAAATTTAAAAAAAAAAAAAGAATGGGGTAGCGATCTGAGGGGGAAAACAAAGCTGCAGAATTTTTTTTAGTGGATGGGACTTGTACTCCTGGAACATGAAGGAATTGGCAGTGAGGGTAGATGCTGTGTTAGACCCAGTAAGCATTCTGAACACCAAGAGCTGAATCACAAGGGAAGAAATTTTATACTTAGCAAGTACGTAGCTGAGTTATACTCATGAAATGGATGTGTGGTTTGCACACAGGAGAGTTACACAGAGTTCAAATCCAAGGTCACAAACTGAGCCAGATGGACCAATTTACTTCAACTGCAGGGTAACTGCCTGAGGGCCTTTGTCACAAATCAGTTTTCGAAATATGAGGCAGGGTCACTTTCCAAGGGTGTAGTGGAAACAGTGACTGACTTTATTTTTGGGGGCTCCAAAATCACTGTAGATGGTGATTGCAGTCATGAAATTAAGACACTTACTCCTTGGAAGGAAAGTTATGACCAACCTAGACAGCAGAGTTGGACACAACTGAAGCGACCTAGTAGCAGCAGCAGACAGCATATTAAAAAGCAGAGACATTACTTTGTTAACAAAGGTCCATCTAGTCAAGGCTATGGTTTTTCCAGTAGTCATGATTGGATGTGAGAGTGGGACTATAAAGAAAGCTGAACGCAGAAGAATTGATGCTTTTGAACTGTGGCGTTAGAGAAGACTCTTGAGAGTCCTTTGGACTGCCAGATCCAACCAGTCCAACCTAAAGGAAATCAGCCCTGGGTATTCATTGGAAGGACTGATGTTGAAGCTGAAAATGCAATATTTTGGCCACCTGATGCGAAGAGCTGACTCATTTGAAAAGACCCTGATGCTGGGAAAGATTGAAGGCAGGAGGAGAAGGGGATGACAGAGGATGAGATGGCTGGATGGCATCACCGACTCAGTGGACATGAGTTTGGGTAAACTCTGGCAGTTGATGATGGACAGGGAGGCCTGGTGTGCTGCAGTTCATGGGGTCGCAAAGAGTCAGACATGACTGACTGACTGAACTGAACTGAGAGTTACAAAGTACCATAAGTGTATGTTACTCTTCCAAAATGTTTGAATAAACTCTAAGTAACAACTTTTATTTAAAAAAAAAATACATAAGAGAAGAAAGAAGAAATACCCCCCAAAGACAAAAATATTAATAGGGTTTATGGACTTATGCTGGCACACAGCTGTTGAATTGGAAAAAAGTGGGTACATTTGATATGAAGACAATGAAAACTGAGGAGAAAAAAATGTTAGACCAGATAATACTACAAATTCAGGTATATGTCCTCTATTCAGCCACAGATAAAAATAAACCTGGAGTAAACAGGTTTTGAGTAGCCTAGTCCTACTGTGATTAATCTTTTGTTCAGCATCCATTTAGAACTTAGATATTCACTATCTACTAGATTATTTTGAACTTGCTGATAAAACTACAATGTATTATGTTTATATATTTTATCCCTGCAGCAGTGTTACAGGTTTTTGCATAATGTCAGCCATTTCACATTCAATCATCATTTATTCATTCAACAAATATTTACTAAGCACCTACTAACATGGCCCTACATGTCCTCAGGTTCCACATCTGTAGATTCAACCAACGGGGGAAGGAAAATATTCACCAAAAAAAATTTTTCAAAAAGTTTCAAAGAGCAAAACTTGAATTTTTCATGTGCTGGCAACTATTACATAAAATTCACATTTTATTAGGCATTATAAGTAATCTAGAGAGATAATCATGATGGTGTGATCACTCATCTAGAGCCAGACATTCTGGAATGTGAAGTCAAGTGGGCCTTAGAAAGCATCACTACGAACAAAGCTAGTGGAGGTGACAGAATTCCAGTTGAGCTATTTCAAATCCTGAAAGATGATGCTGTGAAAGTGCTGCATTCAATATGCCAGCACATTTGGAAAACTCAGCAGTGGCCACAGGGCTGGAAAAGGTCAGGTTTCATTCCAATCTCAAAGAAAGGCAATGCCAAAGAAAGCTCAAACTACCACATAATTGCACTCATCTCACATGCTAGTAAAGTAATGCTTAAAATTCTCTAAGCCAGACTTCAGCAATACGTGAACCATGAACTTCCTGATGTTCAAACTGGTTTTAGAAAAGGCAGAGGAACCAGAGACCAAATTGCCAACATCTGCTGGATCATCGAAAAAGCAAGAGAGTTCCAGAAAAACATCTATTTCTGCTTCATTGACTATGCCAAAGCCTTTGACTGTGTGGATCACAATCAACTGTGGAAAATTCTTCAAGAGATGGGAATACCAGACCACCTGATCTGCCTCTTGAGAAACCTATATGCAGGTCAGGAAGCAACAGTTAGAACTGGACATGGAACAACAGACTGGTTCCAAATAGGAAAAGTAGTACGTCAAGGCTGTATATTGTCACCCTGCTTATTTAACTTATATGCAGAGTACATCATGAGAAACGCTGGGCTGGAAGAAGCACAAGCTGGAATCAAGATTGCCGGGAGAAATATCAATAACCTCAGATATGCAGATGACACCACCCTTATGGCAGAAGGTGAAGAGGAACTCAAAAGCTTCTTGATGAAAGTGAAAGTAGAGAGTGAAAAAGTTGGCTTAAAGCTCAACATTCAGAAAACGAAGATCATGGCATCCAGTCCCATCACTTCATGGGAAATAGACGGGGAAACAGTGGAAACAATGTCAGACTTTCTTTTTTTTGGGCTCCAAAATCACTGCAGATGGTGACTGCAGCCATGAAATTAAAAGATGCTTACTCCTTGGAAGGAAAGTTATGACCAACCTAGATAGAATATTCAAAAGCAGAGACATTACTTTGCCAACAAAGGTCCGTCTGGTCAAGGCTATGGTTTTTCCTGTGGTCATGTATGGATGTGAGAGTTGGACTGTGAAGAAGGCTGAGCACCAAAGAACTGATGCTTTTGAACTGTGGTGTTGGAGAAGACTCTTGAGAGTCCAAGGGAGACTGCAAGGAGATCCAACCAGTCTATTCTGAAGATCAGCCCTGGGATTTCTTTGGAGGGAATGATGCTAAAGCTGAAACTCCAGTACTTTGGCCACCTCATGTGAAGAGTTGACTCATTGGAAAAGACTGATGCTGGGAGGGATTGCGGGCAGGAGGAGAAGGGGACGACAGAGGATGAGATGGCTGGATGGCATCACTGACTCGATGGACGTGAGTCTGAGTGAACTCCGGGAGTTGGTGATGGACTGGGAGGCCTGGCGTGCTGTGATTCATGGGGTTGAAGAGTCGGACACAACTGAGCGACTGAACTGAACTGAACTGAACTGAAAGTAAATATATGTAGGTTATTTGCATATAATATAACATTTGGTATAAGGGACTTGAGCATCCATAAAGTTTGGTATCCATAGGGGATCTACCGAGGGACAGACTCTATTCTAGACTTTATTCTGTTTATTTATCATAACCAGAACGAACCAAACAAAAACAAAAAACAAAAGTAATACTGCCTTAATGGCACTTAAATATACTAAGTGCTCAATAATAGAAGCTGGTGCTTGATCTTGGAAATGTGAATCTGCTACTTCCACTATCCTAATTCTTTGAATAAAACCAAGAAACAATAAGGCTAAACACCTTATTTGCCTTGAAACTTCAAAAGAAATTCAATGAGTTTAATGAAAATAAACGAATTATAAGTCTACTCGACTATTTTATTTTGGTGCTGTTAAAAAGTAGTTGCTTCTCTTTCTTTTTTGCCAAGTCCCTTTCCCTTTCCCCCTCATCTGGTATCAGATCCTGTACTGCTGGCACAAGACTCTGTCCAGCTCATTCACAGATTGTTGTTGGTCCAAGAAGTAAGCATGTGACTCAAAAGTTTCTGGGATTTTTCACTTTTGGAAAAAAGACTCTTTCCTCAGTGGTCTGTAAAGACATGAAAAAAGCGTTCTGAGGACCACTGCATGGAGGAAGCCAATCTGAGACAATAAAACCAGTTCCTGGTTCCACTGAGTCCCTAACGGCAGTTCTGTCCCTAAGCTTTTACACAGATAGACTACATGAGTCAATACATTTCCTCTTTTTATTTACTTAAGCTACTTGATTGGATTCCCGTCACTAGCAACCAAAAGGATTGTAACCAATACCCTTTAAAAAGAAGACTTCTTTACAATGGGAAACACTGTTTTTGGGGAAGCTGGGAGTATGGACCCAAGTTTGAACCAGAGCTCAGCCATTTATTAGCTGGAAAATTTATCTCTCTGAGCCTCAATTTGCTCTTCTATAAGATAGAGATAATGATACTTTCCTTCCAGAGAGGCTAAGAGGAGATACCATACCTGGCATTCAACATGTGCTCAAAAATATGAAACTTCTACATATTCTTGACATCCAACTGCCTTTACCCTAAGATTTCTGAGTATGCATATCTGTAATCACGATTTAAGATTCTAGAGGCAAATATACACAACTTGCTTCATAAAGATGTTGTTCCGGTCTTCACAAAATCCACTTAATGTTCTTTAAGTGACAGATAGCTTCTCAGAATTCAAATATGTATTTTTCAAAAAATAAAAAAGATCTTTTCCCAGGGAAATGGTTTTCTTTCATCCCTTCTATGGTTAATTCTTAATTGATCAAGACTTCATCAAGAAAATAGGACGTTCCTATTATAAATACCCCATTTTAAGAATTAGGCCCTCCAATAGTAGTTCTCTAGTCTCTAATAATATTAATTTCTCTCTTCAACTAATAAACAATGTTCATGAACATACCTTTCCAATTTTTCAGATAGATTGTCAGCAGAATCAGAAGAAGAGATATGGTATATGTCTGACAATTCCAAGCGCTGTCTGTATCCTTTCTTCAAAATTGGTCTGGTCCAGCTAAAATAAAGAGAGGAGAAACAGATATAACTGTTAACTTGATCTCCAATGTAGACTTGAAATCAGATAAAGTTTCAAATTTTCTAGCATGTGGAAAAGAGCCGCGCATAAATATGAGAATAAAGTAAGGCATCTTCTATGAATATCAGAGATTCATATCTCACAGAACTCAACTGTATAAAACATCAACACCTCTGAACTGACATGACTATAGCTTTTTCTAAAAGGATTAGGAATGGTGGTAGAATCTTTCCCAGAGAGGAAAAAAAAGAAAACTGCTAAACATTCTATACTAAAAGTATAAAAATCTGAAAGGAAGGGCGGGAAGGAGAGAGGTGGGAAGAAATTTCCCTAAAATAACCAGATATTAAAAGTTTATAGTTTGTTGAAGTCCAGCCTCTACAAAATGATCTATGAATGATAAGACAGACACTCAAACAACACCCAACATTTCATAGTACAAACTCCTCAGCAATGTGCTATTTGTGGAATGAACTAACTGTAGCTGGAGGGCTAATGAGTAGTGTGTGTCAATTTGTTGACTTAATCATCACCCCTGAATGACGGTGGGGATCATAATTTTCTTGTGTTTGTCTCCTCATCTTACAACAGTTACGCACTTCGGCCCGCTACATATCTAATAAATAACAATTTATGATGGAAGCTGGCCTGGTAAATGATTAGGCAGGATTCTGCAGTTATTTTCAAGTACACGTTTCTAACTATTGTGAATAAGGCAAAATAATCTTCACAGAGAGGCTTTCCAGGTGGCTCAGTAGTAAAGAATCTGCCTGCCAATACAGGAGATATGGGTTTAATCCCTGGGTGGAGAAGATTCCCTGGAGAAGGAAATGGAAACTCACTCCACTCTCCTTGTCTGAGGAACCCAATGGACAGAGGAGCCTGATGGGCTACAGTCCATGGGGTTGCAAAGAGTCAGACACAACCTAGCAAATAAACAACAACAACAATCTTCACAGAGGTGAGAAAATCTAAAAACAAAACAAAGAAAAGGGAAAACAAAGAGGAAGGAGGGAGGGGCAGGAAAACTGTTAAATTATGTACAAAAAGAGACTTCTAAATGAAAGTTGTTGAGCAAATGAGACCTTTCTCATGTGAAATGTCATGTATTTATTAACAAAATGAATTGAAGTTGAAATTAGTGATTCTCTGGAATCAAGATTGCTGGGAGAAATATCAATAACCTCAGATATGCAGATGACACCACCCTTATGGCAGAGAGTGAAGAGGAACTAAAAAGCCTCTTGATGAAAGTGAAAGAGGAGAGTGAAAAAGTTGGCTTAAAGCTCAACATTCAGAAAACGAAGATCATGGCATCTGGTCCCATCACTTCATGGGAAATAGATGGGGAAAAGGTGGAAACAGTGTCAGACTTTATTTTTCTGGGCTCCAAAATCACTGCAGATGGTGACTGCAGCCATGAAATTAAAAGACGCTTACTCCTTGGAAGAAAAGTTATGACCAACCTAGATAGCATATCAAAAAGCAGAGACATTACTTTGCCAACAAAGTCCATTTAGTCAATGCTATGGTTTTTCCAGTGGTCGTGTATGAATGTGAGAGTGGACTGTGAAGAAAGCTGAGTGCTGAAGAATTGATGCTTTTGAACTGTGGTGTTGGAGAAGACTCTTGAGAGTCCCTTGGACTGCAAGGAGATCCAACCAGTCCATTCTAAAGGAGATCAGTCCTGGATGTTCTTTGGAAGGACTGATGCTAAAGCTGAAACTCCAGTACTTTGGCCACCTCATGTGAAGAGTTGACTTACTGGAAAAGACTCTGATGCTGGGAAGGATTGGGGGCAGGAGGAGAAGGGGACAACAGAGGATGAGATGGTTGGATGGCATCACTGACTCGATGGACATGAGTTTGAGTGAGCTCCGGGAGTTGGTGATGGACAGGGAGGCCTGGCGTGCTGTGATTCATGGGGTCGCAAAGAGTCGGACATGACTGAGCGACTGAACTGAATTGAACATATGTTTTTACTCTTACTATCTTTCTTTTCTTCAGAGAGTTCTAAAGTTCGGTGTCACTGAGAATTTGGTAATATCAAGGCATGTCACCCATCAAAAATTAAAAGAGTGTTTTAGCAGTATCTGAGAGGCCAAATAAACTCATGACAGCAAAGTATTCTAGCAAAGCTATTCTGAATAAAAAGAGGAAATGCTATGCCAAACACAAACATTTTGACATTGTTTCAGGGCAAAACTACAAAAGGCTCTTATGTCTACCTTCACCACTCCCACCCAATGGGTCCAGATTCTTGTTTACACTTCCCTGGTCTTCACCCCTTCCCTGCGTTCCCGGTGTATCTACAACTTGTCCTTCCTTAAAATTCAACTGAATTACAACCCAGCTCAAAGGCTCAGGAGTTTCACCAACCATTTCTGACCAAGATATCAACAAGTGACAATGGCTTAATATGTCAGGTTTTTTTCATTTTTACTTGCAATGTTTGCATCTTAACAAGAGCCTTCAAATCTCAACAAAGGATGATAGTAAGGTTCATCTTTATTGCCCATTGTGATCCATTGGCAGTTTTTCAGAGAGAACAAGAACAAAAATATTGAGGACAGTCTGAACACAGTAAAGAAGTCCCATGATCTAGCATCTACAGTGGGCATTGTCTGAGAGAGTGTTGGCACACCCACCTGGTGCTTGCCATCCAGTAGCAAGCATAAGCACTGGAGCCACATTTGCTGATACAGGGGTCGGTGAGAGTGTGAAAAATCTGGGGCAGCAATTTTAGGATATAAACTCTATTCTGTTAGTTATAAGCCTTTGTAAAATAAAGTCAATAAGTGAAAAGCTGAAGCAAGTGTTTACTACTAATAAAAAAATTATGTGTGTACAGCACTTTCACAAACACTAGCATATTGTCATTTTAATTTGAAAGTCTTGATAGGTAGGCAGAACAAAGAGATGACTGCCTTACTTTAAGCATAAAGTAATGGAGGCTCAAAGATGCTAAATTTGTTTGTTACTAAATGGCAAAAACTATATTTTACCACATTCTTCTGACATCATCCCTTCCTTTACCATGTTCAGCTTTTATTGTCTAGGAAAATTAAGCTTGGTGGGTTATTCTGGACAGAGTACGGAAGGAGGGTCTAGCAGCAGGGAAATCAAAAGCTAGCAAACTGCAGGCAATGATATGGTGTGCTAGCATGTCTTCACCCATGCCTTCCTCAGAAAAACAAAAGGTGACTTATGGCATCGGCCAGTTTCTGTGTTGTAAACGCTCCCACCATGACCAGTTTCAAGCCATCAAATGTGAACTCACTGAGCACCAAGTTGGGAAGAGATACACAGTTGCATATTATAATATAGTGTGATTACCATTCAGATACAATCAACTAACCTCAGTAGCATAGATAATAATGAATAGGCAGCAATAACTTTCGAGTTTTTATTATCTTTATTTAACATAATTTATTTCAATTAATTTTTAATACTAGTTGTGCTTAACAATCAGCTCACGAAGTTCCTGAAAATTTAACAATCAGCTCAACCAGAAAAGGGCCAACTTGACCTCGCGGATTCAATCTCTGGGTCAGGAAGATCCCGTGGAGAAGGAAATGGCAACCCACTCCTCTAATCTTACCCAGAAAACCCCATGGACAGAGGAGCCTGGTGGGCTGCAGTCCATGAGGTCGCAAAAGAGTTGGATAGACTGAGTGACTAAACAACAACAGCAAAAAATGGAAAATTTAGAAGAGAAAAATATACTCCCTCTATTGCTAAAACTTTCATTTTCAGTATGTTTAAAATTGTTAAAATATGAAACTAAATTTACAAATAAAGAGAATCTCACTAACTGTAAATATTATAATACCATAGACATTTGCAGGAAGTTTAAAAACAATTTTTTTCTTTTAAAAACTAATAAACATACATCTTTTGGTCCATATCTAAGACCTGATCACCAATTCCATAAATGACTTTCTAGCTCATTTTAAAGTAACACAATTTGATGGCTACGTTTATAAAAAGCTTCCTTGTGTTATCTGTGCCCATTTTAATACATATATTATAACATTACCTCTAGTCTTGATTATAAAGAGCTCCATAGCCCAGCACCATCAAATCAAACATATTCAGTAGTATTAAGAGTTAGCCATTAATAATGATTAATACACTTTAGTGTTTCTGACAGATTCATTACAGTAAACCTATATTCATAACCTGAAACAGAAACTTAAGGCTAATTATGAAACCTAAAATCAATTAACTTTAAGCTGCCTGGTAATCAATCACCAGTTAACTGAAAGAATTTATTTTGTGAGATTGAGCCAAAAACAACTGAACAAAATCTCTGCTCCATCATGGAGGTCCCCCTGACTACCTCAAACCAATCCTAAAAATAAAAACAAGCAAATAAAAAAATCCCAGTTATCTATATCTAGACACTCAATGAAATATTAGTTACTGTAAAATTCCAGCCACTGTTTCTTTTGAGTGAGCTTGAGTATGTTCAACATACTTGGATAGAATTTAGGATGACAACTCAGGATACCTACCTCAAAATTTCTTCCATTAAAAAATGAATGAGCATGCAAGTGTTTCATAATAGCTATGGAGGTACACCTGCAATAACCAAAAGCAATAAACCCTGTTCTTCCTCATTTTCCTCAAACCTGCTCTCACCATCCCTTCCCTCATCTCTAACTGATCTTATCCTCCTTTTTTGTTCATAACCTGTAACTGCATATTGAAAATGGATTTATAAATTGAACTTAGAAACTGTGACAGTTTCCAAAGTTTTCACTATTTCTAACAGAAACTCACTAATCATTAATTACAGGGCTGCAGAGATTCTTAAGGTATACAGTTCTTTATATCCTAAAGTTTTCAGTTCAGTTGCTTAGTCATGTCCGACTCTTTGCGACCCCATGAACGGCAGCACACCAGGCCTCCCTGTTCATCACCAACCCCGGACTTTAGTCAAACTCATGTCCATCAAGTCAGTGATGCCATCTAGCCATCTCATCCTTTGTCGTCCCCTTCTCCTCCTGCCCCCAGTCCCTCCCAGCATCAGGGCCTTTTCTAGTGAGTCAACTCTTCGCATGAGGTAGCTAAAGTACTGGAGTTTCAGCTTTAGCATCAGTCCTTCCAAAGAACACCCAAGACTGATCTCCTTTAGAATGGACTGGTTGGATCTCCTTGCAGTCCAAGGGACTCTCAAGAGTCTTCTCCAGCACCACAGTTCAAAACACCACAGTTCTTCGGCGCTCACCTTCGTCACAGTCCAACTCTCACATACATACATGACCACTGGAAAAACCATAGCCTTGACTAGATGGACCTTTGTTGGCAAAGTAATGTCTCCACTTTTGAATATGCTATCTAGGTTGGTCATAACTTTCCTTTCAAGGAGTAAGCGTCTTTTAATTTCATGGCTAAAATCACCATCTGCGGTGATTTTGGAGCCCAGAAAAATAAAGTCTGACACTGTCTCCACTTTCTCCCCATCTATTTCCCATGAAGGGATGGGACTAGATGCCATGATCTTCGTTTTCTGAATGTTGAGCTTTAAGCCAACTTTTTCACTCTCCACTTTCACTTTCATCAAGAGGCTTTTGAGTTCCTCTTCACTTTCTGCCATACGGGTGGTGTCACCTGCATATCTGAGGTTATTGATATTTCTCCTGGCAATCTTGATTCCAGCTTGTGCTTCTTCCAGCCAAGCGTTTCTCATGATGTACTCTGCATATAAGTTAAATAAGCAGGGTGACAATATACAGCCTTGATGTACTCCTTTTCCTATTTGGAACCAGTCTGTTGTTCCATGTCCAGTTCTAACTGTTGCTTCCTGACCTGCATATAGGTTTCTCAAGAGGCAGATCAGGTGGTCTGGTATTCCCATCTCTTGAAGAATTTTCCACAGTTGATTGTGATCCACACAGTCAAAGGCTTTGGCATAGTCAATAAAGCAGAAATAGATGTTTTTCTGGAACTCTCTTGCTTTTTCCATGATCCAGCAGATGTTGGCAATTTGATCTCTGGTTCCTCTGCCTTTTCTAAAACCAGCTTGAACATCTGGAAGTTCACGGTTCACATATTGCTGAAGCCTGGCTTGGAGAATTTTGAGCATAGACCAACACAAAAAATAAAAGTCTAGCACCCAGACCCATTGCACATTTAATAAGAGACTTCAGGTTTTATTAAGAAAAAAATCAATCACTTGATTAAAAAATAAATACACACACAATGAAACTGTATTTAGTTTCATTTCTTAGAATAAAATTTCTGATTTTTGCACAGATGTAGAGTGATTGTACTTCCTTATGATGAAAAGAATTTTCCAATTATAGACATTATTAAAGCTTTGATTTTTCAAGAAACCTATCCCTGTAAAACCACATAATTAAAGCTTATAATCACCTTCCCATTTGACATTTGGCTTTATTAATCCACCAGAGGCAACTGACATTTTCATCTGCTATAATTTAAGATGAAGGTCAAGTATCAGATCTTTTCAGTTTAAGATGATTTTGTTTGTATAAAACAATCATGTCTCTACATTATGTAACATTATTTTTTATTTATATAGCCAAGTGAAATAAACAGCAAATTCAAATCCATGGTTGCATGATACATCTCCCAAATACTGACAAATCGATAAACTCAAATGACGAAGACTTTTTCCTTTCTGCATGAAATGATACTTAAGGAACTAATAGAAATTATTGTAAACTGCTTAGTATAGACAAATTTAAATACACTAGAGGTTTTCTCCTCATCCAGTGTATTTACCATGGTTTGAAATCCCTCAAATATGTTGGATAGTCCTAAAGAAAATGCTGAAGTTTAGGAAGAGGAAAGGAGGGGAATCATTTGAACAGACTGTGACAATAAATCTCAAATTTCTGCAGCACGTTTTGCCAGTTTGCTTTAGCTTTTTGAAAAATGGCTATGATGGGAAGAATTGGTTTCCGACCAAAAGTCATTTCATCTCTACAAGGATGTCGTTTTCAATTCATGTAAATAACACTTTAAATGTCACAACTGTTTAACCAACTTAGATCCAGGGTTATTTGTGTCAGATGTGTTTTTCCTCAATGAATTTTAGTAAAGATAAACCTTGAGAAAGTAATGGCATCTAGCCCTCAAAAGTCCTACATAAAACTTGTAGGTTTCAAGAATGTACCTCACAGCTGCAGCACTGGGGTGCAGGTCAAGTCAGTGAGTCTGTCCTCTGACTCCACAAGGTAATTAAACAGTGTTTGCCTTCTTGCTTGCTAAACAAGCTATTTTTGTGTTTGAGAGTTAATTTCTCATGAGGCACTTACCAACAGAACTGTAGAAATTCTTATTCTTCGTGTAGATGAGTTAACAGTAAATAAATGTAGTCAATGAATTTTAGAAGATTTGGAAAGATGATTATTTGCTGCTCAACAAAAGCCTACAAACCAATATGAAAAATCTTCCAGAGGCCCACAATTTAAAGCCATGATACAAATCAATTTAACTTCATGCCGAATGAACCTAAACTTAAATAGAAAATTGATAGACCTATTTTATAAGATGCTTCTAAATATAAATGTATCAGGAATGCAAGCGTATTAAAACATCTGGCAAAAATACTTTCTTTTTGCTTATCTATATTCAGTAATGTCTAACGGTAAGTATGTATAACTTGAAATAAGAAAGAAGTTCTATTTAATTAAAGAAGAAGGCATATATAATTAGTACTCGCTATGGCTATCTATGCCGGAGAAGGCAATGGCAACCCCCTCCAGTACTCTTGCCTGGGAAGTCCCATGGACGGAGGAGCCTGGTGGGCTGCAGTGAGCCTAACGACCATGGGGTCGCTACGAGTCGGACACGACTGAGCGACTTCACTTTCACTTTTCACTTTATGCATTGGAGAAGGAAATGGCAACCCACTCCAGTGTTCTTGCCTGGAGAATCCCAGGGACGGGGGAGCCTGGTGGACTACCATCTATGGGGTCGTACAGAGTTGGACACGACTGAAGCAACTTAGCAGCTGCAGCAGCATGGCTATCTATGCAAATAAACTTTCTAGTCAAATATACCTTAACTCCATGATTTTCATGTAATTTTCACTATAAATTTTAATTCCCATAAACTTTCATTTCTTTCCCGATATAACTGTCTGAGGTAAAACTACCATGAAGACTAAAAAAACTCCACTTAATTTCTACTATAAATCTGTTCTGAAAAAACTGAACTAGTGATTTTAAGTGGAGAAGGCATTGGCACCCCACTCCAGTACTTTTGCCTGGAAAATCCCATGGATGGAGGAGCCTGGTAGGCTGCAGTCCATGGGGTCATGAAGAGTCGGACACAACTGTGAGACTTCACTTTCACTTTTCACTTTCATGCATTGGAGAAGGAAATGGCAACCCACTCCAGAGTTCTTGCCTGGAGAATCCCAGGGACTGGGAACCTGGTGGGCTGCTGTCAATAGGGTTGCACAGAGTTGGACACGACTGAAGCGACTTAGCAGCAGCAGCAGCAGTGATTTTAAGAAGAAAATTTTAAGTTTTAATTCTATTATTTCCCAGGCATGTGACCTTTAAAAAACTCTTATTAAGATCTCTTAGCTGCAGCTCCTCCTGGAAATAACAACTATGACTATTTGGTTTTCATGGGGATCAGATTCAATGTTGTTCATAAAATATTATAGCTGTAGATTATTATATTGCTTCTTCATAGAATCTACATGGCTTTAATTTCCAGAGCACTAGAGTTTATTATTGGGACTATAACAAAAGTAATAGCTTACATTAGTAGACTATTACTATAATTCTGTAAAATTCTAAGTATTTCACATTATTTCATCTGATCCCCACAATGATTCAAGTCCTAGTTTTATCTAGTTAAGTCCTAGTATTATCTTCATTTTACAGATGAATAACAGGCTGAAGGAGCTTAAATCATTTATCCAGGGCAGAGTTAGAATTTCAAAACAGGACTGTGATACCAAAGCCTACACTTGTACCAAATTTGCCATATTAGGACTAATTTTAGGAAAACAAAAATAATATACCCTTAGGTATAATATGAAAAGCATAAGCATCAACAGAAGAAAAACAATAGATTAGACATCATCAAATTATAAAAATTTTATGCCTTAAAGCAGACCATCAAGGAAGTGGAAAAAATAATCCAAAGAATGGGAGAATTTTTTTGCAGATCATACATCCAATAAGAGATCTGTATGTAGAATATATAAGGAACTCATAACTCAATCATAAAAAGACAACCCAATTTATAAACGGGCAAAGGATCTGAATGGACATTTCTCCAAAAGAGATATATGAACACCCAAAAGCATATGAAAAGATGTTCAACTTCATTAGCTGTTAGAGAAATGCAAATCAAAACTACAATGAGATTCGACTTCATAACTATCAGAATGGCTATAATCTAAAAGACAGGTAACAGGAGGGCGGTCCTAAGATGGCAGAGGAATAGGAATGGGGAGACCACTTTCTCCCAACAAATTCATCAAAAGAACATTTAAATGATAAGTAAATTCCACAAAACAACTTCTGAATGCCGGCAGAGGACATCAGGCACCCAGAAAAGCAGCCCACTGTCTTCGAAAGGAGGTAGGAAAAAATATAAAAGACAAAAAAAGAGACAAAAGAGGTAGGGATGGAGCTCCATCCCAGGAAGGGAGTCTTAAAAAGAGAGAAGTTTCCAAACACCAGGAAACACTCTCACTGCCGAGTCTGTGGCGAGCCTTGGAAGCACACAGGGCAACATAACAGGGAGGAAAAATAAAAAAATGATTAAACCCCACAGATTATGAGCCCAACAGTAACTCCCCCAGTGAAGAAGCAGCACAGACGCCTGCACCCGCCACTAGCAAGCAGGGGCTGGGCAGGGAGGCACGGGCTGCATTGCTTAGAGAAAGGACTGGGCCTGAATGCCCTGAAGGCAATCTGAGTGAACTAACTTGGGCTAGCAAACCAGACTGTGGGATAGCTACCATGTGAAAAGCCCTAAGACACCTCCAGGCCCACGCACAGAACAAAGGGCTGAACAGAACTAGGTGGCTGCAAACCATCCCCTTCTGGTGACAGGCAGCCAGAGCCGGAAGGGGGAAATCACAGCCCCAGAGAGACATTATCTACCGAACTGCAAGCAGGCTTCTTTTCTAACTAAGACTTCTTGGGGTTCTGGACAGTCAACATCCGCCTGAGAAGGTGCACCGGTTCTACACCCAGAAAACCGAGCAGCAGGGACGGGGGAGGTGATAAGTTGCAGCGACCATGCTCTCCAAACACCTCATCACCTGAGCTGCTCGGACCTGGAAAGGGCACAAAAAGCAGGCCCAACTGAGTCTGCGCCTCTGAGAACTACCCAAGTGCCTGAACCTGAGTGGCTTAGAACCGGGAGGTGCATGCAGCCCAGGGCCAGCCTCGGACAGTTCCTGGTGGAGCAACCTAGAGCCTGAACAGTGTGGGCAGGGAGGGCACATGTGCCGTGAGTGGGGGCAGGCCCAGTGTGGCTGAGACACTGCAAGCACACGCCAGTGTTATTTGTTTGCAGCGTCCCTCCCTCCCCACAGCGCAACTGAACAAGTGAGCCTAAAAAAAGTGTCCACCACCACCCACTTTGTGTCAGGGTGGAAAGCAGACACTGAAGAGACCAGCAAACAGAAGCAGCTAAAACAGAGGGAACTGCCTTGGAAGTGACAGGTGCAATAGATTAAAACCCTGTAGTTAGTACTGACTGCATAAGAAGGGGCCTATAGATCTTGAGAAATAGAAGCTGGACCAAGGAACTATCCAAAAATGAACTGACCCCACAATACCCACAACAATACCAGAGAAAGACCTAGATATATTTTTACTATTTTTATGATCATTCTTTTTTTTTTTAATTTTTAAGTCCTCTATTACTCCTTCAATTCTTTAATTTTCACTTTTATAACCTACTATTACTTTGCAATAAAAAGACCCTATTTTTTAAAGCAAACTTCATATATATATATTTTTAATAATTTTTGTGACTTTGTTTTTTCTTTTTTTTCTTCTTTTCTTTAATATTGTATTTTTGAAATTCCAACCTCTACTCTAGATTTTTAATCTTTGCTTTTTGGTATTTGTTATCAATTTTGTACATTTACAAACCCAATCTTCAGTACCCATTTTTCACTTGGGAGCAAGATTACTGGCTTGACTGCTCTCTCCCGCTTTGGACACTCCGTTTTCTCCACCAGGTCGCCTCTGTCTCCTCCCTCCCACTTCTCTTCTCTACCCAACTCTGTGAATCTCTGTGTGTTCCAGACGGTGGAGAACACTTAGGGAACTGATTACTGGCTGGATCTGTCTTGCTCCTTTTGATTCCCCCCTTTTATCCTCTTGGCCACCTCTGTCTTCTTCCTCCCTCTTCTCTTCTCTGTTTAACTCCGTGAACATCTCTGAGAGGTCCAGTTGTGGAGTGCACATAAGGAAGTGATTACTGGCTAGCTTGCTCTTTCCTCTTTTGATTAACCTCATCTCATTCGGGTCACCTCTAGCTCCCTCCTCCCTCTTCTCTTCTCCATGTAACTCTGTGAACCTCTCTGGGTGTCCCTCACTGTGGAGAAACTTTTCATCTTTAACCTAGATGTTTTATCAATGGTGCTGTATAGAAGGAGAAGTCTTGAGACTACTGTAAAAATAAGACTGAAAACCAGAAGCAGGAGGCTTAAGTCCAAATCCTGAGAACACCAGAGAACTCCTGACTCCAGGGAACATTAATTGACAGGACCTCATCAAATGTCTCTATACCTACACTGAAACCAAGAACAATCCAAGGGCCAACAAGTTCCATAGCAAGACATACCACACAAATTCTCCAGCAACACAGGAACACAGCCCTGAGCTTCAATATGCAGGCTGCCCAAACTTACTTCAAAACCATTGACATCTCATAACTCATTTCTGGACACTTCACTGCACTCCAGAGAGAAGAAATCCAGCTCCACCCACCAGAATACCGACACAAGGTTCCCTAACCAAGAAACCTTGACAAACCACCCGTACAACCCCACCCACAGCGAGGAAACTCCACAATAAAGAGAACTCCACAAACTGCCAGAATACAGAAAGGCCACCCCAAACTCAGCAATATAAACAAGACGAAGAGAGAGAGGAATACCCAGCAGGTAAAGGAACAGGATAAATGTTCACCAAAGCAAACCAAATAAGAAGAGATAGGGGATTGACCTGATAAAGAACTCCAAATAATGATAGTGAAAATGACCCAAAATCTTGAAATCAAAATGGAATCACAGATAAATAGCCTGGAGACAAGGATTGAGAAGATGCAAAAAAGGTTTAACAAGGACCTAGAAGAAATAAAAAAGAGTCAATATATAATGAATAATGCAATAAATGAGATCAAAAACACTCGGGAGGCAACAAATAGTAGAGTAACAGAGGCAGAAGATAGGATTAGTGAAGTACAAGATAGAATGGTAGAAATAAATGAATCAGAGAGGAAAACAGAAAAACGAATTAAAAGAAATGAGGACAATCTCAGACCTCCAGGATAGTGTTAAATGCCCCAACATTCGAATCATAGGAGTCCCAAAAGAAGAAGACAAAAAGAAAGACCATGAGAAAATACTTGAGGAGATAATAGTTGAAAACTTCCCTAAAATGGGGAAGGAAATAATCACCCAAGTCCAAGAAACCCAGAGTCCCAAACAGGATAAACCCAAGGCGAAACACCCCAAGACACATATTAATCAAATTAACAAAGATCAAACACAAAGAATAAATATTAAAAGCAGCAAGGGAAAAACAACAAATAACACACAGGGGTATTCTCATAAGGATAACAGCTGATCTTTCAATAGAAACTCTTCAGTCCAGGAGGGAATGGTAAGATGAAAGAAAATAACCTACAGCCCAGATTACTGTACTCAGCAAGGATCTCATTCAAATATGAAGGAGAAATCAAAAGCTTGACAGACAAGCAAAAGCTCAGAGAATTCAGCACCACCAAACCAGCTCTCCAACAAATGCTAAAGGATATTCTCTAGACAGGAAACACAAAAAGGGTGCATAAACTTGAACCCAAAACAATAAAGTAAATGGCAACGGGATCATACTTATCAACAATTACCTTAAACGTAAATGGGTTGAATGCCCCAACCAAAAGACAAAGACTGGCTGAATGGATACAAAAACAAGACCCCTACTTATGTTGTCTACAAGAGACCCACCTCAAAACAGGGGACACATACAGACTGAAAGTGAAGGCTGGAAAAAAATATTCCATGCAAATAGAGACCAAAAGAAAGCAGGAGTAGCAATACTCATATCAGATAAAATAGACTTTAAAACAAAGGCTGTGAAAAGAGACAAAGAAGGACACTACATAATGATCAAAGGATCAATCCAAGAAGAAGATATAACAATTATAAATATATATGCACCCAACATAAGAGCACCACAATATGTAAGACAAATGCTAACAAGTATGAAAGGGGAAATTAACAATAACACAATAATAGTGGGAGACTTTAATACCCCACTCACACCTATGGATAGATCAAACTAAACAGAAAATACAAGGAAACACAAACTTTAAACAATACAATAGACCAGTTAGACCTAATTGATATCTATAGGACATTTCACCCCCAAACAATGAAATTCACCTTTTTCTCAAGTGCACACAGAACCTTCTCCAGGATAGATCACATCCTAGGCCATAAATCTAGCCTTGGAAAATTCAAAAAAATTTAAATCATTCCAAGCATCTTTTCTGACCACAATGCAGTAAGATTAGATCTCAATTACAGGAGAAAAACTATTAAAAATTCCAACATATGGAGGCTGAACAACACGCTGCTGAATAACCAACAAATCACAGAAGAAATCATAAAAGAATTCAAAATATGCATAGAAACAAATGAAAATGAAAACACAACAACCCAAAACCTGTGGGACACTGTAAAAGCAGTCCTAAGGGGAAAGTTCATAGCAATACAGGCATACCTCAAGAAACAAGAAAAAAGTCAAATAAAAAACCTAAATCTACACCTAAAGCAACTAGAAAAGGAAGAAATGAAGAACCCCAGGATTAGTAGAAGGAAAGAAATCTTAAAAATTAGGGCAGAAATAAATGCAAAAGAAACAAAAGAGACCATAGCAAAAATCAACAAAGCCAAAAGCTGGTCCTTTGAAAGGATAAATAAAACTGACAAACCATTAGCCAGACTCATCCAGAAACAAAGGGAGAAAAATCAAATCAATAAAATTAGAAATGAAAATGGAGAGATCACAACAGACAACACAGAAATACAAAGGATCATAAGAGACTGCTACCAGCAAGTATATGCCAATAAAATGGACAACGTGGAAGAAATGGACAAATTCTTAGAAAAGTACAACTTTCCAAAACTCGACCAGGAAGAAATAGAAAATCTTAACAGACCTATCACAAGCACAGAAATTGAAACTGTAATCAGAAATCTTCCAGCAAACAAAAGCCCAGGTCCAGACAGCTTCACAGCTGAATTCTACCAAAAATTCAGAGAAGAGCTAACACCTATCCTACTCAAACTCTTCCAGAAAATTGCAGAGGCAGGCAAACTTCCAAACTCATTCTATGAGGCCACCATCACCATAATACCAAAACCTGACAAAGATGCCACAAAAAAGAAAACTACAGGTCAATATCACTGATGAACATAGATGCAAAAATCCTGAACAAAATTCTAGCAATCAGAATCCAACAACACATTAAAAAGACCATACACCATGATCAAGTGGGCTTTATCCCAGGGATGCAAGGATTCTTCAATATCCACAAATCAAACAATGTAATACACCACATTAACAAATTGAAAAATAAAAGCCATATGATTATCTCAATAGATGCAGAGAAAGCCTTTGACAAAATTCAACATCCATTGATGATAAAAACTCTCCAGAAAGCAGGAATAGAAGGAACATACCTCAACATAATAAAAGCTATATATGACAAACCCACAGCAAACATTATCCTCAAGGGTGAAAAACTGAAAGCATTTCCCCTAAAGTCAGGAACAAGACAAGGGTGCCCACTTTCACCACTACTATTCAACATAGTTTTGGAAGTTTTGTCCACAGCAATCAGAGCAGAAAAAGAAATAAAAGGAATCCAAGTTGGAAAAGAAGAAGTAAAACTCTATTTGCAGATGACATGATCCTCTACATAGAAAATCCTAAAGACTCCACCAGAAAATTACTAGAACTAATCAATAAATATAGTAAAGTGGCAGGATATAAAATCAACACACAGAAATCCCTTGCATTCCTATACACTAATAATGAGAAAATAGAAAGAGAAATTAAGGAAACAATTCTATTCACCATTGCAACAAAAAGAATAAAATACTTAGGAATATATCTACCTAAAGAAACTAAAGACCTATATATAGAAAACTATAAAACACTGGTGAAAGAAATCAAAGAGGACACTAATAGATGGAGAAATATACCATGCTCATGGATCAGAAGAATCAATACAGTGAAAATGAGTATACTACCCAAAGCAATCTATAGATCCAATGCAATCCCTATCAAGCTACCAATGGTATTTTTCACAGAGCTAGAACAAATAATTTCACAATTTGTATGGAAATACAAAAAAACCTCAAATAGCCAAAGCAGTCTTGAGAAAGAAGAATGGAACTGGAGGAATCAACCTGCCTGACTGCAGGCTCTACTACAAAGCCACAATCATCAAGACAGTATGGTACTGGCACAAGACAGAAATATAGATCAATGGAACAAAATAGAAAGCCCAGAGATAAATCCACACACCTATGGACACCTTATCTTTGACAAAGGAGGCAAGAATATACAATGGATTAAAGACAATCTCTTTAACAAGTGGTGCTCGGAAATCTGGTCAACCACTTGTAAAAGAATGAAACTAGAACACTTTCTAACACCATACACAAAAATAAACTCAAAATGGATTAAAGATCTAAACGTAAGACCAGAAACTATAAAACTCCTAGAGGAGAACATAGGCAAAACACTCTCTGACATACATCACAGCAGGATCCTCTATGACCCACCTCCCAGAATATTGGAAACAAAAGCAAAAATAAACAAGTGGGACCTAATTAAAATTAAAAGTTTCTGCACAACAAAGGAAACTATAATCAAGGTGAAAAGACAGACTTCAGAATGGGAGAAAATAATAGCAAATGAAGAAACTAACAAACAACTAATCTCAAAAATATACAAGCAACTCCTGCAGCTCAATTCCAGAAAAATAAATGACCCAATCAAAAGTGGGCCAAAGAACTAAATAGACATTTCTCCAACGAAGACATACAGATGGCTAACAAACACATGAAAAGATGCTCAACATCACTCATTATCAGAGAAAGGCAAATCAAAACCACAATGAGGTACCGTTTCACACCAGTCAGAATGGCTGAGATCCAAAAGTCTACAAGCAATAAATGCTGGAGAGGGTTGTGGAGAAAAGGGAACCCCCTTTCATTGTTGGTGAGAATGCAAACTAGTACAGCCACTATGGAGAACAGTGTGGAGAGTCCTTAAAAAGCTGGAAATAGAACTGCCTTATGACCCAGCAATCCCACTGCTGGGCATACACACCAAGGAAACCAGAATTAAAAGAGACACGTGTACCCCAATGTTCATTGCAGCACTGTTTATAATAGCCAGGACATGGAAGCAACCTAGATGTCCATCAGCAGATAAATGGATAAGAAAACTATGGTACATATACACAATGGAGTATTACTCAGCCATTAAAAAGAACACATTTGAATCAGTTCTAATGAGGTGGATGAAACTGGAGCCTATTATACAGAGTGAAGTAAGCCAGAAAGAAAAACACCAATACAGTATACTAACGCATATATATGGAATTTAGAAAGATGGTAACAATAACCCTGTATACGAGACAGCAGAAGAGACACAGATGTATAGAACAGTCTTTTGGACTCTGTGGGAGAGAGAGAGGGTGGGATGATTTGGGAGAATGGCATTGAAACATGTATAATATCATATATGAAATGAATCCTCAGTCCAGGTTCGATGCATGATACTGAATGCTTGTGGCTGGTGCACTAGGATGACCCAGAGGGATGGTATGGAGAGGGAGCAGAGTGGGGGCTTCAGGATGGGGAACACGTGTATACCTGTGGTGGATTTGTGTTGATGTATGGCAAAACCAATACAATATTGTAAAGTAATTAACCTCCAATTAAAATAAATAAATTTATATTAAAAAAAAGAAATATACAGCTAGCAGTGGAGCGCTTTGCTGAATGTGCTCTTTACCCCCTGGCCTGCTGGGCATATCTTAAACCAATTTCCTTCATATTTTATGGTTGTACCTATACCTTAAGAATGTCAATTTTCCTTCTTTGTGCTTATTTCCTCTCAAAGATATTAACCTAACAACAATATTACTTTGGACAAACCATTCACAGGCCTTGGTTTTCCTATCCATAAAATAACTTGATTTTTGGTAGAGAACACCTAATTTTCTTTCAGCATTATATTTCCAATTGTCTAATGTCACAAAAGAACCTCAGGCTATACTCTTTCTGAAAAGCAATTTAACAATAATTTCTAAAAAACTTTAAAAGTAACTCCACTTTAAGAACTTTGTTTTAAAGAAACAGTCATAAACTTTAACAGAGATTTATTCACAATGATGTTTATCTTAGATTTGTTAATAATAATTTAAAAGTCAGAACCAGCTTAGATAAAAAACAGTAAGAAAAACTAAATTCAGATACTTATATGTTTGAATATTATAATGTTGGGATATATTTAAATATTGGAATAAAAATTTCAAGAACCATTGAAAATAAAGATTTCCACCAAAATATGATAATGAGGAAAAAGTTTTACAATCCAGTGTTAAATTGTTTATAAACTCAATCTGTAAAATACATATGTTCATGGGAAGAAAAGTTGGAGGAAATAAAAATGAAACTTGTAATTACCAAAAATAAATAAATAAAAGGCAGGTAATGGTACGTACTGACAAAGATGTGGAAAAATGAGAGCCCTCATACCCTGCATTCTAAAATTAGCTACAGTGATAGTTACACATCTCTTCAAAAAACATTGACTTGTATACTTTGAGTTAATTTTTTGGCATGTGAATTATATCTCAAAAAATCTGGTATTAAGACAAACAAAGGTGGTATAAAGAAATCAATTGTCAGTGTGGATTTAGGAAAGTTTTCCCAAATGTTTGATTTTCACTCCTAAAATTGGTAAAATGCAAAAATTTATTATGTTGACTTTGACATTCTAAACCCTTTCATAGTCAGTGCCTGGGTAGCTGCTACAAGGGATTAAGACTATGCAAAGCCCACAAATGGATCCAAGGACTGGCAACACGCAACATGAGACATATAAATTACCTCCTGGGTCCCAGAAGCAAAGCAATTAACTGCTGCAACCATAATACTATGAACACAGAAAAAGTGAGAATGATGATAGTACACTGAAGAAACTGAGGAATGAGTAGCATTGGCATAAAAAGACCATGTGTAACAGCTGTACTTAATTCATTTACAAGTGCTGGATTTCAGGGACTCAAGCAACTGAGAGATAATAAGCAATGCTACCAAAAAAATAGCCAAGACTGTATACTTCAGAAAAGCAGCCTCAGAGTATTGTTTCATGATTTTAATTTTTTATCCTATCTTGGCATGAAGCCAAAAATAAGAGACCCAGAATTAATTGTGGCTGCAACAACTGGCTAGGAAGCTAGGATGATTAACTGTTCTATAAAATTGTGGCATCTCCTATGAGTTCACTTTCAGGAGCCCTTTACTAATCAAGAAAGACAAGTGATAACATTGCTCTCTGATTTCTAATTTTTATTTCCATTGGTAAAAAGAAACATATTTGAAACCAAGAAAATAAGGAAGAAGGGAAATGGACTGGCCTCCAGATTTTACAGCAGAAATGCCACTGGATTACTAGCTGGCATTTGTAAAAATTACAGAGAAACTTGTGCAACTATCAGAACTTCTCCACTATTACTGTTGTTTTAGACAATTCCATACTAGCAAAAAGAGCAGGGAGGCAATTTCAAGCATGCCCAGTGGTAACTGGGAAAGAAGGAAAATGAGTTCTACATCATTTTCTAAGGTAGGAACAAAATATATTTCACTTCACTACACTTCACATAAAATTCAACATTCAAAAAATGAAGATCATGGCATCTGGTCCCATCACTTCATGGCAAATAGATGGGGAAAATGTGGAAGCAGTGACATATTTTATTTTCTTAAGCTACCAAAATCACTGCAGATGGTGACTGCAGACACAAAATTAAAAGATGCCTACTCTTGAGAAGAAAAGCTATGGCAAATCTAAACAGTATTTAAAAGCAGAGACATCTATTTACTGACAAAGTTCTAATATAGTCAAAGCTATGTTTTCTCCAGTAGTCATGTACAGATGTGAGAGTCAGATCACAAAGGCTGAGCGCTGGAGTACTGATGCTTTCGAATTGTGGTGCTAGAGAAGATTCTTGAGAGTTCCTTGGACAGCAAGATCGAACCAGTCAATCCTAAAGGAAATCAGTGCTGAATTCACCGAAAGGACTGATACTGAAGCTGAAGCTCCAATATTTTAGCCACTTGATGCAAAGAGCCAATTCACTGGAAAAGACCCTGATGCTGGGAAAGATTGAGGGCAGAAGAAGGGGGCAACAGGAGATGAGATGATTGGATGGCATCACCAACTCAATGGACATGAATTTGAGCAAACTCCGGGAAATAGTGAAGGACTGCCATGCTGCAGTCCATGGGGTGGCAAAGAATAGGACATGACTTAGTGACTGAACAACACACATGATATATTGATTTAACTGGTATTTGCTTTATATTAATAATTATCCCACTTATTTGATATTCCTTCCTTTTTTACAGAACTCTAAATCCCTTCCTGAACTTCTTTGTTTACCTAGTTTGTTCAGATACCATCACTAGGACCCAAAGTCGGAGAAGGCAATGGCACCCCACTCCAGTACTTTTGCCTGGAAAATCCCATGGACAGAGGAGCCGCGTAGGCTGCAGTCCATGGGGTCGTTGAGGGTCGGACATGACTGAGCGACTTCACTTTCACTTATCACTTTCCTGCATTGGAGAAGGAAATGGCAACCCACTCCAGTGTTCTTGCCTGGAGAATCCCAGGGACGGGGGAGCCTGGTGGGCTGCCGTCTATGGGGTCGCACAGAGTCGGACACGACTGAAGTGACTCAGCAGCAGCAGGACCCAAAGTACACACTCTCTAAGAGGCTTCTCCATCCTTCAGCAACTAAAAACCCACATCTTTCGGAGGCACGCTTGTCATTCTAGAATTAATTCAACATCTGGAGTCAAGGCTACTTGATACTTCTCTGTTAAAGTCTTTCTCACAATATGGAGATGACTTTCCTCTCTTGGAGACAGAAATCCTGAGAGGCTCTGGGATGTGGAGTCAGGGATCTGTTTGGTATGAGCCGCTATAGGCAAATCACATGCTAGATTCACGACCTTCAACCTCCAAATTACTTAATTATTCCTTACCATGTGTACCCCCCCCAAAAAAAAGCACTACTTATTAAATCCTCTGTGACATCTGCTTGCCAATTACTGCCTCAAAGCAACATTTTTCCCCAAAATTTTTAAAATGCGCTATAATTCCACCCAACATAGTTTGAGGATGTTTACTTCTTTATTTTGCTTGGTAGATAGAATGGTGAAACGGAGGTTGGTGGCAACTTCAGAAATGTTTTAAGATGAAGGTGTTAAGATGTAATCCTCCAAGGGAAATATTCAAACACGATACATTAGGAAGACAAAGCTGATCATTTTTAATTTAATCATGATGAAGCTGGTCTCTTGGGTTTCACTTGGAATTCCCTAGCCAGATAAATGCTTGGTCAAATTCTAGAATTTTTCTCATTTATCTTAACCTTCTCTTCACTCTAATTTGTTTACACTGTATGCTCTGCTATACTGTTATCCTACTGTTACTTTTAGAAGGATTCAAAGAGCCATATGGCATTGTATACAGACGTCTCAGCTGCAGATGATTTCCCGTCTTCAAACTATATATGAAATTTGGTCATTGGTGGCATTTTAACCTTTATTATCTTCCATTGTTATTATTTCACCCTCTAAAATACAAATCACAAATTACACATTGAAAGATAAATTTAGCATCTTCATTTCTCCCTGCTTTGGCGAGGTGGGGAGTGTTGTAGATATACTGTATGACTAAGGATTTACATTTCAGATCCTGTTCCTGAGGTTGTGGAGCAATGCTAATGTTATTTTTCATTTGCTTAGAGCCTTGATATTACTTAGAGGAGAGGAGCACTGACGCTAAAATTCCTAAGAGGTGTAAGGAGAGAACAGTTGTGGCTGAACCCTCACTCATCCCAACTGTGAACCTCAGAAAAAAAGAAGCCAGACAAAAGCTGAGAACAGAGACAGCCACTCGTTTAAGGTTTATCATGGAAATAAGACTTTACTGCATGAGCCTTACTTTAAATCCCCTTCACTTAATCTTTCTATCTTTCTTTCATTTAGGCAATATCTAAGCAAATAAAGACCCACAAAATATCCTGTTACTTTTTCCCCCCAATAGCAAAAAACAGGATAATGGATGACTGAATCAGTAACTGAACCTAATAAACAATTTAACAGTTCAAAACAGTCACCTTTGCAAACGGGTCCTTAAAAATAGAAATCATAACACAAACGTTGATAGTTTAGTGAAAATCATTTTATAGGCATTTAAGAATTATTGTGACTTCAAAATGTCATAATCTTTTGCTTGCAGACACACTTTAGGAAAAAGAACTTTAAAATAAACATCAAGTCAAATTCTCTTCTGTTTGAACTCTGCAGGAGCTCCCAGTGGATGAAGCCATTGATAATAAGGTGGCTCTTAATCTTTTAAAGGATTCTTCTATTTCCATAATTTGATACCGTATTTTTTTGTTTTTATTCCAACAGCAACCAAACAACAGGTGACGCTGAAGAAAAATTAACAACTATCTCAAAATAAAACCTGACCTCTATTTCCCAAAAATCTCAAATGTATTGAAATAATTTCATATGAATTATGTATGGGAGTGGCTCACATACATAATTCATTTAATTTTCCTCCCATGTGTTCCATTCGCTTCCATACTTCCTCCACCTGAGCTGTTACTAATTGTCTATTTTCTTGTCTGCCAATCTATCATGTCTCCAAACTCACTAGATTGTAAACTCCCCAAGGGCAAACACCTTAGAGATATATATATTTTTTAGTGCTATATACCCTGTACCTACTATGAAGTATAGCACATAACTGTCACTCAATTATTTTTTAATTGTTAAATTTATGTTATCACATTAATGTACATGTCATATATATTTTTATATGTTCATTGTCTTGTCCAGTGCCTAAGGCAGTGATTACAAAAGCTGAATGAATTAATGTGCTAACTAATTAATTACTCAAAGCTGATATTTATAGCCCATGTTAGGACACTGATACGACTGCAAATAGGTGTTGCCCAGTCATTACTCCTGGTCCAATGTATTAAAAATGAAAAAAAAGTGAGAATATGTTTCAAGTTGATGATAAAAGCAATGCAAACATGAGGGTGTCAATAGTTTTCCACCAGCCATTCTTTTAATAACACTTATGCCCCCTTTCTGAATCATTACTTAAAGCCAACAATCTTAAAACTTCCAGCCAAAATTACTGAATTCTGCTCTAAAAATGTTTTCATTTTTAACATTCTTCATTACCAAAACATTCTAATGTCTGGTCTGGCTTTCATTCTATTTATTCTCAGTGGCTGCTGCTGCTGCTAAGTTGCTTCAGTCGTGTCCGACTCTGTGCGACCCCATAGATGGCAGCCTACTAGGCTTCCCCGTCCCTGGGATTCTCCAGACAAGAACACTGGAGTGGGTTGCCATTTCCTTCTCCAATGCATGAAAGTGAAAAGTGAAAGTGAAGTCACTCAGTCGTGTCCGACTCTTCAGGACCCCATGGACTGCAGCCTACCAGGCTCCTCCGTCCATGGGATTTTCTAGGCAAAAGTACTGGAGTGGGGTGCTATTGCCTTCTCCGATTCTCAGTGGAGATGTACCAAAACTTCATAAATGGAAAGTCATTCTTCAGTCTATTCAAGAGCAATCAGTCCCTTTTTTTCTGACCCTCCGTGACAGTTCCCATATCATATCACTTGACATACTCTGCACTGTTCCCATGTTACTTGTGTTCCACCACAGATGAAAAATTTTATAAATTAATGTAACTCTCTACATATATTATACTTTATTGCTTCAGATTGCTTCCATATCTGTTTCTGTTCCTGAAGACCGTTACTATTAAGAGTTGAATCCTAACCCCCAGTACTTCATAATGTGATCTTTACAGAGGTGAACAAGTTAAAATGAGTTCATTAGAGTGGGCCCTAACCCTATATGACTGGTGTCCCTGGAAATAAAAAGGAAATGTGAACACAGAGACAGGCACACAGGGAGAACGCCACGTGAAGATGAAGGCAGAGAGCAAAGTGAGGTGTCTACCAGTCAGAGAGTGCCAGCAAATCACCAGAAGCCTGGGAGCTCATGAAACAGAGTCTCTCACAGCCCCAGAGGAAACCACACATGCTGACAACTTGGTATCAGACATCTAGCCTTCACAAGTGTGAGACGCTGCATTTCTTTTTTTTTTTTTTAATTTTTAAATTCAACTTTTAATTTAAGATTCATATACAGTTGTAAGAAGTAATACAGAATGCTCTCAGGTACATTTTACTCAGTATACTGCAAAACTCTAGTGCAACCAGGATCTTGACGTTCATATAGTTAAGATACAGAACATTTCCATCACCAATACTTTCCTCCCACTTCCACCCCTTGCCTTAACCACTGGAAACCACTTGTCTCTTCCCCATTTCTACAATTTTATCACTGCACGAATGTTATAAAAATGGAATCATATTTTTAAACCTTTTAAAATTGAATTTTTTCACTCAGCATAGTCTCTGGAGATTAATTCAGGTTTTTACATGTATTAATAGCTCATTCTGTCTTTTTTTATTTTTTTTTTTTGCTATACCATAGTCTGTTTAGCCATTCATTCATTCATTGGAGGACATCTGTGTTGCCTTCGGTTTGCTTCTACGAGACGCTGCATTTCTGTTGTCAAAGCCAGTCAGTTTTGGGTACTTTGTTAGAGCAGCCATAGCAAACTAATACACTGGCTTAAAAGAGTATGACGGTAAGACAGTTAAGTCACAGAGCAAGGATTCCAGCAGGTTCTCCTTGATTCCAAAGTACTTCTTTCTTCCCTTATACACTGCTACTAAGAGTTGACAGTAAAGATAGAGACAAAGTAAATGTGAGATCATTTTGTAAGAGTATAGGATAGGTGAAAGGACTCAAAGGAAGGCCGTCGATGACAACCAATATGAGGGAACCAATATTTCAGTGGTTTTCAAACAATGGACCCCAACACCTAGTGTTTCTCTGTGATACTTCCTGAAGTTCACCAACTTTTGGTTTGAAATGTCAATATTTAAAACTATGTTTTATTATTTTAAAAATAGGAACAGAAAACATTACACATTCCCAAATGTGTTATATGAAAATTTTATCACACTGGATCCATCCAATCATCATCCTGGAGTTCAAGGCTAATTCAATTTTGTGTCCACTATGTAGGAAAGCTTCCCCTGACATCTCTTTGAACCTATTTAAACATATTACAACCTGTCACTGGGTATATCCACACTGCATCAGTGAGCATATCACTGCAGACACATGTGAGCCAAGCTCAGTTACAGCCCATCCTATCTCTGACATACCTGCTCACACAAGGCTTCATCTCAGCATAACAGAGAGTTGTGCAATCCCAAGAGAAAGATAACAAAAAGCATATGATATTATCTTGGTTTTACAATACGTTACCGTGCTTACTCAACAATTAGGTGACATTGATTAATTACAAGACTCATCATCATTGTAGTAATAGCCTTTCAAAAAAAAAAATCCTACTACATTAAACATACACGGTTTAAATTTTTTCAATATTATATACTTATTCACACAATTACATATCACTTTCTTCTTCAGTATCATAAAGTTTTCGTCTAAGCCTCCTTCACATTCAGATAAAAAATATTCTTTTGAATTATTCTTGACTACTTAAAGTTATAAATAAAGTTACAGTGACAATCACATTTACACACCAGCAGGATGTGTGCGTGTTCAGTAGCTTCAATCATGTCCGACTCTTTGCGACCTTATGGACTGGGGCCCACCAGGCTCCTCTGCCCATGGAATTCTCCAGTCAGGAATACTGGAGGGGGTTGCCATGCCCTCCTCAAGGGGATTTTCCTGACCCAGGGACTGAACTCGCGTCTGTCTGCATCTCCTGCACTGCAAGCAGATTCTTTAACCACTGAGCAATCTGGGAAGCCCACAGGTAGTATAATTTCGAAGTATAGTGATGTGCTGAGCTTGGGCAACTTCTACTTTAATTACTGTCCTTGGTATGCCAGACAAATTTGAGACTAAATATTAACTGTTCTTTTAAAATCAGATCACAGAGTAATCTTTCTCAAGAAATTTCAAGCAAGAAACTAAATTTAAGTTCAAAGTCAACCTTGTGGGGTACAAGCAATGCAAACAATCAGCTGAGGTTACAGATACTGTTGTTCAGTCATTAAGTCGTGTCTGACTCTTTGCGACCCCATGGACTACAGCATACCAGGCTCCACTGTCCTTCACCATCTCTTGGAGTTCGCTCAAATTCATGTCCACTGAAGTCAGTGATACTATCTAATCATCTCATCTTCTGCCGCCCCTTCTCCTTTTGCCTTCATTCTTTCCCAGCCTTAGGGTCTTTTCCAATGAGCCAGCCCTATCCTCCATGAATTGCTAAGTTAATAACTACAAGTTATTTCTAGGCCTGATGGCTGACAGGTTTCTTTTGACATCAGTTACAAGAGGCATCTCAGTTTCAGAAGTATAATGTGAAAAGCATTAAGCGTACATGACTAAGAAAAGAGCATGCAAATGTTACATAATCATTTCAGCCCTTATTTGGGCACAGGAGGTTAACTATATCTTTGTATTTATGGAGGGTTTACTGTCTTTTATTGTCACTTTTATTTGCATACATTGCAGCTCCATGGAAGAGTTCATTTGAAGTCTGGATTCACTGATTAAATGTATTTAGACAAAAAAACTATAAAAGAAATTTCCCACTGCACTAGAAAACTCCAAGGTTTATATATACGAAGTGTCAAATATCAAGTTGAAGAACCACCTGACAGGTGACTCTGCCTTTTCCTTCAGCCCCAGGAAATAGAGCAAGAGTAAACATAAAGAAACAGATGACAGGAAAGATGGACAACCAGGGACTGGTGATGAGAGCAGGACACCAAAGAGAGTGGGTGTTGAACCTGCAACTCAGCAGAGGGGGTTAAGTTGGTAAGGTAAGAAGAGTAGATACAAAAACTCAACAGAAGCCTAGGTTTGACACAATGGAAGAAGACAAGAAGCTAGATTTGGAACATGAAAAAGATGAAGTGAGATGATTAGTAAATGATTAGTACTTGCATGGAACAAATCAAGATAAAAAGTACAGTCTGGGTCAGTTTTATAAAACTAAGCTGTTTCCGTGGAACAATGGTTGGCTACTGACATGCTTTTGGCTTACCACATCTTTCACTCTTCAACTGGACATTTAGGATTTTAAAAACCTCATTAACCTGCAACAATACCCTTCCCTCCTCTCTTCAACGCTATCCTCCTCAAGTAGTTTGTCACATAGACCTCTGCAAAACACAGTGAGAAGGCATGCTTCCAAGAACTGAATCTAATGCCTTATTTAAATAACATTATTTATTATCTATGTATAAAAAATAAATTTCAGAGAAAAGAAAATTAAGAAAACAAACTAAGTGAAATAACAATTTCATTCAAGATTTTTGGATAGTATAAAATACTGGTCACAAAAGAGTCAGAATTGACTTAGTGACTAAACAACAATAACAACAAATACACTAGTTAAAAGCAGAGTTCTAGAGATCTAAGCTCATGGCTTGACTTCACAGTAACTAGCTAGGTGACCTTTTACAAAACACTTTCATCTTTGTAAACTACATATTTTTAACACTGTTTGAAGATTTCATTGAGATAATACATATAATCTCTGGCACAAAGAAAGTACTTAGTAAGCCTGTGGCAAAATTCAAAGATTTTAACAACTATTTAAGAGAAGACTGAATTCTGCGCCAAGTTGAATGATACCTCTTGTTAACTTACAAAAAATGTAGTCTTTCAAAATTCTCCTCCTTGGACCCTAAGGTTACAAAAGAAGAATGTTAGGATGCAACTAAAGATTATCATACTAAGTAAGGTAAGTCAGAAAGAAAAAGACAAACACCATATCATATCACTTATCAGATCAGATCAGATCAGTCGCTCAGTCATATCCCACTCTTTGTGACCCCATGAATCCCAGCACGCCAGGCCTCCCTGTCCATCACCAACTCCTAGAGTTCACTGAGACTCACGTCCTTGGAGTCAGTGATGCCATCCAGCCATCTCATCCCCTGTCGTCCTCTTCTCCTCTTGCGCCCAATCCCTCCCAGCATCAGGGTCTTTTCCAATGAGTCAACTCTTCGCATGAGGTGGCCAAAGTACTGGAGTTTCAGCTTTAGCATCATTCCTTCCAAAGAAATCCCAGGGCTGATCTCCTTCAGAATGGACTAGTTGGATCTCCTTGCAGTCCAAGGGACTCTCAAGAGTCTTCTCCAACACCACAGTTCAAAAGCATCAATTCTTCGGCACTCATCCTTCTTCACAGTCCAACTCTCACATCCATACATGACCACAGGAAAAACCATAGCCTTAACTAGACGGACCTTTGTTGGCAAAGTAATGTCTCTGCTTTTGAATATGCTATCTAGGTTGGTCATAACTTTCCTTACAAGGAGTAAGTGTCTTTTAATTTCATGGCTGCAGTCACCATCTGTAGTGATTTTAGAGCCCAGAAAAATAAAGTCTGACACTGTTTCCCCATCTATTTCCCATGAAGTGATGGGACCAGATGCCACGATCTTCGTTTTCTGAATGTTGAGCTTTAAGCCAACTTTTTCACTCTCCACTTTCACTTTCATCAAGAGGCTTTTTAGTTCCCCTTCACTTTCTGCCGTAAGTGTGGTGTCATCTGCATATCTGAGGTTATTGATATTTCTCCCGGCAATCTTGATTCCAGCTTTTGCTTCTTCCAGTCCAGCGTTTCTCATGATGTACTCTGCATATGTTAAATAAGCAGGGTGACAATATACAGCCTTGATGTACTCCTTTTCCTATTTGGAACCAGTCTATTGTTCCATGTCCAGTTCTAACTGTTGCTTCCTGACCTGCATACAGATTTCACAAGAGGCAGGGTCAGGTGGTCTGGTATTCCCATCTCTTGAAGAATTTTCCACAGTTGATTGTGATCCACACAGTCAAAGGCTTTGGCATAGTCAATAAAGCAGAAATAGATGCTTTTCTGGAACTCTCTTGCTTTTTCCATGATCCAGCGGATGTTGGCAATTTGATCTCTGGTTCCTCTGCCTTTTCTAAAACTAGCTTGAACATCAGGAAGTTCACGGTTCACATATTGCTGAAGCCTGGTCTTAAATTTTGAGCATTACTTTACTAGCGTGTGAGATGAGTGCAATTGTGTGGTGATTTGAGCATTCTTTGGCATTGCCTTTCTTTGGGATTGGAATGAAAACTGATCTTTTCCAGTCCTGTGGCCACTGCTGAGTTTTCCAAATGTGCTGGCATATTGAGTGCAACACTTTCATAGCATCATTTTTTAGGATTTGGAATAGCTCAACTGGAATTCCATCACCTCCACTAGCTTTGTTTGTAGTGATGCTTCCTAAGGCCCACTTGACTTCACACTCCAGGATGTCTGGCTCTAGGTCAGTGATCACACCATCGTGATTACCTGGGTCATGAAGATCTTTTTTGTACAGTTCTTCTGTGTATTCTTGCCACCTCTTCTTAACATCTTCTGCTTCTGTTAGGTCCATACCGTTTCTGTCCTTTATCGAGCCCATCTTTGCATGAAATGTTCCTTTGGTATCTCTGATTTTCTTGAAGAGATCCCTAGTCTTTCCCATTCTGTTGTTTTCCTCTATTTCTTTGCACTGATCGCTGAAGAAGGCTTTCTTATCTCTTCTTGCTATTCTTTGGAACTCTGCATTCAGATGCTTATATCTTTCCTTTTCTCCTTTGCTTTTCACTTCTCTTCTTTTCACAGCTATTTGTAAGGCCTCCCCAGACAGCCATTTTGCTTTTTTGCATTTCTTTTCCAGGGATCTTGATCCCTGTCTCCTGTACAATGTCACGAACCTCACTCCATAGTTCATCAGGCACTCTATCTATCAGATCTAGGCCCTTAACTCTATTTCTCATTTCCACTGTATAATCATAAGGGATTTGATTTAGGTCATATCTGAATGGTCTAGTGGTTTTCCCTACTTTCTTCAATTTAAGTCTGAATTTGGAAATAAGGAGTTCATAGTCTGAGCCACAGTCAGCTCCTGGTCTTTGCTGACTGTATACAGCTTCTCCATCTTTGGCTGCAAAGAATATAATCAATTTGATTTCGGTGTTGACCATCTGGTGATGTCCATGTGTGTAGGGGACTGGAATGCAAAAGTAGGAAGTCAAGAAACACCTGGAGTAACAGGCAAATTTGGCCTTGGAACACGGAATGAAGCAGGGCAAAGACTAATAGAGTTTTGCCAAGAAAATGCACTGGTCATAACAAAACCGTCTTCCAACAACACAAGAGAAGACTCTATACATGGACATCACCAGAATATGTGGAATCTAAAATATGACACAAACGAACCCATCTACAAAACAGAAACAGACTCACAGACACAGAGAGCAGACGTGTGGTTGCCAAGAGGGAGAAGGGAAGGAGAGGGACTAACTGGGAGTTTGGAGTTGGGTGATGCAAACTATAACATTTAGAATGGATGAACAGCAAGATCCTAAATGTGTAACACAGGGAACTACACTCAAATCCTGTGATAAACAGTACTGGAAAATAATACAAAACTAAAGAATGTATATATGTATATAACTGAGTCACTTTGCCATGTAGCAAAGATTGGTACAACACTGTTTTTAGTACACAAAAAGAATCACCTGAAATGGGGGGCGGGGAACTATAGTTGACCTCTCCTGAAGATTCTGGATTTAGTTGGTACAGAGTGGTACCTAGGAATCTGCATATTTAATGTAAAATATATTATTTATAGATAGATCTTAATATATTTTTGAACAGGTGACTGGCACTTTGAGACACACTTATCTAAAGCTATGGAAAGTACTGATATTTATGAAAGGGTTCTAATTTTAAGAGCCTAAGTATTTACCTAAAGAATTTCTTAATCCTGTTTCTAGTTAGACTTCTTTCTCAACTGAATAACTAAACTTTGATCAAAGTTTCATTAATAGCAGATTTGGTGGCTCCTTGCTTTTTAACAATAACATACATGTCTACTAATCCCAGAATCTGAATCGGACTGTGCTCAGCATTAAGGGTGGCTGGAGTGGCAGACTGTGACTCAGGAAAGACAAGAGGCATGTCGTTACCCTTGGCAGTAACAGAAACTACTAAATCAGCAAAACCTGTATGAGAGCTCAAAAAGGCTGCCAAGTTACAAGTTAACACCTCAAGGGATCCAAAGACTGTCTTCAAAGACTAAATCCAATACACATTTCTAAATGTGATGATCTTATATTTACATTTCATAGGAAGTATTTTGTAAATACATCAAACAAGTTTTGGTGTCAAGGAATTATGTTGTTGACTTTAGCAAAGTTTATTATGTGAGATGATCCTTATTTAGTAATTTTCTAAATTTCTAAATAAAAATTTAGACATTTTATCTTCAGAAAATCCAAATGGGAAGTTTTTTAAAAATTTCATAAGTCAATTTTTACATTTCCATCAAAAATTAAATTTTAGAAGCACAATAAACTGAATTAGTCAAGTTTTACCCATTCAACAAATATATGTTAAAGAACCTACTATTCAACAGGGAGTCAGACAGGTGCTGGGTACAAAAAGATGGATAAGGTAGAGCCTATACATTAAAGGATACATCAAAAAAATATAAGCAAAAGAGAAGTAAAGATGAAATGGTCACTAGGTTCCTACATGACAAAACTATTCTGAGAAATTATCTAATAATAGCTAAACTATTATTTCTTTCTTCTGAGAAGTCCATTTTGCATGTCTAAATTTTTCACTTTTTAAATTACTCAATTACTGAATACACTAATGTTAATTACAAATGAGCCTTGAAATTTTTTCTAGACCTTTATTTTAAACTAAATAATTTTAAAGCTATAAATTTTGAAGCTTATTGTAAAAGAATTTTTTTAAAGAAAAATATTTTATGATGTGTGAAAATTATATGAAACTCAAATTTCAGGGTCCATAAAGTTCTATTGGAACACAGCCATGACCATTTGTTTGCATCCTGTCTATGGCTGCTTTCCTACAATGGCAGAGACCATGTAGCTCATGGTCAACATTGAAAATATTTATACGCTATCTGGCCCTTTACAAAAAAAGTTTGCCAATTCCTGATTGAAAGTATAACAATAGATTTTGGCTGGAGAAAAGTACAGCTTTGTTTTTGTTTCTCTATTTTCCAGAATTCATAGAGATGCTTAAATAAAATATGCAAAGAACACTTACTATAATGTTTCTCCAGTATGCTGCCTCTAGACAAGGATTGCTAATTTCGGTCAGCAGGGCTTCATTTTCTTGTTTCTCCCATAACCAATACTGGGCTTCAGTGTCTGGCCTTGAATCTTCTGGAAACCCAGCTGTCAGGACCTCTAGGATTTTGCTACTTATTAAGCCTAATTTTCACAGAATGGTCTGACTCGTAATAGATGAAAAACTCTTAGATCCCTTTTGAAGTTATCAACTTCAGTTAAAAATTTCACTAGGTGTTGGGGCTGGGTGTGAAGTTAGGTAGAAGGCTGCTGTACCTCTGTAGACAACACTAAGAAAGCAAGCTATGTGCTTTAACAGCTCAAAGTTTTAACATAAAACAATGGTACATAATTGTATGAGAATCTTTTTTTTAGGTTAATAAAATTTAATAGTGTTATTATGCCTCAAACTAGACTTTAAAATATATATCAGAGCCACAGTGTTACCCATGGGCTTTCACATTCTACATTATATATTTCTTTAATTTTGAAATACTTTTTTGGGGTAATGATCAGTGTATTACCTTCTTTAGTTATATATTTTTTTCAGATTATATTCCAGAAAACTGTTTTTCTTTAACACACCAAAAAAACGAGTTCATGATAGTAGGCGTGCTCTTATTTACTCAATCACTTCAGACAATACCTGAAGCCCCAGATTTTTATACCTCCTTAAATGTCTATGATCACAGAAATCAGCTGTGTAAAAACTACTATTTAAAGGTATGCGGTTAGGGTGAGGTAAGGGCACTTCATATATGAGTGGGTGGATTTGTAAGGTAAGGTAGTGGGAGAATTCTAGGTAGAATTTAACCGGTGCTGTCCCTAGTATACAGTTGCTTGTTTCTGACACACTCTCAGGTGACTCCATATCACAATGAAGCCTAAAAAGTGGGCACTTTCAATTCTTCCCTAGGTACCACCCTGGGCTTCACCGAACAATGTGAAGGAAGTATTTACAGTGCTTACTATCATCTCAGAAATCCAAATATCTCTTACCTAAAGCTCTAAATCACTTCACTGTTTTCACACAATCACATTACTTGGCCTTGAGCCAAATGCATCATTTCCATTTTATCTTCAAGAGAAAGCTGAGAGTCTGCATAGACCTTCACCTCCACTCTGAGTCACCTCCTCCAACTGTATCTCCTCACTCAGTAAGCAGCAACATCACCCACTGCTACCCAAGTCGGCAAATCTAGGCAGTATCCTTGATTCTTCTCTTTCACTTTCCACATCTAACCAATTGCCAAACCTGTTGATTTTATCTCCTAATGTCTTTCAAATCCATCTCTTTTTCCTCTATCCCAATTGATTTCTTTTGCAAACTTGCAACAGATTTGAACTGGACATGTCACTTCCCTGCTTAAAATCCACAGCTTTTCATTTCCAATATGATAATGCCCAGACAAAGCTCACCAAGCCCCTTGGATCTGGCCCTTGCCACAGTTTCAGACCCAAAACCCACAAACCTCTATCACACATCTTAGACTCCTGTTATAGGGAACTTCTTTGACTCCTTTGAAGGTGCATGCTCAATCTTGCTGTCAGTCTTACACATAGTCTGCTGCTTCAGTTTTCACATTTTTCCTGACCCATCCCAACCCTTTTTATCTGGATGATCTCCTTCAGGTGTCAACTTAGTCACTCCTGCAGCAAGGCTTCCTTAACCAGTCTAAGACTGGATTGAACGTCCAGGGGACAGCTGCTATAAGCCATTGAAAATCTGGCTTTGAGAGAACTCATTCCATCAAGACAGCACCAATTTCTTCCTTGTCCATCTCAACATTCATACTGCCTCACATAGAATACAAAAGGTGGTGAATTCATGAAATAAGGCGCCCTCCAAGCTGACCTGAATCATAACCTACAGAGAAAGTATTGCTCTGACTCAGTCCTCTGAAGCAACCTAAGGGAGAATTCTCTGATTATAACGGAACCCAGTTGTCCAGTTTGAGGGCTAATAATCCTAACCACAAGGACTTAGCAAAAATGTTCAAATCTATTTCTTGATCCCATTAGCAAGGTATTAGCAAGCAGGTCTTCACACAAGGCAAAAGCTTAGTTACAAAGGGAGATAATAAATATTTCATAGATTAGCTAGTATAAGTATTTTAAAAAATCTGTCCAGGGTTCTGCTGGCTTTGCTTTGACATCTCTTTTTCAGAATAATGTTCCATTACAGGAACTGTTGAATGTAAGCAATCTACAATATCTGTAAGTCTCCACAGATCACCATGGAATTATCAGCATCACAAATATTTACTGAACCACTACATGCAGGAGTCTTGAAATGTTCTGAATACTCTACTAAACAAGTCATAGAAGGCCCTGACATCCAGGACTTTACAATATGAAACAGTCATTGATGTTAAAAGATAGTAATAAGCTAACAGAGCTGCACAAAGAATAGCAAACTAAACAAATCTTGTAACTTGGATACAGCAGTGAAAACAGATAGTTCAGGACCCTGTAAGAATATATTCATTCTTTACATCAAACAAGTTAATTGAATTTCTACAGTTTTCTTGCTACAAGAAGCCTAAACTCTCAGGCTCAATAGCAAAGCCGCTTTGTAAGGCTAATTTTACTTTCAAACAGCCACAAGGTAAAATCTTAGGAGCTGAAGAGAAGCACCTGAAATAGTAATGTTTTGTTTCGTGATAACCCACTTAACATATATATAAAATAAGCCTTCAGTCTGGGTCCCCAAACAACCAGACATCTATCATAATCTGTTTTCCCTTCTTGGTCTCATTGCATCGCAGGGATTTTGCTCCAGGGAAGAGCCCTACAAAGATGTGTCTGGAATCAGTGGAATCAAAATTGCCAAAATTGCTACTGAGTCAGAGGTGTTTTCAAAGTTTTGCCAAACAACACACAGCTCCATGCTAAATGGTTAACACCCTTCCCTGATGGTTTTGCAATCCTATATTTATATTGTAGTTCTATCACTGAAATTACAGGTTCCTGTGAAGTGACACTGACAATAACAACACATTTTATAGTCAGGATCATTTAAGGGCCTTTTAAACAAGTTTTAACATTTATGCATTGAATATTATCACACTAAGTTCTACTTCTTCCTATGAAACAAAAGGGAAAAACCATGATTTCCCCAGTGTATCAGTTGTCTCTAGAGGATATTTTGACCGTCACACCAAACATAAAATATTGATGAAGCAGTTAAGAAAACTGATTCCACTTCTCACTTTAACAAGGAATAGAAAATTACATTACACTGTATGTTATGTGTTATGAGTTTTCCCAGAGTTAATTAAGTAATAATTTGAACTAACATATAAAAACTATTGGAATACACTTCATAACCAAGGATGAATTTTTTAAACTTGCAAAACGAACTAAAAGAAAATTATATATATATACACATATATACACATACATTTTATATAATAAAACATAATTTTAGTAATATCATGCAAAAGAGGTACTTCAAGAACTCTTGAGAGTTGAATCAATCAAAATTGACACATATCCCAAGTTAAAAATCTGTATCATAAGAACATGATTAGCAAAACACAGATGGATAGAAAGGAATTTTAAGGGACTGGTGTAAGGAGTCAGCATTTGTCAGTGTTCAGGCAACACTGTTCAAGAGGGAGGGGTCCCTGTCCCCAAAGTGGTATTCCTACAAGAGACAAAGTCAAGAGAATGTATAGGAACCCTGGGCTGTCTTCACTGGATGGTGTTTGCCCACTGATTGACTAAATGAACTTGTGGTATTAAGTGTCCCTTAGCAGCTGTCCATCTCAATATGAATTGTGCATCTCATATTGGCCTTCTGTTTCATGCAGCTGTTTCTTTACATTTGGATAGTCTAAGCCTTGTTTGAGAGGCAAACCTGAGATACTATATGTGTATTGATCAGGACAGAACTGGCCCTTGTTTGAGTGGACAACTAGTCTCCTTTGGCAAAATTTCTATAAATTCCCCTGATGAACTGCAAAAATACTGATGACTCTGCCATAATTTCAGATTTCCTCTTGCCTTGCAGAAAGTAAATATAAAGTCGTTGTGATGGATTTTTTTCAACATATACTGTAACTCATATAAGCAAATAGGTGTGGTCCTCTTCAAAACTGTTATCTTTATGGGTCTTTGATTAAATATTTATTATAATCATCTTCTGTTGCTCAAAGCACTTATGTTTCTCTTCATTAAGAAATGTCTTTAAAGTTTGCAATACACTTTTTGAATAATACCTAAACTTAAGTAGCCCTTGACTCTTAACAAATTACGATTAAACATCTTTATACTTTTTTGAGTCTAACATTGTTTACTTTTTGGTCTTATTTGAGATTCATCTGTGGAATTTATTGGGGTCCCTAAATCCAGTCTTGTAAGAAATTTGTGGCATTGTATACATGGATTCTGCAGGTATATTCCTCAAGTATAGATCTAGACTTCTGGTATAAAAACCACGATCAAAATTCAAATTGTGTCATCTGACACATAGCTTGATACACAATAACATCTAAAGAGAATATGGGAAAATCAGGGCATAGGAGAAGGGACAGAATAACATACTGCTAGAAAGTGTAAACTTGACAAATTGCTCAAAAATGAAAAACATAATCTCTCTTGGAAAACATTTGTAAATCAATTGCACTAGTATATAAATTATAAATTCTATGCAAATATTATCACCTCTAGTTTAAAAAACCTTTGTATTTCATAAAAGCTTTATGTTAATGTAACTTGGTCTCTGAGATACAAATAATTTGAATTTTTGCAGTGGAATTATCTTTTGGATTATATTTATAATACTGACACTATAACATTATTATTATTTTATGCATTATGCCACTTCGGGTGTCTTTCAAATTTCATACTTGATGTAAAACTCAAGCAAAATTAAGAAAAGTATTTAAATTTTTCCTAAACTTTATTAGTCTTTTCAGTAACAAAATCCAGACAATAAAAGAGATACTTGATATAATCTATAACACAGCCCATAACAGCTGTACTCTTTTATGACTCTGAAACTGACTGGATCATACTCAAAAAGTTAAATTCTAAGACATATAACAACATATTACACAAGCATATGACTTTTTTCCCTGTGTACTTGGTAAGGCCATGTTAGATGAGATTTTTACCTAAATTCTCATCTAGGCCATTCATTGCATATGCAGGTGGATTGTCATAAACTTATTTCAACAAAGATGAATTGAATATTTATATAAACAAGGTTCACAGTAAAGAATGTAAAAATATCATAATTAATAAGAGTAATGGGGAGGGAGGAGGGAGGAGGGTTCGGAATGGGGAACACATGTATACCTGTGGCGGATTCATTTTGATATTTGGCAAAACTAATACAATTATGTAAAGTTTAAAAATAAAATTAAAAAAAAAAAAGAAAAAAAAAATAAGAGTAATAGTAGCAGTAAACATTTACTAGGCTAACTACATGCATTTTCTCAATAAACTAAGCTTCCCTGGTGACTCAGATTGTTAACAATCCACCTGCAATGCAGGAGACCTGGGTTCAATCCCTGGGTTGGGAAGATCCCCTGGAGAAGGGAACAGCTACCCACTCCAGTATTCTTGTCCGGAGAATTCTATGGACAGAGGAGCCTGGCAGGCGACAGTTCATTGGGTCGCAAAGAGTCAGACAGGACTAAGGGACTTTCACACACTTAACATCAGTCCTATCCGTCTCCAAGTTTTCAAGGTTAAGTAACACAAAACAGAGATGTTAAGGGACTTGGCCTCCGGTCACAGAACTACTAACTAGCAGGTTGGGGATCTGAATGGAAAAAAAAAATTGAATCCAAAGCCTTCCAGTATTGTATAATCCAATGCAGAAAACAAGTTTCTTACCCTTCCAGAATAACCACCCAGAAGGAAGTTTATAATCACTGGTGCTTTAGGTGATTGTCAGTTCCTATAAATAGTAGGACCTAAACTTTTTCAAATATACCTATTCTTAGAGCAACTTATAAAGTAGTTTGAAGAACAGGACTGAATATTCTCTTAACAAATTTAGTAGCCTTTATAATATTTACCTTTTAACAAATTCACCTGAGAGCATTTTTAAAACTAAACTGTATAGGGTGATCTGTTTTAAAAACAGAAAATACTTTGATAGACCAACAATGATCTAACTTAAATCAACAATGAGCTAATTTAAAGTTCCTTAGAATTTAGACATAGCCATGAGGTATGCAGTCTTCTGAAAACTGATTTTTTTAAACTGCATTTTTTAGACAGAATGGCTTTTAAATTCTTCCAAGAGCTCTACTAAAATAGCTACAATTTATGCCAATTAACATTCTGATTTCATAAATAACAGGAAAACAGAAGAGATAATCCCACTTGTATAGATGTAATAACATAACAAAAGGCGCAGAAAACACAAACCCCAAAGGCAGTTCCAAAGGGTAAAGTCCTTCTCTCCCATCCACAGGGAGGAGCTCTCCTTCAATGGTCTAGGCCCTCTCCTTAGCACCTGAGTTCAGCACTTGCTGCCCATTCAGAGAATAAAATATTAGAAAGATGTGAAAGCCAAGTTCCTTCCCCACATACACATATGGGCATACTTATTATGTATTTTGCTTTTCTGATACCTAAGTATGCTGATTCATTGGCTACTTATGAATTAAGTAATAACCCATGAGATATGAATATACCTATTCATTCATTCATACAAGTATAACAGGAATAAAGTAGATACAGTATCCAAAGAACACTTCAAATATGAAATGCTACATCTAATTACACTTTGCCTAAGACTCTGAACTTTTAAATTCTCATTAGATGAAGTTCACAAGATGAACTTGTGCTTTATGGCTCATCACAGGCAAAGTACGCTAAGAGGACAATTGATTAAATGTCAGTGGGTTTAACTTCACTATCTATTCCCAAGGTTTCACATTTCCATGGTAATTCTGACCCCTCTTTTAAAATGTATGGCTTGTAGAATTGGCTTTTTTTTTTTTTTAAGGTATTTCAAAGGATTTGCTCTCATTCGTAAAATAAAGAATAATGGAAATGTGGCAAATACTTGTTAGATATATTCAGTATCATAACAATAAAAACTTAGTACATACTACCCACTTCATACTTCTCCTCTAAAAACGTTCAAAATTCAGTCAACTGAGCACCTATCACACACAGGCATGGCACTTGTAGGTGAACCAAGATTTCTAAGTTTCCAAGGCATGAAGAGGGGGAAAATAGGGGCCAAATTTAAGTATTTGTTACTAACAAGTTTATAATCCACATATTTCCTAGAAAAATCCAAGAAAACAATTGCACAGCAGCACATTTGGGTCTTTAGAGGATGATTTTCAGTTGCAAGTAGTTAAAACTTCAGTGTTAAGCTAAGACTCTATTCAAACAATGAGCTTCAGTTTATTATCTTTTCCTAATGTTTTCTATCTTATTCCACAAAATCCTCTATAACAATGAATGATACGGCACCTTTTTAAAAAAAAAAAAAACTAATCCTCTTTCCCCAAAACCCAACCCATACACGCGTCCTCCTCTTTCCTGGGCACGTGTGATTCCAAAGCTCAACTGGACACCCTCTCACCTGAAAAAAAGTTTGGAGACGACGCTGGCCTTTTCCAGAGGCGACCTCTGCATGGTCTCTGGGGGCACCGAGGTCCCTGCCGGGGCAGGCCGGGCAAGAGCTCCTAGTGCCAAAAGCCCTACTCTTCTCTGCCTGCCGCTCGCCCCTTTTTCTCTGACCTGCTGTGATGTCACTTGCTTCCAACTCCCCCCACCCACCCCTACCGCACACACCTCCCCTTTCCTTTCGCTCCTTTCCCCCGCCTCCACTGCCCAGGTTAAAAGCTGGGCGCTGCCCGGCCGGGCCTCAAATCCGCTCTAGCGGCTTTCTCCACCCCGACCGCTCCTTGCTTCTTGCCTCCCTCCCTCGCGCGCGCGCTCCTTCCAGGTCGGCGTCCCTACCATCCGGCCGAGCCCAGCCCGCAGGTGGGGGACACCGTCGCGGCCGCTCTCCAGGTCCAGACTCGGACGCGCGAGGACAGAAGGAGCCACCGGCAGGAGCAGCAGTCAGTGCCCCGGGGAGCCTTCTGCGCGCCGGGCTCCGCGGGATCCGCGGCACGCCGAGGCCAACTCCCCCGAGCCATTTGCCTCCTCCCTTTTCCCGAGATCCTAGCCGCGTTCGGGTCGCGTTTGCAAGGTGCATTTTGAAAGGGGAATGAAAATCTGTCCCTCCGGTTATCAAAAGGCAGCCTCAGAGAGCCGGAGGGTTCCGCAACAGCGGCAGCTGTGTTCACCTTAGCGCTTACTTTGCGAGTCAGAGGGAAGAACCAAGCTTGTTAGTCTCAGACTTAGGTGAGTGCCAAGTGTGGTCCCTTAGGAGACGTACTTACTACAGGTGGAGGCAATTCCTGTAAGGTGAGAATTACCGCTTTGTCCACTACCCGCCCAGGATTTGTTCCTTGTCTGCCCTAAGTTTTTTCAGTCCAGTTTGCGTTTTTTAAGAAGTCTTTTGTGCGTGTTAGCAACTACGAGGATGACGAGCGGACAGAATGTAAACTCACCCGCCCTCATACAGAGTTCCAACTCTCGGTCAGCAAAACATCATGACTAATACACTGAAAGGAATCCAGTCTTTGAAGCGAAGGTAGCGCGTTAACTCTGACCTGACTCATGGAAACGCCATCTTCAACTCTTGAAGGGCATCTCAGCTTTCCCAGGTGTGGGCGCACGAACTTCCCCGAGTTTTTGCTTCGTGGACCGTGTGCCTGTTTGATGGCTTTTAAAGAGCCAAACCTTTAATTCCTGAATCCTGTTGTGTAAAACCAAGGGCACACCGAGTTTAAACTGAAAAATTCAAATGGAAGTGAAAATTTTGGTCTGATTACAGTTAATGCCTCTACACCTAAAGCAAGGACATTTACTTATGAATTGGTTATCGCTGATTTGTGGTCACCCAGATACAGTACAAATGAAATCGTGCACTTCTTAATAACAGACAGGAACACGTATTTCAATTAATAAATGGGTTCATCCGGTCTTTATAGCTCCCCTTTGCATTTCCATGTCACCATGTTTTAAATCTTAAAGTGGTTTAATAAACATATAAATTTTGTTATCCTAAACTTTAACAGTAGATAAAATAACACCAGAGAGATAGGCAAACTGCATAAACACCAGGAGAAAGCAATTTCTAATTCATAATCCCTGCTTCATATCCTGCACCTGTGTTTTCTTCTCTTCAGTATGGCATACAAATTCAGGCTCTGCCTTCATTATTGACTTTTCCCAGGTATGTGATTGAACTCACTTCATCCACTTCCCCAACTCCCACTCTACTGTTTGCTTTATAACTGCTAATGTAACCCATCAAATGTAATACACACATTTTGAAATGAAGCGGTAGTCAGTTCCTCTTTGTTCTCAAAGAACAAGTGACAATAAAAAGATTAAGAATTAAATTCCAAATAAGATCATAGAAGCTAACCAAGTATTATGCTTCAGAGACCCCAAATATTTGTCAATCTCATTCCTCTAGAAAGAATAAATAACTTAGTGACTCTTTCTTGATTTCTTACTGTTTGCTAGACATCATCTCGTGGAAATCTTACCACAACCATGTAAATAGGTGTTATTCCCCCCAATTTTCAGTAGAGGAAACAGAAAAGAGAAGTAAATGCCTGTAATGGTAGAGCTAACATTTAAACTCATGTCTGATTTCAAACCATCACTCCTATCAGTGGGTAATACTGCTGCTAATCGAATCATCCCTCATGTATTTATATACTATCACGTACACTGGTGTAACCAGTCTTTCCTCTCACATTAGTTTCATGCAGTCATAATTGCTAGACCTGTTTAAGAATGAGACAAGAAAGCAGAAAGCTGAAAACCAAGTAGCTACTGGAGTTAACACACTTTTAATAAATGACATCTGACTATAATATTCCATTTTAAGTATGTGTACACACATGTACATTGGAAGACCCTAGATATTTATCATAAAAGCTTACCTCCCAAATTTGTTCTTGGCATCACTAAGACATCACCATTGTTCAGAACATTAGCATGGTTAGCTTACATGAACAAATGAACTAACTGAGACATGACTTTTAAGGCTTGCATACAGGTACATACCTAATGTGGGAATGTAGATTTATGCACCAGGGAATTGTTCAAATATGGCTGAAGGTCATGACTGAATTCCTAATTGTGTCTTTGAGATGTCAAGAATTGGTAGTAAGAAATAGTGAAGCTCTTGTCTCCAAGCTGCTCAAATATCAGCTCACAAAATTGCATTTAATGTTGTAATAGCTTACATTTGTTAAGCACTTACCATATACATAAGGTGCCGTGCTAAATACACAGAATGCTTTGCCTTTTTTAATCCTGATAACACCTTCATGAGATGTTACGTTTGTCATTATCTATGTATTATAGGTGAAGAAACTGGGGTACAAAAAGTTTAGAAAATTTCCCAAGCGAGTTTCACAGTAAATAGTAACAGAGAAAACTGAGATTTCAACCTAAACTGACTACTGTCTGAGACCAAGCATGTAACCACTACATATACTTTCCCCACAGAATTTCCTGACATTTTAAGCAGAACTGATCTTTGGTAGAGAAGATTAGGTGGTCATTTGTATGATTTCTTTATTGTAAAATACATACAACATAAAATTTGCTATCTTGAGCCATTCTTAAGTGTACATACAGTTCGGTCACACATTCACATTGTTGTGCAACAGCCACCACCATCACATTTTTATCTTGTGAAACTGAAACTCTATACCCATTACACAATAACTCCCATTCTCCCTTCCCCCCACCCCCAGCAACCACTGGTATACTTTCTTATTTTTATGATTTTGACTCTAATTACTTCATATAAGTGGAATTTTGTGGCTGGCTTATTTCACTTAGCATAATGTCCTCAAGGTTTTTCCATGTTGTACCATGGTCCAGGATTTCTTTCCTTTTTAAGGCTGAACCAGTTCATTCTAAAGGAGATCAGCCCTGGGTGTTCTTTGGAAGGCATGATGCTAAAGCTGAAACTCCAGTACTTTGGCCACCTCGTGCGAAGAGTTGACTCATTGGAAAAGACTCTGATGCTGGGAGGGATTGGGGGCAGGAGGACAAGGGGACGACAGAGGATGAGATGGCTGGATGGCATCACCGACTCGATGGATATGAGTGAGTGAACTCCGGGAGTTGGTGATGGACAGGGAGGCCTGGCATGCTGCGATTCATGGGGTCGCAAAGAGTCGGACACGACTGAGTGACTGAACTGAATATGGCATTATACATATATTTGGCTTATCCATTCATTTTCTGATGGATGGGTCTTAGCTATTGTGAAAAATGCTGTGAACATTGGTATAATAGTGCAGCATCATTTTCAAGGTATATTAAAAAGAAGCAAGAAGAGAAGAAGGAGAAGGAAAGGAAGTCAATTATTTAGTACCTACTATATGTTCAGCAGTGTGCCATGTGCTTCCTTAAATGATCTCAAGATATGAAAGTTCACGAGATACCCTTCATCTCATGTTCCTATTCTACATTATTCACTCTGCCATCACATGATGGCTGAAGTTTCATCATTAGATATCACCAGAGAGAAAGTGCACTACGGTTATTCATTATGTTCAGTTTCATTTGAGTATGTTCCTCAGATTCTTCCCTGAGAACAGGCTTTAATAGTGATAAGCAGAGCATGACTGTGAGGGCACTAAGACCTGGAAAAGTAGGAGTAAGGACAAAGTCGCAAAACAAGAGAGGGGCAAAGTCTTGTCAGCTTCACATGCATAGACTGGCTCTGCTTATAAACGTATCTAACCTAGAAGAGTAAGAGCAGCTGAGGCTCTTCCTGTGCCCCTCAGGAAGTGATGCCAACACACATTGAATCTCACAAAGATGTTTCAGACTCAGAGAGAGGTGTCTTGGTACATGACTAAGCCAGATTATCATTTATTTGTTACCACTTCTAACATTCTGTTTGGTCTGAAAATCATGTTTATAAATGCACATGCACGAATACTTCTGTTTATATCCATACATAACCTTTCTTCCCCACAACCTCCTTGGACACACGAATTGTGTCTTCTGTTTTCCTTTCAACTCATCTCTTATTTAGTAATACTGTGTACCATCAAACAATTTTCTCTAGGGGTTACTGACCTAATAGTTGAAATGTCATTCTAAAGGGGAAATCTGAAGATGGCCAAGAGATGAATCATTGCCATTAATCTGTCAGCAAGCAAGTGCTCAATGCTAAGGCAGGGATATGGAATTAAAAAGGATCTCCACCCTCCAAAACTCAGAATCTACACATGGTCGTCAAAATTCCCTTAAAAGAGAGCAACAGAATATAGTGGAAAGAGTTTGGACTTTGAGGCAATAAAGAGCTAGTTTTTCAATCTTGGTACCACTGCTTTCTTAGCTGTGTGGCCTTGGGTAAGTTACTTAACCTTTCTGTGTCTCAGTTCCCTTTACTGAAAATGAGGTTAATAATACCCACCTCCAAGGGTTGTTGAATGTCTTCAGTGATGGTGCTTTCTACCTCAGCACTATTGACATTTGGGACTGAATAACTCTTTGATGTGGGGGACTGTCCTGTCCATTGGAGGAGGGTTAGCAGCATCTCTAGCTTCTTCTACACCTTAGATGACAATATCTACCCTTCCCCCAAGTTATGACAACCAAAAGTGTCTCCAGAGATTGCCCAATACTCTCTTGGGGGAAAAATTACCCCCACTGAGAGTCGCTGGATGAAATTAATTGAAGGGGGTGCATACAATAGACATAAAGGAGTCCATAAACTTTACAGTTTATTGTTACATATCACTAGTGATAAATCAGAAATCAGTGCAGCACTGCATAATAGACTGCTACAAAAAACAGAATTGCCTGAAGGCTTTCAGAATTCCCAGGAACTCTTGGGTTCTCTCATTCCCTCTGAAGTTATTTGCTTATATTCAGAATAGATAACGGAGAAGGCAATGGCACCCCACTCCAGTACTCTTGCCTGGAAAATCCCATGGATGGAGGAGCCTGGTAGGCTGCAGTCCATGGGGTCGCTAAGAGTCGGACACGACTGAGCGACTTCACTTTCACTTTTTCACTTTCATGCACTGGAGAAGGAAATGGCAACCCACTCCAGTGTTCTTGCCTGGAGAATCCCAGGGATGGGGGAGCCTGGTGGGCTGACATCTACGGGGTCGCACAGAGTCGGACAGGACTGAAGTGCCTTAGCAGCAGAATAGATAAAAGCAGGAAATTGAGATACCCTTCCAATTGTAAGCTAATTTTGATTTAGAGGCAGAACTCTATTTTTATATTGTGGAACCATTCTTACTCCTTTTGCACTGAAATGACATCTGAAAGCTCAATTTTTCAGTCCCTCTCATTTTCAGCTCATCACTAGTAGTATACTCTTAACAACTGTATCCAGCTGGAGTCTGGCACCCTGACGGCTCTTCTGTAACTTAGAAGTGCTTCCTAGTACTTTTAGGGGAAGCCTTGTGTGTGTGTCACTCAGTCACGGCCGACTCTGCGACCCAGTGGACTGTAGCTCGCCAGGCTCTTCTGTCCATGGAATTCTCCAGGCAAGCATACTGGAGTAGTTTGCTATTTCCTTCTCCAAAGTGAAGCCTTAAGGATCCTCAATCTGTACAAAGCAGGAGCTTATTAATATCACTAATGAACTGGAACAATTATGAATAATATTCAAAATATAACTTTGTCATGAATGTGAAAGCCAATGGATCTGGGATTTTCTAAAATTGATTTTTATAAAAAAATCATTATTTTTTTATTATTTTTTAGGTGCTTTTACATTTTTCCTGCTAAAACCTTTTTAGAAACAAGAGAATTTATAACACCAGATTAAATTTTTATTGATGATATCCTGAAAGCCAAATGTTCTCTGCAGAATTAAAACTGTGGTTTAGTATATTTGAACCCTAAGAAAAATTTTCTTCAGATGAAGTCTATACCAATCTATGTACTACATAAAAGAGTTCCATTTAGAAAGGCAATAGAGCACAGTAAGTAGAACAGTAGGCTATTTACTTATTTGTAACTATTTGCCCCATGATAGTTTATAATTAAAATCTATAAATCAAGAGAATGTTTGAAATAGAAAAAAATAGAAGAGAGAGTAGGTGGGAATTTGTTATTGTATCTGGGAACAAAAAGCAATTCAGAATATATTGTCTGTCAAAGTCTAAAAGGTTATTTATTCTTATAGTCTGATATTTGACAGAAGTCGACATCCAAGTTTACCTGGGGAAAAAAATCCTCCCTCCACCCCGGTCTTGGAAAAGTTTGTTATTCAAAGGTTCACAGAATTATTACTGAATGACATCATGGTCATTATTTTCAGCTATAATTTTTTCCAAAATATCTATTTGATGGTCATTTCTTATACCAATTTGGAGAAGGAAATGGCAACCCACTCCAGTATTCTTGCCTGGAGAATTCCATGGACAGAGGAGCCTGGTGGGCTCCAGTCCATGGAGTCGCAAAGAGTCGGACACGACTGAGCAACTGTCACTCACTCACTCTTATACCAATTCATAATTAAAGCCAAGGACACAACATGAGGTCACATGAGTTACTCAGGGACACAACATGAGTTAGGACACAACACAAGTTACTCAAGGAAGGCTGTTTAGCCTGGGAAACTAAAATAGAAGAATTCCCAGGTTCAGAGTTTCCTTTCTGTTTAATTTTAATTTACCCTATATAGACAGAGTCTATGAGATCTTGTTGTTTAAGACACCATGATAGCTACTTATTGATCCACAAGTTCAATGTGATTGGTGAAACTATGGTGATTAATCTGTATGGTCAAAAGGACAACCAATACCTAGTTCAGCGACTCTGGCTCACTGGCCTCTGTAGCCTGCATCCCTAAGGCTGCATCCCTGTATCTCCTAGAGTGACTGGAACCTCCTTACTTCAAAAGCTGTGGAGAAGCAGCACTGATGAAATGACACAAAGCCCTTTGGAATTCTTATTGCTCAAAAATTACATTTAGTGATGTATATGAAAATCATCTAAATCCTTTCTAGAATAAAGTGTTATTGTTGTTATTCAGTTGCTCAGTTGTGTCTGACCTCTTTGGGACCCCATGAACTGCAGCATGCCAGGCTTCCCTGTCCTTCACTATCTCCCAGAGTTTATTCAAAATCATGTCCATGGTGTCAATGATGCTATCCAACCATCTCATCTTCTGTTGCCCCCTTCTTCTCCTCCTGCCCTCAATCTTTCCCAGCATCAGGGTTTTTCCTAACTGTATATACTTTCCTATACTGTATATACTTACTTGCTGCATAAACAATATGATACATCTCAGAAAAATCCTATGAATCAGCTCTTTGCATGAGGTATCTAAAATATTGGAGCTTTAGCTTCAACATCAGTCCTTCCAATGAATATTCAGGGTTGATTTCCTTTAGGATTAGCTAGTTTGATCTCGTTGCAATCCAAGAGACTCTCAAGAGTCTTCTTCAGCACCATGATTCAAAAGCATAAGTTCTTTGGTGTTCAGCCTTCTTTATGGTACAACTCTCACATTTGTACATAACTCTTAGAAAAACCATAAGCTTTGACTATATGGACCTCTGTCAGCACAGTGATGTCTCTGCCTTTTAACGCAGTCTCTAGGTTTGTCATAGCTTTCCTTCCAAGGAGCAAGCATCTTTTTATTTTCCTGGCTACAGGCACTGTCCTCAGTTATTCTGGAGCTGAAGAAAATAAAACCTGTCATTGCTAACACTTCTTCCCCTTTTATTTGCCAAGAAGCAATGGGACAAGATGCTATGATCTTAGTTTCCTGAATGTTGAGTTTTAAGCCAGCTTTTTCACTCTCCTCTTTCACCCTCACCAACAGACTCTTTAGTTACTCTTTGCTTTATGCCATTAGAGTAGTATCAGCTACATGTCCAAGATTTTTTATATTTCTCCCAGCAATCTTGGTTCCAGCTTGTAGTTCATCCAGTCCAGCATTTCACAATAAAGTGTATACCATGCTAACTAAATTGACTTATCAAATTGATAAGTATGTATCAGAATTCTCATCTAAACAAATTTGACAGTCACAAAGTTTTACCTAAAGCTAATTGAAATTTTTATAATAACAAATTAAGTTTACCATGATCCTGTTTTACAAGAAAAAGTGTATGCTGTATATACTTACTTGCCGCATAAACAATACGATACATCTCAGAAAAATCCTATAAAATTGGTATATTTTATTTTCACTGTTGTTCCATTCCCCATATGAAGAAATTGAGGTACAGAAGGTTAAAGGCCATGCCCAAATTCAAGAAATCTAGAATTTGAACAAACCTAGTGGTTTGGTTCCAGAGCTTTTAATCATGGTGCTCTGTGTGTAACTGGACCATACAGAATGGTTTTGTTTGTTTAACAGGAGTTATTTTTTATAATTTATCCACTTGCTTCTCTGTTTAGGTGAAAACAGGGGCTTATTACAAAGAACCTGTTTCTTCTTTATCTTCATTTCTTCAGAATCTGTTGAGTGGTCTCTTCATTATAGGATTATAAACTAAGTAGGTATCCATGGAGAAAAAGGAGAGAACAAAATGTTTTCCTTTTTCATTTGAGATTCAGCATAGTTAGAATCTATTTGATGAATCAAGATGACCCCAATCGAAATGCTCAAATATGGCACAAATGGTTCCTATGGAGAACCAGACACACTATGAGAGGAAAAGTTCAATGTCAATATCTTCTTCTGGGCGGGAGACAGGCCACTTTGCAGCTGAAACTGGAAGGTAGTCTTTTCCTGCCCATCATGGGATGCTGGGTGGGTCTTGGCAACTACTGGAGAAATACTGGAAATCCAATTGTAATGCCCTATCCGCCAAGGCAAAGGAGTAAGCTTCATCTTCTTCTGGGAATCGCCATGACCTGAGCAGAGACCTATTCCGACAGGGTGATGACTGCAGCAGTGCACCAGGATGCATCAGACCCTGTGGGAGGACCTTTTGCTCTAGTAACACAATGTTGTGGTGACTGAGGCTGCTGCAGCAGAAAATGAGGTGGGGCATGTGACAGTGTACTGGTCACGTCCTCCATATCCTCCATCTCTCTGTCTTTGGAAACAGAAATGACCCCTTTGGACGACATAAACCCTGGGGTTCTTGGACAGTTGGGGGTGAAGGAAGAAATGCGTACTGTAAACTAGAGTGACTTTCTGACTCCATTGCACAAATGATTTTGGAAAGCCTATAGCATTTCAGCTCTATGCCAGGAAGGGGAAAAAGTTGTAGAATTCTCCTGCAACTTTCAAAGGGTTTCAAAGGGTTGTTACTTAAACTGACAAAACAAAGCATTAGTTGCCTGGGCCAAGAGGAAATGACCAGTGTCCTTGTCTCTTTTTCATTTAGTCTGGATTCTGCAAAATCACAGTGATTCCCCTAAATCTTCTTCAGCAATCTTTGTTTTGCCCCTACCCCAGGCCTGTGTTGTTCCCTCATTCCCAGTTTTAGGATATAGTTACAAAGATGCCCTGTCAGGAGTAGTCAAAAAATAATTTCCATCAGGTAATTTTAAACATTTCATCCAGAGTCAGCTTCCTCTGCCACTAGCTAGTTCATTAAAATTTAATATTCTTAAATCCTGTAAATGTTATGTGCCTTATGCAAGTGCCACAGTTATACAGCATTTCATTTTTTGCAGATTAAAAGCAATATTTTTTAAATGTAGAAATGCAAGATAAAATATAATTTCTAAAACTCTAATTTGACATTTTTTTCTTTAAAAGAGCCAAAACAAAAAACTCTAACACCAGAAGCCTCCAAAATGGAAGTGTCTCAGTCCTATTTCTCCAGAGGACCCTGCAAACTCTCCACTGCTCACAGAGGCCAGGCAAAGGAAGACCCTGGAGGAGCAGCAGTTCTCACAGCCCTGTCAACACAGTGCTCTCCCCAAACCAGAGCGGGAGCTCCACTCCCCTTGCGCCTGGGCTGAGGGGTACTCCTCCTGTTTCCTGTCAGATGACCTGCATGCCCTCAGCACTACTGGGGAACAGAAACCTTGAACCTTTCTGCACCTGCCGAGTGCTTGGCACTGTGGGAACCCAGCAACTGACAGCTCCCTGGAGGGGAGCCAAGCCTAGTGGAACACCCAGTCCCACGCTGCAGGCTGCTGGCCAGCTCAGAGCCCGCCGCCAGCTGCGATTGCACTGCTATGTTTTTCAAGGCCCAATTTGGTCATGATTCTAATTGTCTTTAGGAATTCTTTTCCTTAACACCTATCTAATAACAAAGCAAATGACTCTTGGAAATTATTTGTCTGTTCCAAAACGGGGTTACATTGTATCTTGCTCACTTTCAAGAAAGTGAAGATTAAAAGAATGATAAAAAAATAGATTTAGAGGTCTGGGGGGAAAATGTGAACTGAATAGCGATTTAATCACCTGAATGTGTTCTCACACAAATCCAAATTTGAGGCTTGTAAATAATCTGGAGTATTCAAGAAAAATTGACTTTTCTTCTGGAATCTGTTTCTATGTTCACTTATAATTAAATTTAAAATATATTTGCATTTTCCTGTGTAATAAACTTTAGATCATCTCACTTTAAAGACTGTTGTCTATCAGAGACCATGGCATAGGGGTTCAGAGCTTTTCCTCTGGGAGCTGAGATTTCCTTATTTGTAAAATGGGGGAAACAAGAGCTTTTATTACACAGGGTTGTAGTGAGAATTAAATGAATTGATACAAGCAAAAAATGTAAAACATTCCCTGACATAAGTTAAACTCAATAAATAGTGTGTTTGAGTGTTTCAAATTTCATATCCTTACATCAGTGATTCTCTGAAAGCTGAAGTGGTTCTTCCCCGTTTTTTTTCTTTTCTTTTTACATGAAAGAATGTGATGGGCATGGGATAGTTCTTTTAATGTACATCTTCTCACCAGGTTTTATTTTTTATTTACTTCCTTCAAAAGTAAGGGAAATGAAACTCAACAATAAGAAAACAACCCAATTTAAAAAACAAGCCAAATATCTGAACAGACACTGCACCAAAAAAGATATACAGATGGCAAAGAAGCATATGAAAAGATGCTCATCATCATTTGTCATTAGGGAATTGCAAATGGAAACAACCAGGAGATACCGCTGCTCACCTTCTAGTGTGGCTGAAATCCAAAAACCTGACAATACTATATCTTGATGAGGATTGCTGGTGGGAGTGCAAAATAGTATAGCCACCTTGGAATACAATTTGACAGTTTGTTACAAAGCTAAGTATACTCTTACTAGACAATCTAGCAATCACATTTCTAGGTATTTATCCAACTGATTTAAAAACATATCCACACAGAATCTGCATGCAATATATATAGTCATTTTATTCATAATAGCCAAAACCTGAAGCAAACAAGGTTTATTTCAATTGGCAAGTAGATAAACAAATTGTGGTACATCTAAATAATGGAATACTACTCAGAAATTTAAAAAGAATGAACTATCAAGCCACGAAAAGGCATAGATGAATCTTAACTTCAGTGCTAGTGAAAGAAGCCAGAGTGGAAAGTCACACTGTTTGATTCCAATCATATGCATTCTGGAAAAGGTACAACAATATAGAGATATTATGTGTATCACTTGTTACCAGGAGTTTGGGAGGAGGAGAAGGTTAAATTATTGAGGCACAAGAAATAATTTTTAGGGTAGTGAAACTATTCATTATAATACTGCAATGATTAAAAAAATCATTTAGGTGATCAGAATGAGCGGATTTCTAGGATGGAACACAGAATATGACAAAAGAATCTAACTATGTTACAGATATATGAAACAACCTCACTGAAGGGAATTGGGGGAGGAGAGGTGTGGAGTGTCTAAGTAACTTGGAAGTAGTGGAGTCTAAAACTGAAGGTAAAAGACTCTATATAAGCACTCCTCTAGTTGATAAAGTTTATCCCACAGGGATGAATAATTCTGAAACCACTATACATGTATACTGGAAATGAACAATTAAGTAAATAGATAGTGGATAGTGGAAGTCAGGTTTCTCACTGTTAGAATGGGAAGCTACAGATAAGCAAGGGGGAAGAGATTAGAATGATCCATATGGTAATTGATTAGAAAGAGAGACACCAATATTAACTCATTATTAGTTTAATAAAGATACAGATGGTTATATTTAGAATTATTTATAGACGTGTCTGGCAAAAAGCAAAGAGGAACTAAAGAGACTCTTGATGAAGGTGAAAGAGGAGAGTGAAAAAGCTGACTTAAAACTAAGATCATGGCATCTAGTCCATGGCAAATAGGGGGAAAATGGAACAGTGACAGATTTTGTTTTCTTGGGTTCCAAAATCATTGCGGATGGTGACTACAGCCACAAAATTAAAAGACGCTTGCTCCTTGGAAGAAAAGCTATGACAAACCTAGACAGCATATTAAAAAAGGAGAGAGATCACTTTGCTGACAAAGGTCCATATAGTCAAAGCTATGGTTTTTCCAACAGTTATATATGGATATGAGAGTTGGACCAAAAAGAAAGCAGAGCACTGAAGAATTGAGGCTTTCAAACTGTGGCACTGAAGAAGATTCTTGAGAGTCCCTTGGATAGCAAGGAGATCAAACCAGTCAATCCTAAAGGAAATCAACCCTGAATATTCACTGGAAGAACTGATGCTGAAGCTGAAGCTCTAATACTTTGGCCACCTCATGCAAAGAGCCAACTTATTGGGAAAGACCCTGATGCTAGGAAAGATTGAGGGCAGGAGGAGAAGGGGGTGACATAGGATGAGATGATTGGATGACATCACTAACTCAATGGATATGAGTTTGAACAAGCTGCAGGAGACGGTAAAGGCTGGGAAGCCTGGTGTGCTGCAGTTCATGGGGTTGCAAAGAGTCAGGCACAGCTTAGAACAACAACAACAACACAGACGTTTGTATATACTAGTTAGCATACACATATTTTCTTGCTTTGTCAAATGAGATAGCCTAGAAACTATGATACCTTAATAGCAGTCTTATACCCTAACATCCAGATCTTGGTATTAAATGCTATTCCTCAATAAAAGAAACCAGGATTCCTTTTAGGACTGGGGCAGAAAGTATTAAAATGAGCCTGGAAAATCTTGTAGTGCCAGAAAGTAAAGAAGTGCTAAAACAAAACAAAAATAAAATTGGGGGTATTTCAAAGAATATCTAAGAGTCAGGTAAAAGAGCACACTAATGATCAAAGCTGGAAAAATTTGAGCAAAAAAATAATTATAACCCAGTTGAATCATAACCCAAGTATAAAATAAAAATCCACAAGTCCATAGCAGCAGAAATAAATGATTGAATAAAGTAATGGTAGAGAATAGACAATTTCCTGCAGAGAAGAATTTCACATAATTTATGCAGATATTTCACTTTTAAGGAGGCAGAGCTCAACTCCCCACTCAAGTGTGGGCAGTGCATGATGACTTCCTTCCAAACAATACAGTATTGAGGGCAGAAAAGAGTAACTATGTCGAGAAAGAAGCTGAGAACCACTATTTCAGCCAGGTGATCAAGGTCAATGTACAGGATGATAGTATGTACCCTTGATATAATATGATGAAGATGGCACTTTACCTCTGTGGCCTTCTCCCTAAAACTCATAACCCTAGCCTTCTTATGAAAAAAAAAAAAAAATCAGACAAATCCCAACCTGTCAAGGTCACCAAAATTAAGGAAAATCTGAGTTGTTACAGTCAAGAGAAGCCTAATAAAGCATCACGACTAAATATGGTGTGTTAACCTGGATGAGATCTTAGAAGTGAAAAAGATCATTCAGTCAAAACTGGAGAATTCTGACTAAGGTAGGGACTTCACTTAATAAGGTATCAATATTGGTTCATTAATTATGACAAATGTACCCTATGAATATACAATGTTAATAGCAGGGAAAATCGAGTGTGTAATGTATGGAACCTCTCCGTAGTATCTTCACAATATTTCTATAAACCTAAAACTACTTTAAAATTTTATTTTAAAAACAATGAAAAAATGATTGATTTTTGGCACATTTTCCATGCAACCCCAAATTACTAACAATTTAAAACTTTTGATATTTAATAATAATATCTCAAGCCCAGTCAGGTCATTTTATCTCATATATATTTAGCACTTTCAAAGTTGATACTTTTATACTTATTCTTATTAATTTTTTCTCTTGCAAGGGTGAGCATAGGATCTAAGACTTAGAGTATAAGCTATACAAGTCTGGAAAATTGGCTTGAAATTGGATTACTCAATGACCTTAAAAAACTTTACTCCCAGTGGGAAATAAATCATGTAAAAAATAATAGTCAATGAATATGTCTTAAAAACTAATTTCAAAAATACTGATAAATTTCTTGATTCCAAAAAACTCACAAGAAAAATAGTCTTCATGTCCTTTTGTCAACTCAGAGCCATCAAACTGGCCTGCAATTATTCAGTAATCTGTTGCTATTATTAAGAAAATGGAAGTCATCATTAATATCAAATTTTCAAGGTTGTATTAACTACTAACTATGAAGTTTGAGTGACTTGAAAATAAAAGTGAATTGGTCACAGAGTGGTGATAAATTTCTACCTCCATTGTATTGTGTAAAAAACATTTGGATTCTAAAAAAATACTGGATTCAACTTTAAGGTACTATTGTTTATTTTTTCTAAGAAAATATATTACTGAAATAATTATATCCCATCAGTGTGATTACATCTCTTCACATGCTCTGCTCTCTCATTCTTCTACAGTTAACATTGCTGACTTTCAGCTTTAAATTTTGTGTAAGACTGCTGTGAATTAACAGAGTTGTCCACATTTTACTCAAAAAACAAAAAAAGAGCATTTTGGAAAATGTGTAGTAAAGCATGCTTTGAAAATAAAATACTTTTCTTTGTGGAACAACTATTGTTTTAAGACATTGAGGCATAAAACATGCATCTTTATTCCTCACTTGATCTTGTCTCACTTCCCAGTCTGAATTAAACCCACAATGTATCCAGGATAAATGAAATGCAAGAAATTAATTGGTATTGATTTCCTAATGAATCCCCCACTATTTAATTTTCTCAATATCCTTATGAGATGATTATTATCATAGAATCTTACTCTCAAGGAAAATATGATTCAAAATAATACTTAATATACCTATCTATAGCCTTTTATCTAGTAGAGGTAGCCCTGGATTTCATTCCAGGACTACTCTCTGACTATACTGTTATGGGGTAAAATGTCATTCAGTAAACTAAAATCATTGGAAATAGGACATTGTTGAATTCATTCCCAATATGTTTTTTAATAAGAGACCTTCATTAATTTAAAAAAAATAAGCTTTTACTGTGTAATATCAGCAAAATAATTTGTACTGGAAAATTCAGCTAGTTTCTTAACATCACAGAGATTTTTGGCAGTTGGAAGGGGAGATGCTGGCTGTTCCCCTGAGTATCACGAGGTCCACCTTATAGAGCTAAGGGTAAGGAGGGAAAGAATTATAAGACAATACTCTCTTCTTACACTTGCACACTTAGAAGAAGCCCAGTTGATGGGACATCTCTTCATTCAACAATTTAGGCCAGAGCTCAAACCTGTGGCTGCTCAGAGTCTGTGGTTGGCAAAAAGGGTTAAGATTAAACTACATGTTTTTAGAGTAATGAAAGTTTTGTTGCCCTTGAACATGGAATCCCGTGTGGTTGTGGAATAAATAAGGACTGTAAATAAAGACAGTCTGTATGTGTCTGTAAATAAGGATACATAACTGGGCTTTGTTTTGTAACATTGCACAGAAATACAGGGTGTTGTTTTTTTTTATGAGACAAATTCTAAATTCTTGTTGGATCTTTTGATATAGTTAGGACTACACCATGTGTTTCACAACCTCATAATTGAGAGTTTTGCACACAAATAAATGTGTATTTTCAGATAACCGTTGGCCATGTATATATTCCTATTCAACTGGAAAGTGCTGGTCATTAGGTCATTATGAGAGCTATCCTTCAGACATATCTTTATATGTGCAAACTGTCCTCCTGATATTTTTCCTTGGTCTTTAAAAAGCTATCTGTACTCTTTTCCCATAAAATTCTACACTGATAACATTGCATGTTACTATTTTTCCTAAGTTTAAGTTATATTGGTAATTATTTTAAATGTCTTCATGTGCTATGCTTATAAACAAATTGTAGGTTATCAAAATGCTTTTAACTTTTGGTAAATGTTAACATTTATAGGTAAAAATATGATAATATGAGAGATGTATGGGTAAGGGTTATATTCATATTGCAATTTACTTCTAGTCATTAAAAAACCTTTAGTGTTATTATAGATTTGTAAATGTTTTTTTACTGCATAATCCAGTTTAAATAAGTGTAAGTTAATATATTTAAAATAAATTAATCAATAAACTTGACAAATAAGTTTATCTTTCAAGTTTTCATATATTTAATTCTCTATCTCTTAGGAATGATTCTTGAGAACATATCAGAATCGCTTCATTTAATATAAATTATTAATTCTAACTTCACCACTCCTTGGTCCCTGATATTTATGAAAATGAAAGTGTTAATCACTCAGTCGTATCTAACTGCTTGCAAATCCATGGACTGTAGCCCACCAGTCTGCTTCTTCTGTTCATGGAATTAACCAGGCAAGAACACTGGAGTGGGTAGCCATTCCCTTCTCCAGGAGCTCTTCTCAACCCAGGTTTCAAACCCAGGTCTCCTACACTGCAGGTAGATTCTTTACTGCTGAGCCACCAGGGTATATATCAAAAAAATCAAATACATGGGAGTAGGATAAAACGACACCCAGTGCTTAAAGAACCAAATTTTCTTCTTTCTTTCTACTGAATTATCACAACCAACTGGGTCCTCGGCATTTCTTCTTTTCTTTTTCATTATACAATAATTTTCTAGAAAAGGTTGGGTTCATAATAATTTCACAAAGAGGGCCTGAAACACATCATTCTACTAATTAGTCTAGGAAAATGAGATTATATTAGAAAAGAATATCTAAATGCATATACTTCAAAAAACAATGATAATTCTAATAATGAGTCCATGCTCCCAGTTATACCTGATTTCTATGCAATGTATTAGAAGGAGAATTATAGAGAAAGGTTCATGTATCAACATTTATGCTCAGAGTGGGGATATTTCTAACCGGGCAAATTTAAGCTATATTGTCTAATAATAGTAGAGAATGATTTACTACTGATATCAACTTTAACTCACATGGCAATGAATTCCAAATATTTTTGGAATCATTATTTTCCATACCTAGCCTAGTTTCAAGTAATAAATTATGCTAATTCTCATCATGTTGATTTTTGATGCTAAATCAAGAGTCAGAGACACAGCTCTCTTTGTGTCTAAAAGCACAGTAAAATATGCACTGACTCACTCAATCACTAAGAATAAATACTTTTTCTCCCTCCTAGTGTCTAGTTCTTTGATCTAACAAGTATAAAACAACTAGAAGTTAAATTATAGGCATTAAGTTAGCAGTTAATATTAGCTTTCAATTTATTTCTGAATAATATTCTAATCAAATTAAAAAATAGGAATTAATGCAATATATGTATATTCAGCACCTTTTTGGCATATAATTAAATTTAACTCACTTCAGTAAATATTTATCAGGGCCTCTCACACAGAAAGTCAGAGGGTCCTTTGGTGCAGGCCTCAGATGGTGCAGTCCCAGAGATACCCTGACAAGACTGAAAGAAGACAGTCACTGCAAGGTTAAACTCACATTCAGTTACTAGACCACATCAACTGAAGTATGGTGGTGGTGGTTTAGTCACTAAGTTGTGTCTGACTCTTGTGACCCCATGGACTGTAGCCTGCCAGACTCCTCTTCCATGGGATTCTCCAGGCAAGAGTACTGGAGTGGGTTGTTATTTCCTTCTCCACAACTGAAGTATAGTGTGAATAGATTGTTTCAAAAAATTCATGAACAGCACAATTACTTTGGGGATTACTGTGGACATGTATATGTTTTAGTTAGATCCATTTATCAATGGATAAATGTAACATTTTAAATACACCACAATTTTGTAACCCTGGCATTTCTTCCATTTTTAATATACCGAGTGCCTCAAAAATGCAAATGGCGCTAGCCTCTGAATATCTGACAGGTTCTTCGAGTTGCAAGGCACCATGCTATTCTTTGAGAATAGTTCTTACCCTCAACAAGCTTACTGTCAGTAGAAAAAAAGAATCAGATACAAACATTACCTATTAGGGGCCATTGTAGAGATGCCAAAAGCCATGAGATTCAAAGCACCAAAGATCCTTTCCAGTTAAGAATTAGAATATCTTTAAGAGGAGGTACCACTGAAGATGGATCTTGGAAGACAAGGAGGTAGTGATAGTCAGAGATGAGTGAGAAAGATGTGAATGGAGAGACATGTTTAGAACAGCACCATTTGGTTGGTGTGTAAAAAGCAGAAGAGGAAGCGTACGTGGAAGGTCAGACTCAGGCCACATAGTTCAGAGTCGCAAATGGCAGGATAAGGAGTCCACTCCCATTCTCACTGGCAAAAGAATGTGAGTATGGGGTTTTGAGCAAGGAAGTAACATCATGTTGCCTTTTAGGAAGATAAAACTGGAAAAAATTTACACAGTGGCCTAATATAGCAGGAAGAGAGAGTACGGGAAATCAGTGAGGCGGTTGTCACGCAACCCTGAGCCAAAGATTCATTGCTCTTTGCCTTACCAGAAGAATTTCCTTTTCCCTCAGTCCTGAAGACCCTTTCTTGTTTATTTTCCCTGTATCTAAACTATAAGCTTAGGTTCAAGGGTGATCAGAAGTTCTCTTCTGTTCAGTGATTTGAAACATTCCTTATTAAGACCAGGGGGATTTCTCATCAAAAGACTTTTATTCCTCATCTAGCTTGGTTCCTTTAAAAGAACTAGATCTTATCCTATTATATATTTATTACACATAGTTAGGAAATTCAATACCAATTCACACGACACCAGGAAGCATTTAGTCCAAGACAACTAAGTGACAGACATTACTGCTCGAATTTGCTTGATAAAGTTAATGATAAGCATCACTCAAGTCAAAGGTTTTTTTTCATCGAATAAATGCAGAATAAAATTATCCCTTCTGATAATGAGACTATGTTTCTAGCTTTCCTTTTTATTGAAGAATCAATTTTTTTCAACTCTACATGATCCCCAAGGCTAAATTTAGAGTAAATCTATGACTTTATCATTATAGCTAACACTTACAAAGCACTCACTATGTGCCCATAGTGTTCTAAGCACTATATATAACTTTACCTGACAGTTTTTGGGGAAAAAAAAAGATTCTTACATATGAGGTTCACAGAAGAGGAAAGAAGGAGCTCCTAGCACTTAAAATAGGAAGCATGGAGATTTCTCTTCTTAATGGCAGAACTTATTCAGTTTCTCCTTGCTCCTGTACTTCCCGATCAATGGTGTTATTCAAGAAGAGACGGCAAAAATCCAAGCTGCCACTTGACTTTTGATTTAACAAAGGTTATATGGAAGTTGTCCTGAGCTGTTAAGTTACATAGTTTATCGTATCATCTAGTGTTTTGAAAAGGATGCTTTATTATTGGTTAAACAAATCTAAAGTTGCAAGATAAAACATCTTAATATACCTACCAAACCTATATTCAAATATTCCCATGAGGTACACTACTACAAGAAAAAAAGAAAAAGAAAAGCTCTGTTGCACTGCACTTGAGTTTCCTTCCATTTTGTTTTAAAAGACACATTAGTTGATTAATAAAACTGCAAACTATGCTTAACAACCCTGCATATTGAAGTATGACCAAATAATTGTATTAAGATACATATGTAAAACAGACACATAAGCATATCCATAACTGAATTAGAAAATCAATATAAAAGAGAGCTAACTAATCATTATTACCCAAAATAAGAAAACGCATTTTAGACATATAACCTCAAAACACAAATTAATTCATATTTTTCAATATAATCACTGATTAATAAGCATAAAAATTCAAAGTACTAATTTCATTTGAAATTCATTAAGCTAAATATACCTGTAGGATATGGCAACCCACTCCATTGGTCTTGCCTGGAGAATCCCAGGAACAAGGGAGCCTGGTGGGCTTCCATCTATGCGGTCGCACAGAGTCGGACATGACTGAAGCAAATCAGCAGCAAAAAGTAAAAGCTATACTTAAATCACTTTCAAAATAGAAAAATCAAAAAAAAAAAAAAAAACCAAATGACCTTCTTTGTAAATATTTCAGAAAAATGTTTAAATAGTTTGAATCAAGACCAGAAAATAAATCTTTATTTTCTTCTCTCTTCCTAGCCTGCCCTCTGCTGGCAAAAAAAAAAAGAAAAGTGTAGTAAAGAAGCCTCACAAAACATACTGAAAAATACATTTTTAAACAAAAAAATGTATGTTGTTGCTGTTTAGTCGTTAAGTTGTGTCCAACTGTTTGCAACCCAATGGACTGTAGTCCACCAGGCTCTTCTATCCATGGAATTTCCCAGGCAAGAATACAGGAGTGAGTTGCCATTTCCTTCTCCAGGGGATCTTCCCAACCTAAGGATCAAACCCATGTCTCCTGCATTGGCAAGTGGATTATTTACCACTGAGCCACCAGGGAAGCCAAGAAATACAGAGTTATACAATTTTCCATAAGATTAATTTGCCATCATATTATCTCACCACACATATATGAGCTAAGATTGGAGTTAAAAAAATAGAACTTGGAAATATTTCACTATTTAACATAATTCAGATCAATGACCACATTTAAATAAGAATATAAATATATAAACATGTCAGAATGAGCAATACTTTATGTCATTTATATCCTTGTATCCTTACTGACAAATTAAACATGGACTGGGTGAGTTTCATTAGCAGCACTCATAATTGTTTGAATGACCATGGCCAAAAACGTCTGACAAGTGAATCACTATGAGCCAGGACAGAGGTTAATGAGGGTGCTCTGCAAGGCTTTTCTCTAGTCCTTCCTGAAAAACATACCCATTATGTTGAAAATGAAGAATAGTAAATTACAATCCATAAAGATTTCAACAGACTGGACACTAAACCGATTTTACCACAGTAAAACAGAAATTACTACATTGGTACACAAGTTGCAAAAACATGAAATTCATAGTGGCACCATCTGTAAAAGAGACATGCACATTTGATATATTAGTGAAGTCAAAATAAGTCTTCAGTGTGATGCAAGTTTCCCCTCAAAAGTTAACGTGTTTTTATTGAGTGCTTACGGTGTGCCAGATCTATATTAAGCTCATCACATATTTCATAAAACCCCAGAATAATAATGCAAATTTGGGTTTGTGATTGACTCCTTTATTGCCCAGCTATTGTTTACCAAAAAAAAAAAGGCAGAAGAAGAGAGCAGAGAGAGAGCTAGTATTCTTTTACTGGGGAAGGATGATTATGAAATGACAGTTTCTTGATATTTTCAAACTTTCTCAATAAAAATTAAATTTGTAGTATGCAACAGAAAGTTCCAATCTCTTTACTCTTGTGCTTATCATGAAAATTCAGACTCATTAATGGTACAGTATGATAGCCCTGTGTTTTCAGTTCAGTTCAGTTCAGTCGCTCAGTCGTGTCCAACTCTTTGCGACCCCATGAATCACAGTACGCCAGACCTCCCTGTCCATCACCAACTCCCGAAGTTCACTCAAACTCATGTCCATTGAGTTGGTGATGCCACCCAGCCATCTCATCCTCTGTCATCCCCTTCTCCTCCTGCCCCCAATTCCTCCTAGCATCAGGGTCTTTTCCAATGAGTCAACTCTTCGCATGAGGTGGCCAAAGTACTGGAGTTTCAGCTTTAGCATCTTTCCTTCCAATGAACACCCAGGACTGATCTCCTTTAGGATGGACTGGTTGGACCTTCTTGCAGTCCAAGGGACTCGCAAGAGTCTTCTCCAACACCACAGTTCAAAACACCACAGTTCTTCGGCGCTCAGCTTTCTTCACAGTCCAACTCTCATATCCATACGTGACCACTGGAAAAACCATAGCCTTGACTAGATGGACCTTTGTTGGCAAAGTCATTTCTCTGCTTTTCAATATGCTATCTAGGTTGGTCATAACTTTCCTTCCAAGGAGTAAGCGTCTTTTAATTTCATGGCTGCAATCACCATCTGCAGTGATTTTGGAGCCCAGAAAAATAAAGTCTGACACTGTTTCCACTGTTTCGCCATCTATTTCCCATGAAGTGAGGGACCAGATGCCATGATCTTCGTTTTCTGAATGTTGAGCTTTAAGCCAGGTTTTTCACTCTCCTCTTTCACTTTCATCAAAAGGCTTTTTAGTTCCTCTTCACTTTCTTCCGTAAGTGTGGTGTCATCTGTATATCTGAGGTTATTGAGATTTCTCCCGGCAATCTTGATTCCAGCTTGTGCTTCTTCCAGCCCAGTGTTTCTCATAATGTACTCTGCATATAAATTAAATAAGCAGGGTGACAATATACAGCCTTGATGTACTCCTTTTCCTATTTGGAACCAGTCTGTTGTTCCATGTCCAGTTCTAACTGTTGCTTCCTGACCTGCATACAGGTTTCTCAAGAGTCAAGTGGTCTGGTATTCCCATCTCTTTCAGAATTTTCCACAGTTTATTGTGATCCACACTGTCAAAGGCTTTGGCATAGTCAATACAGCAGAAATAGATGTTTTTCTGGACCTCTCTTGCTTTTTCAGTGATCCAGCAGATGTTGGCAATTAGTATCAAATCATAATTTATACTCTACCAACAGCATATGGGAGTTCCAGTTTTCCCAGATTTAAGACAACACTTGGCATAACCAGGTTTTTTTCCCTTCTTTAATTTTAATCATTTTGGTGAATAGTGGCATCTTATCATGGTTTTTGATTATTTATGAATTTGAGTCCATTTTTATATGTTTATTGACCAACTGAATGCGTTTGCTTGAGAAACACTTGTTCAACTCCTCTGCTCATCTTTTCCACTAGATTATGTGTTCTCTCTCTCCCAGTTGATTTTTAGGAGTTCTTCATATATCTGGATATAAATCCTACGTCTGATATAACATACTGCAAATATCCTCTTCCTTTCAGTTAGTTTACTTTTCACTCTCTTAATGATATCATCAAATGAATGATATGCCCAAGTTTAATGAAGTTCAATTATTAATCTTTTCCTTTTTGTTGAGTACTTTTGTATCCCATTAGAAATACACCAGAGTCTTTTGGGCAAAAGCCAGGTTTACTGCTCCAAGCATTTTGGCCTATCAAGTCCTAACTGTTAATCATATTAAGCAGAAAAGGAAAGGGTAGGAAACATGACATTGTCTTCAAATATTTGAACGGTTATCATAGGGTTTGCCTCTGTATAGTGCCGTGAAAGAAATAAGACCTTTAGGATGGAAAGTTATCAACATAAAATTATACATCTGACTAGCCCAATGATGAAAAGAGATTGTACTTTCTCCCTGTTACTGGAAGTGTCTCAGTACAGACTGACGTATAGTTCTCTGGAAACATACACAGTAATAGATAACTTTTAAGCCAATCCATCAGGCTTTAAGAAGAAAGTGGTTATAGTATCTAATGTAGAACAGAATAGTTGTCCTTAACACCACTAGCTTAAAGAAATTAGGGTTGGACTTGTATAATATCGTTATTTTTTCCCTAATAGAATCCACAAATCTTTGCAAATTCATACTTGCAACTATTTATATTTTCAGTCTCTATGACCTCCATGTTTACAAGAGTACAGTAATTCCCTTCACTTTAAATTTCCATTTGGAGAGTTTTTAAGCAAAAATCTATACCTCTAATATTCCAAGATTTGTCTAATAAAATTCTATTTATCCTAAGAAGAGGCTCCAAAGTTTAACTCTGGTCCTTTCCCTTTCTATCTACATCTATCCAGAAGAAAAAAAATTTTCTGCTAACTGCTAACATGGCAGTAAATGTCCTTCAAGTCTTTGTTTATTCTAAAATGCATTCTCCAACATATTCTCTAAACATTCAATAGCTCTATGTATTCTTTGAAGTTCAGTATCAAAAATAGATAAATATTATAAGACAGAATATACTACTGAGGTAGCAGTGTACTGTTTGCTTAAGCGATAGAACCCTAGAGATAGATGAACCTAATCCAAATTCCATCTCTACCATATTCTAAACTGTGTTACTTAAACTTTCTAGGCCTCAGTGTTCTGGAGATAATAATATTACCTACCTCATTGTTTGTTGTTGAGGATTAAATGAGATATTGCCCATAAAATTCAGTATAGTGCATGACTGATAGCATACTCTTTCCTTTGGGAAAAAAGTACACACGGTTCAGTTCAGTCGCTCAGTTGTGTATGACTCTTTGCGACCCCATGGACTGCCTCATGCCAGGCCTCCCTGTCCATCATCAACTCCCAGAGTTTACCCGAACTCATCTCCATTGATTCGGTGATGCCATCCAACCATCTCACCCTCTGTCGTCCCCTTCTCCTCCCGCCTTCAATCTTTCCTACCATCAGGGTCTTCTCCAATGAGTCAGCTCTTCACATCAGGTGGCTAAAGTATTGAGTTTCAGCTTCAACAACAGTCCTTCCAATGAACACTCAGGACTGCTTTCTTTTAGGATGGACTAGTTGGATCTCCTTGCAGTCCAAGGTACTCTCAAAAGTCTTCTCCAACACCATAGTTCAAAAGCATCAATTCTTAGGCACTCAGCTTTCTTTATAGTCCAAAGTACACACAATGGAATATTATTCAATTGTTAGAAGAATGACTCCGATACATGCTACAACTTGGATGGACCTTGAAAACATTATGCTAAGTGAAATAAGTCAGACACAAAATGATCAATATTGTATGATTCCATTTACAGGAGGTGTCTGGAATAGGCAAATTCCTAGAAACAGAAAGTATTGTAGAATACAGGTTAGCAGGGGCTGGGTGAGAGAGAATTGGGAGTTACTGTTTAATGGACAGAGTTTCTATTCAGGATAATAAAAATTTGTGGATGTGGATAATGAAGATGGTTGCATAACATTGTGAATGTACTTAGTGCCACTGGATTACATCATTAAAATAATTTAAATGGTACATTTTATATGTGTGTTTTACCAGAATAAAATAATTAAAAATTTTTAATGAGCCATCATTTTTAACATCCCAGAATCTCTCAGGAAGGTCCATGGTGACCCTAAGATCATGTCCCTACAGTGATCATTTGGATTCTTTCCAGGTTTAGACGTTATCTTATACCATGGGGTTGCAGAGAGTCAGACATGACTGGGCGATTGAACAACAGCTGAAGTTTAGCTCTCTTCTTTCTGTCCTCCTGCCATCATTCCAGACTTTTAAAATCTCTTTAATTTTTTTCTGCATATATGAAGCATTTATTATGTGATTGTGAACTTAGACATTTAAGAACCTCATCTATAAAATTTTTAAATTAACATCAGCACTTATTATGCAGAGAGTCAACTACTAAACTTTTATTTTTGAATAAGTGTTCTGACACTTTATTACTGGTCTCTAAATGTTTCTAAATAGAGCAAAGCTTTTCCTCCAACCCTATAGCAACCCTATAGTGTATGTTTTAAGGAACAGTTTCTGGTGTGTGTGTGTATGTGTGTGTCTGTGTCTGTGTATGTATGTGAACGAGGTGGGCATAGCAAGGAGAATGAAGACTTTGTCAAAGTTATTTTTTCTAATGTTAATAAGTTATATCTGTTTGTTCCTCTTTTTTCTGATAGGTCTTTATCATTCCACTGAACTCAACTTGATTGGCTGGCATGACTTCCCATTACGTAAATCATACCGTTCATCTGCAAATAGATTGTGTTTGGTTAAATGTTCAACAATTATACTATTCATTACAAATTCTACCAGCTTTCCAGACCTTGAAGTAAAAGTAAGCAATTTGTAATCAAAAAGGACCTCCACTGAAATGCTTTGTGTGGATCGATTACACAGAAGTTATTTGTAATGATAAGATATACACTTAGCCAGCTCACGTGTGCTCAGTCACTCAGTCATGTCCAGCTCTTTGCTAGCTTGCCAGGCTCCTCTGTCCATGGGATTTTCCAGGAAAGAATTCTGGAGCTGGTTGCCATTTTCTACTCCATAGTCAGCTAATATTAATAGATTAGGAAAAAAGAATTCCTTCGTGAGTGCCACCTAGCTAAATTATTTTATTTCTTAATCTTGTTATTTCCTATTCTTGCTGCTAAGTCGCTTCAGTCGTGTCCGACTCTGTGCAACCCCATAGACGGCAGCCCACCAGGCTCCCCTGTCCCTGGGATTCTCCAGGCAAGAACACTGGAGTGGGTTGCCATTTCCTGCTCCAACGCATGAAAGTGAAAAGTGAAAGTGAAGTCGCTCAGTCGTGTCCGACTCTCAGTGACCCCATGGACTGAAGCCTATCAGGCTCCTCCATCCATGGGATTTTCCAGGCAAGAGTACTGGAGTGGGGTGCCATTGCCTTCTCCGTTCCTATTCTTAGTCAGATATAATATATCTTATTATCATATATACATTTAAAAATCCTGGATGTGCATGTAATCTGCTCCACAAAAACTATATATTACTACTAGTACTCAAGAGGTACCTAAAAAATTAGAGGCAAAAACTTGTAACACTTTGAGATACAAAAAATATATGCTCTTCCACAAAACCTAGTTTTATGATATCAGAAAATATTCCAATTTTGCTTTTAGTGATGTAGATTCCATTAACAGAAAATACACAAAATATTACACCTAATTTTAGCCAGAGTATTACATTCTCAAATTTCTACTGGACATCCTTGGGCTAGCAGATCACATGAGAGAGCACAAAAATTTATCTATGTTCAGCTTTAAAATACTCTCCGTAAAAAGAACATAGTGCAAGAGTAACTGTGCCTGATCACAAGCGTCCTTCATCACAGGGATTTAATCTATTGTCCTATCCTTTACATCTTACACGAACCTTATGGGAGAGAATTTAAGGAAAGAGAGAACTGATTAAACTCTCCTGGTACCGAAAAGAAAAAAAAAAAGGCAGTGTATTATGGTGATTAGAAATTGGGATTAGAGGTCTTAGGTTCCTACAAGGGCCTTAGATGAATTTATTGGTATGTACTCTCAAAAGTGAAGGATAGGCTAGATCAGGGGAAGCAAGAAAGGGGCTCAGATATAGACGAGATTCAGTGAGACCCCATTAAGCTCAGGAGCACAAATCGCACCATAGAATTATCCTGACCTTGAGGCAAACGGTCAGTCCTTTGTAACCCTGATAATCTAGTCGTTGATCAAGAGCTACTGGGAGGGATATGAGGAATCAGTCTCCAGGAGAGAGTAACTTGCTGAGTTAGCAGCCCACAGTCATATCAGCTGGGGATGGGGTGGCCGGCAGAGTAAAGTGGATCCAGCTGCAGCATCAACATCTACTGCAGGGTCCAGCTGGTCAGGTTTTGAGTCCCACCACAGATGGCTCAGTTAGTAGAGAACCCCCCTGTAATGCAGGAGGCTTGGCTTTGTGCCCTGGGTTGGGAAGATCCCCTGGAGAAGGAAATGGCAACCCATTCCAGTATCCTTGCCTGGAGAATCCCATGGAGGATTCTCAGGGGAGCCTGGCAGGCTACAGTCCATGGGGTCTCAAAGAGTCAGACATGACTTAACAACTAAACCACCACCATACAATGCTTGGAAACTATTTGGGCTCTCTGACCTTGGGTTCTTTATCTATAAAATTGGGGAGAATAACACTTCTCTCTCAAGGTTGTTTGGAAAAATGTTTTAATGTATATATAGTACTCGGGATGGTATTGATCAAAATGCCCAATAAATAAATGCTTTTAAAAATGCTAAACAGCTAGAAGGCCAGAGTGATTGAAAGAACAGCACAGTTTCTTTCAAATGCATATTATACTTGGTAAGCTCTACAAGTAGGAAAATATTTTGGGGTGCCCTTCCAACAGAGCATTACACAGTGAAGCTATTCTTGCCTGTTTTCACAGATGTCTGTGTAATCACCAAGTCTCCAGTGACTCGGTGGTAGTGGTCAGTGAAAGAGCTGAAGTTGTGAGGTGAGTGATGTGATTCTCTTGAGAGCAACTGCGGGCTTGGTAGACAAAGAGTAACCAGCAGAAGTTGCAACATTCAGCAGAAAGGAAATAGAACAGGAAGGAAAAGAGGTTGAACCTATGCCCTAGCTGACCAAACTTGTTAGTCAGGACATAAGAGGCACAGGATGGAGGGGGAACCTGGCACAAGACTCTGATCCTACAGTACCAAGGGTGGTGATGGTAAGAGTTAACCAAAGAAGAATAGCACTAGATCCCAAGGGGCCACTGCTCTGTCATATTTATTGATGTAGGACATGTTTGACTAGCTACAGGGTCAGGGAAAATATCTGTGATTGGCATCAACCGCAGTAGGCTTGCCTGGAGCAATATTCTAGGGTCTTAAGCTACACCATGGGGAATAAAACACAGATGCATGCTACTGGAGTTTATAGTCTAGCAGGGAATAAACATAATAAGTAAGCAAATAACATATACTGTAGTATGTTAGAAGGTGGTAACTGGTATGGAACAACAAATATGGAGTAGGATAAGACATGTCAGAGGGTGAAGGAGTAGGAGTATGAAACAGGGCGATCATGTAATAGACAACATGGGATACAGGTAATAATACTGTGTTTTATATTTGAAAGTTGCTAAGAGAGCAGATCTTAAAAGTTCCTATCATAAGAAGACAAATGTAATCGTGCATGTGTGTTGAGGGATGTGAACTGAACTTACTGTGGTAATCATTTCTTAGTGTGTATATATATATATATATATATATATAACCATATGTTAGACATCAAAAACTAACACAAAGTTATATGTCAATCATATTTCAATTTTAAAAAATACAGGTTGGTCATGATAAGCCCTAGGGAGAGGGTTAAATTTTGAGCAGAGACATAAAGGAAGTGAAAGTATTAGTTTCATAGATATCTTGGGAGAGCATTTCAGACGGAAGAAACAACTACAGCAAGGAACATTAAGTCAGGAGAGATTAGCCTGTCTAAGGAAAAACACAAGAGGAATAAGCAAGAAAGGGAGTGATATGAAAGGAGGTCACCAGGTAAGAAGAAAAAGTAACAAGTGTAGCAGGGGATTCAAAGTGGAGGGACAATTTACAGGGTGTTGCTGATCCTCTCTTCTGTGGGGACATACCTGCCAGATTAGAAAAAGCCACCACCACCACGTTCTGTTGTTGAGTATCATCTCTTGTCTGCACTAGCCTTTTGTCTACTGGATTAAACTCACCATCCTCTCTCCTCCCCTAGTGCTAACTCCTTCTCAAGTCTGTGACCTTGAGATTTTCCTACGACTAGGACATTTTTCTCCTTAGCCTTCCCAACTCATGACCCTGCCACCATTGCTTCACCTCTGTGCTCTTCTGGTTCAAGTGTCTTTTCCTCTTGCATTCTTCACCATGCTATTGACTATTGACTGGATCCTGCAATCTGATTTTTGAGTCCACTCCCATTAAAATGTGAGTGAGTGAAAGAGGGCTTTTATTTGTACCTTCAATCAGCAATAACAGCCACCTTTGCTAACTAAAACTGGAGAATTTGATGAAATGACTGTAGTTCAACATGAATTTTTTTTTTTTTACTTTTTTTTTTTTTTATTATTTTTTTTCTAATTTTATTTTATTTTTAAACTTTACATAATTGTATTAGTTTTGCCAAATATCAAAATGAATCCGCCACAGGTATACATGTGTTCCCCATCCTGAACCCTCCTCCCTCCTCCCTCCCCATACCATCCCTCTGGGTCGTCCCAGTGCACTAGCCCCAAGCATCCAGTATCGTGCATCGAACCTGGACTGGCAACTCGTTTCTTACATGATATTTTACATGTTTCAATGCCATTCTCCCAAATCTTCCCACCCTCTCCCTCTCCCACAGAGTCCATAAGACTGTTCTATACATCAACATGAATTTTTAAAGTGTAGTAAATACATTTACAATAAAGGCTTCCCTGGTGACTCAGATGGTAAAGAATCTGCCTGCAACGCAGAAAACTTGGGTTCGATCCCTGGATTGGGAAGATCCCCTGGAGAAGGCATGGTAAACCACAGACTGAAGGGCTACAGTCCATGGGGTTGCAGAGTCAGACAGGATGACTGAGTGATTAACACTTTAAAAAACATTTACAACATAATAGTAAATAATCCTTCTCTGTGTTTTCCAAAGCCTCTTTTCATGTCAAGCAATATTTGGACAGGTCTGGGACAAAAGAGACTTGGGTTCAAGTCTAAGTTCAGACTCAGTGATTCTCATCAAGGTAATTAAATTTTCTGAGCTTCAGTTTTCTCAACTGAAAAACAAGCAAAAGTGAACTGAAAGCCGCTCAGTCATGTCTGACTCTTTGCAACCTCATGGACTGTAGTCCATGGAATTCTCCAGGCCAGAATACTGGAGTGGGTAGCCTTTCGCTTCTCCAGGGGATCTTCCCAACCCAGGGATCAAACCCAGGTCTCCTGCATTGCAGGTGGATTCTTTACCAGTGGAAAAACAAGGCTGACACATAATTCTCAGGGTGACTTTCAGACTCAAATAAAATAGCATGAAAAGGTCTCACATAGAGATAGGTAGATAGGTAGGTAGGTACTCAATGGTAATTCCATTTCTACCTTAAATATGTTTCCCTCTTTGTGTTATTCCTTTTCTTCCATTTATCTTGCTCATAACATTCAGCATAAATCTATGAAACTTCTGAAAATCTATTCATTGCATACTAAAAATTCAGATAGGTCAATCTAGATCCTATAAGAACTTAAGATAAGCAATGGCCCTAAAGTCAGGTCAGAGCAGGGAGAAAGCTGCTTCTCTCTTCCAAAACATAGTAAATACCATTTAAATAGCCCATTTTAAGATCTGTTTGTTCTCCAAATAACAAATTATGAGAGGCAAGTTTCTGAAAATTTTCTTGCAAGCTAAAAACTTTCCATCTATATTGCTGATTTATTTAATGTGACAATTTCATAGTTTTAAGCCAAATACATACAGGTTATAATTAGCTTAAATTACTGCATATTTATAAATAAAAACATCAAAATTTTTAATAAAAAAGATATGTGCAAGAGATCATTTTTTTCAAGTTCATAAAAACTGTTCTATTAGTATTCTATGGCAGCAATGACTGTATAAATCCACCTTTTAGAATTAAATTGATAGGAAAGCTATTTAATATAATACAAAAACAAGAAGTCTATTAAAAGGAAATAATCTCAGTACTGTTTATTTATGAAACATAGTGCTGAAACCATAAAACTCCTAGAAAACAACCTATGCAGAATACTCTTTGACAAAAATTACAGCAATAGTTTTTGGATCTATGTCCTAAAGCAAAGGATATTTAAACAAAAATAAACAAATGAAACCTAATTAAACCTAAAAAGCTTTTGCACAGCAAAGGAAACCATCAACAAAAGCAAAAGGACAACTTACTGCATGGGAGAAAATATTTGTAAATGATATGACATGTTAATATCCAAAATATATAAACAGCTTACACAACTCAATATTATGAAATGAAGAACCCAATTTAAAAATGGGTAGGAGAATTGAACAGACATTTTTCCAAAGAAGATATATAGATGGCCAACAGGCACAACACGAATCATCAGAGAAATGCAAATCAAAGCTGTAATTAAATATCACCTCACATCTGTCTGGTGGCTCAGTTGGCAAAGAGTCTTCCTGCAATGCAGGAGACCTGGAGTCCATCCCTGGGTCAGGAAAATTCCCTGGAGAAGGGAATAGCAACTCATTCCAGTATTCTTGCCTGGAGAATTATTTGAACAGAAGAGCCTGGTGGGCTACAGTCCATGGGGATACAAAGAGTTGAATCCGACTGGGTGACTAACTCTTTCTCACTTTTACATCTCTCAAAATGGCTATCATCAAAAGTCTACAAATAAGAACTTCCCTGGTGGTACAGTGGATAAGAGTCTGCCTGCCAATGCAGGGGACACTGGTTGAATCTCTGGTCTGGGAGGATTCCACATGCCGTGGAGCAACTAAGCCCATGTGCCACATCTACTGAGCCCCCATGCTACAACTGCTGAAGCCCATGCACCTCGAGCCTCCTCTATACAAGAGAAGCCACGGCAATGAGAAGCCCATGTACTGTGATGAGGAGTAGCTCCTGCTTGCCACAACCAGAGAAAGCTCTTGCACAGCAACAAAGACCCAGCACAGACAGACATTAAATAAAAAAATATATATTTTTTTAAGTCTACAAATAACAAACGGTAGTGAGGATGTGGGGAAAATGGAATCCTAGTACACTCTTGGTGGGAATGTAAAATGTTGCTGTCACTATGAAATCAGTATGGAGGTTCCTCAAAACAGTGAAAACAGAACTACTATATAATCTGGCAAGTCTACTCCTAGGTATAATATCTTAAGAAAATAAATCATTAATTAAAAATATACATGTGCCCCAATGTTCACAGCGGCATTATTTATAATAGCTAAGATATGGAAGCAACCTAAGTGACCATTAACAGATAAATGGATAAAGAATAAGTGTGTGTAGATACTGCTCAGTCATGTCTGACTCTTTGCCACCCCAGGACCTGCCAGGCTCCACTGTCCATGGAATTTTCCAGGAAAGAATACTGCAGTGGGTTGCCCTTTCCTACTCCAGGGGATCTTCCCGACCCAGGGATTGAACCCATGTCTCTAGAATTGGCAGGCAGATTCTTTACTGCTGTGCCACCTGGGCTTCCCATATTCATAAGAATATAAATGTATATAGTATGTATGTGATCAGTCGCTCAGGCATGTCTGACACTTTGGGACCCCACAGACTGCAGCCTACCAGGCTCCTCTGTCTCTGGGATTCTCCAGGCAAGAATACTGGAGCTCGTTGCCATTTCCTACTCCAGGGGATCTTCCCAGCCAAAGGATCAAACCCACATCTCCTGCATTGGCAGGTGGGTTCTTTACCACTGGTCTTCCCTGGTGATTCAGACAGTAAAGAATCTGCCTGCAATGTGGGAGCAAAGGAGACAAAAGCACAAATCTGTTGGAACTTCTAGGAAAGCTTTGCCTACCTTGATGAAAGGAGACAGATGTAGCTGAGACCACCCTCTGTCCTTTTTCTTGCCTTCAACACAAACACACTGCTGGGAGAGACATCTTACAAATATGAAAACAAGGTCAAGGGAATGGGATGCTGTTAGAAACCATTTTATCACTGATTCAATGCCGTTTGCCAGAATCCTGTTAATATGAAAAAATGAACTGTAAATTTTTAACTGACTGATATTGAATATTGTTACCTGCAGCTAAAACTATTCCTAAAATACACAGTATGTATCCACGTGTATAAACATGTGGAATGCTTTGAATAGTTCTTAGCCATGATTAATGCTTAATAAATTTTAACTGTATTATTTTCCAGTTGATCATTTGTTGTATGTCATCAATTTGATATTCATTAAGGCTATGGTTTTTCCAGTAGTCATGTATGGATGTGAGAGCTGGACTATAAAGAAAGCTGAGCGCCGAAGAATTGATGCTTTTGAACCGTAGTGTTGGAGAGGACTTTTGAGAGTCCCTTGGACTGCAAGGAGATCCAACCAGTCCATCCTAAAGGAAATCAGTCCTGGGTATTCATTGGAAGGACTGATGTTGAAGCTGAAACTCCAATATTTTGGCCATCTGATGCGAAGAGCTGACTCATTTGAAAAGACCCTGGTGTTGGGAAAGATTGAAAGTGGGAGGAGAAGGGGACGATGGTTGGATGAGGAGAGGATGAGATAGTTGGATGGCATCACCGACTCAATGGACATGAGTTTGGGTAAACTCCAGGGTTGGTGATGGACAGGGAGGCCTGGTATGCTGCGGTTCATGGGGTTACAAACAGTCAGATACGACTGAGCGACTGAACTGAATGTGTGATATGTATTTGTGTGGTTTATGTACCTTATCTTATAATTTCAACATAGTTGTAATATTATTTAAATATTATTTTAAATTCACTGTATTTTAAACACATGATAAATTTAATCATCTTATAGCAATTAATCTGTCTAAATGGCCATTTTTTTGCTATCTACTTTGATTCAAGAGCCCATTATATCTGTTGAACTCTTCTTGCTGTTCATTAATATGTTACTAACTTAAAATTTTTGGAAAAGATGCTCTGGAACTTCACCATTTGCTACCTTTTCATCCATTGCTTTAGAATTTCTAATTTTGTAACATTTTTTAACATAAAAATACTCAGGCACTTATGAGCTTCTACTATTTCCTGCTGCTGCTGCTGCTCCTGCTGCTAAATCGCTTCAGTCGTGTCCGACTCTGTGTGACCGCATAGACAGAAGCCCACCAGGCTCCCTTGTCCATGGGATTCTCCAGGCAAGAACACTGGAGTGGGTCGCCATTTCCTTCTCCAATGCATGAAAGTGAAAATTGAAAGTGAAGTTGCTCAGTCGTGTCCGACTCTTTGCAACCCCATGGACTGCAGCCTACCAGGCTCCTCCGTCCATGGGATTTTCCAGGCAAGATTACTGGAGTGGGTCACCATTGCCTTCTCCTAGTAGTATACAAATATAATGTTCTTTTTGAATAAGGGTTACTCTTATGACACTTTCTTCCACCATGCCTATCTGAAATGCAGTAGCTTTATAGATATACACTAAAAATATAGGAAGAAAAAATAAATTATAAGAGCAATTTAAAAATCTACAAGTTCTAAAACTTACTTTATAAGCTAAGTAAATTATTGAGTAAATTTCTTAGTTAATGCAAACAAAAAACAGATATCAAGTCAAAGAAAATTATTCCAGGGAACCATTCAGTTGTGAACATGTATCCAACTGTACAGAACATTCCATTTTAGAGTTTATTGACACTCCCTACATTATGAAGAGTAAACCAATACTCCTGATTTCAATACTCCTTGACACATATACCTCCACATATACAGATACATCCCTGCTTCTCCTCACATTTTCCTTCACTAGAGTAAATTTAGCCACCATTTACCTAATATTTCAGGCTTAAAACTTGGATGTCATATTAGCAGTTCTTATCTGCTATCTCCACAAAACACATATATACCCTGCCTCTGGCATCTAGCCACCTCCAAAGATAACTCCTCTTGACCTATCCTCTACAATCATTTTCAAACCTAGGTAATATATTAGAATATTTGAAGAAATAAACATGACACAAACATTTTCATTAACCATTACTTCCTTGTATTATATTGGTTAATGCTTCTTTTAACAAATACCCATTTCCTGATGAGTTTTAACTCTGTTTAAGGATTGGTTTAGTTCTCTGGTCTAATCATATTCCTTAAGGAAGAAAACAAATCCAAATAAGAATCCATTCCTGTATTAATAGTTTAACCTCATCATTATGGATTTTTATACTCTCCCACTGGACAATGATAAGTGCCCTAGAGCTAGCTTGGCATCTTTCTTGTACAACCTTGTGTAATCCTGGCTACATGTTAAAATCATCATAGGAGCCTTGAGAAATATCAACTCCCAGGGATTTTTATATAATTGGTTTAGACTGGGACTGGCTAGAATCAACTCCAGAAGACACTAATATACAGAGAAACCAGACTACTGTGGCAGACTATTCTTAATTGGAGCTTCTGATTCTCCTCTTTCTCCCCTACATACAGTCTTTTCCCCCTTTAGCCAGAATGACCTTTGAAAATGGGAAGTCAAATCCTTGTAACTCCTTATAACACTATGAATAACACTTCAGAGAGACCTTCTTTGAAATCCCTATTTCAAATTCCCATTTCCCTCCACTAATGTCTCTTCCTTTCACCTAGTTAAATTTTCCTTATAGAATTAATTATTACCTAATATATAATTATGTATTTGTTTCTTTTTCTTACTAGACTATAAGCACCCCAAGGTCAAGAATCTTGCCTTTCTTACATCCTCTGTGTCTAGAAAGTATTCAGTTCAGTTCAGTTCAGTTGCTCAGTCGTATCCGACTCTTTGTGACCCCATGAACCACAACACACCAGGCCTCCCTGTCCATCACCAACTGCCGGAGTCTACCCAAACCCATGTCCATTGAGTTGGTGATGCCATCCAACCATCTCATCCTCTGTCATCCCCTTCTCCTCCTGCCCTCAATCTTTCCCAGCATCAGGGTCCTTTCAAATGAGTCAGCTCTTTGCATCAGGTGGCCAAAGTATTGGAGTTTCAGCTTCAACATCAGTCCTTCCAATGAATACCCAGGACTGATCTGCTTTAGGATGGATTGGTTGGATCTCCTTGCAGTCCAAAATATAGTATACTCTATATATTGGGTTGGACAAAATGTTTGCTTTTTTCCATAAGATGGCTCTAGGAGTGCTTAGTTGCCTTTAACTTCATTCTAAACAGTTTATTTAGATTGTATTGTGACAGTTGTCATATCAGCTAGCATTAAAAAAAGAAGCACCAAAACTGATGAATTTTTACATAGCCATTTTAATATCAAAGATGGAAGAAAAAGGCAACATTTTCAGTATATTATGCTTTATTATTTCAAGAAAGGAAAAACACCACTTCGGACACATTCCATCAGTCACAGCACCTTCTCCACACGCTGCATAAATTTTTGTGTTTCAGCTGTGCTTTTCCTTTCTTGAAATAATAAAGTGTAACATGCCAAAATGTTACTTTTTTCTTCCATCTTCAATATTAAAATGGCTATGTAAAAATTTATCAGTTTTGATAAGTTTTTTAATGCATGCTGAAACGATAGCTGTCACAGTACAATCTAAAAAACTGTTTTGAATGAAGTTAAAGACATCTAACCACTACTAGGCCAGTCTTCATCCAAAGATATGCTGTGTATATGACGGGATTGGAAAGGAATCCTTTATTATGAGCTCCTTCCGGAGAACCAAATGATTAATTCTAGTAAGTAGTGTTCCCAATTTGACCAACTGATAGCAGCACTCAACGAAAAGTGTCCAGAATTAGTCACAGAAAATGCATTATCTTCCATCAGGATAATGCAAGACTGCATGTTTCTTTGATGACCAGGTAAAAACAGTTACAGCTTGGCTGGGAAGTTCTGATTCATTGGCTGTATTCACCAGACATTGCACTTTCGGATATCTGTTTATTTCGGTCTTTACAAAATTCTCTTAATGGAAAAAATTTCAATACCCTGGAATACCATAAAAGAAACCTGGCACAATTCTTTGCTCAAAAAGATGAAAGTTTTGGGAAGACAGAATTATGAAGTTGCCTGGAAAATGGCAGAAGGTAGTGGAACAAAATGATGACCATGTTGTTCAATAAAATTCTTGGTGAAAATGAAAAATGTGTCTTTTATTTTTACTTAAAAGCCAAAGGAACTTTTTGGCCAACCCAATATTATACTATAGAAAATAAGCAAGAATTATAATGATGTGATAACATTAAATTTAAAACAAGTTCCCCACAAATATGGAGAAGGCAATGGCACCCCACTCCAGTACTTTTGCCTAGAAAATCCCATGGACGGAGGAGCCTGGTAGGCTGCAGTCCATGGAGTCGCTAGAGTCGGACACGACTGAGAGACTTCACTTTCACTTTTCACTTTCATGCATTGGAGAAGGAAATGGCAACCCACTCCAGTGTTCTTGACTGGAGAATCCCAGGGACGGGGAAGTCTGGTGGGCTGCCGTCTATGGGGTCGCACAGAGTCGGACACGACTGAAGTGACTTAGCAGCCCCACAAATATAGCATCATCAAAGGTACTGGTAAAATAAACTGTATTAGTTAATCATCACTAACGTCTGAATCAAAGCTTAAAAGTTAAAACAAAGCAAAGCAAAACAAACAAACAACAAAACCACCCAGGAACTAAGGGGAGCCTAAATTTGAGTAATATTTATTTCTCAGATACTGCTGGTTTCCTGCCCTCTTTGTTTTACCAAGCTCCTGTCATCAGTGAACCAAGCAGAACACTGTGGTCATTAACAAACAAGGTAGGTGGCTTTCTGACCCACTCCAGGAAGTCACCCTGGGGGAATTCCCAAATCTTTTCAGACAAAAATCAAATGACCCATTTCTTATCTGGACAGGAATGAAGTGAAGCTTGTGATTAACCTGTAAAAATGAATCGAGGTTTATTCTGAGTATGGTTTACTAAACGAAAGATGAAATCTGCTTTGCAACAGAGTGCTTTAGAGAGGGGGTGACAGTGTGAAACACACGGGAGAAACAAGTATCGTTCTAGGGAGTGAGTGCTTTTGTGGGTGTCACACTTCCCTGAGTTAAACCTGAGCCCCATTCCAGACCCAGAGAGTCTGCTGCGAATTCTGACCACCCATCTACTGGTTGTATAATCTGGACTGTTTACCTAATCTTTCTGTACAGAAAGTACTTTCTGTACTTTCTCACCTGTAAAATGGAGACAACAGTACTTACCTCAAAAAGTTATAGTGAGGCGTACATGAAATTAATGGATGTAAGGTACTTAGAGGGACTTCCCTGGTGGCTCAGATAGTCAAGCATCTGCCTACAATGTGGGAGACCTGGGTTCGATCCCTGGGTCGGGAAGATCCTCTGGAGAAGGAAATGGCAACCCACTCCAGTACTCTTGCCTGGAAAATCCCATGGATGGAAGAGCCTGGTAGGCTACAGTCCGTGGGGTCGCAAAGAGTCACACACTACTAAGCGACTTCACCTTTACCTTAAAGGTACTTAGAAAAGTGTCAGGGCACAGGAAACTTCTACGTAAGTGTTAGAACGTAATGACTAAAAGTATGAATTTCAGAGCTGTTTCCAGCATTTGAATTCCAGCCCTGACAAGGTAAGTGACTTTGAGCAGGTGACTTTACTTTCTGTGTCTCCATTTCCTCTTCTGAAAAATTGACTGGCATATAGGAAGTACTATAAAATGAATTTAGTTTCATTATTATTGCTGTTACTATTATCTTAGGTTATAATTCAGTGCAAGATTTTTGAGACATTGATCCCTTCCAAGTCTCCTGCTTCTTTGATCATTATTTCTCAGGCCCCTTGATTGCTTCCCTTTTTTGGTGGCTTTCTAAAAGAACAGTCATTCCACAAGGATGTATTATTGGCCAACTGATCTCATCAGCCTACCCATTTTCCATGGTAAAATGAAGCAGGACTCTATGGTCCTTGCCCCCACCCCCAACCCCATGTCCTCTGCCTATCTTTTGTCCTTGGAAAACTTCAGTCAAAGAATAAGTTTAATCAGAGAAATGAGAAATGTGGAAACAAAGGAAAACAGTCAAAGGCAACTAAATAATAATAATATTAAGCCAAGTCAAGGACCTTAAGTTCCTTCTCGAGGGCTAAAGATAATATTCTGAGCCATATCCTGTAAGCTATCTTATAGATACTGAAACCCCAGGTGGAGAAGTTAACTACATGATGACCAGACCGTACCCAGGACATGAGCAGCCACAATTCTGAGGGCTGGCCTTAAAGAAATGAAACAAACCAACCCTGGAACGGAAGATTAACAGTACCTAAAACAATCAAGATGACACTGGTCAGACCATCTATGACCAATCTGAAGATGACTGTTAGAGATGACTGCTATTTCTGCATGTAGCCCCTTCCTTCTGTCTGTAAAGACTCTTGCTCCACTGGTTGCCAGCTGGGGGGAGTCAGCCTTTCGACAGATGTGCCCTCCCCCCACCCCCACCAGTTGCTGGCATCTAAAATAAAGTAAAGCTTCCTTTCCACCAACCTGGCCTGTTTATTGTCTTTTCAGCGGCAAGCAGCCAGACCCATCTCACCTTTTGGCAAGAGTGGCAATATCATTCCTTTAATATATTCATTATCACCTCTTAGGAAGATGGTTTGTAAAGCTGAACTGATAGCTCAGGACTCTCTGGGAGCTTTCCACCTTATCTGGACATGGATGTTCCTCGGACATTTCAGACTTCATGCAAAACAAAACTTCTGTTCCCTCAAAATGTTTTCTTCTTCTAAAGCTCTTGTCACAGTATCTTTGACTCCTCTGTCCCTTTGTCCTTCATATACAGTCACCAAATCCTACCGATTCTAATTCACAATAAATTTTGAATGCATCCTCTTTTCTCCATCTTTCCTGCCACTTCTCCAACTCACAGTTATAGCAGTCTTATAATGGGTCCTGCCACCTCCTAAAAACTTCTGAAATCAATACCACAGCTTATTCAGCATAAAAGGGAATGAAGTACAGATATATGTTACAATGTGGATCTTGAAAACATTATGCTAAGTGATATATATGCTATATCAGGATAAATTGTGCCCCCTCCAATTCATGTCCACCCAAAACCCGTTAATGTAACCATGTTTGGAAATAAGGTCTTTGATAATATAATCAAGTTAAGGAGAGGTCACAGTGAATTTGGGTGAGCCCTAATCCAATACAATTGATGTCCTTATAAGAAGAAGGGAATTTAGAGACAGAGACATTTAGAGACACGGATGCACAGAAGAGACTACCTTGTAAATACAAAAGCAGAGATTAAACTGATGTATCTACTACAAGCCAAGGAATGCCAAAAATTGCTAGCAACCACCAGAAGTTATGAGAAGACAGGGAAGGATTTCCCCGGCAGACTTCTGAGGGAATTGGTACTGCTGACACTTTGATTCCAGACTTTAACCTCCAGAATGGTCAGAGAATAAATTTATGTTGTTATAAACCACTCAATTTGTAGAAATGTGTTATGGTTGTCCTGAGAAACTAACATATATAGTGTGGATATACCACATTTTGTTTATCCATTCATCAGTTGAAGAACTTTCGGGTTGTTTACACTTTTGGGCTAATATGAACAGTGCTGCTATGAACATTTGTGTACATCTATGATCTGAGTTAATTCTTTAGATGATTTATTTTTAAATAATTTTATTTATTTATTTTTGGCTGTGCTTGGTCTTTGTTGCTGCCCAGACTATTCTCTAGTTGCAGTCCACAGGCTTCTCGTTGAGGTGGCTTATCTTGTTGCAGAGCACAGGCCCTAAAGCCTGTAGTTGCAGCAATAGGACTCGGTAGTTGTGGCTCCCGAACTCCAGAGCACAGGCTCAATAGTTGTGGTGAACGGACTTAGTTCCTCCGGGGCATTTGGGATCATCTTGGATCAGGGATCGAACCTGTGTCTCCACATTGGCAGGTGGATTCTTTACCACTGAGCCACCAGGGAAGCCCTATTTTGAGTTAATTTTTGAGAAGACATGAGGTTTGCAAAATTAGGTCTAGGTTTTTTTAACATGTGAGTATTTAGTTGATCCAGCATCATTTGTTGAAGACAATCCTTCCTCCATTGAATGCTCTTACACCTTTGTCAAAAAACATTTGGTCTTACTTACACGGGCCTATTTCTAGGTTCTCTATTCTGTTCTATTCCTTCTCCAATATGACACAGTCCTGATTATGTTAGTTACAGGATAAGTCTTAAAACCAAGTAGAATTACTCTAACTCTATAGGAGAAGACTCGTAGACTATTAGAGAAGACTCTAACTCTATACGAGTCCCTTGGACTGCAAGGAGATCCAACCAGTCCATTCTGAAGGAGATCAGCCCTGGGATTTCTTTGGAAGGAATGCTAAAGCTGAAACTCCAGTACTTTGGCCACCTTATGCGAAGAGTTGACTCTGATGCTGGGAGGGATTGGGGGCAAGAGGAGAAGGGGACGACAGAGGATGAGATAGCTGGATGGCATCACTGACTTGATGGATGTGAGTCTCAGTGAACTCCAGGAGTTGGTGATGGACAGGGAGGCCTGGCGTGCTGCGATTCATGGGGTCTCAGAGAGTTAGACACGACTGAGCAACTGATCTGATCTGATCTGATCTGATACTTTTTTCTTAGAATTGTTTGAGCTATCTAGTTCCTTTGCCTTTCCACCTAAGTTTTAGATTAATCTTATCTATTGTTATAGTCTGTTCAGGCTGCTATAACAGAGTACCATAGACAGGGTGGTTTAATATAACAGAAATTTAGTTCTCACAGTTCTGGAAGTTGGGAAGTCCAAGACCAAGCCACTGCCAGTTGCAGTGTCTGGTGAGAACTCACTCCCTGGTTCATAAAGAATCTTCTTGCTGTGTCCTCACATGATGGAAGGGTCAAGAGCATTCTCTGGGGTCTCTTTCATAAAGGCACAAATCCCATTTGTGCCGGCTCTGCCCTCATGAACTAATCACCTCCTAAAGGCCCCACCTCCAAATAGCATAATTTTGGGGATCAGGTTTCAACATATGGATTTTGGGAAGCAGGTGGTCCCAGGGGACACAAACATTTAGTCTATAGCATTTATATTTACAAAAAAATCTTGCCAGATAAATTCTCATTTTAAAAATCAATTATGTGTAGATGACTCCAAAATTTCTATCTCTAAGACCAGCCTTTCTTTTGAGCTCCACAGCTAAACACCCAACTACCAACCTGACAGCTACAATGAGTATTTATTTTGACTATGTTAATTTTGGGATGCTCATGTCAAGTTAATCCTTTGATCTTCTCCCATCTTAGTCAATGGCACCAAAAACTTCCTTTACAAGAGTTTGAGTATCTTTATATAGAAACACACACACACACACACACACACACACACACACACACACACACACCAGAACATGTCTTTTATCAATTTAAATATTTCAGTGTTCAACTGCTGTGAGAGTAAACTCTAAAAAATTCTTGCTTAAAGCCAACAAGGTCCTCTTATCACATACCCCTTCCTTCAGAGAAGTTCCAGCCTCAGGGCTTTCTGGTCCAAAGGCAATGAAAAAGGAAAGTGAGTGAGACACCTAGAGTGCAAAACAGAAGAACTTACAGACCCCTGAGAGTGAGTGTCTTAAATTTTGCTTCCCAGAGCCTTCAACTGCTCCGTCCTAGTCCAGGCCTGGGTCCCAACTTTTCCTGCCTTTGGGACTTTGTACTAGTCATCTCCTCCACCAAGAAAGCTCTCCTCTCCCGATTCTTATGGTTAGCTCCGGTCATCTACTCCATCTAAAACAATAAAAACAATAGTAGCTAAGATTTATTAATCTCTTACATTGAGCCTGACTCTATTCCAAGCTCATTACTTTATTTAATCCTCCAAACAACCCTATATGATGAGTACTATCATAATTCCCATTTTACAGATAAGAGAATTGACAGAAGAAAGAGGCTAAGTAATTGCCCAGGAGCACAGAGCTCCTGGTAGTGACTTGGCTGGGAAACAACCCAGGTAACTTGATTTCAGAAACTGAGCGCTTGTTTATTTCTTTGACTCATTTACAATCTGCAACCGTCCTGCTTGTTTACTGTTTTTCTTCATAGAAATGTGAGTTCCATGAGGCAGCTTGGTTTGTCTTTGATGTCCCCCCAAACTTAGTTATGCCTGACTGTGCTCAATGATCTGGAACATTTATGGAATGAATTCATTTAGAAAGACTGATCTTGTCCCCAAATAACCACAGTACTTAAAAATACTTATCTGTGAAAATCTCTGAAATAATTTCAAAATCTTACACCAAAGACTCCCTAACGAAAAATACACATGTATTGTTAACACTTCCTAAGAATGGTGCATGGCTGTGCTGTACTTAGCTGCTCAGTCTTGTCAGATACTTTGCGACCCCAGGGACTGTAGCCCCTCAGGCTCCTTTGTCCATGGAGGTTCTCCCACTCCAATACTGGAGTGGCTTGCCATGCCGTCCTCAGGGGATCTTCCCAACCCTGAAGGAATCGAACCCAGGTCTCCCGCACTACGGGCAGATTCTTTACCAGCTGAGCAACCAAAGAAGCCCTGGTGCATGGCTACATTCTTTTAAAATTTTCTTTGGGTACAGGCATGTGCCCTTTTCATTGATAGGTCTATTTTTGCAAAAATAATCACTGTGTTACGAATATTTCATCTAGAAATTAGAGTAGATGCAGAAAAGTGAGTTTGGCTGCTTTCACCTGAAGTTGTACCGCTTACCTTCCGAAAGTTTAAATCATTTCTTCTTCCCCGCTCATCTGATCCACTCTTTTGACTTTCCCCTTCCTTGATCATTTCCTTTCAGGGTTCTATATTTCTTATCTGTGAAAGTGTTCTGATGTCCTGAAGTTTCTAAATTTACGATGATATCCGCGATCACAAGAAATTCAAAGGAAGAATTCTTCTGATTCCTTTATCGGCTCCCATTCATCTGCTCGCTACTTGAATGTGTAGGTGATGCTCCTTGAGGAAATATTCTGGCCAACAGCACTGGCCAAGGGACGCATATTTGACAGCGGATTTGTCAGGGGGGGACGGGTGACAGGAATGGGAGCAAAAGCCTACTTTTCGTGACATTTAAACCCCATTCTGCTCCTGCCACAAGTGGGGCTAGTCTTTAACCTGTAAGGACTTCATCAGGCAAATACCCTAAAAAGAAAGAAAGATAAGACTCCCGCCCCCCGAAAAGTATCGGCAACACTGGCCACAAGGTCAGGTCTGCCTGGCCTGTCACGCTGGCCAGTTTTCCTCTACCGAGGGTTTTACGACTGGCAGAACGAGCTCAGGGCCGCAGCGCGCGCTCACGCGCCTGCGCTGGAGGGTCCAAAGCCCCAACGCTGGCGCGTCGCGCCTGCCCGCACAGCCTTTCCCGCGCAGGCTTACGCACTCCCCAGTGCGCAGGCGCAGATGGAACCAGTGGACAGGCAGCCTTCCATTGCCGTGCGGAGAGGGCCCGGTGGTATGGCGGCGGGCCCCCTACGCGGTCTAGCAGTGGCCGGTGGAGGCGAGAGTAGTGACAGTGAGGATGACGGCTGGGAGATTGGGTATCTCGACCGGAAATCTCAGGTAGTAAAGGAGGCCTTGTCTTGGCCGCACCTGGATCGGCCTTCCCTGGCCATGAAACGTCTTACTTCCTTGCCTGTGTTTCCCTAAGTTTTTTTTCCAGCGTGAATACAGGCTTTTGGACTCCAGACAAACTCGCAGTTTCCCTCTCATTTCCTTACTGTGTTTTCCATCATATACGCCTTTTTAGGTTGTCAATATGGCTCTTCTGGGTTTGAACCCGTCATTACCCATTCCCTTTAAAGATGCCTTTTTAGTTATGAATTAGACACAAATTCTGTATTTTGCCTCCGCCTGCTCAATCCCTAAAATGATGTACCTAAAACCAATCATTATTGTTTCCCAATGCGGTGGGAATGAAAATATGTATAACAAGAATTTTTTTTTTTAATTTTCTGTGTTCTTAGAAATTAAAAGGACCGTTACCAGTTGAAGAAAGGCAGGAAACATTTAAGAAGGCTTTGACCACAGGCAATATTTCATTGGTCGAGGAGCTCCTAGATTCTGGTGAGAGTCAAGGGATGGTTTCAAACCTCGCACAGTTGTTTCAATGCACAGGGATTCCGTGTTTTAAAAGATATGAGTTGGTTTTATAATGGAAGCACAGTGAATGTTAGTCATATCAAGTGTCCTGCATATCTTACTTGACTCTGAGTTCTCTCTGCCTTATTTTTTCCTCTGATACAAATTTGGAATGCTACTGATTACCTTCCATCAGTTCTTCCACTTCCTTCGAAAGGTCTACTCTGACTAATCCTGCCGTGCTTTGATAATCTTGACTCACTTTTCTCAACATTTATCTGACTATAATTTTGATTGTGAGTTTCTCAAGAGTTGTTCCCAGTTATGTGCATTTTAGTTATAGTCTTTGCATGTGCTGGTTGTGTCATTGTGTGAATGAGAACAAAGGAGGAATGTATCTGGATACCTTTTCCCGCCTATGGCCTGTTCAGTGTGCTTCTTTGGGAAAGTCATTTTAAACCTCCAGAGCATCTGTTTCTTTATAAAACATCATAATTATGTCTTGGGTCCCATGACGTTTTTCTGTTTGCTAAATATTTTTTTAAATTACCTTGACATGGTAGTGTGAATTGTTGATATTGACTGAAATTAATCAAAGGAGTAATAAGCATCCACTGTCTGCTTGTAAATACAAAACATTCCCACACAAAATTGTATATAGCAAAATGTTTTTCTTCTATGCTAGAGATGCATGGTTTAATGGAAAGTGAATCATTTGGGAAACAGTACAGTTCTGGGTTTGATTACTAGCCTGCTACTTGGCTCTGTAATCCTGACCAAGTTAGGAAAACTTCTAAGCTTCAGTGTCCCCATTTTCAAAAGCAAGATGCATTGGATCAAAGGGTTTTTATTTTGGGGGGAGGAGAGATTAAAATGAGAGAATATATTCAAGTCTTAGAACATATAGGCATTATATAAATATTAACTGTTGTAACAAGTAAGGATTGTGTGACTTTATGGACAATGGAACTTGAGCTTGAGTTCATAGGTAAAGAATTAAATAAAATTTGAATAATTGAAAGAGGTCTAATACTAGAATATGAATACATGCAGGAGTGTGCATAATGTTGGATGGGATGGAATAGGCAGAAATTTCTTTTAGAAAAGAGAGCTTGTCTTGGGTAGTGGGACTAGATACAGTGAAGTGATGGAGTCTCTTGAAAGGACTTGAAAAGAGCCTTCTGGTAAAGTATTGTGTCAACCTTCTAAAATTTGTCTTTAATTACAAAAAATTTTAAGTTCCTTCTAACAAACCAATAACAAATAGGTTTAAGTAGAAAAACACCTTTGTCCCCACTTTAACCCCCACTATCCTTGAAGTCTCACTTTAACGTGTAACTCCTATTTTAGTATCTCCTGATTTCCTCCCAGAGGTCATCATTTAACACTTGAAAAAATATTTTTAATTTTTTGCCAAAGTCATACATATTTCCGTACTAGTTGGAAATCTTAATAAAAAAATGAAAGCTCCTTTTGAGTCAGCCATTTTTAGTAGTCCAACAATACCTCTGGTTTTTGCTTTTCTGCTATGCACTAACATTTTCAGTTCTCTTTAAATTATTAAGTATTTTGGACACTCAAAAATGTATGGAGACTTACCTTTCTCCTCCTGGAAATTAGCATTCTCCTATAGTTGATATTTTTTATTCCTATGCATGTCTTTATACATTTACCATATGTGTATATATCCACAAACAATATAGTGTTATTTTGAATCATTTTTTTTTTTTAGCTATATAAAAATATCTTGTCAGTTCTTTTAAACTTATCTTTTTGCATTTATGCTTAGAACATCATGTGTTTAATAATTTACTTTTTTGAGTTTAGGGGTGATGATTACTAAGAATTTTTATACTAAAATGCCACATTTGCTTATCTTTATCTTCACATCTTTTCCTTTTTAATTTTGCTGTCACAGTTTGAGCAGTAATATCAATAAGGAAAGAATAATTTTCTCTGATATTATTCATATGCTTTCAGTTGCAGCAGTTTAAAGAGAAAGATTTGTTAGAGAAGACAAGTTGGGACAGCAGTATATTGTTTATAGAATACTTAGTTTTCTGATGTTTTCTCCAAGGAATTATCATGTACCTTATATCAATTAAACAACTGGGAATTTGACAAATAATCTTTCAGCACTTTAATGTTCCTACAGAAAAATACTGAGTCTTCAGAGAAATAAAGTGAGTCCTCCCTAACAAGTTTGCTTTCCTTCAGTGATATGACCTTTTGCAGATGAAATACTTTATAGCCAGACTATAAAACCTGTCAAATATAAGGTATTAAGGGAAGGCTGTATTCAGTGATTTTTCATATGCAAGTTTTCCTTCTTTGAAATGCAAAGATGTTCTATTTTCTTTCTTTTCTTAAAATTAGCAGATATTTCTTAGGTTCAAGAGAGAGTTCACCATTTAAATATTGATCTCTTCATATAGCAAAGGCTTTACATAAGTTTAATGGGTTATGTTCACTGCCTCATTATAACTTTGTCTTTGTGTCATATCTTCTATGCTCCTCCCTAGTCTTAGATCCAAACCTAGATTAGTTCACCAGTTTTTTTATGTGACTAAACCAATCAGTGCTATTGGGGAAAATTAGATGACTTCACGGATTTGTACCATTAATGATTGATTTGAGGGTTTTAAGGGCATCTGGCTCTCTCTCATCCTTTCTTAACAGTTATCATCCATCTCTTCCTATCTCACTCTGGATGGTGGCTATCTAAAACTTTATCCTACTTCTCAGGCCTGATATCTCATCTGTGCTTCTTCTTACTCTAGCTTATTGTTTCATTCATTTGTCCAAAGCAAACTTGATAGTTATTTTCTTTTTCTTATGTCATTGTTTATTTTTAATGCCAGAACAGTATTCCTGATGCAATTTTAATATTTCATTAAGGCATTAACTTTCATATTATGAGCTGTATCCAAGGTTTTAATGTTTTTTTAATTAGCTTATTTTTTATTGGAAGATAATTGCTTTATAGAATTTTGTTTTTTGTCAAATCTCAACATGAATCAGTCATAGGTATACATATATCCTCTCCCTTTTGAATCCCCCTCCCATCTCTCCACATCCCACCCCCCTAGGTTGATACAGAGCACCTGTTTGAGTTTCCTGAGCCATACAGCAAATTCCCGTTGGCTATCTATTTTATATATGGTAATATAAGTTTCCATGTTACTCTTTTCATACATCTCACCCTCTCCTCCCCTCTCCCCATGCCCATAAGTCTTATCCTCTATGTCTTTCTCCACTGGTGCCCTGTAAATAAATTCTTCAGTACCATTTTTCTATATTCTGTATGTATGTGTTAGAATATGATATTTATCGTCTTTCTGACTTACTTCACTCTGTATAATAGGTTCTAGGTTCATCTACTTCATTAGAACTGACTCAAATGTGTCCCTTTTTATGGCTGAGTAATATTCCATTGTGTGTATTAACTACAACTTTTTTATCCATTCATCTGTCGATGGACATCTAGGCTGCTTCCATGTTCTAGCTATTGTAAATAGTGCTGCAATGAAAAATGGAATACATGTGTCTTTTTCAATTTTGGTTTCCTCAGGGTATATGCCTAGGAGTGGGATGGGTTGGTCATATGGTGATTTTATTCCTAGTTTTTTAAGGAATCTCCATACCGTCTTCTGTAGTGACTGTATCACTTTACATTCTGACCAACAGTGCAAGAGCATTCCCTTTTCTCCACATCCTCTCCAGAATTTATTGTTTGTAGACTTTGATGATGACCATTCTGATCTGTGTGAGGTGATATCTCATTGTAGTTTTGATTTGCGTTTCTCTAATAATGAGAGACATTGAGCATCTTTTCATGTGTTTGTAAGCCATCTGTATGTCTTCTTTGCAGAAATGTCTGTTTAAGTCTTTTTCCCACTTTTTGATTGGGTTGTTTGGTTCTCTGGCATTGAGTTGTATGAGCTGATGTATATTTTGGAAATTAATCCTTTGTCAGTTGTTTCATTTACTATTATTTTCTCCCATTCAAAGAGTTGTCTTTTCACCTTGTTTATAGTTTCCTTTGCTGTGCAAAAGTTTTTAAGTTTAATCAGGTCCCACATGTTTACTTTTGTTTTTATTTCCATTACTCTAGGAGGTGAGTCATAGAGGATCTTTCTTTAATTTATGTCATCAAGTGTTCTGCCTATGTTGTCCTCTAAGAGTTTTATAGTTTCTGATCTTACATTTAGGTCTTTAATCCATTTTGAGTTTATCTTTTTGTATGGTGTTAGGAGGTGTTCTAATTTCATTCTTTTACATGTAGCTGTCCAGTTTTCCCAGCACCATTTATTGAAGAGGCTATCTTTGCCCCATTGTATACTCTTGCCTCCTTTGTCAAAAATAAGGTAGTCATAGGTGCATGGGTTTATTTTGGGGCTTTCTATCTTGTTCCATTGGTCTATATTTCTGTTTTTGTGCCAGTACCATACTGTCTTGATGACTGTAGCTTTGTAGTATAATCTGATGTCAGGAAGGTTGATTTCCTCCAGCTCCATTTTTCTTTCTCAAGACTGCTTTGGCTATTCGGGGTCTTTTGTGTTTCCATATGAATTGTGAAATTTTTTGTTCTAGTTCTGTGAAAAATGTCATTGGTAATTTGATAGGGATCATGTTGAATCTGTAGATTGTATTTAATAGTATAGTCATTTTCACAATATTGATTCTTCCTACCCAGGAATGTGGAATATCTTTCCATCTATTTATGTCATCTTTGATTTCTTTCAGTAGTGTCTTATAATTTTCTGTGTACAGTTCTTTTGTCTCCTTAGGTAAGTTTATTCCTAGATATTTTATTCTTTTTGTTGCAGTGGTGAATGGGATTGATTCTTAATTTCCCTTTCTGATTTTTCATTGTTAGTATATATAAATAGAAGTGATTTCTGTGTATTGATTTTGTATCCTGCAACTTTGCTAAGTTCACTGATTAGCTCTAGTAATTTTCTCATATTATCTTCAGGGTTTTCAATGTACAGTATCATGTCATCTTCAAACAGTGAGAGCTTTACTTCTTTTCTGATTTGGATTCCTTTTATTTCTTTTTCTTCTCTGATGGCTATAGCTAGGACTTCCAGAACTATGTTGAATAATAGTGATGAAAGTGGATACCCTTGTCTTGTACCTGATCTTAGGGGGAATGCTTTCAGTTTTTCACCATTGAGAATGTTTGCTGTAGGCTTATCATATATGGCCTTTACTATGTTGAGGTAGGTTCCTTTTGTGCCCATTTTTTGAAGAGTTTTAATCATAAATGGGTGCTGAATTTTGTCAAAGGCTTTTTCTGCATCTGTTGAGATTATTATATGATTTTTATCTTTCAGCTTGTTAATATGGTGTATCACATTGATTGATTTGCATATATTGAAGAATCCTTGCATCCCTGGAATAAACCCAGCTTGATCATGGTGTATGAGCTTTTTGATGTGTTGCTGAATTCTATTTGCTAAAATTTTGTTGAGGAGTTTTGCATCTGTGTTCATCAGTGATATTGGCCTGTAGTTTTCTATTTTTGTGTTGTCTTTGTCTGTTTTTGGTATCAGGGTAATGGTGGCCTCATAGAATGAGTTTGGAAGTGTTCCTTCCTGTGCAATTTTTTGAAAGAATTTTAGAAGGATAGGCATTAGCACTTCTCTAAGTGTTTGGTAGAATTCTCTTGTGAAGCCATCTGCTCCTGGGCTTTTGATTTTTGGAAGATTTTTTATCACACTTCAATTTCAGTGCTTGTAATTGGGTTGTTCATAATTTCTATTTCTTCCTGGTTCAGTCTTGGAAGATTGAACTTTTCTAAGAATCTGTCCATTTCTTCCAGGTTATGCATTTTATTGCCTTATACTTGTTCATAATACTCTCCTATAATCCTTTGTATTTCTGCATTGTCTGTTGTAACCTCTCCTTTTTCATTTCTAATTTTGTTGGTTTGATTCTTCTCTCTCTTTTTCTTGTTGAGTCTGGCTAAAGGTTTGTCAATTTGGTTTATCGTTTCAAAGAACCAGCTTTTGGTTTTATTAATCTTTACTATTGTTTCTTTCATTTCTTTTTCATTTATTTCTGCTTGGATCTTTATGATTTATTTCTTTCTACTAATTTTGGGGGTCTTTTTTTCTTCTTTTTCTAGTTGTTTTAGGTGCAAAGTTAGGTTGTCTATTTGACGGTTTTTCTTTGTTTGTTTGTTTCTTGAGGTAGGATTGTATTACTTTAAACTTCTTACAACTGCTTTTGCTGCATCCCATAGGTTTTGAGTTGTCGTGTTTTCATTGTTATTTGTTTCGAGAAATTTTTTGATTTCCCTTTTTATTTCTTCAGTAACCTGTTGGTTATTTAGAAATGTCTTGTTTAATCGCCATGTGTTTATGTTTCTTACAGTTTTTTTCTTGTAATTAATATCTAGTTTCATAGCGTTACGGTTGGAGATGTTTGATATGATTCAAATTTTCTTAAATTTACTGAGGTTTGATTTGTGACCCAAGATGTGGTCTATCCTGGAGAATGTTCTATGTGCACTTGAAAAGAAGGTGTATTCTTCTGCTTTTGGATAGAATGTCCTGAGATATCAATGAGATCCAGCTCATCTAATGTATCATTTAAGACTTGCATTTCCTTATTAATTTTCTGTTTTGATGATCTGTCCATTGGTGTGAGTGGGGTGTTTAAGTCTCCTACTATTATTGTGTTACTGTCAGTTTCTCCTTTTATGTCTGTTAGTGTTTGTCTTATGTATTGAGGTGCTCCTATGATGGGTGCATAGGTATTTACAATTGTTATGTCTGCCTCTTGGATTGATCCCTTAATCATTAGGCAATGTCCTTCCTTATGTCTTGTAGTATTCTTTATTTTAAGGTCTATTTTGTCTGGTATGAGGATTGCTACTCCAGCTTTCTTTTGCCTCCCATTTGTATGGAATATATTTTTCTGTCCTCTCACTTTCAGTCTATATGTGTCTTGAGGTCTGAAGTGGGTTTCTTGTAGACAGCATATATATAGGTCTTGTTTTTGTATCTATTCAGCCAGTCTGTGTCTTTTGGTTGGAGCATTAATCCATTTACATTTAAAGTAATTATTGATATATATGTTCCTATTGCCATTTTCTTTAATTGTTTGGGTTTGATTTTGTATATCTTTTTCCTCTCTTGTTTTTCTTGACTATATGCTGCTAAGTCGCTTCAGTCGTGTCTGACTCTGTGTGACCCATAGACGGCAGCCCACCAGACTCCCCCATCCCTGGGATTCTCCAGGCAAGAATACTGGAGTGGGTTGCGACTATATAAGTCCCTTTAACATTTGTTGTAAAGCTGGTTTGGTGGTACTGAATTCTCTTAAGTTTTGCTGGTCTGAAAAGCTTTTTATTTCTCAATCAATTTTGAATGAGATCCTTGCCAGGTACAGTAATCTTGGTTGTAGATTTTTCCCTCTCAGTACTTTAAATATATCCTGCCATTCTCTTCTGGCCTGCAGAGTTTCTGCTGAAAGATCAGCTGTTAAATGTATGGTGTTTCCCTTGTATGTTACTTTTTGCTTTTCCCTTGCTACTTTTAATATTCTTTCTTTGTGCTTAATCTCTGTTAATTTGATTAGTATGTGTCTTGCGTGTTTCTCCTTGGGTTTATCCTGTATGGGACTTTGTGCCTTTTGAACTTGATTATTTCCTTTTCCATGTTGGGGAAATTTTCGACTATAATCTCTTCAAAATTTTTCTCATACCTTTTATTTTTCTTTTCTTCTTCCGGGCCCCCATAATTCAAATGTTGGTGCGTTTGATATTGTCCCATAGGTCCTCACTTTTTTTTCATTGTTTTTACTTTATTCTGCTCTTCAGAAGTTATTTCCACCACTTTATCTTCCAGCTCACTGATTCGTTCTTCTACTTCAGATATTCTGCTATTCATTCCTTTTAGGGTATTTTTAATTTCTGTAATTGTGTTTTTTGTCTCTGTATGTTTATTCTTTAATTCTTCTAGGTCTTTGTTAATTGATTCTTGCATTTTCTCCATTATGTTTTCAAGGTTTTTGACCATCTTTACTATCATCATTCTGAATTCTTTTTCAGATAGTTTGCCTATTTCCTCTTCATTTATTTGGACTTATGTGTTTATAGTTTGTTCCTTCATTTGTGTAATATTTCTCTGTCATTTCATTGTTTTTTTTTTAACTTACTGTGTTTGAGGTCTCCTTTTCCCAGGCTTCAAGGCTGAATTCTTTCTTCCTTTTGTTTTCTGCCCTCCTAAGGTCGGTCCAGTGGTTTGTGTAAGCTTGTATAGGGTGAGATTTGTGCTGAGTTTTTTTGTTTGTTTTTCCTTTGATGGCCATGGATGAGTTAGGTGGTAATCCGGTTTGCTGATGATTGGGTTTGTATTTTTGTTTTGTTTGTTGTTTGGATGAGGTGTCCTACACAGGGTGGTTGGGTGATGCCAGCTGTTATATTCAAATAGTTTCCTTTGTGTGAGTTCTCACTATTTGATACTCCATAGAGTTAGTTCTCTGGTAGTCTAGGGTCGTGGAGTCAGTGCTCCTACTCCAAAGACTCAGGGCTTGATCTGTGAAAAGTTCTGCTCCATAGTTTAAATTCTGTTCTTGGGCCTTCTCAAGAGTCTTTTGACCTCTTAGCTCTGCTTCTTTCTGTGTTGTTTCCACTTATGATAGGTTCTCAGTTAGATGGACAAAAGGCTTCTGACAGCACTAGACTCATGTCCCATCCTCTGAGCAACCCCAGCCAAAAAAAGTACCCCTTCCTCAAAAGTTTCAAGCAAAGAATCTGATATTGTCTATTTATTCTTTTTTAACACTTCTCTTCCTCAAAGTAATTTTACATTCCACTAACCGTGCCTTTGAACTATCCTTTTGTATTCCTTCTTTTTCTCAACTGCCCTTGCTCTGACTTTTGCTTGGACTTGAAACCTCATTACCAGGTCTCCCTGCCTCCTATCCCACTCTCAGCAGTGGTACCTAAATTGTCTTCTTATAATACAATTGTAATAATGTGAGTCTCTGAATCACAAAGTACAGTCTACATTTCTTAACAGAGCTTTCATAATCAAACCCTAACCTACCTTTTTAGCCTCATATTTGGCCAGTAACCCATGGTTAAATTCTGCATTCAGAAGGAAGTTAAGAGAGTTTTAATAAGGAGTATTTTTGATATTTGCCACCATAGACATGTGTGATAATATTCTAACTAAAAAGACATGTATACATCTGTGAAACTTCCCAACTGCCCTAGAAAGGAAAAGGTAGCATGTAAAAACCTGTCCTAATATAGATAACATATTGTATGAAAAAAAGCCTTCCTGGTAGCTCAGTGGTAAAGAATCCACCCACTAATGCAGGAGATGTGGGAGACGTGGGTTCAATCTCTGGTCAGGAAGATCCCCTGCAGAAGGAAATGGCAACTCACTCCATATTCTTTCCTGGAAAATCCCACGGACAGAGGACCCTGGCAGGCTACAGTCTATGGGGTTGCAAAGAGTCAGAAACCACTGAGCAGCTGAACAACAAATATATGAAAAATATATCTGACAGATCCAGTCTCTTGAAATATAGTGACATGGAAGTGAACTATCGAGAAAGTGAAGTTAGCTATTTTATTATTGGAGAAGGCAATGGCAACCCACTCTAGTACTCTTGCCTGGAGAATCCCATGGACGGAGGAGCCTGGTAGGCTACAGTCCATGGGGTTGCTAAGAGTCGGACATGACTGATTCACATATAATTATTTTCTATTTTTCTTAAGCCATTACTACCAAGAAATGCCCTTCCATTGTGAAGTACTTGGTGTATGTCACTGTGTGCAGTGCTTTTAACATATTAATGTGACATGGATTTGTTTGTTTTGGTGAAGGACTTTTAAAAGCTTGTTTTTGTGTTAATAGGCATCAGTGTAGATACCAGCTTTCAGTATGGTTGGACTTCCCTTATGTATGCTGCTAGTGTTTCCAATGTAGAACTGGTTCGGGTCCTTCTGGACAGAGGTGCTAATGCAAGCTTTGATAAGGGTAAGATGTTTTAAATATTTAAAATATGTGAACATTTACTTTGTATACTTCTCTATTTAGAAACCAAATTACATTCTCTTTGGGGTAGTGATAAATACTTTTTCCATGCTCTATTTTCATATATTCACTTCAAATTAAAACTTGGCTCTTAAAAAATCATAATAAGGGTAAAATGAGGTAACTGATTATTTTTACTGTGATTTTCTTGATCCCCAAGCAACTATTATGCAAAGTGAAAGAAACTTAAAGGAGTTTTTAAAAAATATCTTCCTGTTAGTTACATAAACAGAAAACCAAATTAGAAACCATAGATATTTTGAAAAACCCTTCCAAAGAGGTAGATTCCATTTATATTACCATTATAACTGATTATGTTATTAATTTGTACCTTTAAAATCTGTGCTAGAGAGTTTTGGTTATTTTTATGGTAAAACACAGTGAAAGAAAACATTGAAAAACTGGTAATTTAGTGGAAAATTGCTTGAAAATCAGTCTTTTGAATTTAGAACTCAATTCTGAGTTATATCATTTAAAAATTGTTTAAAAGATAATTATTAAGTCCATTTCTTTGTTATTAAATAATTTCTATTTATTATTGCTTTGAATAAGAGTATATGTGCAAATCCTATTTAATTATATTGAATAACTATTTTTACATGTTTACAATAGACAGATTTACTTTTTAATTCAGATATAGTTTTCATATTAACTTTGTACTGCATTTGATATTTGTAAGATCATTTCTATTCTGTTTTCTCATATATATATTTTATATAATTTCATGTCTTAGCAATAGTTCTATGTTTAATCTGTTGCTGTGGTAGGTTTTTCTTTTTATTATGTCATTTAAAATATCACTAAATGAAAGCTATACTTAAATTTTTGAAACTGTAAAATGTTCTGCCCAAAAAATTGATCAGTAGTTTTCTTTCTTTGCTTTTTGTAAACAGAGAATACCTTACAGTTATAAAACATATTTTGCCCAGCATGTCTTCATAAATTATTTTGTGTATCTCACAGGCCCACTCAGGTAGAGGGCAGACATTAGCTTCTCAACTGTAAGTTAAATCTACTAAGAGACTAAGATATCACTGGAGTCATAGTTTATCAGTGACGGAACTGGGACCAGAATCTAGATTTCTATGTTTGGTCAATAATGAACCACAAATATAAACCATGGCTGGCATGACTTAGTTTAAGTTCCCCAGTTCTTACTTGAGAATTATTTTTTGTCTTTTAATTAACCCTGATCTCCACTGATGCCATAGGAGGCAACGGAAGAAGAGTTTTAGGAAATGGAATGAGCTGAGAGAGACCAAGTACGCAAGGACTAAAAAGAAACCAATAGGTGTAGCAGTTAGGACATCTTCAGTAGGAGGGTTTGGGCGTAAGCCAGATATCAGTGAGTTGTTAAATGAGTGAGAAGAAAAGAAGTGAAATCAGAGAATATCAGTCATTGTTTTTTATCCATGTGTTCAAGGCAAATTTTAATCAAGCAAAAACTGTTCAGTTCCAGGTGGTAAATCTGCACAGAGCCCATGCTCTGAACCACTTTCCTATCCTCTTGAAGAAATGAGAATAGGGAAAGGAAATTAATAAATGAATTGTAAATATACTTTGGAAATTGTTCATCACTCATCTCATTTTCAGGTGAAGGAATACAAAATTACCTATTAAGAACAAGAGATTTGGGAATAAGTTACAGAAGTTTAAGAATGCAATAAATATTTAGAATGTTTTGAATGATAAAAGAAGTCAGCTAGTTACAATTTCTGATGTGTGTGGGGTTTTCCTCACTTTTCCTTTCATTATAGATAAGCAAACTGTTTTGATTACTGCATGTTCTGCTCGTGGCTCAGAGGAAAAGATCTTGAAGTGTATAGAGCTACTACTTTCAAGAAATGCTGATCCAAATGTCGCTTGTAGGTAAGAATCTTACTGTTTGTTCAAAAATGATGAAGATGTACTTTTCTTTGATTATTAGTCTTTTCTTTGTTAAACATTTGACAGCATGATTTTTTAAAAATCATAACCAATGTGTGTTTACTTGGCCATATAACTGATGAATGAAAATAGGTCATAAGGTCATGATTCCAATTGTATAAGTGTGTCAAAGGACAGGTATATCATCAAAAGTAGTCTTTCCTATTTTAATTTTAGAAGAATGTCCTAAGAAGGTGAAGTGAGCGGAAGAAAGACAATTATTAACTGTATCACTTTCCTTTGAATTACACACTCAAAAGAATATGATAATTGAGCTATAATAGTAAAGCCTCTTCGGAGAAGGCGATGGCACCCCACTCCAGTACTCTTGCCTGGAAAATCCATGGACAGAGGAGCCTGGTAGGCTGTAGTCCATGGGGTCGCTAAAAGTCGGACACGACTGAGCAACTTCACTTTCACTTTTCACTTTCATGCATTGGAGAAGGAAATGGCAACCCACTCCAGTGTTCTTGCCTGGAGAATCCCAGGGACGGCGGAGCCTGGTGGGCTGCCGTCTACGGGGTCTCACAGAGTTGGACACGACTGACACGACTTAGCAGCAGCGGTAGTAAAGCCTCTTAGCGTTCTCTTTATAAACACTTATCAACAGAAGTCTGTTTCAGTGTGTAAAGTAGCATAGAAGCCCTTTTGTATTCTGTAGATATAATGAAAATGACAGAGTCTTAGTCTGTATATAATATGAAAAAAAGAAAAAGAGAATTTTACCTGTATTACAGACAGGAAGATAATTCTAGATCTTAAAATGGAAGTGATTCACTAGTCAAATGTACCACTTGGTTCTAATTGCACTAAAGGTGAAGAGAAGAATAAAAATTAGGACAAAACTATTGAGTTCCCTTTGTTGTTCAGTCACTCAGTCCTGTTGGTTTGCAACCCCATGAATTGTAGCATGCCAGGCTTCCCTATCTTTCACCATCTCCTGGAGTTTGCTCAGACTCATATCCATTGAGCCAGTGATGCTGTCCAAGCATCTTATCCTCTGTTGCCCCCTTCTCCTCCTGACTTCAATCATTCCCAGTATCAGAGTTAGCTCTGCGCATCAGGTGGCCACAGTATTAGAGCTTCAGCTTCAGCCTCAGTCCTTCCAATGAATAGTCACGGTTGATTTCATTTAGGATTGACTGCTTTGATCTCCTTGCAGTTCAAAGGACTCTCAAGTCTTCCCTAGCACCACAGTTCGAAGGCATCAGTTCTTCGGTGCTCAGCCTTCTTTATTATCCAGCTCTCATGTCCATACATGACTACTAGAAAAACCGTAACTTTGACCAATATGGACCTTTGTCAGGAAGTAATGTCTCTGCTTTTTAATATGCTATGTAGATTTGTCATTGCTTTTCTTCAGAGGAGCAAGCAAGTCTTTAATTTCATGACTAGTAACCGTTAACACTGATTTTGGAGCCCAAGAAAATAGTCAGCTACTGTTTCCATTGTTTCCCTGTCTATTTGCCATGAAGTGATGGGACCAGATGCCATGATCTTAGTTTTCTAAATGTTGAGTTTTAAGCCAGCTCTTTCATGCTCCTCTTTCACCTTCATCAAGAGGCTCTTTAGTTCCTCTTCGCTTTCTGCCATAAGGGTGGTATCATCTGCATATCTGAGCTTATTGATATTTCTCCCAGCATTCTTGATTCCAGCTGGTGTTTCATCCAGCCCAGCATTTCTCATAATGTACTCTGCATATAAGTTAAATAAGCAGGGTGACAATATACAGCCTTGATGTACTTCTTTCCCAATTTGGAACCAGTCTGTTGTTCCATGTCCGGTTCTAACTGTTGCTTCTTGACCTACATACAGATTTCTCAGGAGGCAAGTCAGGTGGTCTGGTATTCTCACTTCTATAAGAATCCTCCACAGTTTGTTATGATCTACATAGTCAAAGGCTTTAGCATATTCAATGAAGCAGAAGTAGATGTTTTTCTGGAATTCTCTAGCTTTTTCTGTGATCCAGCAGATGTTTGTAATTTGACCTCTGGTTCCTCTGTCTTTTCTAAATCCTGCTTGTTGCTTTTCTAAATCCTACGATTGAAGCCTAGCTTGAAGGATTTTGAGTATTATTACTTTGCTAGCATGTGAAATGAGCTCAGTTGTACAGTAGTTTGAACATTCTTTGGCATTGCCCTTCTTTGGTACTGGAATGAAAACTGACCTTTTCCAGTCCTGTGACCATGGCAAAGTTTTGCTGGAATTTTGAGTGGAGCACTTTCATAGCATCATCTTTAAGAATTGCTCAGCTGGAATTCTATCACCTCCACTCTCTTTGTTCATAGTGATGTATCCTAAGGCCCACATGACTTCACACTCCAGGATGTCTGGCAGTGGGTCAGTGATAACCACTTTACCATCGTGGTTATCCAGGTCATTAAGATCTTTTTTTGTATAGTTCTATCTATTCTTGTCACCTCTTCTTAATATCTTCTGCTTCTGTTAGGTCCTTAGTGTTTCTGTCCTTTATTTTGCCCATCTTTACATGGAATATTCCCTTTGTATCTCTAATTTTCTTGAAGAGATCTCTACTCTTTCCCATTCTATTGTCTTCCTCTATTTCTTTGCATTGTTCACTTAAAAGGATTTCTTATCTCTCCTTGCCGTTGTCTGGAACTCTGCATTCAGATTGGTATATCTTTCCTTTTCTCCTTTGCTTTTTGCTTCTCTTCTTTTCTCAGCTATTTGTAAGGCCTCCTCAGACAACCATTTTGTCTTTTTGTATTTATTTTTCTTGGGGATGGTTTTGATCACTGCCTCCTGTACACTGTCATGAACCTCTGTCCATAGTTCTTCAGGTACTCTGTCTATCATATCTAATCCCTTGAATCTATTTGTCACTTCCACTGTATAATCATAAGGGATTTGATTTAGGTCATACCTGAATGGCCTTGTGGTTTTCCCTACTTTCTTCAATTTAAGTCTGAATTTTGTAATAAGAAGTTCATGATCTGAGCCACAGTCATGTCCCAGTCTTGTTTTTGCTGGCTGCATAGAGCTTCTCCATCTTCGGCTACAAGGAATATAATGAATCTGATTTTGGTATTGACAGCTGGTGATGTCCACATGTACAGTTGTCTGTTGTGATGTTGGAAGAGGGTATGTGCTATGACTTGGGGGTTCTCTTGCTAAAACTCTGTTAGGCTTTCCCCTGCTTCATTTTGTACTCCAAGCCCAAACTTGCCTTGTTTCTCTAGGTATGTCTTGACATCCTGCTTTTGCATTTCAGATGATGAAAAGGACATCATCTTTTTGTGTGTTTTTGTTGTTAATTCTAGAAGGTCCTGTAAGTCTTCATAGGACCATTCAACTTTAGCTCTTTCACCATTAGTGGTTGGAGCATAGACTTGAATTACCGTGATGTTGAATGATTTGCCTTGGAAACTAACCAGGATCATTCTGTTGTTTTTGAGCTTGTACCCATGTACTGCATTTCGAACTCTTTTGTTGACTGTGAGGGCTACTCCATTTCTTCTCAGGGATTCTTGCCCACAGTAGTAGATATAATGATCATCTGAATTAAATTTGCCCATTCCAGTCCATGTTAGTTCACTGATTCCTAAAAGGTCGATGTTCACTCTTGCCATCTCCTGTTTGACCACTTCCAATTTATCTTGATTCATGGACCTAACATTCCAGGTTCTTATGTAGTGTTCTTTATAGCATCAGACTTGACTTTCACCATCAGACACATCCACAGCTGAGCGTTGTTTCCACTTTGGCTCAGCCTCTTCATTCCTTCTGGAGCTATTTCTCTGCTTTTCTCCAGTAGCATATTAGACACCTTCCAACCTGGGGAGCTCATTTCTCAATGTCATGTCTTTTTGCCTTTTCATACTGTTCATGCAGTTCTCAAGGCAACAAGGCTGAAGTGGTTTGTCATTGCCTTCGCCAGTGGACCACATTTTGTCGGAACTCTCCACCATGACCCATCCATCTTGGGTGGCCCTAAACAGCATGACTCATAGTTTCATTGAGTTGGGCAAGGTTGTGGTCCGTGTGATCATTTGGTTATATTTCTGTGATTGTGGTTTTCTGTCTGCCCTCTTATGGATGAGGATAAGAGGCTTCTGCAAGCTTCCTATTGGGAGGGACTGGCTGTGGGGAAAACTGGATCTTGTTCTGGTGGGCAGAGCCATGCTCAGTAACTCTTTGATCCAATTCTCTGCTGATGGGTGTAGGGCTGTATTCCTTCCCTGTAGTTGAGGCCAAACTATGGTAGGGGTAATGGCGATAATGGCAACATCCTTCAAGAAGACTTTTGCCAGCACGTCCGGCCTCCTTGGACTACTGTAGTCAGTATCCTGACCCTGCGGTAGGCCCCTGTCAACTCACACCTCTGCCAGAGACTCTCAAGCACACACAGACAAGACTGGCTCAGTCTTCTTTAGGGGTCACTGCTCCTTTCTCCTGAGTCTTGGTGTGCACAAGATTTTGTTTGTGCCCCTCAAGAGTCTGTTTCCCCAGTCCTTTGGAAGTTCTGTAATCAAATCTTGCTGACCTCCAAAGTCAGATTCCCTGGGGATACTCAGTCCCTTTGATGGGAAAGGGACTTCCCAGGTTGCGAGGTCTGTTGTGGGGCCTAGAACTTTTGCAGCAGTGTGAGAACTTTGTTCTCCAGTTTGTGAGTTGCCTGCTCGGCAGCTCTATAGTGGGGTTAATGGTGCTGTCCTCCAAGAGGCTATATAAGCCATGCCTCCTAGGACTGCTGTTGCCAGAGCCTTTGTCCCCACGGCAGGCCACTGCTGATTCACATCTCCACAGAAGACCCTCAAACACTTAAAGGTAGATCTGGCTCAGTCTCCTGTGGGGGTCACTGCTCTTTTCCTTTGCCCTGGTGCACACAGGGTTTTGCTTGTGCCCGCCAAGGGTCTCTGGCGGGTATGCGGTTTGATTTAAATGCAATTGCATCCCTCCAGCCATTTTGTTGTGGCTTCTCCTTTGCCCTTGGTTGTGGCGTATCTTCTTTTTGGTGGGTTCCAACATTCGCCTGTCCATAGTTGTTCAGTAGCTAGTTGCAATTTTGGTGTTGCAGAAGATGAGCACTCATCTTATATGCTGCTGCTAAGTCACTTCAGTCGTGTCCAACTCTGTGCGACCCCATAGACGGCAGCCTACCAGGCTCCCCCGTCCCTGGGATTCTCCAGGCAAGAACACTGGAGTGGGTTGCCATTGCCTTCTCCAGTGCATGAAAGTGAAAAGTGAAAGTGAAGTTGCTCAGTTGTGTCCGACCCTCAGCGACCCCATGGACTGCAGCCTACTAGGCCCCCCGTCCATGGGATTTTCCCAGCGAGAGTACTGGAGTGGGGTGCCATTGCCTTCTCCAACTCGTCCTATATATATTGATGTTATTTTAATCTTAGCCATTTGCCAAATTGCTTTCTTTCACCTACTTTCTGTCATTTTGCCTTAAATTTAATTAGAGGTCTTGCTGAATGGTACTGAGGAAATTCTGTAATAGTTTATAAAGTTTTTTTATTGTGTGTAATTTACATAAATGTGAAAAAATTCAGATTTTCAGTGTGCAGTTGAATCAGTTCTGAAAAATACATGTTCATATAACTCACATCTTAACAAAGAATATTTTAGTCATCCCAGAAAGTTCCCTCATGCCCCTCCCCAGTGCTGTACAACTTACTTCTATCACTATAAACTATTTTTTGCTATTCTAAAATGTTACATAAATATAATTATACAGAATTTTTTCACTCAGGATAATGTTTTAAAGATTCATCCAAGTTGTGTATGTCAAAAATTTGTTACTTTTTATTGCTGAGTAGTATTCTATTGTATAGAGATTCTGTACTAATAAGAGTAGGACACAGTCTTCTTGGCCTCACAAAATGGCTGACCCAGTCAGGCAGAAAGTTGATTTGCTTGGAAATTGAAAGAAAATACAGAATAGTGTATTTGAAAGATCGTGAAATTGTTAGAATACTTCAATAGGCAGAATTGACAGCATATTACGGCTTGCTCTGTGCTTAGGCTGCACGAGTGCTGACAACATAATGCATGATTCTGTATCCCTAGCAGCTCCTGGTATTCGGTCCAAGTACCTGTAGCCATCCCTTAGCTTCTCTTCCACAGTGTTCTTCATGTCACTCCTTTCTTGAACTTGCTCCAGATTCCTGTGTCTTTTCCTCTAAAGTTTCCATAAAGTTATTAAGTCCTACTTGTCCCCCTCCTTTTTTAATTTAAAAATTGTGGTAAAACATTTATAACATGAAATTTGCTGTTTTAACCATTTTTTATGTGTACAGGTTAGTGTTTCTTTGACTAAACATTTGCTCGAGGCACCCGACACTTGGAGTCTTTTTGAGCAATGCCTGCTTTTCTGACTTGAGTTCTGAGTTAAGCTAAATAGAGATGAGCGTTTTGTCAGTTCTTCAGATAGCTGTGACTGTCTGCTTCTTTGTTCTACCTGCTGAATGCGTATTGGTGTTTGTTGTTTGATTTGGGTATGTGTGCTGCACATAATATCGCTGCTGCTGCTGCTACTGCTAAGTCACTTCAGTCGTGTCCAACTCTGTGCGACCCATAGATGGCAGCCCACCAGGCTCCCCCGTCCCTGGGATTCTCCAGGCAAGAACACTGGAGTGGGTTGCCATTTCCTTCTCCAGTGCATGAAAGTGAAAAGTGAAAGTGAAGTCGCTCAGTCATGTCCGACTCTTAGCGACCCCATGGACTGCAGCCCACCAGGCTTCTCTGTCCATGGGGTTTTCCAGGCAAGAGTATTGGAGTAGGTTGCCATTGCCTTCTCCGATCAATATCACTAATCGCTCTTATATAATTTTCAACATTTATTTTACTTCCTTAGCTGTTCTGGTTCATTATTATGGTAAACAATAATATTCAAATTTGTTAGATAAATATTATTTAAAAGAGCAACTTTTATCTGCTTTGAAGTTTTATATTGTTTCCAAACTTTGTGTGTAGACTTTCAAATCAGCTAATACATTTGATTTCTAGGTGTCCATGTATTTTGGCAGAATTTTGGTAGTTTCTTCTAATGTTTCTCTGTTTCATCTTGAAAATGGCTAATGAAAAAAATCATTAATTTAATGTGGTAGGTATCTATCAATAAGACATCTCCATCTGCCATTTCAAGCATTATTATGAAAAGCTTCTAAATTCGGGGTTGGTGCCGCAGTTCTGAAGAAGTCTCATCTGTTGTCACTTTAGGTATTACTGGTGCCCTTTTCTTTTCTCTTTTTGGGTCTCTGATTGTATACCTGTTAGACCTTTCTCACTGTATCCTCAATGCCTGTCTTTATTTTCCATCGTCTTGTTTCACTGTGCAACATTCTGGATAATAGTGTCCAGTCTGCCTTCTAGCTCACTGAATCTCATTTCACTTCCTTCTAATTTATTGTTAAACTCCTCAATTGGTTCATAATTTCAGTTAGTTTTTTTATTTCTAGAAATTCCATTTGATTCTTTTTAAAATTGACAGCATTATAAGGAAGTTATAAAGTATTATAAATAAGTTTATGACTTCTTGTTCGCTGAAAATATTTTCAAGCTCCAAATAAAACTTTAATATGGTAAACATATAGTCTAGATGTAACAATTACAGTATCTGAGATCTTTGTGGGTTTGTCTTTGTTTACAATAGTTTCTTATACTCCTCACTCATGACTAGGTGGTAGTCGTTAGATTTTAAAACTTGTTGGAATAATATGAGGCCTCGGATGATCCATCAGAGATTTTGTATATTTCTAAAGATGCCTGGGGCACTTATCACTCCAGGACTCATGTAATCTAAGTTCAGGAGTTGAAGCTTCCTGGAGAATTTTGGTGATGTAAGTTAAACCTAAACCTAAACACCTTGTTTATTTCTGGTTCACCCTTACCCTAAATATACTTAGAGGCCCGGTGTCTTCATTATGGTTTAATAAATTTCCAATTTTGCTTAGGTGCAGTGCTTTGAATTGTGTTCATCAGGAAGTTTGAAGCTGCCGAAGCCACAGCTCAATTTCCCATTGGGTTCTCAGTTCAGTTCAGTCACTCAGTCATGTCCAACTCTTTGTTACCCCATGGACTACCGCACGCCAGGCCTCCCTGTCCATTACCAACTCCCAGAGTTTACTCAAACTCATGTCCATTGAGTCGGTGATGTCATCCAACCATCTTATCCTCTGTCATCTCCATTTCCTTCTGCCTCCAATCTTTCCCAGCATTAGGATCTTTTCAAATGGTCAGCTCTGCGCATCAGGTGGCCAAAGTATTGGAGTTTCAGCTTCAACATCAGTCCTTCCAATGAATATTCAGGACTAATTTCATTTAAAATGGACTGGTTGGATTTCCTTGCAGTCCAAGGGACTCTCAAGAGTCTTCTCCAACACCACAGTTCAAAAGCATCAATTCTTCGGCGTTCAGCTTTCTTTATAGTCCAGCTCTCACATCCATTCATGATTACTGGAAAAACCATAGCTTTGACTAGACGGACTTTTGTTGAAAAGTAATGTCTCTGCTTTTTAATATTCTGTCTAGGTTGGTCAAAACTTTCCTTCCAAGGAGTAAGCGTCTTTCAATTTCATGGCTGCAGTCACCATCTGCAGTGATTTTGGAGCCCCCAAAAATAAAGCATGCCACTGTCTTCACTGTTTTCCCATCTATTTGCCATGAAGTGATGGGACCGGATGCCATGATCTTAGTTTTCTGAATGTTGAGTTTTAAGCCAACTTTTTCACTCTCCCTTTCACTTTCATCAAGAGGCTCTTTAGTTCTTCTTCACTTTCTCCCATAAGGGTGGTGTCATCTGCATATCTGAGGTTATTGATATTTCTCCAGGTATTCTTGAGTCCAGGTGGTACTTCATCCAGCCCAATGTTTCTCATGATGTACTCTGCATATAAGTTAAATAAGCAGGGTGACAATATACAGCTTTGACGTACTCCTTTCCCAATTTGGAACCAGTATGTTGTTCCATGTCCAGTTCTTACTGTTGCTTCCTGACCTGCGTACAGATTTCTCAAGAGTCAGGTTAGGTGGCCTGGTATTCCCATCTCTTTCAGAATTTTCCACAGTTTGTTGTCACCCACATAGTCAAAGGCTTTGGCATAGTCAATAAAGCAGAAATAGATGTTTTTCTGGAACTCTCTTGCTTTTTCAGTAATCCAGCGGATGTTGGCGATTTGATCTCTGGTTCCTCTCCCTTTTCGAAAACCAGCTTGAACATCTGGAAGTTCACAGTTCATGTATTGTTGAAGCCTGGCTTGGAGAATTTGAGCATCACTTTACTAGCATGTGAGAGGAATGCAACTGTATGGTAGTTTGAGTATTCTTTGGCATTGCCTTTCTTTGGGATTGGAATGAAAACTGACCTTTTCCAGTCCTGTGGCCTCTGCTGAGTTTTCCAAATTTGCTGTCATATTGAGTGCAGCACTTTCACAGCATCACCTTTCAGGATTTGGAATAGCTCAACTGGAACTCCACCACCTCCATTAGCTTTGTTCGTAGTGATGCTTTCTAAGGCACACTTGACTTCACATTCGAGGATGTCTGGCTCTAGTTGCGTGATCACACCATCGTGATTGTTTAGGTCGTGAAGATCTTTTTTGTATAGTTCTTTTGTGTATTCTTGCCACCTCTTCTTAATATCTTCTGCTTCTGTTAAGTCCATGCCATTTCTGGCCTTTATTGAGCCCATCTTTGCATGAAATGTTCCCTTAGTTCAGTCGCTCAGTTGTGTCCAACTCTTTGTGACCCCATGGACTGGAGCACACCAGGCCTCCCTGTCATCATCAACTCCTGGAGCTTACCCAAACTCATGTCCTTTGAGTCAGTGATGCCATCCAACCATCTCAGTGCTGTTGTCCCCTTCTCCTTCCACCTTCAATCTTTCCCAGCATCAGGGTCTTTTCCAGTGTGTCAGCTCTTCACATCAGGTGGCCAAAGTATTGGAGTTTCAGTTTCAACATCAGTCCTTCCAATGAACACCCAGGACTGATCTCCCCTAGGATGGACTGGTTGGATCTCCTTGCAGTCCAAGGGACTCTCAAGAGTCTTCTCCAGCACCACAGTTCAAAAGCATCAATTCTTCAGTGCTCAGCTTTCTTCACAGTCCAACTCTCACATCCATACATGACCACTGGAAAAACCATAGCCTTGACTGGACGGACCTTTGTTGGCAAAGTAATGTCTCTGCTTTTTAATATGCTATCTAGGTTGGTCATAACTTTTCTTCCAAGGAACAAGCATCTTTCAATTTCATGGCTGCAGTCACCATCTGCAGTGATTTTGGAGCCCCTAAAAACAAAGTCAGCCACTGTTTGCCCATCTATTTGCCATGAAGTGATGGGACCAGATGCCATGATCTTCGTTTTCTGAATGTTGAGCTTTAAGCCAACTTTTTCAGTTGGCTCCTCTTTCACTTTCATCAAGAGGCTCTTTACTTCTTCTTCATCTTCTGCCATAAGGGTGGTGTCATCTGCATGTGTTCCCTTGGTATCTCTAATTTTCTTGAAGAGATCTCTAGTCTTTCCCATTCTGTTGTTTTCCTCTGTTTCTTTGCACTGATCACTGATGAAGGCTTTCTTTTCTCTCCTTGCTGTTCTTCTAAAGTCTGCATTCAAATTGGTATATCTTTCCTTTTCTCCTTTGCTTTTCACTTCTCTTCTCACTGCAATTTGTAAGGCCTCCTCACACAGCCATTTTGCTTTTTTGCATTTCTTTTTCTTGGGAATGGTCTTGATTCCTGTGTCCTGTACAATGTCATGAACCTCTGTCCATAGTTCTTCAGGCACTCTGTCTGTCAAATCTAATCCTTAGAATCTATTTCTCAGTTCCACTGTATAATTGTAAGGGATTTGATTTAGGTCATACCTGAATGATCTAGTGATTTTCCCTACTTTATTCAATTTAAGTCTGATTTTGCCAATAAGGAATTCATGATCTAAGCCATGAATACAGCTCCCAGTATTGTTTTTGCTAACTGTATAGAGCTTCCCCATCTTTGGCTGCAAAGAATATAATCAGTCTGATTTCAATGTTGACCGTCCGGTGATATCCAGGTGTTGAGTCTTCTCTTGTATTGTTGGAAGAGGGTGTTTGCCAAGACCAGTGCTTATGAACTGGCAAATGCCCTCAAGGCAAAAGCTAACTGTGAATGCTGAGTTTATTTACCTCTATATTTTGCCATACAGATTTTGGTTCAGTAGTTCTTTGATATTGTATTAGTTCTTCAGTCTTTAAGAAATTAAAAAAAAAAAAAACTAGCTATTTTTAAAGGCTTTCAGTTTTGATCCAAATTTAGCTTGCAATTACTGGAAGCAGAAACCAGCATCTTCTTGATTTTTTAATTGATTTTTATTTATGTATCTTACTTTATCAAATCTTGTTGAAAACAGTATTGATTTATTATTTAATAATCAGCTAAATGTGAGTACATATAGATCTACCTTGATCTTTTATTAGTTTTTCTTAGTTTTAAAAATTCATTTTATTTTCTATCCTGTAGGACTAATGGAAAAAAAACCTGACAACTTGAAATCCATTTTTAAATTAATACAAATTATGCTTTATATTTCTCTTGGATCTTGCCACACAATACTTAGTATACTATGTCTAGCAAATACGAAAATTTTTAATACTGATTTATTTGGGGTTTTATAATTTGTTTCTGGGTTAGGCTTTTTAATTTTGTTTTTAAATGAAACATTTATTCATTGCTTCCTGTGTAGTATGCACTGTGTCATTTGCTCTTAAATTTGTTGTCTAATGTAATCCTTACTGCTCAGTGGTAGATAGTATCCATTATTTTTATAGAACAGAAAGTTTGTAATCAAATGTTTGAGCCTTTGACTGTAGCAAAGGTTTGGTAAGGAAATTTACAAGTTTGATGTGAGTAGGATCCACCATTGGAATGTATTTATATTCCCCATCTTGTCTAGGTTGAGGACTTTTTTAGCTCAACCAGTTTAAACAACATGACTTTTCTAATTGTTGCAAAACACATCTTAAGTTGACTTGTATTTTGGGATATTTTTCCTCTTTCCCTAAATTATTGTAGGTACTTGAATATTTTTACTTGAAAAGTCCACAGATTGCAAAGGAAAATACATGAACAGAAAATATTATCACTTTAATTCAGCAGTATAATCGCTTTTAGCTCTGAAAACAAGGTGTCCTTCAAGTAAATTAATTGGAACTTGGCAGCTGTGCTATAATATGGACTTTATTGTTCCTTATTTTTTTATTTTATGTCTATATTATGACTGTATTTTATGTCTTATTTCCTTATTTTATGTCTATAATGCAGAAACAGATGATATGAAGTATCAAAATTTTAAAGGTCTGTATGCGACACATAATGAAATTTTAAACACTTCAGTCTAACCTTAAATTTGCAATTGATATTTTTATTGTTTGAGTAATAATAAGCCTTTAAAAATATAATTAACATTTCTGTTTTTAGAAATTGTATTTTCCCCCTAGTTTGCTAAAACATTTTCTTATATTAGAAAAAAAAAAAAGAAGATATATTTTCTTTACATTCAGAAGGCAACTTTTCTGGCAGAGGAGTTTATTATATTCACAGTGCTTAGTCATGAGATAAGGGTTTCGTAAAATGATGTGGCATTTTCATTTCAGTAGATGTTTTATTACCATTGATAAGACTGCACACAGGAACCAATGTCCAAGGTTTTGACGTAATCATTTGTGTGATTGTTAACTTGTTGAATGTTATTGCCGGTAGAGGAAATACTCTGGGAAAAATGTTACAGTTACATTTTATCACAATATAAATTTGGTTGTAAACGTCACTGGAGCAGTTTGGTGGATGGAGGTGTAATTTTAGATTAAAATATTAACTTGTTTTCTAGTTGTAAGTAATGATGTGACATATTTTTGCTCTGAAAGCATAGACTGCTGCTGCTAAGTCGCTTCAGTCGTGTCCAACTCTGTGCGACCCCATAGACAGCAGCCCACCAGGCTCCCCCGTCCCTGGGATTCTCCAGGCAAGAACACTGGAGTGGGTTGCCATTGCCTTCTCCAATGCATGAAAGTGAAAAGTGAAAGTGAAGTTGCTCAGTCGTCTCCGACTTTTAGCGACCCCATGGACTGCAGCCTACCAGGCTCCTCCGTCCATGGGATTTTCCAGGCAAGAGTACTGGAGCGGGGTGCCACTGCCCTCACAAAAATATTTTCAGAAAAAAAAATTTTTGATAGCTTATTTAGAAAACATTACCAAAAATTGTTATTTTATGATTTTTTTCTTTTTTCTTTTTTTATAGATTGCCTGTTAACATCTTCTACTTATTTTTTTATTTACCTGTCTTTTCTTTATCTGCATTTAGGACCTGATTTTTGTTATCAATTTCACATGCAAACAGTGACAAATATCTTAGTGTTCCTTGCATATATAAGGTGTAGGATTGATATTGCTATTCATATATGTGTAAATCTGCTTGGTCCTTTTGAAAGCACAGAATGGAGAGGATAAAAGTGAGGAAAGCTAGGTAATGAAAACCCTTGACACTCATCTGTCAAGACACATGCACAGAAACCAAGACTAAAAAAAAAAAACTAGGACAGAAACTGTTCAAATTTTGACTTGACTTTGTGTTATTCATGTCTAGCACAGATGGTAAATTGTGTGCTGGCTGCTAAAGCTCCCACCTGGAAGAGACCCATGTCATTTCATCTGTTTAATTATGGTCATATAGTCATAAAGAGTCAGACACGACTGAGCAACTGAACTGAACTGAACTGAAAGAAGTTCAGTCTTGTTGTGTTCACAAAATAAGAATCAGCAGTATTGAGTGGGCAGCCCTGATGACTTACCATGTTATTCTAAATGTATTTTCTTCATGGCTATAGTAATTGTATTTCCTATTTACTGTATACTTAAAGCAATAGTTAATTCTGAATATTGAACATAAATTTATACCAAGAAAAATAGATATTTATCTCAAACTTTTACATTCATTTTTATATATAATTTACTGTTTCTCGGTAATGTTTCTTAGATTTATTTCAGTTTTGGTACTTATCATCCCACTTTAGGGGCAGCTTTGTTGTTGTTTAGTCACTAAGTTATGTCCAACTCTTGTGAGATTGCATGGACTATAGCCCGCCAGGCTTCTCTGTCCATGGGATTTTCCAGGCAAGCATACTGGAGTGGGGCATACTGGAGTGGGTTGCCATTTCCTTCTCAAAGGGATCTTCCCAGCCCAGAAACTGAACCGGGGTCTCCTGCATTGCAGGCAGATTCTTTACCACTGAGCTACCTGGGAAGCCCAGGGGCAACTTAAATAGCCTCCTAATTGGTATTTCTGACTGCACCATTTCTGTGCTTTAGTCAGTCCTATGTGCTGTTACCTGTGGAACACACTTCCTTTTGTCTATTAGGTGAAATCCTAAACTCTCAGTAGTTTGATCTCCCTAATGTCTAACTTTTATTTCATTTATACAATTTCAGTGATATTCTTCAGATACATAATCATTTCTACCTCTTTGTTTTTCCTTTTGTTATTCTTCAGTTTGGAATATCCTCTCCTCCCCTCATGGTGCATTCACATTTTGCTGTCAAGGGCCAAATTAATAGTTTGTTAACTTCCCTATTTTATTACAGCCCACAAGAGTGCTTTTTGTTCATAGGCTATGATTTTGGGTAGGTGATTATCTTGTTCAGCACATTTTTATACATGTCATGTGTTGTTCTCTTCATTCTCGCATCATTTAATATATGAAAGTCTTCATTTTACTGTAAGCTGCTTGACTACTATAGTATTTTTTACTTCCTTCATAATTCTTTCATGTTACATTTATCAAGTTTTTTATTGAATTAGTGTATTTGATATAGAATGGTCATTTATGCATTTATAAAGCTTAACTAAAACATATCATTTGTGAAGTAATTAATATATTAATCCATTTATACTGCAGAAAGTTTGAAGCATGACTTCAAGCCTGAAAATCTTGGTCCAAATAATACCTCAATGACTTGTCCAAGCTAATATGGCTATTAAGTCGCTTGGAAATCTTTGAGGTTCAGTTTCCTCTGTCATTGAGATGATATCTAGCTAATTAGCAAGATGACTATGAGAATTAAAACAAGATAATGAATATGAAAGGACTTAATTAACATGCTGCCATTTGATAGTTCTGATGCTTACCAAATATTTAGTCACTAAGTCTTGTTCAACTCTTCTGTGACCCCGTGGACTATAGCCCACCAGGCTCCTCTGTCCATGGGATTTCCCAGGCAAGAATACTGGAGTGGATTACCATTTCCTTCCCCAGAGTATTTTCTCCACCCAGGGATCAAACCCGTGTCTCCTGCATTACAGGAGGATTCTTTACCACTTAGTCGTCCAGGAACCCTCTTACCAAAAGTTACGTTTACCTAAATTGGGAATACTTCCTGTGTTGTGTTATAAGCACCATGATTTCTAAGATACTCATTTGATTGATTTTAAAACAAATAAGTGTAAGTACTATTTTTCTTTAAACATTTATTCTTTTAATAAAATATACATAAACATGTGTTCCTATGTGTTATGATAAAACATTAAAATGATTATTTCAATGTGAAAAAAAAATCTGGAGTCTTATTGAGATAAAGAAAGAGAAGTTGCTCAGTCATGTCCGACTCTTTGCGACCACATGGACTGATTGAACCCAGGTCTCCCACATTGCAGGCAGACACTTTACCATCTGAGCCACCAGGGAAGCTCAGGGGAGACAGTAAATGAGAGTAGGGGATGTGGAAAGAATGAATGTAAACTGCCTTTCTGGTAGCTAACGAAGAGAGAGAGAAGAGATACAGGATACTGTCTAAATAGGATGTCAAGTATAGTAATGAACTAACTGTTCATTTTAACAGTTAGTCTTTTAACTCTGCTCTGTTTAAAAAAAATGAATTATGTTAATCTGGAGTTTGCCTCACATGCCTCAAAAAGATTACCCAAGTAGTGAATATAATTATTTCAGATGCTTTGTAATTAGAAATTCTAATCCATCTTCTTCAGAAGTCTCTTTTTGAACCTTGGTAATGATATACTTATGTCACCAGATATATTTTCACAAAAATTAATTTGAAATAAAAACCAACCATATTTCATGTTTTATGACACTTTTTTCCCCACATATTAGGATTTCTGAAATTGGTATGCATCCTCATATTGATGGTGTCTTAGATCTAATAAAATATAGTAACTTGTTACTTACCTATTTTAGTAGTCTTATCTTAGTTTGAACTGTATTCAGTTTGTATTCAGGAATATCCAGTGATACTAGAAGTCCTGGGAAAAGTGAACGGTGTAAAAATAACATTTAAAATTTACTCTCATATTTCATAGCTTTCAAAAAGTAAAAATTTTTATTTAAATATACTCTATTTCAGCATTTTCTCACCAGAATAGGTTAATTTTATATGTTAATGGTCTGTGCTAAAGAATGTTAGAAGGATGATTGCTGATGCAAGTGAAGCATAAGATGTAAAGAATTAATATATTTTTCATTATATCCTTTCATTATACTTTGTACACACATATAGGTGACATATTCATTACTGGGAAGAACAGTGCTAAAATTTTATTTTCATGTGGAAACCCTTCCCACATTCCAGTGTTATAGCAGTAAGTCCACGAATACACAGAAGTAAATCCATTTGTGCCAGGAAAACTTAATATCTGCTCTTCATGTGTCCCTGTGGAACTGTGCAATTATTAGGACCTTTATTTAGTCCAGAATTTACTGGATCTTAATCTTTGAAGATATTCATTTTTAATATCCATTCAGATTAGATCAGATCAGATCAGTTGCTCAGTCGTGTCCGACTCTTTGCGACCCCATGAATCGCAGCATGCCAGGCCTCCCTGTCCATCACCAACTCCCGGAGTTCACTCAGACTCACGTCCATCGAGTCAGTGATGCCATCCAGCCATCTCATCCTCTGTCGTCCTCTTCTCCTCCTGCCCCCAATCCGTCCCAGCATCAGAGTCTTTTCTAATGAGTCAACTCTTCACATGAGGTGGCCAAAGTACTGGAGTTTCAGCTTTAGCATCATTCCTTCCAAAGAAATCCCAGGGCTGATCTCCTTCAGAATGGACTGCTTGGATCTCATTGCAGTCCAAGGGACTCTCAAGAGTCTTCTCCAACACCACAGTTCAAAAGCATCAATTCTTCGGCGCTCAGCCTTCTTCACAGTCCAACTCTCACATCCATACATGACCACAGGAAAAACCACAGCCTTGACTAGACAGACCTTTGTTGGCAAAGTAATATCTCTGCTTTTGAACATGCTATCTAGGTTGGTCATAACTTTCCTTCCAAGGAGTAAGCGTCTTTTAATTTCATGGCTGCAGTCACCATCTGCAGTGATTTTGGAGCCCAGAAAAATAAAGTCTGACACTGTTTCCACTGTTTCCCCATCTATTTCCCATGAAGTGGTGGGACCGGATGCCATGATCTTTGTTTTCTGAATGTTGAGCTTTAAGCCAACTTTTTCACTCTCCACTTTCACTTTCATCAAGAGGCTTTTGAGTTCCTCTTCACTTTCTGCCATAAGGATGGTGTCATCTGCATATCTGAGATTATTGATATTTCTCCCAGCAATCTTGATTCCAGTTTGTGTTTCTTCCAGTCCAGCGTTTCTCATAATGTACTCTGCATATAAGTTAAATAAACAGGGTGACAATATATAGCCTTGACAAACTCCTTTTCCTATTTGGAACCAGTCTGTTGTTCCTTGTCCAGTTCTAACTGTTGCTTCCTGACCTGCATACAGATTTCTCAAGAGGCAGATCACGTGGTCTGGTGTTCCCATCTCTTGAAGAATTTTCCACAGTTGATTGTGATCCACACAGTCAAAGGCTTTGGCATAGTCAATAAAGCAGAAATAGATGTTTTTCTGGAACTCTCTTGCTTTTTCTATGATCCAGCAGATGTTGGCAATTTGATCTCTGGTTCCTCTGCCTTTTCTAAAACCAGCTTGAACATCTGGAAGTTCACGGTTCACATATTGCTGAAGCCTGGCTTGGAGAATTTTCACCATTACTTTACTAGTGTGTGAGATGAGTGCAATTGTGCGGTAGTTTGAGCATTCTTTGGCATTGCCTTTCTTTGGAATTGGAATGAAAACTGACCTTTTCCAGTCTTGTGGCCACTGCTGAGTTTTCCAAATGTGCTGGCATATTGAGTGCAGCACTTTCACAGCATCATCTTTCAGGATTTGGAATAGCTCAACTGGAATTCTATCACCTCCACTAGCTTTGTTCGTAGTGATGCTTTCTAAGGCCCACTTGACTTCACATTCCAGGATGTCTGGCTCTAGGTCAGTGATCACACATTAGTACTTATTAAAGCTAATAGAAGACATTAAAAATTAATAAAAATCATATAAAACTTCTGTGTATCAAAACTATAATTCATATAGTCTCAGAAAAGCCATGTTTTGCCCAGTGATTATAATTTTGCTTTAAGTATGTTTTAAAATAACATAGATTGATTAAATCTCAGTTTGTTTCCAAGGCAAGGCATTCAGCATCACAGTAATCCAAATCTGTCCTCTAACCACTGATGCCAAAAAAGCTCAAATTGCCCAGTTTTTGTGACAACACCACCTTCTAGAACTAGCACCAAAAAAAGATGTCCTTTTCATCATAGGGGATTGTTATGAAAAAGTAGGAAGTCAAGAGAGTAACAGGCAAGTTTGTCCTTGGAGTGCAAAATGAAGCAGGGAAAAAGCTAACAGAGTGTTGTCAAGAGAACACACTGGTCTCAGCAAACACCCTTTTCCAACAACCCAAGAGATGACTACACATGGACATCACCAGATGGTCAATACTGAAATCAGATTGATTATGTTATTTGTAGCTGAAGACGGAGAAGCTGTACTCAGTCAGCAAAAACAAGACCTGGAGCTGCTGTGACCCAGATCATTGCAAAATTTAGGCTTAAATTGAAGAAAGTAGGGAAAACCACTAGATAATTCAGGTGTGGCCTGAATCAAATCCTTTATGATTATACAGTGGTGGTGACAAATAGATTCAAGGAATTAGTTCTGGTAGACAGTGCCTGAAGACCTAGGGACAGGGGTTCATAACACTGTACAGGAGGCAGTGACCAAAACTCTACAAAAGAAAAAGAAATGCAAGAAGGCAAAGTGGTTGTCTGAGGAGGCCTTCCAAATAGCTGAGAAAAGAAGAGAAGTGAAAGACAGAGGAGAAAAAGAAAGTTATACCCATCTGAATGCAGAGTTCCAGAGAATAGCAAGGAGAGATAAGAAACCCTTTTAAGTGCATAATGCAAAGAAAGAGAGGAAAACAATAGAATGGGAAAGACTAGAGATCTCTCTTAAAAAAATTAGAGGTATCAGGGAACATTTCATGTAAAGATGGGTACAATAAAGGACAGAAACAATAAGGACCAAACAGAAGCAGAAGATATTAAGAAGAGGTGGCAAGAATACACAGAAGAACTATACAAGAAAGATCTTCATGACCCAGATAACTGTGATGGTGTGGTCACTCACCTAGAACCAGACATCCTGGAGTTTGAAGTCAGATGGGCCTTAGGAAGCATTACTACAAAGAAAGCTAATGGAGGTGAGGGAATTCCAGCTGAGCTATTTCAAATCCTGGAAGATGATGCTGTTAAAGTGCTGTACTTAATATATCACCAGATTTGGAAAACTCAGCAGTAGCCACAAGACTGGAAAAGGTCAGTTTCAATTCCAGTCCCAAAGAAGGGCAATGCCAAAGAATGTTCAAACTACCCTACAACTGAGCTCATTTCACGTTAGCAATGCTATGCTCACAGTCCTTCAAGCCAGGCTTCAGTATTATGTGAACTGAGAGCTTCCACATGTACAAGCTGGGTTTTGAAAAGGCAGAGGAACCAGAAATCAAATTGCCAGTACTCTTTGGCTCATGGAGAAAGCAAGGGAGTTCCAGAAAAATATCTACTTCTGCTTCATTAAAACTAAAGCTTGTGACTCTGTGGATCACAACAAACTATGGAAAGTTCTTAGAGAGATGAGAGTAACAGATCATTTTACTTGTCTCCTGAGAAACCTGTGTGGGTCAAGAAGCAACAGTCAGGACAGACATGGAACAACTGACATTCATATTTTGGAAAGGAGTATGACAAGGCTGTATATTGTCACCCTGCTTATTTACCTTCTGTGCAGAGTACATCATGCAGAAGGCCAGGCTGGATGAAACACAAGCTAGAATCAAGATTGCTGAGAGAAATATCAACCTCAGATATGCAGATGATACTACTGTCATGGCAGAAAGTGAAGAGGAACAAATGACCCTCTTGATGAGGGTGAAAGAGGAGAGCGAAAACACTGGCTTGAAACTTATTATTTAAAAAGTTAAGATCATGGTATCTGGTCTCATGACTTTATGGCAAATAGAAGAGGAAGAAGTGGAAGTAATGACAAATTTTATTTTCTTGGGCTCCAAAGTCACTGCAGGCAGTGATTGCAGCCCGGAAAACAAAAGATGCTTGCTCCTTGGAAAGAAAGCTATGACAAACGTAGACAGAATATTAGAAAGCAGTGACATCATTTTGCTGACAGATGTCTGTGTAGTCAAAGCTATGGTTTTTTCAGTTGTCATGTCTGGATATGAGAACTGGACCATAAAGAAGACTAAGTGCCGAAGAATTGATGCTTTCAAATTGTGGTGCTGGAGAAGACTCTTGATAGTTCCTTGGAAGCAAGGAGATCAAACCAGTCAATCCGAAAGAAAATCAACCCTGAATATTTGTTGGAAGGACTTGCTCAAACCGAAGCTCCAATACTTTGGCCACCTGATGCAAAGAGCCGACTCATAGGAAAAGACCCTGACGCTGGGTAAGACTGAAGGCAAAAGGAGAAGGTGATGGCAGAGGACTAAATGGTTAGATAGCATCACCAACTCAATGGACATGAATTTGAGCAAACTCTGGGAGTTGGTGGAGGACAGAGGAGCCTGGTGTACTGCTGTCCATGGTTTTTCAAAGAGTTGGACATGACCTAGTGACTGAAGAAAAACAACAAAGGCCCCTTTGTATCCTCCCAAATCATACTCACTTTTCCTTCTTTCTTTCCCAAAGGCAACCAGTCTCATAATTTGTGTGCATATTTCCTGCCCATGTTAAATTTTATATATATATATAATATAAAATTATCTATCCACATGTATATACATACAATCATCCATCCATTCATCCATCTGTACACATCATATAGTAAAATTTGGCATAATTTTAATTCCATTTTTTAAATTGAGATCTGATTTACAAAGTGAAATACACAGATCTTAAAGTGTAAATTTGAATTATGATTAATGTATATACAAGTGTAGCTCACATCCCTTTCAAGTGGAGAATATTTTTCCATTACCGTTGGAAGTTCCTTAAAGCACTTTCTGAGACAATCTCCTGAGCCCTAGAGGTACCCACTCTTGTTTTTTCTTCTCTATGCTGGTTTAGTGTTTTTGGTTAGTACCTCATACATTATAAATTCTTAATATCTAAATTCTTTTTAGAATTTTTTTTATTTTGCATTTGTGTCTGAATTCTTTAACTCAGCTTAACAGTTTTTAGATACATTCATGTTAAAATTTATTTTGGGGGGCTCAAAATCACTGCAGATGGTGATTGCAGCCATGAAATTAAAAGATGCTTACTCCTTGGAAAGAAAGTTATGACCAACCTAGATAGCATATTGAAAAGCAGAGATATTACTTTGCCAACAGAGGTCCATCTAGTCAAGGTTATGGTTTTTCCAGTAGTCATGTATGGATGTGAGAGCTGGACTATGAAGAAAGCTGAGCGCCGAAGAATTGATGCTTTTAAACTGTGATGCTGGAGAAGACTCTTGAGAGTCCCTTGGACTGCAAGGAGATCCAACCAGTCCCTCCTAAAGGAGACCAGTCCTGGGTGTTCATTGGAAAGACTGATGCTGAGGCTGAAACTCCAAGACTTTAGCTATCTCATGTGAAGAGTTGACTCACTGGAAAAGACTCTGATGCTGGGAGGGATTTGGGGCAGGAGGAGAAGGGGACAATAGAGGATGAGATGGCTGGATGGCATCTCCAACTCGATGCACATGAGTTTGGGTGAACTCTAGGAGTTGGTGATGGACAGGGAGGCGTGGCGTGCTGTGGTTCATGGGGTCACAAAGAGCCAGACACGACTGAGCAACTGAACTGAACTGAACAACAGTTCATATGTTTTTATTGCTGAGAAATACTTTATATATCCACTTTTTTTATTCTCCTAGGTTTTTTTTTTAATGTTTTAAATTGATTTCCAGCCAAATTCCACAGGTGTCAGAGAACATATTTTGTATGGTTTCAGATCTTTGAAATTTGTTGAGACTTTCTTTATGGCCCAGCTTATGAAAGTTTTTGCAAATGTTCCATGTATACTAGCAAATAATGTAATTTGGTAATAGTTGGATATAAATGGTCTATGTGTATTAATTAGGCAACATTTATTAGTTTAATTGCTCAGATCTTCTAAATGACTACTGATATTTTTGCTTGCTTGCTCTACCAGTTACTGTGATTTGTATTTTGTTGAACTTTTGCTTTTATGTTTTTAAGGCCATCATATTTCTGATGCATTAACATTTTTACTCTTATGAAGTGTACTCCTCTGTATGTCTAGGAATTCTTATTATAATATCTAATGCTAGTGTGGTTATGTCAGCTTTCTTTTAGTTAGTGTGTGTATAATGTATCTTCTTCCACTGTTTTGCTTTCAACCTTTCTATGTATTTTTATATAAAGTAAGCAGTATAGTTCATTTTAAATCCAGATTGCTTAATAGTTTACTTTTAACTTTTACTATTTAGTCCATTCACATTTAAGGTACATACTGATATATCTGTTCCATTTAATTTGTGTTATTTTTTCCAAGATTGTTTTTAGATTAATCTTTTTATTTATTGCAGTTTCCTATCTTGCTATCACTCATTCTTCTATTATACTTTGAATGGCTACTCTAGAGATTATAACATGTATTCTCTACTTCTTAGAGTCTATTATAAATGAGTACTTTTGCCAGTTCCTGGACAATGGCAATAATCTTGGAGTATTTTAACTCCATTTGCCCATCCCACCCACCCCTTTGTGCTGTTGTCATGTGTTCCAAATCTATCTATATTTTTAAGCTTCACAATATATTATTATCATCATTTTATTGTTTTCAACTATGTTGTCATTATTATCTACCTTTATTTAGATTTACTCCTGTAATCATCTTTTCTGGTGCTCTTCATGTCATCCCTATATTTTCATGTTTCAATCAGGGGTCATTTTCCTCTGAAAACCTTCTTCAGTTGATTTGCTGGTGACACAGTCTTTTTGTTTGAAAACCTTTTTATTTCACTTTAATTTGGAAAGTTATTTTCATTGAGCATAGATTCCTAGGTTAGGAGTTAGTTTCCTTTTGGTATTTTAAAGCTATTATAGTTGTCTCCTGGCCTCCATTGTTTCTATTGAAAAGCCAGCTAGCTGTTATTCTTATGCTTTGAATGTGTTGACTGTATCCTGTGGTAGATTGTAAGATTTTCTGTTTGTCTCTTGTTTTGGGCACCTTTGCTATGTATGATATCCCTAGGTTTGCTTTCCTTTCAGTTTGTCTAGCTTGAGGTTCATAGAACTTGAATCTGTTGCTTGGTATATTTCATCATATTTTTAGTATTAAGAAACTGCTTTTGTTTCATGCTCCCTCTCCGCTCTTTCTGGGATTTAGACCATTACACCCATATCATGTATGTCTCTTTTCCTTACTTTCCATCTTTTCCCTCTCCCATTTATTACAGTAGTTTCCTGGGTATTTTCTCCTGGCCTAGTTTCCAGGTGACTATTCCTCTTCTCCTATAGCTCATCTTCTATTAAACCCGTGTATTACCTTCTCAATTTCAGTAATCCCATTTTCCGTCCAAAATTTCTGCTTTCCTCTATTTTTTCCCTGAAATTCGGGTTTCTAATTAAATTTTTCACTTGTCTTCTATTTCTGAAGCTTATCAATCACACTAATTTTTAAAAGTGTGTTTCTCATAATTTCTGTGGGTCTGTTTTTATCATTTCTTTGTTTTGGTCACTTGGTTGTCTGTTAATATGCCTAATTATTTTTGATTGAATAATGTATGAACATTTGTATAGGTCTGTCTACTTCTAGAAAATACTTAGTTTTTTTCCTGATTGGCAGTTAATCCCTGATTAGATCAGGGTTCTACATTAGTTCATGCCTGGGTATTGGGTTTAGTCTATTTCCCCATACTCCTTCAGTGGTCTTATCTCAAATTTAGGGGTTTACTTGAGTACCCTCTCCCTTTGAGGATCATGAATGCCGTATTTTGTCACCTCAACTTTATGAGTGCTGTGGCTCAGACGGTAAAGTGTCTGCCTGCAGTGCGGGAGACCTGGGTTCAATCCCTGGGTCAAGAAGATCCTCTGGAGAAGGAAATGGCAACCTACTCCAGTACTCTTGCCTGGAAAATCCCATGGACAGAGGAGCCTGGTAGGCTACAGTCCATGGGGTCGCAAAGGGTCAGATATGACTGACTGACTTCTCTAAAAGCCCTTCTCAGCTTTTCACCTTTTAGCAGCTCATTTGTGGTCTGCCTTTCACCCTCCCTACACATATTTTGTGTAGTTTAAGAATCTCAAAATGCCTTGAAGATAAAAGCCCAGCAAAAGATCCCTTCTCTGCAGGGCCACTTTTCTGCTGTTCCCTTTATTCCAGACTGTCTCTAGCTAAAATAAGGCCTACTTATGCCACCCAGGAATTGGCAAATGTCACAAGGGAAAACCTGTCAGAGAATGTAGGACTCCATTCAGTAAATGCTTCTTTTCTCTCCAGGATCCTGACTTTTCATATTTTAGCTGCCTCGATCTACTACAGTGCCTTCAGACATATTTTGTATTTTGTCAGCTTTTATAGCCTTGGTTACTGGAATCATTAATGTCATAAAACCGGAAATGAATGTTCAATTCAGAGACTTTTATGATTTTCAAAATCTCCTTTATCATAGTTATTTCATTAATCTCCCAGCCAAAAGCTGGGACTAAAAATAGTAGATAACACTGATCTTTACAGTAAAAATGTGACAGGAAGATAAACTAGCTGTTTTTTCCTTGGTACAGAGAAGTAATAAAGATACCACTAAGAAGGTATTTTTTTCCTGCTGGCAGACTTGAGCATTTGGTTCTGCTTTTCTTTGGATGCCCTCTAGTGGAGGTTTTATTGAAAAGAAATAACTAGAAAGATGTATAAAAGGCTCTATCATCCACTAAAAAAATTCTGCATAATTTTTATTCTTTTTAACCAACTCTTGATTACTAACAGTTCTGAGGACATTTGGTAGTTGAATTAAAAAACAAACAGTATCACTAGTAAATTCAACTAGGTTTTGTTAAGCAATATGTGCTAAGTACTAGGAGATACAAGATAAAAGACTCAGTCCCTAATTCTACTGTATTTGATAATATAATAGAAGATATTATAATACTGTAGCGATTTACAACATTGTAAGATTAGAGATGTTTAAGAGTGTTTCTGGGAATAGAAATTAGAATTTAACTGAGATGTAGAAGACAAGTAAAAGCTCTCTGAAGATTTATCTTTTGAACTGAGATTTGAAGAATGAGTGGGATTTGGCCGGCTGAAGATGGCAGAATGGAGTATTCACTGTAGAGGACAGTGCATGTACAGACAGAAGGATGCGAGAGCATAATTCATTTCGGCAATTTTAAGTTATATAAGCAGATGATATAAGAGTAGAAAATGAATCAGAATTGAGCAGTGGCTAGATAGAACCTGTAACCTGTGTGATCCATGCTGAAATACATGAATTTCATCCTGAAAGCTATTGAACAACTTTAAGACTGAACATATTAGTATTTTATAAAGGTTATTCTGTCAGCAGCTGAGATGAATTGGGGCCAGGAGGTCCAGCTAAAAGATTTGCTCTTACCAAAGAATTAAAATTAGCAAGTAATTTTGCCTAAATTTGAAGCTTAGTTCCAGTATACCTCCAGATAGTTTTTAAATTTTATTTAAAATTCTGGTCATAAAAGATTCCTATTACATTTTTTAAACAATGTTTAACTTAGGTGAAAAGTCTTCTGTTTTCCCTATAATGTAGTTGGTTGTTATATATTCTTACAGAACTTGTTCCATGTGTTAGCATTTTTCTTTTGTTTTCCTTTGTTATTAACTGGGATTTTATCCTATATACTATATTTCAACTGACTTATTTAAACAGTGTTTCATGGACACTATACCTGCCAGTATGTATAGATATAGTTCTCTTTATAATGACTGCATTATATTTTACTATGTAGATGTGATATCCTTACTTAACCTAATATTTTACTGAAGAACATTTGGGTTATTTTCAGGTTTTTAATATTATAAAAATGCTACAGTGAACAGCTCTGTCAGGTTGGGTAGGTTTTCTATAGAATATATTCCTAAAATGGAATTTCTGACTAAAAGATATATGTATATTTAGAATTGTGATAGACACTGCCAAATTGTCTTCTGACAAATGGAATCACGTTATATTGCCTCCCACAATATTTGAAAGAACCCACATAATGATATCGCTGGATATTGTGATATTCTAAATTTTCCAGTATGATTTGTAAGTAATACTTCATTTTCTTTTCAATAATAATTGATTAGTCTTCCACATTTTTGTTAGTGATTTATAGATATTTCTTTTTCTATTAATTGTGTCTGACCTTTTTTGACCATTTTTCTATTTGATGGTCCACATGTGTCTTATTGATTTATAAGACCTTTTTGTATATTGAATCTTTTAGTTTATTAAACATGTGTTGAAGGTGCTATTTCTAGTTTGTTTTTTATTTATTTATATATTTTTTTAATTTTATGCTGTGATTTTTATCTGTCTTTTGAGAAAAACTGTCATAAAGCTAACTTCCAAAATATGTCCTGGACTCAGAGTTTAACAAGTCATTTCTTAAACTTCCAAGGAATATATTACACTAATACAACTTGAATAATTCCAGAGTATAAAAAGAGAGAGAAGCCTTTCAGTTTTTTAATAAAACAGACATAATTCTAATTTTTAAATCCAGTAAAAAAAATTATCCACTCCAACAGACTTTATAAAGCAATCTCAATTATGATTATAAATACAAAAATTCCTTAGTGAAGTATCAGCAAGGTGAATGTTATCTGCACAATGAATAAATAATATATAACGATCAAGTGGGATTCATGTCAGAATTTCTATTTCATAGGAAAATGTCTCAATATCAGGGAAATAAATTCTATAAATATGTCAAGAGCTTTTTAAAAAGGAGGAATTCATTATAATAGATGCCAGAATGGTGTTTTTATAAAACTTAAATTCTGATTCTGATTTTTGTAACCTTAGTAAAATTTGATTAGGTGAATAGTTCTTCAGGGATGCTTATTATAAGCTTTCTGTCTTACAGTGTTTTGGGAACTACAAGGTAATTTAGCCATGTAAGAGAAGAAAACAAGAGATACAAATAATAGTAGAAATAGCTAATAATGACAGAGCATTTATTTTATGCCTAGTACCACTCTGATTATTGAACATTATTATTTCATTACCACAGATTATGATAATATCACAAATAGGTACCACAAATATAGAAACTATTTTTTATACTGTGTAAAGTTGTAGCAACTGAGACAGTGACAGTTTAAGATACTTGCCTAAGGTTATATGGCCAATAAATACTGAAAACTAGATTTTAACTTTGGCAGATTGACTTTACTTTTAGATATACTATACTCTAAACTAGGATTTTTGCAGTCCTTTAAAGTGTGATTGGAACCGAGCCATGCTCATTCCTTTATGTATTGTCTGTGACCACTTTTGCTCTCAGTAGCAGTTGAGTGGTTTTGACACAGCCCTATATGCCCCATTAAGCCTAAAATAATTTACTCTCATACCCTTTACAGGAAAAAATTGCCAGCTACTGTTCTAAGCCATTGAACTATCTTACCTTTGATCAGACTATGAAGGTTTTTTTTTATTAGGAAAGAGGAGACACATTTATAGTTTAGATTATATGAATATATACTTGGTAAACCCAAGCATGAACTCAGAAACTATTAGAAATAGTAATCATAAAGTCAGATAGTTTTCTTTTACCTAATATGTAAAATTCAGTCAGCTTCCAATTTGCAAATAGAGCCAGCTTTAGAAGAATTGGAGAATAGATCAAAGTCTCAAAAGCAAAAAAAAAACAACCCATAAATATCTGAAGGTAAATGTAAAAAAATGTGAGGGGTCCAAATGAGAGAAGTTTAAAACTATACTGACTAAAACAAAAAGAGATTGAATAAACAGCCATGCCATTTCCTTGGCTGGGTGATTCAGCATTAAAAAAGACATTTTTTAAATCTAAATTAGTTTGTAAAATTAAATATCTTATTCAGAGTGCCAGGGGAATTGTTTTAACTTGATGAAATGATTCTAAAAATTCTGAAAGAAAAACATGACCAATAAAAGACCAGGAATTTTCTGAAAACTAATTTTATGACTTCAAGATGTTAAACTGAACATATGTTAAAGTTTTGCCCTTCCACAGCAAACTTTAGACATCCGTAAAGTTTTAATAAACTTCTGTTTGAAACAAGAAAGGGAGTTATCTCTGGAATGGAAAAGGAGTCACTCCCTAAAGAAAGAAACAAATGGGAACCCTCTCTGTTAATCCCTAAGAACTGCATTACTGATAGTTCAGGCCAGGGTTGTTGGCTTGAGATTTCCATGCTGAAGGGGTCTTTTTAGGCCAAAAGATGGGTGTGCTCAGTTGCTCAGTCATGTTTGACCCTATGGACTATAGCCTGCCAGGTTCCTCTGTCCATGGAATTTTCCAGGCACATATACTAGAGTGGGTTGCCATTTCCTACTCCAGGGAATCTTGCTGACCCAGGGATTAACCTGCATCCCTTGCATCTGCTGCATTGGTGTCTCTTGCATCTCCTGCATTGGCACGCAGATTCTTTACCACTGTGCCACCCAGAAGTCCAAGAAGATCGTAACCACAAAGTATCAAAACCTAGAGAATATAAGCATTGCAAAACAAGGGCAACAAATCTAACAAAGGATTAACTTAGATTAGATACAGTGGAAAAAACAAAAGAATCTAAAAAGGACTATATTCTTCTGAGGAATAAAAGAGGGATTTTCTTCCACAAAATAACAAACAGGAATTATGAAACAAATAGAGTGAATTATGAAAAACAAACTTATTGAATATTAGCCTAAATATGTGTGAATAGCAGATGACACTCAGCTGAAGAGCTAATGAGTAGACTGGAAGATAGATGTGAGGAAATCTCCAGCATTATACAACACAAAAAGTTACAAAGGAAAAGGTAAGAGACATGGAGAACCTCACCAGAAGTTACAACATCTGCCCTAATAAGGGAGAAGGCAATAGCACCCCACTCCAGTACTCTTGCCTGGAAAATCCCATGAATGGAGGAGCCTGGTAGGCTGCAGTCCATGGGGTCACTAAGAGTCGGACATGACTGAGCGACTTCACTTTCACTTTTCACTTTCACGCATTGGACAAGGCAATGGCAACCCACTCCAGTGTTCTTGCCTGGAGAATCCAAGGGATGGGGGAGCCTGGTGGGCTGCCGTCTATGGGGTTGCACAGAGTCAGACACGACTGAAGCGACTTAGCAGCAGCCCTAATAAGAGTTCCAGAAGGAGGAAATGGAAGCTGAACTATATTTGAAGTAGTCATGGCCAAGAACGTTCCCAAACTGAACACACAAATCCTTAGGATTAAAAGATCTACCAGGTGCAAACTAAAATTTATACACATAATGATGAAGATATATAACTTATATTTTAACTTAAAATATATAGACACATCATGGCTTCCCAGATGGTACAGTAGTAAAGAACCTGCCAAATTCAGACTTAAATTGAAGAAAGTAGGGAAAACCACTAGACCATTCAGGTATGACCTCAATCAAATCCCTTATGATTATACAGTGGAAGTGAGAAATAGATTTAAGGGACTAGATCTGATAGACAGAGTGCCTGATGAACTATGGAATGAGGTTTGTGACATTGTACAGGAGACAGGGATCAAGACCATCCCCATGAAAAAGAAATGCAAAAAAGCAAAATGGCTGTCTGGGGAGGCCTTACAAATAGCTGTGAAAAGAAGAGAAGCGAAAAGCAAAGGAGAAAAGGAAAGATATAAGCATCTGAATGCAGAGTTCCAAAGAATAGCAAGAACAGATAAGAAAGCCTTCTTCAGTGATCAATGCAAAGAAATAGAGGAAAACAACAGAATGGGAAAGACTAGAGATCTCTTCAAGAAAATCGGAGATACCAAAGGAACATTTCATGCAAAGATGGGCTCGATAAAGGACAGAAATGGTATGGACCTAACAGAAGCAGAAGATATTAAGAAGAGATGGCAAGAATACACAGAAGAACTATACAAAAAAGAGCTTCACGACCCAGATAATCACGATGGTGTGATCACTGACCTAGAGCCAGACATCCTGGAATATGAAGTCAAGTGGGCCTTAGAAAGCATCACTATGAACAAAGCTAGTGGAGGTGATGGAATTCCAGTTGAGCTATTCCAAATCCTGAAAGATGATGCTGTGAAAGTGTTGCACTCAATATGCCAGCACATTTGGAAAACTCAGCAGTGGCCACAGGACTGGAAAAGGTCAGTTTTCATTCCAATCCCAAAGAAAGGCAATGCCAAAGAATGCTCAAACTACCGCACAATTGCACTCATCTCACACGCTAGTAAAGTAATGGTGAAAATTCTCCAAGCCAGGCTTCAGCAATATGTGAACCGTGAACTTCCAGATGTTCAAGCTGGTTTTAGAAAAGGCAGAGGAACCAGAGATCAAATTGCCAACATCTGCTGGATCATAGAAAAAGCAAGAGAGTTCCAGAAAAACATCTATTTCTGCTTTATTGACTATGCCAAAGCCTTTGACTGTGTGGATCACAATCAACTGTGGAAAATTCTTCAAGAGATGGGAACACCAGACCACGTGATCTGCCTCTTGAGAAATCTGTATGCAGGTCAGGAAGCAACAGTTAGAACTGGACAAGGAACAACAGACTGGTTCCAAATAGGAAAAGGAGTTTGTCAAGGCTGTATATTGTCACCCTGTTTATTTAACTTATATGCAGAGTACATCATGAGAAATGCTGGACTGGAAGAAACACAAACTGGAATCAAGATTGCTGGGAGAAATATCAATAACCTCAGATATGCAGATGGCACCACCCTTATGGCAGAAAGTGAAAAGGAACTCAAAAGCCTCTTGATGAAAGTGAAAGTGGAGTGTGAAAAAGTTGGCTTAAAGCTCAACATTCAGAAAACGAAGATCATGGCATCTGGTCACCACTTCATGGGAAATAGATGGGGAAACAGTGGAAACAGTGTCAGACTTTATTTTTCTGGGCTCCAAAATCACTGCAGATGGTTACTGCAGCCATGAGACTAAAAAATACTTATTCCTTGGAAGGAAAATTATGACCAACCTAGATAGCATGTTCAAAAGCAGAGACATTACTTTGCCAACAAAGGTTCGTCTAGCCAAGGCTATGGTTTTTCCTGTGTTCATGTATGGATGTGAGAGTTGGACTGTGAAGAAGGCTGAGCGCTGAAGAATTGATGCTTTTGAACTGTGGTGTTGGAGAAGACTCTTGAGAGTCCCTTGGACTGCAAGGAGATCCAACCAGTCCATTCTGAAGGAGATCAGCCCTGGGATTTCTTTGGAAGGACTGATGCTAAAGCTGAAACTCCAGTACTTTGGCCACCTCATGCAAAGAGTTGACTCATTGGAAAAGACTCTGCTTCTGGGAGGGATTGGGGGCAAGAGGAGAAGGGGACGACAGAGGATGAGATGGCTGGATGGCATCACTGACTCGATGGACGTGAGTCTGAGTGAACTCCGGGAGTTGGTGATGGACAGGGAGGCCTGGCATGCTGCGATTCATGGGGTCGCAAAGAGTCGGACACGACTGAGCGACTAATCTGATCTGATCTGACCAAAGCAAGAGATGAAAGAGACATGGCTTTGATCCCTGGATTGGGAAGATCCCTTGGAAGAGGGCATGGCAACCCACTCCAGTATTCTTGTCTGGGAAATCCCTTGGACAAGGAGTCTGGCAGGCTACAGTCCATGGGCTCACAAAGAGTCGGACACAATTGAGCACACACACAGAGACACATTGTAATAAACTTTAAAATATCAAGAATAAAGGCAAAATTCCTAAATGTTATCTATAGACAAGACATTTCACTAAGACAATTCTTATCAAGAAATGACCATCTGACATTAGAATTCTTAGTAACAACTATATATGGGAGAAGACTGATGGTCTGAGGAATAAACTTTGAACTATAATTCTATGTTTAGCCATTCTGTTATTCAAGAGTGAAGGCAAAAATAAAGATATTTTCTTATCTACAAGAACTTAAAGTTATCATCTTAAGCAAAAGTACAAGTGACATTTTGAGTGGGATTATACTGTGTATTACAGGATATTTAGTAACCCTTTCCCTCACTCATTAAATGCCAATAGGTGATTCCAGTCATTTGATAAACTAAAATACCTCCTACATATTTCAAAGAAAAGTGCTACTAGTCAAGAATTGTGTTCAACTGACTCTTAAAAATAAATCTTGAAAGTTAATTACAAAAAGGAAAATAAACTCAGAGGTAGTGAGATATATAATGTTGAACAAAGAAATAAGTAAATATATTGGTAAATCTAAATAACTATTGACCATAAAAAAGAGAGAGAAAAAGTGTATGTGGTATACTAAATTTTCATGATAAGTTTGGAATGTGGGTGGCTGAGAAAAGAATGAAGCAAAATAAAAGTAAACTTCTCCCTTCAGATGAGACCAAAGTTATTCACTTTAGTTGTTGTTAAATGGTAAGGTGAAGGATGTTAGGGAAAAGGTGAAAAGGATTTAAAAGTAATAAGCACAGTAGTTCCCCCCTTATCTGCTGTTTTGCTTTGTGTAGTTTCACTTACCTGTAGTCAACTACAGTCTGAAAATATTAAATGGAAGATTGCAGAAATAAACAATTCATAAGTTTTAAGTTGCATGCCATTCTGTGTAATGTTACTAAATATCTTGCTGTCCCACCCAGGACATGAATCATCCTTGTCCTGCATATCCACACTGTGTATGCTACCTTCCCATTAGTATAGAAAAAAACATAGTATGTAGGGTTTGGTACTGTCCACTGTTCAGGTATCCACTGGGGGTTTTGGAGCATATCCCCTGTGGATAAGGAGGGACTGTTGTACTAGAAGAAAAGAAGGATTGTTAAAAGCTTTCAGATCAAGGGGCAGCAGTGGCGCTAGAGGGTGGATAGAACATACAGAACTTGATTCAGTCCGACAAGACTTAAAAGGAGACTTAAATGCATATATTTATCATGGAAACATGGTAAATAAAAAGTGCAAAAATACAGTGTCAGAAATAAGTTTAACTATATTAATATAAAAGAAGACTAGTTGGTAAAGCTCCCTGGTTATAATATTAACTCATATACGGCTAAAGTGAAGTGAAGTGGAAGTCACTCAGTTGTGTCCGACTCTTTAACAAAGGTAAATTGGCTGTATCGGGTTGTTGTGCTGTGTTTAGTCATGTCTGACTCTTTGCAACCCTATGGACTATAGCCCACCAGGCTCCTCTATCCATGGAATTCTCTAGGCAAGAATACCGGAGTGGGTAGCCATTCCCTTCTCCAGGAATCTTTCCAACCCAGAGATCGAGCCAGGGTCTTCTGCATTGCAGGAAGATTCTTTACCAGCTGAGCGACCAGGGAAGCCCATGGCTAAAAACAAAAGCCAATGAAATCACAGCTAAAATACAATAATACATAAAAGTTGAAAATAAAACGATAAAGAAATATTCATTTAGAAAGTACCTATACCTGGTGGATAACAAGACCATAAAAACCCAGAAACTCTCTGGGATAATAAATTATTTATAGGAACAAAGAGGAAGTGTTCATTTTGATAAAAGCAAAAAAATTAACAGGAACAGTTTTAATATAAATGGCTTTAAAATATATGAAATGAAAATTATAGAACTAGAAAGGAAATAGAAAATCTACAATTATATTTGAGTCTTTAGTATAAATGTATTAAGACAGAAAGTAAAGATATAGGAGATTCAGATAACATTTAACAAGCATGTCTAATTCATATTTATCTAGAATTCTGACTCCAACATAATTTATACAGATTATTTTCAAATACACGTGGATTATTTTTATAGTAGTATCCTAGGCCATATAGGAAGCCTTAATAAATTCCCTTTTAAAAAGTTATATGGAACACTTTCACTAATCAAAATGTAACAAACTTAGAATTTAATAACCAAAAGCCTTCTCAGTGCATCAAAGCAGGTATTTAAATTACATATTTTAATAACTTCTAGATTAAGAAGGAAGTTAAAGATAAATGATAATTGAATAACAGTTATATCACATGATATCAAAACCTGTGTGATTCACACAAAGCAATACTCAAAGGGAACTTAAGAGTTTTAAAATCATTTATTGACAAGTCAGAACTACATAAACAGCATGATATTATTTATATTAAAAAAATTCTTTTTTCCTGCACACATTTATATATGTAAAATTTGTTCTTCTTGTTTGCTGAGATCTGGAAATATACCCAACTCTTATCATTAGTTATCTGTAGTATTCTAAGGGAAAAGTACATATGTGTAAGTTAAGTAATTTTTAAAAATCAATATGTCATTTAAAAAAGAGTAGTATGTAATTTGCCTTGTATTTTTAAATCACAATAATTAAAATGTGTGTTATTAGTGGAAAACTCTGAATTGCTGATCTCTAAAACAGAAAAGAAAATCTGGGATGAAATCCACAAATACATGAAATTATTAAATGATTAATGTGGCATTCAGACTAGTGGGGAGAAAGTGGATCATCATTTTGGTGCTGGGGAGTTAGACAGCTATTTGAAGGAGTAAAAAATGCTGGTTTCCCCATAGCCAATATAATCATACTCATGGTGAAAAACTAAAAGCCTTCCCGCTAAAATTTGGGACAAGACAAAGATGCCTGTTCTCACCTCTTCTATTCAACATAGTACTGGAAGTTCTAGTCACAGAAATCAGACAAGAGATAAAACGTATCCAAATTGGAAGGGAAGAGGTAAAATTGTATTATATGCAGATGATATGATATATAGAGAAAATTATAAAGACTCCACACAAAAACTACCAGAACTGATAACTGAATTCAGCAAGGTAACAGGATACAAGATTAACATACAGAAATTGGTTGCATTCCTCTATACCAGTGATGAACTATCAGAAAGAGAATGTAAAAAAAAATATATATATATATGTTTTAAAATCATATTTCCCAAAATAAAATACTTAGGAATAAACCTAACCAAGGAGATGAAAGACTTATATACTGAGAACTATAAAACATTAATAAAGGAAACTATAGATGATTCAAAGAAATGGAAAGATATCCCATGTTCTTGAATTGGAAGAATTAATATTGTTAAAATGGCCATACTGCCCAAAGCAGTCTACAAATTTAACATGATCCCTATCAAATTACCCATGACATTTTTCACATGATAGAACGAATAATCCTAAAATTCATATGGAATGATTACAAACTCAGAATTACTGAAGCAATGCTGAAGAAGAACAAAAAAGCAGGAGAAGTAACCATCTCAGACTTCAGACAATACTCCAAAGCTGTAGTAATCAAGACTTTATGGCACTGACACAAAAATAGACATATGATCAGTGGGACAGAATAGAGAGCTCAGAAATAAACTCACATACCTTCGGTCAGTTAATTTTCAATAAAGGAGGCAAGACTATACAATGGGAAAAAGACAGTCTTTGGTGTTGGGAAAGTTGGACACCTGCATGTGAATCAGTGGAGTTAGAACACACCCTCACACCATGCACAAACTAAACTCAAAATGGCTTAAAGACTTAAGACATGACACCATAAAACTCCCATAAGAGATCATAGGATAACAAAGCATTCTCTGGTAAGTATAACTCATACTGATGTTTTCTTAGGTCAGTCTCCCAAGACAATGGAAATAAAAACAAAAATAAACAAATGGGACCTAGTCAATTGCACAAGCTTTTGCACAGCAAAGGAAACCATAAACAAAAATGAAAAGACAACCTACAGAGTGGAAGAAAAAATGATCTAAGACTGACAAGGGCTTAATTTCCAAAAATATACAAACAGCTCATATAACTCAACAACAACAAAACAAAAGCAAAAAAACCAATGCAATTGGAAAATGAGCAGAAGACCTAAAGAGACATTTCTCCAAAGAAGTAATATAGATTACCAGTAGGTACATGAAAAGATGCTCAACAGTGCTAATTATTAGAGAAATGCAAGTCAGGATTACACTGAGCTACCACCTCACGCTGGTCAGAATGGCCATCATTAAAAAGTCTGCAAATAACAAATGCCAGAGAGGATGTGGGGAAAACTTACATTCCCTCCTACACTGTTGGTGGAAATGTAAGTTGGTACAGCCACTGTGGAAAAGAGTATGGAGGTTCCTCAGAAAATTAAAAATAGAATTACCATATGAACCAACAAGTTTACTCCTTGGCATATATCCAAACAAAACTCTAGTCCAAAAAGATACATGCACCCCTGTGTTCATAGCAGCACTATTCACAGTAGCCAAAACATGGAAACAGCATAAAGGTCCATCAACAGATGAACGGATAAAGAAGATGTGGTGCATATATACAATGGAATTCTACTTAGCCATAAGAATGAAATAATGCTATTTGTAGTAATATGAATGCAACTAGAGATTATCATATTAAGTGAAACATGTCAGAAAAACAAATACCATATGTTATCACTTCTCTGTGGAATCTGAAGTATGACACAAATGAACCTATCTGTGAAACAAACAAGAATCACAAATGTAGAGAATAGATTGGTGGTTGCCAAGCGAGTGGGGTAGGAGAAGAATAAAAAAAATGCAAGAGGACTGCTTTGGCTGTCCAGTGGGTAAGACCCTACACTTCCAGTGCAGGACACACTGGCTCAATACCTGGTCAAGGAACTAAGATCCCATGTGATACAGTCAAAAAAAATGCAGGGCCATGTGGTATGGCCAAAAAAATGCAGAGCTCCAATCTCATGCCAGAGTAATTTCATATGCCTCAAAATATTTAAAAATTAAAAAATACAAAGTCACACAAATGCTTAATAAAATTACTAGATGAAAATGTGGATGAATATATGTGGGACTGGCAATGGTCTTTATAAACATGACACAGGATATCTGGAAACTTGGCTACCAGAACATCATTCTCTTCCTCTTTTTTTTTTTTTTTTTTAATACAACCACCAATCTTCACAAAATAATTTTAATACTTTGTGCCTGAGCTAACAGCATCTTGCACTGTGACATTCCTATACATACATAATAAGCATTTTATCCAAGTACAAATGTTAAAAGCAGCGTAACTTAAGCAATTGTCTATACAAAGGTAAATAGACACTGTAGGTTATTTTTTTCTTGAATCATTTTTGCTGCATAGTAAATTGCAATTACATGTCAGTATAATCTTACTGATCTATAGAATACACTTTGAACTGTGAGGTATGGCAACTCCCTATGAGAGAGAGCTAACATGTAAACCTGAATATTTTGAGTGATTTTTTTTTTTTTTAGCTGCCATGGATGGGTAAGACAAAAAAAATCCAGCATTCAAAGACCCTAGCAACTTATTTTTCTAATAAATTAAAAAAAAATAAAATCTTTTAGTCATTTTCAGCTATTTCCTATCATTTTCTTATTGGAGCACTGATGAATGGACAAAAATATTGAGGTGAAGCTAAGTCTGTTATGGAATTATGGATTAAACAGTTATTTGAAAAAAAAAAATCCGCCAGGTAACTGCTCATTTACTTTACATCAAGTTGAGATTTTGATATATATCTCTATATATGCATCCCAACTTTATAATTCAAGATTGCAGTTAAATACTTCTAAATTCACTTAAATTACCATGGTAATAAGACAATTAGAAACCTTATATTTTCTTTAAAAGGACATGCTTAACATTTTCTGACATTACTTCTAAACTCAGATGAAGCACAAAATCCTCCCAAAACAAATATACTGTTCTGAAAGTTAAGTGGTTGAAAGTTGGTAGCAAAAGCTATCATGGTTTAACATTTCCACCAGAGTAGATACAAATAAACAAAGGTAACTGCTGTTTATACATCTGATATGAAATTAACACAGAGCAATGGACTGAAATTACAAGGTAAGAATACTGCCATTCTAGTTGAATATTTTCAGTATTTAAGTTTCATACTTTCAAAATGGACAATAAAGCAGTTCTCCTATGTTCTGATGTGATATCATTTTAAATTCTGTGCCCAGATTAATATTTAATGCTTATAATTGGGTGCTGAGTCACTCATATATTATTCAAATATTCTATAAAATAAATCATGATTGGTTAAATGTACTATAATTAGCTATCACAAAACATCAAAGGAAATAGAAGAATTATAGAAACGGAACCAAATAAAAAGAATAGGAAGAGCTACCAGAAGAACCAGTTGAACACTGGATGGAAGAATATACTCAAAACAAACTTGCAGTGTTCTTATATGAAAGAAAAGTTAAACTTTTTGTCCATATTAATTTGTCCTCAAGAAAATGAAGTCCCTTTTTCTAGTGTCTGTGAGAGTCTTTACAGTGCTGGGCAGGCACTTTAGTGACAACATAAAAATTACAGTGATTAAAAGTGGAAAATTACCAAATATAATTCAATAACCAAACCTGTATCCTTGGCCAGACTATTAGAGAAGATATGTATATTTTAAGAAATTAATTTAGAAAATCTTAACTGTCTCATTTTTAAAATCTAAATGGACTATTATGAAGATTCTTTTAAGCAGTTTTTGTGGAAGGAGCATCATAGATTATTAGTTTGCAAAAGAGATCTTTGCTGACCTACCCAATAGTAATCTATATACAGGGAAGCTGTGTTATCTGGCACTTGACCAACTGGAATTTCTGAACACTCAATGCAAATCTTGACTATACTAGACCACCACACCCAATGATATAACACACCAATCATACAACAGAATACAAGACCTCAAGGGACTGACAATATGCTGTTTTTAGGGTGGTAAAATAGGGGAAGGGAAGAGGAATCTGAAGAAAACCACCTGGGTCAACAGAATTAACGCTTAATTAACAAAGCAGTTTTGATTCACTTCCACTCTCCTGTTATGCTGGATAAAAAAACTTACTATATTATTTCACCTTAGGGAGGAAAGCAAAGTAGGTAAGTTGGTATAATAGGTTACTTTATGGGGTACCTCTTAGTACCAAAGGAAGGTATGGAAATCACTCTCATCAGTAAAGCACCTCAAGAGAGGACTGAGAAAAATGAAATACAAAGGAGTTTCATTCGTGCTACCCTAAATCATCAACTATAAAAAGTTAAAACACTCCTCTCCTCCCCAACATCATACTTAAAGTAGTAAAAATGTTTTTTTAAGAACAATTTTTATATGTATAAATAAAAACATGGAGAACCTAGGATCCATAAAGTGACTTTGCTAATGCAAATTATGGGGGAAATTTGGATTAACTCAATGTAAAGAAAGAACTGATTACAACACTAATTTGTATACACTGAAGTCTTCCACAATCACTTTTCTACAAAAAATGCATCCTCAAAGAAAAGTTACTGTCTGAGCCAGAACAATCTCTTCCTCTTTGTTCTGAACTCCAAACTGTGCCTTTCCCAAGCTTTGGGCTGATAAGACTGTAAGGGAGCTGGGTCTGATAAGGACTCAGGCTTGTGTTCCTATCCCTGCAAAACATACAGTGGCATCAGACTTCTTATGAGCACAGCTGAAAACTAGAAAAGAATGAAATCACATTTTCACTTAGATCAAGGTATGCAGCCTAAAGATCTTACTCTCAACCAAGCTGTGCCTCTCGGGGTAGAAAAAAAGATTGTCGAAGATATGCAGGAACTCGGAAAATACATTACCTAAGCATCCTACCTGAGGAAAATGCCTGAAAAAAGACTAGCCAAACCAAAAAGAACCAGAGACCTCATGAAGGCGGAGGATAAAGAGAAAGCATTGAAGAGGGATGAATTTTGGTAAATGTGTATTAGACTGGGAATGTGAATTGTGAGTGCTAAATAAGGATTCTGGAAATGGCAAGACAAAATGCAAGCCAAATTCTAATAATTAGATTATGCCAACAGATTGTAAGAGCTATAGTTTGCAGTGAGTTGGGGGATACCCAGGAGAAGAAAGGGAACGAAGAGTATTCAGGAGGCTTTATTCTGTTTGAATACAAGTAGGGAGAATGTGTCCTGGTGGAGGAGGAAACTATAATCTCATTAGGAGAAACAAGTCTCATCTTGCTTACCTATAAGAGAGTGTTTTGCTAGGGTAATGTTTAACGGCGTTTTAAAAAAAGGAAAAGCAGAATCAGATTTTCAAGGGGAGAAATGTAGTGAATGGTGGTTTTGTTGAACCAACAAAACAGAAGAATATTGTCGGATATATCAGTCATTATGCTAAATGAGGATGGACTGAATTTTTCAACTGAATATTGGCTTAAAAACAAAAGATGGCTAAATGCTATTACAAGAAAATTAGAAGAAAATGGGTATGAACTATCCCATTACAAGTGGAGGTAAACCCATGGAAATCAGGATTATCAATACCAGATATTACTAATATTATATACAATAAACAATAAATTTTATACTATAGTAAAAAAAAAGATCAATGAAAATATAACAAACACAGACCTGTGCACACTATACTACATGACTGCTAAATCCATAAATTGAAACCTATTAAAATTCAAGAAGTAGATCAAAATACAATGATAGCAGGAAATTTGAGTATTTATCTCATTACACAAATCTAATATATGTAAATTGAGTAAGGATATAGATGAGCTGACTAACACAGTAGACATGAGATGATGTAATAGATAAGAAGAAAACTCTGCCTGTATTAAATGTACACATGACACACAACAGAGAAGCAGACCTTTATACTAGTTACCGAATGGTCTGCAGGGTGGTGGATATAGAGACAAGTCAGGACCATCATGGGTTTCCCTTGTGGCTCAGCTGGTAAAGAATCCATCTGCAATGCGGGAGACCTGAGTTCAATCCCTGGGTTGGGAAGATCCCCTGGAGAAGGGAAAGGCTACCCACTCCAGTATTCTGGCCTGGAGATGTCAATGGACTGTATAGTCCATGGGGTCACAACCAGTCAGACATAACTGAGTAACTTTCACTTTCACACTTTCAGGGTCATTACCCTCAAAGAACTGATATTCTGGTTGAGAAAACAGAAGAATTGAACAAATACTGACATGAAAGGTGACCTGATTTAAATAAGCACAGAGTGCTATAAGAACATAGAGGAGAGTAGGGTTGCTATCTAAGATGAGGCAGATCATCAAAAAATTGGGGGGCATGCTGGCTTCTAAGATTAACCCCAGAGGTAGATTATGAATACATTTGTTGAAAAGCAAAAGGACATTTCGACCAGTAGTGCTCTGGAAATAGGCAGAGGAGAAAGACGAATTCATGCCTGCAGAACAACTGAAGTATTTTACTGGGATGGAATAGGATGACAGGTACTGAAAGGTAGAGAGGTAGACAGGGGACTTATGAAGATCCTCTTAGGTGTAACCCTGAAAACTTCAAACTGAATTTATTTGATGAGGTTTACAAATGTAGAGGAAAGATTGGAAGGAGGCCAGTTGTTATTCTTTTGCATGCAGTAATCCATGTAAGAAGTGATGAGGACTTGAAGACAAGGAAGGAGGCGAGTGTAAAGTACAGGTATAAATGATGGGAAGGAGGTAAAACTGGCAGGAAAGTTGGGTTAGCTCCAAGGACCTGAGGAGTCATAGATAAATTCATTCAGGCTTCTGGGTTGGGTCATGCTTGACCTGTGATGCTGTTCATGGAGATAGGTAATAACAGAGAGTACTTTGTGTTGGAGGGAAGATGGAGACTTCAGATTTAGGTATATGTTGGTTTTGAGTTTTGTTGGGAAATGACAGATATGATCTGGAGCACAAGAGCAAAGCCTGGGCTAGAGATACAGATTCAGCAGCCACCAGTGCATTAACAATAGTCATGAGAGTAGGTGAGACCATACAGGTATGTTGTTTAGGTAGTGAAAAGGGAAGAATATTGAGGACAGCAGCCTCTTGAAATACCTACCTTTAAATGCTAGAAAAATAAAAGGAGTCCAAGTAACTGCTGACTTTTGCCAAAGCAGTTATGTATTGGAAGGAGCGGGAAGTAAAGAATTCTTTATATTAAATCTCAGGAAATAAATAAGATGGAAATTAATATTGAAAGTAAAGTTATCAGTAGCACAAATAGTTATAATGTCATTTGATCAAACCAGTTAAAAGTTTTATAACTTCCCTGAGGAGTTTATAAGAAGACCATTTATAAGTTCATAAGAGTTTGTAAGATTGAAGACTTAACTTAGATTTCATTAATCTATGACAGGGAGGAAACAATAGATGTTAGAAGTTTCTGTAGATATAAAACCACTGTAAGAATTGTTCTGTCCCCTCTCAAAATTGTCATGCAACAATATTGATAGTATCAGTAACTCTAATAACTTTCAGAAGCTAAGTAACACACTGAAATATTGAATATTGAAGCTGACACTCCAATACTTTGGCCACATGATGGGAAGAGCTAACTCACTGCAAAAGACCCTCATGCTGGGGAAAATTGAGGGCAAGAGGAGAAGGGGGCAACAGAGGATGAGATGGTTGGATGGCATCACTGACTGAATGGACATGAGTTTGAGCAAACTCAGGGGGATAGTGATGGACAGAAAAGCCTGGGGTGCTGCAATTTGTGGGGTCGTAAAGGGTTGGACACGACTTAGCAACTGAAAAACAAATACACTTTCTAGATAATCTAGACTCCATTATAGGAGTTTGCTATCCCATTCAGTAAATTCAACTTAGAAATTAGAAATCAGTGAAGCTTTATTATAACACATATTCCGTAATGATCTGAAGCATCTTAGTCTGCAAACTATACTAATCTAGTAGTTTTATTATGTAGGATGACATAAGCATTTATAAAAGCCATTTTATGTCTCTCTGAATTTACAGACTGAAAATTATACCCCTGCTGTTTTCTAAGATTCTATTACAAGAAAAATTGATATTTAAAAGAACCTCAATTTTCAAAACAATTTCAGTACAGATTCAGAAAATTCCAGTAATAAGTTTCAAGCAGATAGGACGCTCAGACTTTCATGTTACCTTCCCTGGAAAAGATGAAGGAGTGTGCAGTATGAAGGTCAAGGGAAAGGTAGAAGGAACAGCATTTGCACAGTCTCTGAAAGGGGAAGAACTTGGCATCTTCAAAAAGAGTACGTGGCCAGAACAGAAGCATGGAGAGCAGTTATGAGGCTACTGCAAAAATACAAATCAGAGAAATAAAAGTGATAGCATGGACTGCTTACAGTGGCTAACAAGTTGATGAGACATGGTTAGATTCAAAATATGATAGTAAAATAGGGAACAGGACCTTCTGATGATGTGTATATGGAGTGCTGGAGAAAAGTCATGAATGATGCTTAGTTTTAGGCTGAGTTATTTGGTTAATGGAAGCTCTGGGAAATAGGGAACCTTGGAAGGAGCAGATTTGAGCTGTTGTCAGGAAGGTGGGAAGAGAAGCATCAAGCGGTCTGATTTAGACTTAGGAAAGAATTTGAATAACCAGTTTACTCAAACAAGCTCATTCTACTGTATATATTCTCCCTATTTGCTTAAGCTATCCAGAAAGTCACACTTCACTTTGTCAAGATTGTCTACTAACGCCCCTATGTAGGAGAAATTCAAGGTAGAGGAGGCAGTGCTTGACAAACTACCTTAGCATGTAATTCTAATAAAAAGTTGAAATTGTAACATACTAGGAAATAGAAGGAACAGATAAATGCGTGAAACTTTCCGTGTAAACACATTGGTGTGAAGTGACCAGACTCAGGATATACCTTATGTCAACAAATTTTACAGAGAAATATTGTTTATATGTAGTATATGTAATATGAGTAATCAAGACAGACTTCCTTAATGAGATCAAAACTGAGAATTGTAAAATTATTTAATTTGTGAAGGTCTTTGTATATGGATCAGATATTTGTGATGACTCAGGAAGATTGAGCCCAGAATCCTAGATCTCCTTTAAAACAGACTGTGCTACTAAGTTCAACCCAAGTAGAACTAATAGAACCTTTCTGGTGTCCTTTGTAATTAGGTTCAGAAGCTGAATGACTTCTAGGAGTCGAGGGGTTGAATCTCTAATTTGAGGAGATGATTCACTAGAGGGAAACCACTGTGTTCTCCCAGAACATAGTCTCAGAGTCTGGCAAAACTGTTGGACTGACGTCTTTCTTTATTAAAGTAAGCCTCAGGATAAAAGTCTCTCAGTCCTAAAGTAGAATTATTAACACATTAAGAAGTAAGAGATTTAAACTTATATTTTTACTAAATAAAATAAAGTTTTTAAAGTGTAATAAGCATTTAAAATGAGCAATTTTGAGAACACAGGGTCGGCGGGGGGGCTTGTTTGTGTCGTTCATCACTATTTTCCAGCATAAGCGTAGTGAGGTACTCTGATATTTTTATATGTGAATAGGTAAATTAATGAAGCCTCATATTAAAAAGTATGGGCTCATTTAGTGATTTTTAAAGACATTTCTTCACTAGAGGGTGCTGTGTAAGCATGCAATACTTTTAAGAGTGTAATCTCCTTCATATTTTATTTATTTGCTGGTAAATTCGATTTTTAGATTTTTTTCCCCCTGCTTTATGAAAAGCTTTCCCATTTCTTTGCTCTAAGAACAGCACTGATGTTCTGTCCAGCCTTTGAAGAACTGTTAAGGGCAGCGCTGACACAGTTGTCTCTTTTCTTCCTCCTCCTCAGGAGACTTATGACACCAATCATGTACGCTGCACGTGACGGCCACCCTCAGGTCGTTGCTCTCCTTGTTGCTCATGGAGCAGAAGTGAATACCCAGGACGAGAACGGCTATACTGTGAGAACCTTTTTATCTTTAGGACATTGATATCTTACTATCAGTAGTTGGCAGAAAGGTTTTAAGAAGTAAAAATTACAGAAGGGCTGGGATGTAATTGCTGTTCAGTAAAGAAAAGCAACAGTTTCAATGAGAAAAAAGAAATTATCTGCCTTTGTTGGCACCCTTGACAAAATGTAACACACAGCAGAGCCTGGATTCTGTTAGACTACAAATAGAATTCCTTTTTATAGAAAACAGTTCTCTGATTGGCAGATAAATCGTTTTACTCTGTAACTTCACTTGACCGAATAAGACATTATTTGGTTTTACAAAATCAGTGAACACTGGCAGTCTGCTTTGCGATTACAACATTGGAAATATGTTTACATTATATTGTGAAATGATAAGATTGCATCATTCCATTAATTAACCATGTTCACTTTTTTATTGTGCCATAAATACTGTTGAGACATTTTCTTCTCTGTATCATATATACTCCCTCTCTTTAAACAATCTTTTTTTCCCCCACTTACAGGCTTTAACATGGGCAGCACGTCAGGGTCATAAAAATGTAGTTTTGAAGTTGCTTGAACTTGGAGCTAATAAAATGATACAAACCAAAGATGGAAAGACACCAAGTGAAATTGCAAAAAGAAATAAACATCTAGAGGTATCCTGTTATTTAGCTAATTTTTCTTAGTTTACGTTATTGTTTGTAAAACTTTGGTATGATTTTGTTAGAACTCACTAATAATAATTTATCTATTATTAAATGTTTCAGTATGTAATTTTTTCTCAGCTAGGTAATGAAAACTTCAGTTTACTAGAGTATTTATCTTTTTACTAAATAAGAGGCATTTATAATGTGGTAATTTAAAAGCTATATAAAGGGATAATAAAGTCTTATCTGGCCCTAGAAATAAAATTGTTAACAGACTATTTAAACATTTCCAACTGATTTTCAAAAATTAATTAATTTTCAAAAATTAGTGTATTGACATGGCTAGTAAAATTTCAAAATTTGCATATGTAAACTATTGTTTTTAATTTTAATTAACACATATTAGACAATTTAAAAATTAAATCCTTTGAACTACATTTACTCCTATACATTTGACAAGGTATATAGTAAAGTAATAACATGTGGGTATATGATTTACTGTCATTCAGATAATAAAGTCAATAGTAAATATTTGCCATACATTAAATAATTTTATTGATATAAACTTTTGGTCTAAATATGAAAGCTTTCAGCCAAAGGTCTGTAATTTCTAAGCAAGGATCAAATATAGTACAACTCTAAATCTAAGTTATATAGTTCAAGATCTTCTAAAACTGAGTTTCTGATTTTAGAAGCTTATGACATTCCAAAGTTTCCACCATACAGTAATCAGACCATGTCATTTTTATTGCATGTAAAATAACTTCCTCTATTTTAAAGCAGCCTATAAACATGCCTATCATTTTATAATCATATCTACATTTCCAATATTATTCTGGTGTAAATGCTAATCACTGAAGCCCTGTGAGACTTTAAAAAGAAATTTACAGTTTTTCTCCTAAGCTTTCAAAATTTGAAAACTTTTCATTAATATACTGCATTACTAAATTTAGGGTGGATGATACTGAATTTGACATAGTAAGAAATCTATGAATATCAAAGATTATTTTGAGTCATAAATTGTTTCCTGAAGTGAGATTTGATTTTGTATCTTGACTGATTATGTGACTTAACCTTAACTTACTAAAAAGTTAGAACTAAGAAGTTTTCAAAAACTAAGGAATTTCACATCTCTTTAAGGTGTCAGTTGAGGTTTATGTACCTTAGTCATGCTTCTTACTTTCTCTCTGTTTAATAATGTATTTAAAATACTACCTGAGTACTTAGTCTTTCTGACTTAACTTACCAAAATGGAATTTTTAGTTTTGTTTTATATTTTGTTGAAAATATTATTAATTACTATCTTGCTTTAATTGTTATTATAACTTTTTCAGATCTTCAATTTTCTTTCCTTGACTTTAAATCCTTTGGAAGGAAAGCTTCACCAGCTAACTAAAGAAGAGTCTATTTGTAAACTATTGAGAACAGATTCTGATAAAGAAAAAGATCACATATTTAGGTAGCAGCATGTTTTTGTTCAATACCTATAAATGAGTAAAAATTGTGTGTTTTTATTATAGTAAAGTGATGATATTTGAAATGTACAATATTTTAAACTTTTACAAGTATTTTAAAATACTGCTTAGAAATGTATGAATTTTAAGTGTTTGGTTCTCCAGAATTTTAGAAAAGTTTTATATATATATGTATTAACAGTAAAGAGAATTATTTTTTACTTTAAATAAAATATCAACAATACAGTTTATTTCTAAAAGGTTCTAATGTTATAGTTTTGTTAGTGTTCAAACTAGATTGCACTTTGCTTTCTAATTCTTTACAGCAGATTTCTGATTTTATAAGCTAAAAATAAAAATACTTTTCCCCCCTCCCCGAACACAGTTGTTCAATACATGGCACAACATTATTCTCTACTTACCTACATTTAAAAATTGTTAGTGAATTTTTACTTCCTGAAATTAAAGAGATTTTCATGTCCAGAGCTCTTATAAAGAATAGTTTCCCCGTGAACATCCCCAACAGGGGTTGGGGATCCTGACCATCCCCCTTGGAAAGTCTGTATTCACGGTTCCTCCACATCTGCATTTCCACATCCATGAATTCACATCCATGACTGTATGCTACTGTAGTATTTACTATTGAAAAAGATCCATGTATAAGTGGACCTGCACAGTCCAAACCATGTTGTTTCAGGGTTCATTGTATAAATACTGACAAATATTTTCCTTCTTAGGGAAGATGAGTTTCATTTTACTATCACCATTTTCTGTTTACTTAAATCTTCATTCAAGAAACATTTCTTATTCCTTTGTATAATATAGATCAAATTTGCAAATATAGGCATATTTCAGAGATATGGATGTACAGTTCCAGACTACCACAATAAAGCAAATATCATAATAAAGTGAATTACACAGATTTACAAGTCATATTTACACTGTACTGTAGCCCAGGTGGCACTAGTGGTAAAGAATCCACCTCCCAATGCAGGAGATCTAAGAGATATGGGTTCAGTCGCTGGGTTGGGAAGATGCCCTGGAGGAAGGGAGGGCATGGCATGGCAGCCCACTCTAGTATTCTTGCCTGGAGAATTCCATGGACGGGAAGCCTGGCAGGCTATAGTCCATAGGGTTGCAAAGAGTTGGACACGACTGAAGCGACTTAGCACACATGCACATAGTCTATTAAAGTGTGCAGTAGCACTCTGTCTACAAAAACAATGTGAAAAAAGTGAAAGTGTTAGTCACTCAGTGGTGTCTGACTCTTTGTGACCCTGTGGACCGTAGCCTGCTAGGCTCCTTGGTCCATGGAATTCTCCAGATAGAAATACTGGAGTGGGTAGCCATTCCCTGACCCAGGGGTTGAACCCGGGTTTCCTGCATTGCCGGCAGATTCTTTACCATCTGAGCTACCAGGGCCCCACAAAAACAATGTACACGTATTAATTTCAAATGCTTCATTTCTAAAAAATGGTAACCATCATCCGAGCCTTCAGTGAGCTGTAATAGCAATACCAAAGATCACCATAACAAACATAATAATATAATAATGAGAAAGTTTGAAACATTTCATGTATTACAAAGTGTGACACAGATACACAAAATGAGCAAATGCCATTGAAGAAATGGCACTAATAGACTTGATTGACAGGGTTGCCACAAACCTTCAGTTTATAAAAAACAAATGTTTGCAAGTAAAGCAATAAAGTAAAACACAATAAAACAAGGTATACCTGTATATTCTACATAGACTCAATCATTCTTATTCTCTTTTGTACATTAAAATATATATTTATTATTTGTACACTTATAGTCTGTTCTGAAATTGACATTGCTATAACTGTGTATAGTTCATATACAGCATTTGGAGATCTGGAAATATTTTTACATGGTCTTGGACTTGAACATATGACAGATTTATTGAAGGTAAGATTTTGTATGAACTACAATGAACTGTGTATGCATGTTTAGTTATTAACATAACATTAAATTAATATAACATTAATTCATAAGCATGCTTATAAAAGTGACAGATGCACTTTTCTCCATAACTTATAGTACATCCCATTTTAAACCTGAAAGCATTTTGAAAATGTATTATAAAAATTTACAGAAATTAGAATCAGGCTCTTACCCACTGCTCGTAGCTTTGCAGAACTCCATGCACATCTGTGCCCTTAGTGTGTTTTTGCAATTGCCGATCTTCCTGTATAGAATATTAGGAGCAGCAAGATTTTAAACCAAACAAACCTGGTATGGGATTCTTGCTCTAATGATTATTAACTGAAATGTGTTACTTAAATCTCTTTTTTTCCCATAAGAATGGTAATACCTAGTGTAGGAGTGTCATAGATATTAAATTAGATCATATGACAAGCACTGTTGTAGGTATTTTAAGCATGCATTATGGAGTTTGCGTCAATGACAGTTCTCAGCCATTTAGCTGATGCTGCAGTAGTAAAGCACTGTTTTCGATAGGCTCTCCCTAGGAATATGCACATTCAATTAGGTTGTTTGTTTAGAATTGGGTTTCATTGTACATCTTGAGACTTCCTATTTGAGAATTATTTAATAAAACTAAATGTTATTGATTGTTAAATCTTATACAATTATAAATTTAGACTACTTATAATACATCAGATCAGATCAGATCAGATCAGTCGCTCAGTCGTGTCCGACTCTTTGCGACCCCATGAATCGCAGCACGCCAGGCCTCCCTGTCCATCATCAACTCCCAGAGTTCACTGAGACTCACATCCGTGGAGTCAGTGATGCCATCCAGCCATCTCATCCTCTGTCGTCCCCTTCTCCTCTTGCCCCCAATCCCTCCCAGCACCAGAGTCCTTTCCAATGAGTCAGCTCTTCGCATGAGGTGGCCAAAGTACTGGAGTTTCAGCTTTAGCATCATTCCTTCCAAAGAAATCCCAGGGCTGATCTCCTTCAGAAATAGAGCTATTTATATAAGCAAGTAAAAGTTGTAACAGTTTTTTTACTCTGGAAAACTAGCTGTATGTATGCTTTTTAGGTCATTATACATATTATTACACTTACTACTATCTACCCAGTAATATAGCTGTACACCTGCATATGCTGTCTCCTCTAGAAACTTGAAAGTTGTTTGGGAGGGTAACATATACCTGACTTACTTATGTGTATACTTGCCTACTTCCCCTTCCACTATTTCATTTATATTGAAGGTGGCATTTTTTTTCCTTTCCTACAGGAAAGGGAAATAACTTTAAGACATCTTTTGACCATGAGGAAAGATGAGCTTGCAAAGGTTAGTATCAATTTCAAAAACTCCAGACATTAATATTTTGGATCCTGTCATTTTATATTTTAAAAATCTTACAGCTGTAGACTGTGAGTTATCTTTGGCTAGGTTCCTCATTAGATATGCTTATGGATAACCATATCTAAAATTTTCTATTATAGTATTAATTTGCCTCAATATTTGAAGACTTAAAGTTGGTATTTTTTTCCTTCATATTAGTTAAGACATCTCAACTAAAACTGGTGCTATGTTTCTAAATATGAAATAGATTTATAAAACCATATAAAACAGATTACTCAGAGATAAGAGGTGATTTTTTAATACATGGGTACATAAAAATATATTGTTCAAATATTGCCTTTTGCTAGGTTCTCAAATGATCAGTTATTTTGCCATCAAGTATTATTAGTAACAATTTGAAAATAGCTGTGGGAAACATCAAAGATACTTTAATACATAGGATAATAAAAAGGAATGATCTTCCTGTATGAACACATTGAAAACTTGAAATCTTCAGCATCACTGAAAATCAAACCAACTACATAGCTAAATCCAGCATAGAAAATTTAGTTAATACTAAAGGTAGAACACAGGCAAAAGGAAGACTTAATTCTTACTTAATCACTGATAATATTTTGTAGGAAAAATTATTTTAGTATGATTTTCTGGAAAGTTTATATTGTATATTAAAATCTAGTCATTTGTTTTAGAATCCATCACATTGTTATGTAATGTAAAAAATTGTAGTCACTATGTATCTAAATATTTTAATGATGTAACTTTGTCAGTCCAATTACAAGCAAATTTGTATATTTTTCAGTATGATTTTTTTCAATATGCATTTTTTTTCAAGATGAGAATTAATCAGGTAGATCTTGTTCAGTAATTTCAAATTTTATACAAGTATGACTACCTTGGGGCTTCCCTTGTGGCTCAGCTGGTTAAAGATTCCTCCTGCAATGCTGGAGACCTGGGTTTGATCCCTAAGTTGGGAAGATCCCCTGGAGAAGGGAAAGGCTACCCACTCCAGTATACTGGCCTGGAGAATTCCATGGACTGTATAGTCCATGGGGTCGCAAAGAGTCAGACTCAACTGAGCAACTTTCACTTCACTTCTTCATGACTACCTTACTGCACCTTGAAATCATTTCTGCTTAGAATGGAATTACCAGTAGAGATCAGCAGAAAATTATGGCTGCCCTTAAAGAACTGGAAGTAGAAGAGATAAAATTTGGAGAATTACCTGAAGTCGCAAAGTTGGAAATCAGGTAAAGTTAACTTATTGGTTTACATTAATACTGTTTAGAACCACCTTTCCTTTTCAGTTGAATTTTGATAATGTCTGAGTTATTTTACTTGATACCATCATTTTTCCAGAGATATGGGTAGTTCATTTTGCTATATACCGTGTTCTGAGATAGAAAGTACTTTACAAGGCAGGTTTTACCAATACCAAGAAGCAAAACAGTGCATTTTCTTAATTCACATAGAAACATTTTTGTTTTATTTTTTCATTGCAGTTTGTTAAACAAGCTATTTAAAAGATCTTGCAGTTTTCATGGTGTAGCTCCTACTCTCTTTAAATCATTTAAGTGTCAAGTTGAAAATTTAAAGGTAATATTTTTCTTATGGCAATAAAAATGTGTTTCTCATGTAACTCAGCTCTATTTTCAGCCTTAATGATTTATGAAATTATGTTATCAATATATAAAGTTCCTTTTTAATATTATAAACTTGTCAAGCACTGATTATTAGTAATATTAGTAATTAAAATTATCTTGAAAATAATAGTTTGATTTTTTAACATATTGCACAATATTAAATGATTTTTTAAACTTTTTATTTGAATTAATTATAGATTCACAAGAAATTGCAGAGAAGTATAGGAATGTTCTGTGCACCCTTCTTCACCTGTTCTTACCTGGTCTTAATATTTTGCCTAACTATAGTACACTAACAAAACCAGAAAAGTGACATTGATATAATTTACATAGCTTATTTGTATTTCAGTAGTTATACTTGTGCTCATTTGTATGTGTGTGTATGTATTTTACATACACACACATACAAATTTTACATTTTATCATGTGTGTAGCTTCACATAACCACTGCTGCAATCAATATACTTAACATACCATCACCACAAGGCTACCTCGTACTACCCCTTCATAACTCCCCCACCTCTCCCCCATCCCTAAAACAAGCAATCAATAATTTGTTATCCATCTTTGTAAAGATGTTATATCATGAACATTATATAAATTAAATGTAGTCATATAGTATTTTTCCATTTTTTTAAATTTTTATTTTAATTGGAGGCTAATTACTTTACAATATTATGGTGGTTTTTGCCATACATTCACATGAATTAGCCATGGGTGTACATGTGTTCCCCATCCTGACCCTCCCTCCCCCCTCCCTTCCCATCCCATCTCCCAGGGTCATCCCAGTGCACCAGCCCTGAGCACCCTGCCTCATGCATCGGACCTGGAGTATTTTTCATTTTTGTTTGTCTTTTTTTTTTTAATATATCAGGTTCATCCAAGTTATATGCTATAAAATATAAAAGTGCACTAGTGTAGCCTGCCTAAAACTAACATTGCAACTATGAGAAACATTAATTAAACACAGGAATAGTAAGTTTCCATACCATTTTAGAATTCAGAGAAGTCTTCTAGTGAATAAATTAGATGATCCAGATTTCTTTAAAAATGTTACTGCAAAATTATTTCTCTTTCTCTAACTATACCTCCTTATAACAAGATGATCTATATTCAAAATAATGTCTCATCACTGTTTAAAAATAACCACAACTCTTGAATACGTAAGTACATTGTGAAGGATTTCAGTTGTGATGATGACTTAAATCAGAAAACCTTGAATCTTTTTGTTCACTGTCTTTACTTTTTTAATGTATTGCTTTTCTGAAGGGATATTCTAAGTTCTACATGACTGAATTGGAAATTAAAATTTTAATATAATTTATAGGATGTCAGAGTTGTCTCTATGAATTTTCACTGTGAGGCTTAATAGATTTAAAGAATGTATAGAATCCTGAATGGTTCACATATTACAACTGCTAAATTTTTTAAAAAATAAAACTAGCAGACATATATTTCAGGAATTTGACCTTGTTATTAAATCACAGACTTTGTTTACACGCTGTTATGGAAAAGGTTTTACTTTCCATTTGTTCAGAGTCATTCTTTAAAGAAGAAATTAGTCATCAAGTCATAAGAAAACTAACAGCAGGAAAAGTTGAACTGATTGATTATAATCTTCTGGTAATGTAACTTTAACAATTTAGCTACTGATTTGTTTTAAAATACTTTTCTTCTATGTGTTCAATTTTATAGTCTGTTACAAGAGTACACATGTATAGTACTTTTACTTTCTTCTACAGTTAGCCTTAGTATGTTTTCAGAATTAGAGAATGCAATTTAAAAATACCATTTCATTACTACTTTGAGATATTTTTTTGAACAGAAATAACTAAGTTTCACCCATGTCTTGACATTTTCAGCAGTTTCTGCCCAAACCTTTTCTCCAAGCCTGATATCTACTTGAATGTATCAAAGGCATCTCAAAATTATGCCTGCTTAGAAAATGATTTCTCCTTCAAAAAAAAAAACTGTATGATGCAGATTTTCACATAAAAATACATTGTTCACATCTATGATTTATAACTATTCTAAACTTGGAAACTCCAAATATTTAACTTTAAGTGGATGGTTGGATTACATTACATCAATATAATTATTTTATTCTGTCGCTTAAATTATTTTGAGACTTAATGTCATGGAAAAATACTCACAGTAATAGAAAAGGCAAATATAAAATGGAGTGTGAGTTATAATGCCAGTTGTATGTATGCATATGAGAAATACTTAGTTCCCTTATAATATTCTGGAAGAAAATAATACCAGTCATTATATTTGTGTGATTAAAGTATTGGTTATTTTAATTTTTCCAGATAGTCTACAGTGAGCACATGGTTCTTCCATTTGGAGTATCTATATTTTGGTAGAAAATGGATACAAGTTTTATGTATGGCTGATTCCCTTCACTGTTCATCTGAAACTATCACAACATTGTTTGTTAATCGACTATACCCAAATATAAAAGAAAATGTATAAATTATATATTTTGTTCACATCCTTAACTTCAGAATTTTTAAATGTGGCCTATTGTTTCAGTCAACTTATACTTTTTGTGCTGCAGTAACAAATAACTTCTAAATCTAAATTGACTTACAGTAACAAAATTTATTTCTTGATCAGAAATATGATGTGACCCATCTATATCATGGATCAGCTGCAGTGAATCTCTTCCTTATTATTCTGCCAATAGGCTGGAGAAACAGCCCCACCTCAGATATGCCACTCTTGTGGCAAAGGGAAAAGAGAGGTGGCAGAGCCAGTCAGTGGCTCTTAGAGCATCTGTTCAAAAATGACACAGTCACTTCCAGTCATATTTTATTTGCCAAAGCAAGTCATTGGCCAAGCCTCATGTCTTTGGGACGTGAAATGTAATTCTCTGGCAGAGAGAGGCCTGGTAGTATCTCGCTCAGTAGAAAGAGACATGACAATTTGATCAAATAATATAGTCTACCATACCTATGCCATATCTGCTTATCTGGAATTCTTTAAATAAGCTCAAAATTATCAGGCATTCCATGTAAAGGTATGTAGGTTGTACAGTTCTAGGGTGGGGGCTGGGCATCCATTTCACACAGTGATGATAAGAGGCATAAAAGTTGTGTTTTTTATAACTTGCCTATCCATATTCAGTAGCCCTGAAAATTATACATCACAAGAAAGGTATATATTTGCCTTTCATTCATTAAGACTATGTAATTTTGTTCATAATAGTATTTGCTTATTTCAACTGTGGTCCTATTGTATTAGAATTTGTGTGAGTTTTTATTATAATAGATACCACTAAGTAACACTCCAGAAAGGTCACCTTGCAGATTCATCAACTCTTGATATTAATCATCTTCCTAATTTTTGTCATTCCACTGGAACATAACGTCTTATTTTTATTATAATTCCATGTTTATTATCCATTTAAATTTTCATTTTTTCTTTTTCTTTGAGTTACCTATTATCCTTTCTATTAGCTTGTGTTAGTTTCTTTGTAGATTTCACAATAAGTTTGCTTCTGTCTTTGAAACTAATCTAGTCATCATTGTCTCTTTATTGTCAGAACTAGTGGATTAATCCTGATGATTTAACATGCTTGACTTTTTCTCTTCATCTTGAATCTGTTCCATTCTTTACCTTTCATAATAGAAATTACTCCTGATTTTCTTTTTCTCAGGCTACTTTTACTTTGATAGCTTTTTTTACACCCCTATCAATTCACCCCTCTTCACAATATGTATCTTTTTTCTTGGTGGCCTTCTCCGTGATCATTGTTTTGATTTCCATTGGTTAGCAAATTATAGACACTTCTAATACTTCTGTTGTTTGTGCCTATATTCACTGTTGAAGGTAATACTGAAATTCTTTTAGAGGTTAGTGAAAATAAAGATGTAATTTTTCCCCATATAAGTTCACCAGATCCCTGAATTCTTTGTAACCTCATGAGTCAGTCTGTGGACCCCAGGATAAGTACCTACAAGACTGACATTTTCTACTACTTACTGATCACTGCATCTACATGACTCATATCATTGCCATCATCAACATAATATTAAGTTTGTTTGAATGCCATCTGTGTACTAGATTAAATACTATGTGCTTTTCATATAGTATCTCCTAAGTCCTCCTTCCCTGGTGGTCAGCTAGTAAAGAATCCACCTGCAATGCAATTCCTGGATTGGGAAGATCCCCTGGAGAAGGGATAGACAACCCATTCCAGTATTCTGGCCTGGAGAATTCCATGAACTACTGGGCGACTTTCACTTTTCAGTCCTCCTGACAGTCCTGTTATCTCAGTTCTAGAGATATGGCAATATTTGGCTGAAGATTAGGTTTGCCTGAGGTCATAAAGCTATGGAAGCTGTATTCAAACTCAGGGTTTCCTGATGCTAGAGTCTATCTTCTTAATTATTATGCTATATTGTTTCCTCTTTACCCCACTTATTTCTTTACTACCCACCCCCAAATTCACTTCCCTGCTTGGTAGTGCCATTTTCCACTGAAACCAAGGAAGTTAGAATCACCCTAGACCGTTCCTTTCCTTTTACATGCGGTCCATCACCAAGTTTTTCGGTTTATTCTCCTGAACATTTCTTAAACTATCTCCTAATTATTCTCTATACTTCCACTTTTGTTTTCCTTTTAATCCACACCATACCCCAAATAAACTCTGATGCAAAAGTCTGATTTTCTACTTCCTTGTTTAAAGTCCCTTAGTAACTGTACATTATCCAGAAAATAATATTCCATTCCTTAGCATGTCACAAAAGTTCCTTAAATAAATGACCCCATATAACCTCTTTTTTTACGACTTTCACATGATTGTGCTTTAGTTATACTTTGGAGACTTCCTAACCCCATAGTTCCACACCTGCTATTCTCTCCATCCAGAATCTCTTCTCTTCCTATGTACTTGACAAGCTTATTTTTCAGCTCCAGACTCAGTTCAAATATGAACTCTCTGAAATGTTACTAAATCCCTATTCCCAGTTATGTTGTTGTTGCAGCCCTGCAGACTGTAGCCCTCTGGTCTCCTGTGTACACAGGATTTCTCAGGCAAGAGTAATGGAGTGGGTTACCATTTCCTTCTCCAGGGGATCTGATCTTCCTGACCCAAGGATCAGACTCCACGTATCCTATGTCTCCTGCATTGCCAGGAGGATTCTTTACCATTGAGCCACCAGGGAAGATGCCTCATTCCAACTTATGCTAGGTTCATTATCTCTTGAATTTTTTTTTTTTATCTCTTGAATTTTAGATATTTCAACTGTAAACTACTGTTAATAACATACACCTTACAGGAGCTGTTGGAAGGAATTTAAAAAATAATAAATGTAAAATCAAATGCAGTGCCTTCACATAATAGACACTCAAATACTGGGACTTTTATGTTCCTTCTTCATATGTCCCTGTGAATAATTAGGTTATAATAGTAGGTCTGCCTCTCATCCTGAACTTTGAGATCTTCAAGATTGGACACTTGGTTTCCTTTGTATGCTTAATGTCTTATTTCATATGCTAATACAAATTTACTATTCTACAGATACTTTTTAAAGAATATAATAAATGTTATGACTCAACAGTGAATAACTAGCTAAGTAAAATGGAGTAAATTGTTCATATCAGTGATTCCTATTTGTTTATTTCCTATCTTTAGTGGTGATGAGTTCCTCAACTTTCTTCTGAAATTAAACAAACAGTGTGGCCACTTAATAACAGCTGTACAGAACATTATTACCGAGTTGCCTGTAAATTCTCACAAGGTATTCTACAAAAATTATTAAGTGAAGAAAAGTATAAATGCAAATAACTACAGATAAGTTAATGATAATTCAGTAAATAATAATGATCTAGTAAAACTGTATCTTCTACAAAATCATACAAGAGCTAAATAAGTCAATTTATTTAATATTACTTCTTTTTATATGAAATAATTGAAAAACTAATGTTCCAGCCCTCAAGAAAAGAAATGAGTCAGACCAAAAAGTAAACTGATTTGTGTACTAAACTCACCATTTGTTTTTAAAAGAAATTTAATTGTTTAAAATATAAAGTGACAGGAGACCCAAGTGAAAGTTGAAATAAAACAGTGTGTTGAGTATTATTAAAAATCATATCAATATAAGGATTTTTTAATGAAAGAAATTTTAAATAGAGAAAGTGTAAGTGACCTGTTAAAGCAAACTTGTTTTGTTTTTTTTTCATGTGATTTAGTTTTAGCTGTTTGTATGTAGTGAAAAATATTTAATGCATTTGTTTTCCAATGATTTTTGTATAACACTGATATGGAAATCATGTCATTATTCAAACCTTCATGACTTTATTTATTCACCATAAATATTATTACTAATATTAGTTTCCATAGTTACATGTACATGTATTTAATAAATGCATTCAGGAAACTGATTCAATTATTTGTATAAAATTACTCAGTTCTTTTGGTGTCAGGATTTACCATGATAAAAAAAATGCTTTTCAGTTATGTAATTTAATATTTCATAGTATTGTATAACTTTTGTGGATACAAAGTTGTGAAAAGTTGTTTCCCATTGTTTAAAATGTAACTTTTGAAAATATTAACAGATAGTACTAGAATGGGCTTCTCCCCGGAATTTTACTTCAGTTTGTGAAGAACTGGTTAGTAATGTTGAAGATTTGAGTGAAGAGGTCTGCAAGCTAAAAGACTTAATTCAGAAGGTATCTATTTAAAATTTAAAAGGGGAAAAATTATTTACAGCACAGTATGTTAGACAATGAGGGCTTCCCTGATGGCTCAGATGGTAAAGAATGCTTACAGTGCGGGAGACCTGGGTTTGATCCCTGGGTTGGGAAGATCCCTTGGAGGAGAGCATGGCAACCCACTCCAGTATTCTTTCCTGGAGAATCCCCATGGACAGAGGAGCCTGGCAGGCTACTGTCCATGGGGTTGCAAAGAGTCAGACACCACTGAGCGACTAAGCACATGTTAGACAATGAAGCAATTCTGACAACAGCAACTTAAGTTCTCACTAGACAGATGGGAAAAGGACCATTTCCAAAGAAAGAAATTTACCTAGGAAAGACACTTTGTTGGTCATTAATGAAATGCATACTGAAAGAATAATGCTACATCATTTTCATCCTATAAATTAGCAGGGAATGTATTACCCTACTCATTACTGGTTATAGTTCACCAAACTAATATTTTCATGTAAGACTGATGTTAAAACAACTTTCAAGCACAGTTTAGCAGGATGTAGCAAGGACTCTAAAAACGTTTTTATCTTTCAATAATACTAGTCGAATGATTCCAAAATTGTTCGTACTGGAAGTATAGTATACTAAGAAAATGATTTAATAAATTATGGTATGGCCATTTGTCATAATGGTATGCAGCCAGTTGAAAAATATAGTGAAAAGCAAATATCAGCTTGTTAAAGACAAAATGTTGTATTTCTAATTTTTATTTATGTGTAAATATTAAAAATTACCAAAATTTAAAGGTTTATTAGCTCTGTTAATGAGGTAGGATTATAGATGAAATATTCCTTCTATTTTCTAGACTTTGTATAATATTGGGTTGGCCAAAAACTCGTTCAAGGTTTTTCCATATGATGTAACTGAAAAACCCACACGGATTTTTTTGCCAACCCAGTATCTTTTAAATTTAACTTTTTAAGAGTATAGGCTTTTTTTGGTTCTTGTTTCTGTACTCATATAGAAGTATGTATCTTGGTTTAAGAACAGGTGATTTTTCTCCCACTTAAGAAAACTGAGTATATCAAAATCTAAGCTGGTAAAATAGAGAACTCTGTTGAAGGTAGACAATAAAGGAAAACACTTTAACTTTACTAAAGAACTCACTTTGAGTTCTCCAAGTCTGATAAATATATTTGGTATCTAAAAAGTTTTTGTGAAATATCTGATGTGAACATCAGATTATGCATTAAATTTTCATAGTTTCATCCCATAATCGTTTAATATTATCATTAATATTTCATCAAAAAGGTTATTTTCCTCAAAATAACTTTATACATATTCCAGATAATTTGTCATTCTAGCTGTTAACATCGGAGAAGGCAATGGCACCCCACTCCAGTACTCTTGCCTGGAAAATCCCATGGATGGAGGAGCCTGGTGGGCTACAGTCCATGGGGTCACTAAGAGTCGGACACGACTGAGTGACTTCACTTTCATTTTTCCCTTTCATGCATTGGAGAAGGAAATGGCAACCCACTCCAGTGTTCTTGCCTGGAGAATCCCAGGGACAGGGGAGCCTGGTGGGCTGCCATCTATGGGGTCGCACAGAGTTGGACACGACTAAAGCGACTTAGCAGCAGCAGCAGCAGCAGCTATTAACATATGTTCAGACAAAAGGAGTCTTGTTAAAAACTGAGCAGAAAATTGAAGCAAATTCTGCAAAATTATAGGAGAATAAAAACATGTAAAATAGGGCAAATGAATAATATAGTTCAAAGTTTTTGTAGACAATAACTCCTTCCCAGAAAAAGTCATCTTACAAGTTGTGCTATCTCTGACATTTACTCATTCAACAAACTCGAGTGCCTGTTGTATGTCAGGCAACTGTGCTACACATTACTTTTCTAACTATGCTCTCTGCTTCTACTTTTGTGTTTCTTTAATCCACTCCACTCCCCAAATAAACCTTCTCATGCAAAAATATGATTTTATACTTTCTGAACTTGATTACAACATGAAAATTATAGCACCATTCATGTTTACTATATCCATCATCCAGAAAAATTGAAGGGAAATGGTATTGATTTTACTTATTAGCATGGTGTTTTTCATGGGGTCCAAGGGAAGTTTGGAAGGATTTATGTAAAACTTTCTGCAAAGCATCAACTTTTCATGTTTAGTGTAAGATATTCCCTAAGACATCTTTGTCTCAGGATTGGTAATTATTTGATTTCTCCAAGATGAACAAAAACATTTGGAGGGAGAGTAGATAGAGGAGTAAAATGAAATTAGAGAGAGAGATCAGATTTTTCCTGAAGGGATGAAAAAGGTACTGCTTTCAAGTGTAACTGATTCTAAAACACAAACAATTGAGTCAGGTACAATAATATTTATTTTAATAATGTATACCTATAGAGAAAATTTTCAGCTTTCTTTATCTAAGTGGAAGGTCTTTTTTCTTTGGTCTTTTCTACCTTGAATCTATACATTTCTATATAAGGATTAGCCTTGAAAACATATTTATTGGTTCATAATAACAATAGATATAATTCTTTGGGCAGGAAAGTATTAATTCTGCAGCAGGCTAATTCTGCATTGGGGTTTTTTAAGTCTTAAACAAGCAATAATCATGAAAATAAGATTTTATTTAAAAAACTGTGAGGACTTCCAGGTTTGGGAGTATGCTATCATGCCTGTTAAACTTACAGTATTTTAAGAGTTTACCAATAATAACAAAGGATTTTTTTTTAAAAAGAAACATATGAGCTATCATAGATAAGTATATGGAGGTAACAGAGAGAGGGTGGGAGAGGTCAAGGCCAGACTCTCACACCACATCATTCTCTTTCAAACCAACACACGGACAGGCTCTTGTCAGAAAGGGTCATTCTAAGTAATTGGTTAATAAAAGGAATGACTGTCTCAGGATTCAGTAAATGGAGCATCAGTGTCAAAAAGGAATCTGTTGCTGAATGAAGCCATTTGGAAGCTAGACCAAGAATACAGTATTAATGAGATTGGCATTGAAGTCCATCTTCTACTATAAATTTAAAATTAATTTTGCAGGGTTCTTTAATTAAATATTTACACTGTAGATTTGAGAAGTAGTTATTTTTTCTAAGGTTCAAAGTATTTATGTCACCACTCCAGCACAGGATGTTTCCAGTAAATATCACTCTATAAATGTGCCTGATTCTTTTTATCTTTCAAGGATCTTCTGGTTTCTGCTTGTTCTCCCTCTTCTGCCTCTCCCCCAACAACTAAACTATCTTCTCCACACCGCCCCGGCCCCCCACCCCCGCCACCACCACCACACACACACACACAAAGTTGAGGGGACTTCTTTACCAAGAAAGTTCTAATATGGAGATTTAGAAACTGACTGAGTCATGTAATTTCATTGTTGGAAAATGCTAAAAGAACCACTGAAATTTTTGTTAACATTTGTTCCTGCAACTATATTTAAATAAAGGGTTATACTTCTAGCATTAGCATTGAATCTTCTAGTTTTTGTTGAATTTCATGTATTGTAGGTATTCTATAAGAATGGTTTGCTTTTTTTGGTAAGAAATCAGTTGATATTTAATACAGAAGGAAAAAAAAAGATTGTCATTCCTTAAAGGTAGAAACAGAAACTTTGACATTAAAGGAACTTTATCTCTTGACATGAAAACTTGATTTTAAAATGTAGTCATCTGTAGAAGCATTTATTTTTAATATAAAACTAATAATCTAGTATAATCGGATCCTGGTTGAAGGAAAAACTATTTTTTAAGACTTTAAATTTTCCATGGGAATCTTGCATTTAGGTTACATCTAAATCAAGTGAATTAACATGTATATTTTGATACTTTTTAAATCAAAGATATTTTTATTTTCAGTATACTGTACATTAACTCTTCTTTTTTCCATACTAAACATTAGTTACAAAATGAACGAGAAAATGATCCAACTCATATACCGTTAATGGAAGAAGTATCTACATGGAATAGTAGGATTTTGAAGAGGACGGCTATTACAGTATGCGGATTTGGGTTTCTTCTTTTCATCTGCAAGCTAGCTTTTCAGAGAAAATAACCCTAATGTTTGTTTTGAATAATGTATGTGTTCCTTATTCAAATTACCTAAAAATGTTGCTTTTAACTATTTGTGACACACTGTAACTACCTTTGCCAGTACTCTGTAGGAAGAATTATGATAGTATAGAGCAGAATGCTTTTCTTTAAAAAGTGGTTTGTCAGTTTGAATTGAAAATATAATTCGTTATATTTTTATGTTAATTTTGATCAAGCAGTAAATTATAAGTGATTTTTAAGTTTGATCCTATCCTATGTAAATCACATTCAAAATAAAAGTTTTATCTAATATTCTTTGACATTTAGAAAAGAATGTTCATTTGTCACAGTAAATCTACAGAATTTGTAAAGTGTTCATAAACAGTAGCTTTCTTTTAGTCTGTGTCTTCCCTTTCCATTACTATGTAGTAAGGACTTATTTAGTTTTTTTAGTTATATATCATTATGTAGAAATTATTAAGTTGAGAATATTTTAGAGAATGCAGAGTATAGATAAAATGTGAAAATTTTTAATCATTTATTAAAAACAGGAAAAATATTTTAAATGTAAATTTTAAAAAGCAGAAAATTTAGAGTAGTGTGGAAAGCCCAAAGCACATTAGAATTTTTTATGTAGTGTACTTTGGGAACATATGACATGTACTTCGTGTAACATTGTTGAGGATGGTATGAAAGTGAATGGCATTTGGCATATAATTTCTCATACCAATCTAAAGAAGTAATGCATGATTTATGAGTTTTTTTTCAAAATCAAAATAATGATATTCAGATTATAAAAGTGAAGAAAAGGCAGGCCTAATTTAGCAGGCAATATAGTAGACTTCGGAGAAGGCAATGGCACCCCATTCCAGTACTCTTGCCTGGAAAATCCCATGGACGGAGAAGCCTGGTAGGCTACAGTTCATGGGGTCGCAAAGAGTTGGACACGACTGAGAAACTTCGCTTTCACTTTTCACTTTCATGCATTGGAGAAGGAAATGGCAACCCACTCCAGTGTTCTTGCCTGGAGAATCCCAGGGACTGGGGAGCCTGGTGGGCTGCCATATACAGGGTCGCACAGAGTTGGACACAACTGAAGTGACTTAGCAGCAGCAGCAGCATAGTAGTTAAATCTCGCTTTATTTAAATAGTACCATATTTAGATGCAATTGACACACAGTTATTAGAAGGTAAACATCAAACAAAGAAGAAAATTGTGGAAAAGAAGAACAGCATGAGGAATATTATTAGTAGCTCTAGTAGCTCTTGGTTACACCAAAGCAGCAAGGTTTGAGTCCTTCTTTTTTTCTGAGAATTACTCAACGATACAGTTTTGGAAGGAATTGGTGTCTGACATTTTAACCTAAGTGCCACAGCAAGACATTTTTTTCTAATATCCCTCATTTAAATTTAAGGCTTCAAGTGTTAGAACTAATGTAGAGAATGGATAGGATAATAGGTACTTCTTTTAACATAGATCGTATTTCCCTACTAGCCCAGTGCTCAGGCAGACAGAGGTGTTTAATAAATGTTAGTTTTAGTTTCCTTTAAAAAAAAAAAAACTGTAGGAAAGTGACACACTACCTGATTGTTTACTTAACAGTAGTCTTTCACCTCAGTTCATCTTTAAAGACCATCAGTTGGCTCAAAGGATTGCTAAATTTTTTCACTAACCAAACCAAACTGTATGCATCTCTTAAATGGTAAGACAAACTATGAAAATGCAAATTGATAAAATATTTGCTTTCAAAAGGATATATTGCACAATTCCTTAAAATATTGATGTTTTAGTAGTAGCGGTGGTAATAATAATCTGTCCCAGTATATGTCAAATATAATTAGCTATTCAGGGAAAAGAAGTACTGTGAAGTCCATTGTATCTGCATTATCTGAGTATTTTCATTCCCTTGACAAATACGGTATAATTTTCAGATTATAGACTGAGAATAAGTAGGGCAGCATTTGTTGTAATTAAATTGTTTCTTCCTGGGTAAAATAAACTTTTTCTCCTGGTTTAAAATTAGTTATTTTATCTAGCATGTAAGTCCCTTCTTACTCTGATTATTTGACTTAATTACAGTGCTTTACTATGAGGGAGGCAGGGTATAACTTCTGGAATATTCATTCTTTTATAAGATAGCTCATTAAAAACCATTTGTCTTCCTTTTATAGAACAAACTCAGTGGAGAACCTCCCTAAAACTACAGACAGAAGTGGTGTAAACCTAATTTTAATTTTATGTACTTGAAAGTAGTAAAACTTTATTAATTGGTGATTAGTTGGGATCAAAAAATGTTCCTGTACCTTTGGAATCAACTTTGAAGCTCAGATAATTCATTATAAGCACTGGTTAGAATGCAGGTATCTTTCACACACACAAAAAAAGTATGCTTACTTGCCACTCTCCTCCAGTGCCATGCCTAGCGCCCTCCACCAGTTCTATTCCATGTCCCTGGTATATTCACTAACCTTTTTACTTCTCAAACTTCTAAGACCTCTTTCTCTTAATCTCATTCTTAAATAATGGCCTTGCTTCTTAATGTCCTGGGAAACAGAATCAGTTAAAGAAGAACTTGCACACTGGGTTTCCTTTAGTTATGTCAGCAAACTCTTTTTGTAAAGGACCAGATACTAAATATTTTAGCTTTTGCAGGCCATATGGTCTATGTCACAGCTTTTTAACACCACCACTGTAGCGCATTGTAGCACATAAATTAATAGATGTGGCTGTGCTACAGTAAAACTTTACAAATACAGGTGATTTCCTGGAGTTAGCCCACCAAGCTATCGATTGCCAAGCTATTGATTGCCAACCTCGGTCTAATGTCACACAGTTACAAATATGAATTAAAAATAATAATAATATCCAGTCTAACAATCTGTCTTTTGATTGAATTATTTAATATACTCACATTCAGTGTTACTAGTTTATTATTAGAATATTATAAATATCTGTCATTTTAATTTTTATATGTCTCATATTAAAAAATCTAATGATTTTTCACATTTTTGAGTTATTTTTTCAGTTTCTCTAGGGCTTACCATGTATATTTTAACCTACAAGAATCTGCTTCTGATTTACACTAACTTGGCAACCCACTCCAGTGTTCTTGCCTGGAAAATCCCAGGGACGGGGGAGCCTGGTGCACTGCCGTCTATGGGGTCGCACAGAGTCGGACACGACTGAAGTGACTTAGCAGTAGCAGCAATTTCAGTGAGATATGGAAACATTCCTGTAGAGCTCTATTTCATTGTCTTCCATCTTTATACTGTTATTGTTATGCATATTACATCTATATATATTATAAACCTAACAATACAGTGTTTAATTATTGCTTTATGTAATTCTGTGTCTATTAAAGAAACAGAAAAGATGACCATCAAGTTTATAGAATGTGTCATTAACTTTCTTATTTCTGGTCCTCTTCATTTGTTCCTGTGGATTCAAGTTACCATCTGGTGTTGGAATCCTTACTCCAGTACAACTCTTTGCACCTACCCACTTTGTGCTGTTATTTTCAAATATAATACATTTCTATAAGTTACAAACCCAATGGTACTGTTATGTATATATTTCTTCAAATAACTGCTTTTTAAAAAGAAAGGAGAAGAAAGATATTGTTTTTTATAATCATATAATTATCTTTACTACTGCTTTTTGTTTTTTCTTAAATCTTTATATTCCCATTTGGGTTTACTTGTTTCCACTCTGAAAAACTTTAGTATTTCTTATAAGGTGGATTGCTAGCAATTCTCTTTTAAGTTTTGTCTACTTGGTAGTCTTTGTTTTGCCTTTATTTTTAAAAGAAAGTTTTTCTAGATATAAGATTCTAGGCTGACAGGGGTTTTTTCCTTTTAGAATTTTGAATATGCTGTCTCACTGCTTTCTAGTTTTCATGGTTTTTTTAAATGATAAGTCAGCTTTTGAACTTTGGGGGCTTCCTTGTACAAGTTTTCAAGATTTCCTCTTTGTCTTTTAGCATTCTTACTATGATATGTATGTGTTTGAGTTTCTGTATTTATACTACTTGGGGGAAGTTCATTGAGCTTCTTTGATGTGTAATGTTTTTCATCAAATTTGGGAAATTTTCAGCCATGATTTCTTTGAATGTTTTTTCTATTTCTTTTTCTTCTCAGTTTCTGGTATTCCCATTACACCTGTATTGGTGGATCCAAAAGTATCCAACATTTTTTTCTGTTTTTCTTCATTCTTTTTTCTGTCTCTTCTTCAGGTTGCATAATGTTCATCCATTTATCTTCACTGATACTTTTTTCTAGTTCAAGTTGACTGTTTAGTTACTATAATTTTTTATTGCAATTATTGTACTTTTTAATTTCATAATTTCCGTTTGGTTCTTTTTTATGATTTCTGCCTCTTTATTGACATTCTCTATGATGAAACATTTTCTTCATACCTTCCTTGAGTTCTTTAAACATATTTATAGTGGCATCTCAGAGAAGGCAATGGCACCCCACTCCAGTACTCTTGCCTGGAAAATCCCATGGACGGAGGAGCCTGGTAGGCTGCAGTCCATGGGGTCGCTAAGAGTGGGATACAACTGAGCGACTTCACTTTCACTTTTGACTTTCATGCATTGGAGAAGGAAATGGCAACCCACTCCAGTGTTCCTGCCTGGAGAATCCCAGGGACGGTGGAGCCTGATGGTCTGCAGTCCATGGAGTCGCACAGAGTCGGACACGACTGAAGCGACTTAGCAGCAGCAGCAGCATAATGGCATCTTTGAAAGTATTTATTAAAAATAACATCTGGCCCCTCTCACAGTCTCTATTGCCTACTCTTTTTTCCTATGTATGGGTCACACTTGCCCATTTCTTTGCAAGTCTCATAATTTTTTGTTAAAAACTGGCTATTGTGGAAAGGGATTCCTTTCTCTCCCCCCACAAGGAACTGCTGTTGTTGCTCTTTGCTTTTTTATTTGTTTAGTGACTTGGCTGGTCTATTTTACTGAAACCTGCTTCCCCCAAAGTGTGGAGCCCTTGATGTCACTTTTCAGAGAGTGCAGTCTTAGGCATGTACACACTCACCCTGGTATGGCAGTGGTTTTAGCAGGGCTAAACCTGCAGTCTCTTTCTCTTTTTCTGACTGTCTCTTCTTCTAATATCTCTTAATAGGCTGGCTGCCTCATTTGGTATTACACCCAGCCCATGCTTTGCTGTGCTGTGCCGAGTCGCTCAGTCGTGTAACCCCATGGACTATAACCCTCCAGGCTCCTCTGTCCATGATGATTTTCCAGGCAAGAATACTGGAGTGGGTTGTCATGCCCTCTGCCAGGACACCGAGCCCTTAGGTTCCACCAATTACTGGTTGATTGCTTGATCTTTTTTTGACATGGCCCTGGAGCATGCATTACTCAGCAGTCTGATAGAATTAAATTTGGATGGGATAGTTTTTGAGCCATCTTTTGAGGCATATTCTGACCAAGGGACAGTCCCTCTCAGCTGTCTCTCCCTGCTTCTCTGGTCAACTAGTTGGCCTACAATTTAGCTTGTTGCTCCTAATTAAGAGGAAATGTTTTCTTCAAGAGTGCCATTGGGCTTGATTTTCTCCACATTCTCTTTCAAATGAAGTCAGTTCCTTTGGGGAGAAGAATGAAACTCTCTCCTTTCTTATGGACTGCTTCTTTCCCTGGACAAAATCTCTGAGCCACTCCTCTGAGTGCTGGGTGGGGCAGTAGCCTCTGGTCTTTTGGGTTTGTTTCTTACAGTTCTGTTCTTCCAGTCCTATGAGTGAGCTGGCATAACGAAGATCGGGGCCTTAGTGTCTGGCCTTGCCATTCCTGGGGTAAAGCCCTCATCCCATGAGCTCAATGAAAGGAGAGAACCCTCTGCCTTTCAGCCACACTCATCAGAATTTAGCCACTTAAGCTTAGAGTCAGACGGCCTTAGAAAAGCTGGAGGATTGCCCTTTAGATGAGATGAGATATGGTAACCCTTACTTGGGAGCTGAGGGGAGAGGGAGCCCCATCTTGTTGACCACAAACTGAGTAGGTGTAGGTTTCTTTGAATAAATATTTTTTTCATTTGTTCTGAGCCCTTAGGACTCTTTGCAAGGATTTTTAGTAAAGTTGTGTGTTTATAGCTTTCTCTAGCTTTGCTTCTTTGGAGAGTATGTCCATGCTGTTCTTTACACTTCTATCCTGGCAGTGAAACTCCTACACCGGTATTTCTAGGGTATTTCTAGGGTCCTTTAACATAGTGCTTGGCCCAGAATAGTATGAAAGAATTTTTCTAAGCCAAAAACATTAGCTAAATACTTTCATGTAAGCTTTACCTCCCTCCAGGTTAGTAGCACAGGATGCTTAAAATTCTAAGAACACCTAAAAAGAAGCAAAAGAGAGAGACCACCTCGGTTTGACCAGGAAACATTATGAGTAGATAAATGATGGGTAAAGCAAGGCTACACTCTAAATTTTGAAAACTTTCCTGTGGAAGGTATTTAAGCTAATACCATAATTAATTATATGCATTAAATATAGGAAACAGGATATATAAAAGTCTAATGAAGCCAGCTACAATTTCAAGCACCAGAATTGAAATTGAGTTTGTTTTTTAATGTGACTTTTTACACTGACAACCTTTTTTATTTATCCTAACATTATCCAAAAGTTAATCTTTAAGAACACAGATAACCACGATGACTTCTGATTTGCACTCCAAGTCACTCTGTCACTGCTTAATAAATAATCATTTGTAGCTCTGTGGGGGTGGAAATAGGGTGGGGATTTTCTTTTTGGCACATCCACTAGTGAGTAATACATTTATTTCAAGTGCCAATAAAAATGTTATACTGGACTTATGTGACACATTTGTTAGTTATTAAAGAAAGTAATTCTAAACTATTTGAGCTATGCTCTATTATTGTATTTCTCTACCTATAAATTCAGATTATCCTATCAATAGTCTAAACAAAGTGAACAAATTTTTAATACTGCATAACAATTTGGGGGAGAGAGTAAATAAAATGCCATTTTTGGAAGTGTCACCATCTCTGGACTTATCTCTAGAAGGCAGTATTATTCACCTTTCTCTTCACAACTAATCTTTCATAATTGTTTCCATGAATTGTCTTCCTTCCTGGAATCTTTCTAACACTTTATCCATCTTTCTTTTCTTTCCTTTTGAAGTCTGCCTAGTGTTACATGCTGCCTCTTTCCTCTCAAGCCTTCACTTTTCTGTTGACAATGAGGTAAAGCAGAAGGTAGCCTATGTTCCTAGCCCTGTTGCATTACCTTGCACATTCTCAGTCTTGGTTTCCTCATCTGTAAAATAGGTTCTAAAGACTAAATGAATCAGAACAATGCCTCCTTGTTAATAGGGCCAGTTTGGAGTTCTGAAATTAGAATAAAATCATAGGGGCTTTATGTAAGAGAATCAGTGCTTCCTAGACACATTGAACCCCTCATAAGTGGTTTTGCTTTTGATTTCTCATCCAGAGATCTGATAAGAGAATTGATCTTAACATTGGGTTATTGCCAATATTTTATAATAAATTTTGGGGAAATTACTAGTAATTACATTTCAGTTCATTAAACAATTACTAAGTGCTTAGTATGTATAAGACAGTAATATGCCCATATATTACATGTTTTATATGAGATCAGAAAACTCAAATACTTTTTGCTATTAACAGAGACAATGAGGTTACTGTCTTAAAGACATAAGCTTAAAAAAAAAAAAAAAGCCACTTTGTAAAACTGTTTCATGGAAAGGGTGTGGTTGAGCATTTTGTCTTTAATTTCCACAGTTGAGAATGCCCTGTGGAATTCTCAGGTCGTGATAGATTCACTTATCTTAACGGGAGAAGGACTCACTCAACCTCAGTCAGTGCCTTCCTACAAAAAAAAGAAAAACAGCAACAAAGGGAAAACTGGCTAAGTGCCAGTGTGTGAAATCTTTTAGAAGAGATTTAGACTATATTTAAAGTAAGCGGGACTTCCCTAGCGTTAAGTGGCTAAACCTCATGCTCCCAACGCAAGGGGCCCAGGTTCAGTCCCTGGTCAGGAACTAGATCCCACATGCCACAATTCAAGAGTTCACATGCCACAGCAAAAGATCCCGTGTGCCTCAACTGAGACCCAGCACAGCCAAATAAATAAGTATTAACAGAGTAAGCTTCTACTTACGGATTTAAGATTCGTTGTGCTAAACCAATTTTTGGAGTTACATATATTCAATTTCCTGTGCCATCAATGTAAAGTATTAAAATCAGATACCTAGAATATTCGGTAGTAGTACTATTAACCATCCAGTTACTGGTAATAGAACAATTAACTATAGTTAGTGGTAGAACTACAGTTGTCATGTTAGTGGCAATATTACGTTAACACTGGGGTTAGCTGTGGTGAACGAAAATTGGACTTAAAATGTAGAAATGAAAGATTAGAGTTAGCATGAAAGTTCAGTCAGTTTCTAGATAAAATAGGAATAGCATCATAGAATGAAAGAAAAATTATGCATTTTGTTGTTAATAAAGTTTAGTTTCCTGAAGTATATGCCATGATGTAACTCCCAGATTGCTCTTTAAGAATAAAGAACTTATTCCCACAGCGGCTGAGAATGCAGCTAGCAGAAAGGCCTCTTTAGAAGTTTTCTCTGCTAATGAAAGATGCCTTCCCAAAAGCATGTCCTACTCCCAGCAATGACTAATCAACATAGGGCTTTAAAAGCCCCAATTTCAAGGACGCTTGAAGGCAATGGTACCCCACTCCAGTACTCTTATCTAGAAAATCCCATGGACGGAGGAGCCTGGAAGGCTGCAGTCCATGGGGTCGCTAAGAGTTGGACACGACTGAGCGACTTCCCTTTCACTTTTCACTTTCATGCATTGGAGGAGGAAATGGCAACTCACTCCAGTGTTCTTGCCTGGAGAATCCCAGGGACTGCGGGGCCTGGTGGGCTGCGGTCTATGGGGTCGCACAGAGTCGACGACTGAAGCGACTTAGGAGCAGCAGTATCCCAAATCAAGATTAACTCCGAAGGACCATCCCACTTTCAGGGCTCCTTGTGGGGTTGGCTGAGGCCTTCATCAACACTACATCACAGGGACTTGCCTGGTGGTCCAGTGGCTAAGACTCTGTGCTCCTAACGCAGGGGGCCTGGGTTCAGTTCCTAGTCAGGGAACTAGATCCCACATGCAACAACCAAGACACAGCACAGCTAAATGAATATTTTTAAAGACTGTCACAGTCCATCTTCTCCCTCTACCCAGTCCTGCTTCCTTCCCTTCCCTTGCACAGGTTTTCCTCCCCAGAGCTCTCCCTAATAAATGTCCTGTATGCTAATCTTCATTCACTTCATGTTTGCTTTCCAGGGATCCCAATTCTGTCAACTGACCAGCAGCCTTGCATAAATCATGAAATGTATTATCATTGTTAATAACTTCTTCTCCAGAACTTAGTTTCCTAATCTGAAAAATAAAGCTCATTCTGAACTAGAGTTGTTGAAATGTTAAATGGAGTAACATACAAGGGACTGTAGAGTTTTATAGTTAATGCAGACTTGTGACTAAACAGACAGTTCCAGTTTCAGCTCTGCCTCTTAACTACCCGTACAACTTTTAGAACACTACCAAAAATCTCCAACTCTCTGGTTCTTCATCCATAACATAAGAATAATAATCAGATTAAAAATAATTGCTTTAATTGGGTGTTTACTATATGCCAGTCATTTGGCTAATTTTTAAAAACCTATATTTTAATAGACTTATTTAAACCTGTAAGGTTGTTATAAGGACTAACGAAGTAAGGCAATATAAAGGGTTTTCTACAATGCATGATATATAGCATACATCAAATAAATGGTAGCCAGTATAATTTCTGTTAAAATTTATCATAAAGCATTCACTACAAGTGACTTGTACCAAAAATCAAATCTTTATATTGCCAGGACCAGATTTTTGTGACATATAATTAAAAATACTTAAATTGTCTAAGCTAACACAGGTACATTCACAATCCACAAGACAACATTTAATAAACCAAGCAGATAAATTATTTAAGATTCCATTTCCCATCTTCCCTTTTAACAGGTGGTACTATGCTCAAAAGCGGAAACCATTTGTCTATAAAGCCAAGTTTATTAAACCCTCTTGTGATGATGGTGAGAGCTAGAGTTTGCATTCTTATCATCCATAGATGAAAACTGAGGAGATATGTAATTCAGTCCTGGTCAGACTGTCAGCTTGATAATGACACCCTAATACATGTTCAGCTCAAGCAACAAAGAGGACCTCTTCTCCCAGAAATGGTTTACAGAGCATGAGGGCCACCAGTTTATCGACCTGAGAGGGACACATTTTTTCAGCCATTTATTAACTTCACTGATGTTCAAAATATTTACCTACTTTATGTATACTTGAAAATGAATACTAAAGACATGGTAAAAATCTGGGCCAACTGAATTGATAAACATTGTGAAATTATTTCATTTTAAGCACAGATATGAGGCTGTTCCCAAATCCCTGAAAGCCACAGATGGAGCCCCACACTAAGAACAGTGCAAGAATCCTCCTAGTATAGATCCTGGGGCAGCTGCACCAGCTCTGAATTGTTGACCTCTACATTATGAGAAACATTAACTCATCCTTTGGGGTTTTCTGTTAATGGTGTCAAAGGTATCCCAACTGATAGAGGGTTGTACCTATGGTACCTCATTCCCCAATTTGCTTTTTCCATAAACACTGTTTTCAGATACATCCATGTTAAAACATGAAGATGTAATGAATTCCTTTTAACTGCTCTACAATATTTCATTATATATTATTCCATCCCACAGTTTACCTACTTGTTCCCCCACTGATAAAATTTTGAGTTATTTTGGACTTACTCTTCTCCACAGTATTATATTATATATACTTGTACATGTGTCCTTGTGTAAATATGACAAAGTTTCTTTAACTACATTTAACAGTGGAATAGCTAGTTGTCAGGCACAAAAATCTTCAATTTCTATTTCGTTAACTATTGATGTTGCCAGGTATTTCTGTTTGCCCCCTTGAGATCCTCTCTCCACCCCACTCCACCCTGGGAAGCTGAATCTATGAAATGCATCAAAGGACCCTTCAACTGATGGAATTTATCCAGTGACAGAATATCTGAAGGAGAGTAAGGTGTAGATATTTATTCACCTGGCAGTACTTCCTGTGAGACTACTACCTGTGCCCCTCAACTGAAGGCTTTGTCTCAAGACAATCTCAAAATTCATTCGTGTGTTCCTGGAAACTTTACTTCCTTGCACATCCGTTCTGGTCTGGGGGTGGTAGCAGCTTCTCTGCCCACACTTTCAAAAACAGTCTCTTTGCAAATCAAATCTCCTTGAGTTATCTTGCCATCTGTTTCCAGGTGAGAGCCTGACTGCATCACTGCTATTCTACACTCTTGAAGGAATCTATATTAATTTACAGACCTACCAGCCATGCCAATGCTTAAAATTAATGTCCTTTACCACACAGCCATACCAATGCTTAAAATTAATGTCCTTAAGTTTCCTCCTACCTGATGGATTCAATAAAATTGATTGTTTTTTATTTTGTGCTCTGATTACTAGTGTAACTGAGCATTTCTTAGATTTATAGGCCATTTTCTCCCTATAAATTGTTTTCTACTATCATTTGCTTATCTTTCTACTGAACTGTTTCTTACTGGGTTTTACTCCTTTAAATATTTGAAATATCAGTCATTTACCTGTAACATGTACTGGATTTCTGTCTACTGCTTATCTTTTGTTTATGATGTTCTTTGTTGCCCAAACATTTAAAAAATCTTACCTATATTTTTTGTTTTTAAAGTTTTAATTTTTATGTTTTAGACCTTAACAGAGCTGAAAATTATTTTTATGCACAGTGTGAAACAGAAATCCAGTAACATTTCTTCCCTTATAGTGAGCCAATTTTCACATCACCATTTTAAAATAATCTTTTCCTCCTTGATTTGAAATGGTACTTATTTCTATGCCTAATTTCTAATGACTTATGGACCTGAGTTTTATGTTTTATTCCATGCATCTATTTGCTGTCAATATCACACTGTTTTAAGTACCAAGACTTTATAACATACCTTAATATCTAGTAGCACAACAGTAATTTACTACTCCATTTGAATTTGTTTATTGCTGGCTGAGAAACATAATTACTTCTGTGCTTGATCTTAAATACAAATCAAGATTCTGAACTGTCTTATTCATCTTAATAATTTTGCCCACTGATTGCTTCAGGTTTTCTATATATAGATTTGCAAATAATGAAATTTTGACCTCTTCCTATTTCTTATACTTATTTCTTTACCTTAGAACATTTTAGAACCTCAGTCCCAGTGTTAATAATAGCGGTCAAAATGGATGTTCTTGTTAATTTGGGGACTATTTCTAATACTTCCTAGTATTTCTTCCCTGTATTTATGCCCTTGCAATGGGAAAGCATGTGGAGTCTCTTTCATAACCCTCAGTATCCACATTGGCCATTTGATTTTTTTTTTTGGCCAATGGGACATTAGCAAAAAGGATGGAAACAAAGGCTTCAGGGTTTGCTTTAGGTGTGCCTTAGGCTTTCCACTCTTGTTGCTTTTCTGATCCTCCCTCACATCAACAAGTTCAAGATAGCTTAATATAATGAAATAACCATGCCCCCATTATCCTTCACTCTAGCAAACTCACTGACATGACAGTGAGGCCATCAAATGCGTGCCCAGCTCAAACCTGTTTACATTTCTGCTTCACAAAATAGCTAACACATGGCTATTATTTTAAGCATCAAAATTTTGGTTGTTTTAAATTATGTGTTACAAGGCAGAAAAAAAAAAATGATATAGTCAGTTAATGACAGCAGTGGGTTAAATATCACTAAGATTTTAAATTTAACCTAGTATTTCTGCTCATCTTTGCTATGAAGATTTGAGACTGTAATGTTAGGTGAATTAAGATTATTGTCTTACAGGTGGATTTTATTTTTTATCATTATATGATCCAACTTTTTTTTATCCCTAACTAATGTTTCTAATTAAAATCTATTTTTTTTTCTGATACTAGTAAAGGTATACTTTTTAAGAAGCTATTATTTTCCTGATATGTCCTTTACTATTCTCATATTTTCATTTTTTAACCTGTGTCCTAAAAGGAAATAAATTTGCCAATCCTGTCCTTAAAAAGAACTGGAAAGTTTAATTTACATTTCTTGTGATTATTGGTGTATTTATATTTATTCCCACCAAAATGGCAGCCCACTCCAGTGTTCTTGCCTGGAGAATCCCAGGGACGGCGGTGCCTGGTGGACTGCCGTCTATGGGGTCGCACAGAGTCGGACACGACTGAAGTGACTTAGCAGCAGCAGCAGCAGCAGCATCCCTTTGGCTTTTATTAAGCTTTTCTCCTTTCCTTCGTCTCACTGATTTATGAAGTTGTTGTTTTTTGTTGTTGTTGTTTGTTTTTTGTTTATTTTGGCTGTACTGCAGGGCTTGTGGGATCGTAGTTCCTTGACCAGGGATTGAACTCGAGCCCTTGGCAGTGAAAGCACAGAATCCTAACCACTGGACTACCAGAGAATTCCCTATGGAGTTTTTTAAGTCCTCCTCTTTTTTCAACCATATTGTAAATTACATATTCTTTTTAGTGATTATCCTTAAAATTTTAACATAACAACAGATGCAAAGTCTAAGGAGAACGAGTAACTCTGCCTTCCTCTTAAAATTATAACCTGGAAAACTTTAACTCTGATCATTCTCCTTTTGTTTTATTCGCTCTTGTTCTTATATTTGTTAGATATTTGAATATGTTCTTTGTGAAATGACTATCCAAGGTTTTTGCCCATTTTATAATTGGATCGTCTACCTTTTTCTTTTTTAACTGGCAGGAATTCTTACAATATTCAAGACAAAAGTCCTTTATATACGTATTGAAAATATCTTCTCTTAGTCTGAGGTTTGCTTTTCAAACTTTCTTAATGGTGTATTTTGATGAACAGAAATTCTTAATTAAGTTCAACACGTTTCTCTTTTCCCTCACACCGCTTTTAATGTTCTGTTTAAGAAATATCTGCTCATACAAAGGTCTTTAAGGTGTTGTCCTGTGTTTTATTCTTGAAGCTTGATTGTGTTGTTTAGTTTTCATATCAAGATTTATGATCAATGTCATAAATATGATCCATGTAAAAAAATACTTATTTTTGGTATTATACGAGGTAGGGTTAAAGATTAATTTTGCTCATTCAGCTATCCATTTGCTCTAGTGCCAAATTTTGAAAGAAGCTTTCTTTCCCCAATAAATTGCTTTGCATTTTTCTGAAAAACAAGTTGATTCTGTATGTAGAGCCCCATTTAGGGACTCTATTATTTTAAACTTGTTTCTACTTGACTATTCTTGCAATTATCACTTGACCCTAATTATTATAGTTTTTGATTTAGGTCATACCTGAATGGTCTAGTGGTTTTCCCTACTTTCTTCAATTTAAGTCTGAATTTGGCAGTAAGGAGTTCATGGTCTGAGCCACAGTCAGCTCCTGGTCTTGTTTTTGTTGACTGTATAGAGCTTCTCCATCTTTGGCTGCAAAGAATATAATCAATCTGATTTCGGTGTTGACCATCTGGTGATGTCCATGTATAGAGTCTTCTCTTGTGTTGTTGGAAGAGGGTGTTTGTTATGACCAGTGCATTTTCTTGGCAAAACTCTATTAGTCTTTGCCCTGCTTCATTCTGTATTCCAAGGCCAAATTTGCCTGTTACTCCAGGTGTTTCTTGACTTCCTACTTTTGCATTCCAGTCCCCTATAATGAAAAGGACATCTTTTTTGGATGTTAGTTCTAAAAGGTCTTGTAGGTCTTCATAGAACCGTTCAGCTTCTTCAGCATTACTCGTTGGGGCATAGACTTGGATTACTGTGATATTGAATGGTTTGCCTTGGAAACGAACAGAGATCATTCTGTCGTTTTTGAGACTGCATCCAAGTACTGCATTTCGGACTCTTTTGTTGACCATGATGGCTACTCCATTTCTTCTGAGGGATTCCTGCCCGCAGTAGTAGATATAATGGTCATCTGAGTTAAATTCACCCATTCCAGTCCATTTCAGTTCGCTGATGTCCTAGAATGTCGACATTCACTCTTGCCATCTCTTGTTTGACCACTTCAAATTTGCCTTGATTCATGGACCTGACATTCCAGGTTCCTATGCAGTATTGCTCTTTACAGCATCTTATGGCAGAAAGTGAAGAGGAACTAAAAAGCCTCTTAATGAAAGTGAAAGTGGAGAGTGAAAAAGTGGGCTTGAAGCCCAACATTCAGAAAACGAAGATCATGGCATCCGGTCCCATCACTTCATGGGAAATAGATGGGGAAACAGAGGAAACAGTGTCAGACTTTATTTTTCTGGGCTCCAAAATCACTGCAGATAGTGACTGCAGCCATGAAATTAAAAGACACTTACTCCTTGGAAGGAAAGTTATGACCAACCTAAATAGCATATTCAAAAGCAGAGACGTTACTTTGCCAACAAAAGTTCGTCTAGTCAAGGCTATGGTTTTTCCTGTGGTCATGTATGGATGTGAGAGTTGGACTGTGAAGAAGGCTGAGCGCCAAAGAAATGATGCTTTTGAACTGTGGTGTTGGAGAAGACTCTTGAGAGTCCCTTGGACTGCAAGGAGATCCAACCAGTCCATTCTGAAGGAGATCAGCCCTGGGATTTCTTTGGAAGGAATGATGCTAAAGCTGAAACTCCAGTACATTGGCCACCTCATGCAAAGAGTTGACTCATTGGAAAAGACTCTGCTTCTGGGAGGGATTGGGGGCAAGAGGAGAAGGGGACAACAGAGGATGAGACGGCAGGATGGCATCACTGACTCGATGGACGTGAGTCTGAGTGAACTCCGGGAGTTGGTGATGGACAGGGAGGCCTGGCGTGCTGCGATTCATGGGGTCGCAAAGAGTCGGACACGACTGAGCGACTGATCTGATCTGATCTGATTATAGTTTTTATTAAGTAAGTTTGAGAGCCCACAGCCCAACTTGGCTCTTCTTCAAAATTATTAGACTATTCTAAGCTTGTTGCATTTTCATATACATTTTAGAATCACTGCCTGAAGAGACTTATCTGTACTACAACTAATTTAGATAACAAGGTCCTAGACTTCAAACCAATACTATAATTCAATACGACAAGAGTGGGAGAGAGTGAAGGTTTTGTGCATGCAAAGTAATGTGAACTACTTCTGCCAGAGAGAAGAGTGTGGAAGGTTGTATTTTTCCATAGCTACAACAATATCTCCTATGTTACATGTCCTTCTGCTTTACCTTACTACACTCAAGATGGGCCCTCAAAAAATCTAGCTTTGAAAGCCAAGAAGCTTGCATCCATGAGATCTACAAGACTATAGTGAATGGAGAGACAGTTCTTAACAGGCTCACACAGACTCACTGGCTGCTTCTCAGAGCATAGAGCAGAGGCAGTAGGCTGAAACACTGGAGGCTCCTTCATGAAAAGAGGCTTATTTGCTTCTTTTAAACCCTTCAGCCTGAGGGCAGGCTTCTTATTCATCCAGTGAGAGGAACATAAAGGAAGAAAAGAATGCAAGAGAGTGGAGACAGCTTAAAGGACTTGCGGGACAACATCAAGAGGACCAATGTTCACATTATAGGAAACAGAGAAGGAGAAATGAGAAATGAGAAAGAATATTTAGGCCCCCCTAAAGAGGACGAAATATTTACTGAAAATTTGCCTAACCTGGGGAAGGAAACAGACATCAAGATCAAGGAAGCCTAAGAATGTTTCAAATAAAAGGAATCCAAAAAGACTCACATCAAGACACATTATAACTAAACTGTCAAAAGGTAAAAGATAAGGAGAGATTCTTAAAAGCAGCAAAAGAGGGACACTGCCAAGACAACAGAGTAGAAAGACCATGAGGCTCACCTCCTCTCATGGGCACACCAAAATTACAAGTATTTATGTAAATACTATCAGTGAAAAAGACCAGAACGTCCAGAAAAGATGTTATGCAACTAAAGAGAAAAAGAAGGAACTGCAAAGAAATGGGTAGGAGTCTCAGAACCACAGTGTAGTTAAGACCAATAGTCCCAGGTGGGTGACACTACCGAGAGAATCACTACAGTCGCATCGGTTCTCCCCAGGGAGTGAAGGGGACCAACCCATACTGGGATCCTCAGATTGGAGAGCCCATGCTGGGAAGACAGCCCCAGAATGCCTGGCTTTGAAGGCCAGTGGAACTTACTTCCAGGAAACCCAGGAGGCTATGGGAAATAGAGACTCCACCTTAAACAGTGCACTCAGTATCTAACATGCTCTGGGACCCAGGGCAGAAGTACTAATTTAAAAGGAGCTTGATGAAACCTGATGACTGAGAGAGTTTTCCAAAGAGGCAGGAGGCAACTGAAGCTCGCCTTGGGGACACAGCCAGTGGCAGCAGCCATCCTAGGGGCTCATTCAGCTACCTGGACACTGGTGCTGGCAAGTTTGGAATCCTTCCTCTACCTTATTAATCCTAGGACCCCTGCCCCAGATCCCAGCCTGTAGGCACCAGGACTAGGGCATCTCAGGCCAAACAATTAACTGGGTGAGGACACAGGCTCATCTGTCAGCAGATAGGCTGCCTGAACACCACCTGAGCTCACAGCCGACCCTGGATATGGCCCTGGCCATCAGCGGCCCAGGACTGGCCCCACTCACCAGTGGACAGGCATTAGACCTGAGACCCAGGACCCTACAGCCAGATGGCCAACAGACACATGAAAAGATGCTTCACATCGCTACAGCAGGAAAGTACAAATAAAAACCACAATGAAGTATCCTCTGACACCTGTCAGAATGACTATAATCAAAATACAACAAGTAATAAATGTTGGTGAGTATGGGGAGAAAAAGGAGCCCTAGGTCCCTGTTGGTAGAAATGTAAATTGGTACAGCCACTGTGGAAAGGAAGTATGGGTGTTTCTCAAAAAACTAAAAAAAGAACTACCATATGATTCAGGAATTCTAGTCCTGCATATACATCTGAAGAAAACAAAAACACTAATTTGAAAAGATTCATGTAATTCATTCAATTGTAAAACATTCAATGTTCATAGCAGCATTAGTTACAATAGCCAAGATGTGGAAGCAACCTAGCTGTCTACATTTTGAGACATGAAAATGGAAATATATCAAAACTAATGGGATACAACAAAAGCAGTTCTGAGAGAGAAATTCATGGTGATAAATGACTACATTAAGAAACAAGAAAGGTCTCAAATAAACAATATAACTTTATACCTCAAGAAACTAGAAATAGAACAAATTAAACCCAGAATTAGTAGAAGGAAATAACAAAGATCAAAGTGGAAAGAAATGAATTAAAGTTTTAAAAGATAATAGAAAAGATCACCAATGCAATGGACATAAACTTGGGCAAACTTTGGGAGATGGTGAGACGCCTGGTGTGCTGCAGTCCATGGGGTCACAAAGAGGTGGACATGACTGAGCGACCGAACAACAAGAAAAGATCAATGAATCTAAGAAATGGTTTTTTGAAAAGATAAGCAAAATTGACAAATCTTCAGCTGGACTCACCAAAAATAAAAGAGAGAACTCAAAATCAGAAATGAAAGAGAAGACAACATAATTTATGCCACAGAAATACAAAAAATCATAAAGACTACTATGAAGAATTATACACTAAAATGGGCTTACCCAATGGCTCAGTGGTAAAGAATCCATCTGTAATGCAGGAGCTGCAGGAGACACAGGTTCGATCCCTGGGTCAAGAGGATCCCCTGGAGAAGGGAATGGCTACCCAATCCAGTATTCTTGCCTGGAGAATCCCCATGAACAGAGGAATGCAGCAGGCTACCGTCCATGCAGTCATAAAGAGTCAGAGATGACTGAAGCAACTTAGCACACATATACCAAAACATTGAACAACTTAGAAGAAACATTTAAGTTCCTAGAAGCATACAACATATCAAGGCTAAAACATGAAGAAACAGAAAATCTGAGCAGATCTATTACTAGGAAGGAGATGGAATTAGTAATAAAAAAAAAAAATTCCCAAAAAACAAAAGTCAGGAACAGATGGCTTCACTGGTCAATTCTATGAAACATTTTAAATAGAATTAATAACAATCCCTCTCAAACTTTTCCCAAAAGATAGAAGAGAGGACACTTCCAAACTCATTTTATAAGGCCAGTATTACTCTGATACCTAATGTCTAAAACTAGACGAGAACATGACAAGAAAAGAAATTATAGTCCAATATTCTTGATAAACACAGAGGCAAAAATCCTCAACAAAATACTAGCTAACCAAATTCAACAACACATGATTAACCATATTGTTACCATAAACGTCTACCATAATCAAGTAGGATTTATTCCAGGCATGCAGTGATGGTCCAGTCAATGCCTACAAACCAGTGTGTGATATACCACATTAACAAAAGGAAGGATAAACTCATATGATCATCTCAACAGACACAGGAAAAGCACTTGACAAAATTTGACATCCATCGCTCATAAAAATACTCAACCACGTGGGTTTAGAAGCAATGTATAATACCTTAACACAAGAAAGGCCATATATTATAAGCCTTCAGCAAACACTTTACTCTATGGCTTTTTTAAAAAAAGAAACCTTCTAAGATCAGGAAAAAGACAAAGATTCCCACTCTCACCACTTTTATTCAACATTGGAAGTGCTAGCCAGAGTAATAGTCAAGAAAGAAAGAGAAAAAAGCCATCCAAATTGAAAAGGAAGATGAAATTTGCATCTATTTGCAGATGACATGATATTATATATAAGAAAGCTAAAAACTCCACCAAAAGAACTATTATAATAAATGCATTCCATGCACTTGAAGGATATAAAATCAATATACAAAAGTTAGTTACATTTCTATATACTAATAATGAACTATCAAAAAGGGAAAATAAAAAGTTACATTTTAAATTGCATAAGAGAATAAAATACCTAGGAATAAATTTAGCCAAGGAGATGAGATACACATACAATGAAAGCTATAAGACACTGATGAATGAATTAGAAGACATAAATAAATGGGCTTTATAACAACTACCCAAAACAGGCTTCCCTGGTGGATCAGTGGTAAGGAATACACCTGCAATGCAGGAAACACGGGAGATGTGGCTTCAGTCCCTGGGTCAGGAAGATCCTCTGGAGAAGGAAATGGCAACCCACTCCAGTTTTCTTGCCTGAAGAAATTCATGGACAGAGGAGCCTGGAGGGCTACAGTCCATAGAGTCACAAAGAGCCTGATATGGCTGAGCAACTGAACACAACACAAACCCAAAGCAATCAATAGATTCAATGCAATGCCTATCATAATTTCAGTGAAACCACTATCACACAATGTTATTATTTTTGCCTTCAACTATCAAACATATTTTTAAGAACTGGAGAGAAGCAGAAGTTTATAATATATATCCATCTATTTACCATTTCTTTGCCTTTTATTTTTCATACCAGATTTTCCAAATTTCTTTCTTGGGTCATTTTCCTTTTAACTTAAAATTTTCCTTTAGCCATTTCTTTTAAAAACAAGTCTACTGATAATTAATTTTATGTTTTTCCTTCATCTGAGGGTATCTTTATTTCATTTTCATTCATGAATGTATTTTCACTGGATATAGAATTCTGGACTGAGCTCTTTTCTCTCAGAGCTTTGAAAAAGACTGTTTCATTCCTTTCTGCTTTCACAATTTTTCATGAGAAATCTACAGTCATTCAAATCATCATTTTCCTTTGTTCCTCATAAGTAATGTATCACTTGTCTCTATTGTCATACAAGATTTGGTCTTCCTCTTTAGGTTTTGGTAGCTTTGTTATTATGTGTCATGGCATGGATTTCTTTGGGTTTGTCCTGTTTGGGGTTTTTGAATCTCAAGGTTTTTGCCTTTGACCAAATTTATGAAATTTTTAGCCATTAGTTCTGCAAATATTTTTTGTTGCAATGGACTGTTTATATTGTTTCAGAGATTCCTGAAGCTTTGTTCATTTCTTTTCACTCTTTTTTTTTCCTTCTGTTATGACTAGATAATTTCTACTGATATGGCTTCAAATTCACTCACATTTTTCTGCCATTCCAATATTGCTACTGCCCTTATTCAGTGAGATATTTCACTGTCTCACTGTGGAAGACAGTACATATTCTTTCAGTTCTAAAACTTCTGTGCGGGTCCTTTTTCCATTTTCTGTTTCTTTCCTGATGTTTCCTATTGTCCATTTGTTTCCAAAGTATTCATCTTTACTTCTTGGAGCATTTTCATCATAGCTGCTTCAAATGTCTGTATGAAACGGTGTCTGTCCACTGTCTTTTCTAGTCACTTTGGAATGTTACAGGTTCTTTGTATGTCAAGTCATTTTTTGGCATCCTGGACATTTTGAATAGAATGTTGAGACTCTAAGTCTTGTTTAAATCCTATGAAGAATGTTGATATTCCTGTTGTAGCACATAATCAAGCCAGTTGGGTTCAGGCCAAAAATTCTGACCACCTTACCTTTCTGTGGGTTCTTGCTCTGGTGTTATTAACATTTCAGTTTTCAAGTTTTGTAATGCTATTTCCATGCCTGCCTCCATGTGTAAAGCCCAGTGGTTTATCTGGGACCTGACAGAGGTATATCCCACTGTTCTTTTCTCAAAGTATGATTTTTAGAGTCAGATCCACATGTGCATACCCTGGGAGGTCAGCATAGGAGTTCACATATACCTTTGTGGGATTACTTTCCCAAGCTCTTCATTCTGTATGTGATTTTCTAGATACTTTTGGGTCTTCTGTTCAGAAACTGTGGTTTTAGTTATTTCACTCTGTCATATATTTCCTGTGACTATACCCTTCTGGAGCCACACAACAGGAGAGAAAGAGAAAGGGGAGAAAAGCCATGAAATTTTGTCCCACCTTCTTGGTACCAAGTTCTTCAGTGTGGAGAGGATTTTTCCCATCTCTTAAGAGTTTTAGGCACATGTGGGTCCTTGCTGCTGCTAATGCCATTACTGCCAATACCAACTTTCTAGGGCATGAGTTATGAGAGACATTGGGGGCTGGGGGAAAGTGGGATTTTCCCCACTCTCTCTGAGTATGTTAGGAGTTCCTTTTAGGCTCCTTGAATCAAAATTCTAGAGACTGTCCCTGGAGATCTCTCTGCCCTACTCTAGTATTTGCATGCTTTGGGTCCAGGCTGCATGATACCAGAGGAGATACAAAAAAGAAACTTATCACTTAGTCAACTTAAAATGTCAGTGATTCTTAACCCATTCACTTTTCAAAGTGAATGCTTCACTGCTACCATTCACTTTTCAGAGTCCTCAAATAGCTTCTCTCTGCAATCCTTCCACATTGTCTAGCAGTACTCAGTGGGAGAAACAGCAGATTGTACTTATTCCATCTTACCTGGAATCAGAGTCCCTTCCTGAGTTTTGTGCTAATGTTATATATTTTCCTTCTACATGCTTTAAACCTTGTAAGATATTATAGTTGTTTCAACAGTCAATATTATTTTATATTTTCCCACAGACTTACCCTTCCCAGTGTCCATTCTTTTCTGCAATTTCATAATATCATCTGGTATAATTTTCCTTCAGCCTAAAAAACAGACTTAATACTTATTTTCTTAGCTTTTGTTTGAAACTATCTTTGTCTTCATTTTTGAAGGATCTTTACAATGATTATAGAATTCCGGTTTAGCCGTTATATCATTCTACTGTCTTCTGATTTCTGTTGATTTCAGTAGGTTCTGTTGAAAAGCCAGTCATGTATCAGGATTTCTCTCTTGAAGCTATTGTGTCTGTCTTTTGATGCAGCTTTAATAATTTCCCCGTCTTTGTCAGTCATTTGTGTGATTTGCTTAAATATGGTTTTCCCTGTCTTTATTCTTGAAGTTTATAGATTTCTTGAATATGTGGTCTGATTTGTTTCAGCAATTTGGAAAATTCTTATTTGGAAATATTTTCTTAGTCCCATTCTCTTTCTCCTCTTCTTCTAGATATCTAATTACAACTAGGTTAGACATTCTTATGCTATATCTTATGTTCTGTATTTTTATACCCTTTTAACTCTGTGTGTGTGTGTGTGTGCATTAACCTGAATACTTTTTATTCATTTCTCTTCTTGTTTACCAGTCCACTGTTCTGCTGGTTCTAGATAGTTCAACCCATCCATTCTCAATTTCAGTCTTAACTTCCCCCCTGCCCTCAGTTCTAGGATTTTCATAAGTCTTCTAACATGGGTTCCAGCTCTCTGTTAAAATTATCTGTTATTTTTTGAACTTTTAAATTTTAGTTATTTTGCTGTCCCCAGATAAATCAAAACTAAATTATTTGTGGGTCTATTTTCTGTTGGTTTGCTTATGGGGTTTTTATTTTGCTTTTTGTAACTTTTAGATTTGATGCTAGATATAATAGATAAAAATTTGTAGAGACCCAGAATGAAATTATGTTCCTCCAAGGAGGGCTGCATTTTCTTTTGGCTTGCAAATAGAGAACCCATGACTCAGTTTGATCCTGTCAAAGTGGGTTTAACTTCACTGGGACTGCTCTGTTTCAGTTTTGCCCTTGCTCATGAACTGTAGTCTCTCCCAAGGTAAGGGAAAGAACAAAAGAAGACCTCCTCTTTCAATTTTGAAGGATATTTTCACTGATTATAGAACTCAGTGTGGACCACTTTTTGTTTTCAGCATTTTAAAGATGTTGCTGAACTGTCTTCTGGCTTCCATTATTGCTAGTAAAAAGTCAGTTTATGACATGTATTCTTGTTCCTCTATATTTAAAGCATCTTTCCCCTCTGGCTGCTTTAGAGATTTTTGTCCTCCTTTTTTGAGTTTAAATTGTTTGATCATGATGTAGAAAGGCGTGATATGCTTTGTATACTTATGTTGCTTGGTGTTTTGGGGTATGTAAATGATGTGTTTTATGATACTAGATAAATCTGGTATAACATATCTTCAAATATTTTTGTCACATTTTTTTTCCTCTCCTTTCTTTTTGTAACTCCACTTGCCCAAGCCTTGCAGCATCTTGTCATAGCTATATTCCGCTCAGCTCTTGGCCAATCACTCGGGGTTAATTTCCGTGTAGACTTCTTGGGCCCTCTTTTTCACAGCTACATATTTTCAGATATTCACACATCTATAGATACCTATATTCAGATATTTCAGATAGTCTACCCTGCCCATCTCAGGTACTTCAACAGCCCAGACCTCTAAACCCTCCCTGCTTAACTAAGACTACCACTCTGCTTGCACCACCCCTCCTCCCCCAAAAGTCTCCTTCAGCAGAAAAATCAGGACAGGTATGGGACAGTTACGGAGCACACTCCGTGTCTTTTCCTTCTGTCAAAGACCATGGCTGTGTGCTGCCTATTACCCAGTGCTTGAAAAGACCTGCCTTATCATTTTGTCCAGGTCTTATAGTTTTTTTCAGTAGGAGAACAAGTCAGGTACCTATTACTTTCTAAGGTAATAGGTAAGTAATAGGCAAGTCTTTGGTGCCTGTTAATTTAAATGCACATTGAGATTTAAATGATTGATATTAGAACTTGTCATAAAAGCAATTTCTGACAAAGAATAAGTAAAAGTGAAAGAGTTAGTCGCTCTGTCGTGTCCAACTCTTTGCGACCCCATGGTCTGGAGCTCACCAGGCTCCTCTGTCCATTGATTTCTCCAGGCAAGAATACTGGAGTGGGCAGCCATTTCTTTCTCCAGGGGATCTTCCTGACCCACGGGTCCAACCCAGGTCTCCTGTACCGCAGGTGGATTCTTTATCATCTGAGCCACCAGGGAAGTCCTATGAATCCAGATAGTATATCAAATAAAAACATGGGATATATATCATTAAAACTTTTTTTTCCTGCTAAGTATATCCATCTAAGAGAATCATATACATAAAAATAAAGGTTAAGTTTGAAATTTGAAGTGTTTTCATTGCCCTTAAGGTCTTGCTCCCTTTCCCCTTTAGTCACTCCTAAATTCTTTATTAATAAAATTTATTAATAAATTTTTTATGCATATGATTCTCTTAGATGGAGATTTAGCAAGCAAAAAAGGTTTAATGACATATATTGTTTTTATTTGATATATTATCTGTATCATTATATATATATAATAATACTAGATTTAGAAAGCAAAAAAATACAGTTTTTCTTTCCCCTCCTTGATCTGTTCTGTTAATACACAATGTTCTTTTAAGATCATTGATTCTAAGTTGGAAATACTAGACTTTTGAATCACTGGTTAGTGAGTAGCTAAATCGGGGTCACTGCCTTAGGAAGAAGCCAGTTCAGACTGAAACACAAATGACTATTTGGTTAAAGAAGTAACTGTCCATTTTTAAAGGGTGGAGATGGCTTGCTAGTAAATTAGTTTTCCCTCTGCCCTGGGAGATTAGACAAACAATGGATCTAACTAAGAAAATAGACTGACTCATTTGGCTACAATGCTATACTAAAGTTACAAGTAAAGTAACATTAATATCCAGAAAGAGAATTGGGTTCTGTATACAGTAAATGAATTTTACAATCAATTCAATGAGAAATAAAAAATGAGATATTAAACGCACAGATCTAAAGGCACGTTGACCTCTCTCCTAACTCATCATCTGTTATAGCAAGATGGAAATCATGTGCAATTTACTTAATTCTTCCTTAGAATGGTAGTTTTTATTGGAAGAGAGGTGAAGTTTGTAATAACTTTCTTTCCTCCTAATTTTCTTGAGCATTTCCCAGCTGCTAGCAGTGAGCACTCCATCTCAGTACAGATGAGGTAGGAGGAAAGTCAGACCTGCTGGGCAGGTAGAGAATTTGTACAGGGCTAGTTGATTATAAGTGAATAGGGGTGGAGAATGTTAAAGACAGACTCACAGACCTGGAAGTCACCTGGTCAAGACTGCTTCTAGATAGGACAGGAAGAGGTGTCTGTGTGAACCTTTCTCACATCTGGATTTAGCTTTTCTTGAACTTTTTTAGCCTTCACCATTCACCAAGGCTGATTTCTTCTCTGCAAGTCATGAGGTACTGCTCCTGCCCCAGGATAAAGTCCTTTGGAGTGGATTTCATTAGTTTTGGGGATGGTCCTGATCTCATTCCAGGAGGTCTGTTTCAGGTTTAGGTCATTTCATTGGCCTCATCTACAACTGAAGGGCAGATCTTCTGGCCACTCCATAACTCCCTGGGTGGGGAGGAAAGGCCTCTAAGCTGATAGTCACACTCCTTGTATTTCTAACTCCCCTCTACTGGGAGATGCGCTGAGGTGGGTGGAACTTGAGTGTTTTAGATAGTTTCAGGTCTCACTGTCCAGGAGAAAAGCACAGACAGCCTACCTTTCCCAACATACACACCCACACCTCTGCAGTATTCACTAGTCGCTGGTAGAAGTGCAGGGACTGTGGACAAAAGAGAATGGAAGTAAATTTTAGCTTACTCTTCTGCTTCACCCAGGAAAAAGGTTTATGAGTATAAGCATAGACGTAAATGAGATATTTCTTGCTGTTTGGTGCCTACCTCATCACTCTCTTCTCCCCTTAACTGCCACCCGCGCACAGACACACACACAACCAGCTTGTGCACACACTGTGAGCAGAAACACAACCCGCTCCTCCCCTGCCCCTCCCTCCCTCCCGGCACAGACCGATCAGAACTTCCCCTGGGTCGCGGCCCAGCGATATGGAGCGGCCCTGGCGCGGAGCCCTGCTCTTCCCGAGTCGTGGGTGGCGCGGTGCTTGTTTCCCTCCCCTCCCTTTCCGGACCCAAACAGGGATGTATCTGGGTCAGCCTGGGAGGGGCTGGACCTGCCAGGGACCAGCGGTTGAGGGGCGGTGGTGGGGAAGGGGTGGCGATGACAGCATCTTTCAGGTTTTTGGCTTTTCTGAGATTCGCCCCGTCCAGCTTCTCACCTCGTTCGCGCCGAGCGAGAGCTGATGCTCCGGCCAGTCTCGGCTCTTGGAATAGGGTGTGGGGAGAGCGTGTCCCTCCTATCTGGACCGCCACCCCTCCATTCTCTGCGAACAATACAGCGCCCACCCAACCCCCAACACGCACACACACTCCCCAAGGCATGCTCCGCGGGCAGGCGGGCGGTGGGTCCCCCCCGCCCCAGGAAAAGAGCAATGGAACAGTTCACGGCCGCCGCGAGTTCCTGGTCTTCCTTCCTTTCCGGTGATAAACGGCGGGGCTACAAGCCAGTTGCTGCTCAAGATGCTCCACCCGCGGGCTCAAGCCTCTTTCTCTGGGCCCGCCGGGGGCCCAGATCAGGACCGATGGCCTCTTTACCTCCGCAAGGCGCAAAAGCTGAGCGCCCGGGCGACAAGAGGCGCGACCAGGGCTGGGGCGCGGACCCTCGGCCGGCTCCTGCTGCCTCGCTTCCTCCCTGCATGCTCTTTTGCGCCAGGGAGGAGCTGGGTGTGCGTAAAAGCCGCATCTTCCCCAGACGCTATGGCTGAGTACGCCTGGGTGAGGTCCGGAGGGTCAGGGACCTTCCTGGCTCCCGTCCCTGCGAGCTCTGTATATAAGCCCAGCACGGAAGAATCAAGGCCACAGGTCCTCATTTCCTTGAGGCCTGGCCCCTCCCTCCCCAACCTTGCCCTCCTTAGCTCCAAATTTACAAGTGTTTGCTCTTCCTTTGGGTGTTAGGGAGAGAAGCGGAGGAACGAGTTGAAAATCAGCTCTGGGGTTCTGCCTCCTGTACACAGCTATCTCTTTACCCTCTCCCTCGTTTCCCCACATTGCACGCTGCGGGACTTCTGTAGCCTCGTCTACCCCGAGCGCTTGGTCCCGCAGCTGGGCACCCACTGATGCTCTTTGACCCGGAGCTTCCCGAAAGGTGCCTGCCTCCGCGGGTGCTCGAGGCCACACGGAGGTGTTTCTTCCTCCCCACCGCACTTCACCCACAGACCTCTCTTGCCATCATTTCATCCACCCTTATATAAAACACCGCTCCCCCCACCCCCACCGCCTCCGCCACCCTAGCCGGCGCAGCGCCCCCTCCCTCGGCTGCGCCTGGGCGGGCAGGGAGCTGAAGGGACCGGGACGCGCCTGAGGCGCGCAGAGCTCTCCAGCAGCCCGCGCTCGCCGCGCCTGGGGAATTGGCTGTGGGCGAGGCGGCCCGAGCTGGCCTTTATCGCTCGCCCCGCTGGTCGCTTGAAACTTTATCAGCGAGTCTCGCCACTCGCCGCAGACGCGAACGGGGGGCGGGGGCGCGGCGAGGCGCCGGCGGCCGTGACGAGGCGCTCCCAGCGCCGAGCGCTTCTGCTCCGGGCACGCATGGCGCCCGCACACGGAGTCTGACCTGATGCGGACGCAAGGGGGTTAATATGAACGCCTGTCTCGTTGGAATCTGGCTCTGGCTCCCTCTACTCTTTACCTGGCTCAGCCCTGAGGTCAGCTCTTCATGGTGGTAAGTCCACGCGCACGGGCGCCGAGGGATTTTGGAGATGGGAATCGAGACCGCACTGGTCACATAGATCCTTCCCGGCGGCGCTTCCTCGCAGCCGTGGCAGTCACGGATTCCGACCCGATCCCAGCTGCTGCCCTCTCCTATCACCCCTTCGCTTTTCCTCGGAAGGCCATTCCGGCTTTGACAACTCCAATCCTTCCACCACTACCGCCACCCACTACACACACACTGCCCCTCAAACGAGAGCTCGGATGTTTGGTTTATTTGGATCCAGCTGAGTGACAGCAAAATCGGGATCTTTTAGACAAGCGCTAACCGGGTCTCTAGCTCCACTAGCAGAGACGTCTGTGTATGCGTGCGCACGCGCGCGCGTGTAAACTCACCTCCAAAACTACAATCGTCTCCCTCTGCTCCCACCCCGCAAAACCCTCAAGGTAAACCGACGGGTCAATTCAGGCAGGCGCGAGCCGTGGAACCCAAAGCGTGTGATTTTGCATTCTCTCCCGTCCTTCCACATTCCTAGTGCTTCACCCCAGTGGGGCGGAAGAACATTTTGCTGCCCCCAGGTAGAGACTACCACCTTAATAGAAAGCTCCAGAGGTCGGGGACTCTAAGACGTTACCCTGTTCGAAACCAGTCACCTCAAAGGGTAACTTTGCTGCTGTCCCTTTATACGGTAATCTTCTATTTTGCAGAGTAAAGGAACTTTGAAACCTAACAGGTTATCATCCTTAAATGTTACAAGGGGAGAGGCTCTCCCCACCCACAAACTCTTCTCCATCTCCTTCTGATCTTGAGAAGAGAGAGTTGAGAACTCTCTAACGTTTTTGCACCTAAAAACTTCAGACCAGACACTTAAAACTCGATTTAGAAAGATCGGTTATCTGTTATGAAGTGCTTTTTTTTTTTTTTTTTTTTTAAAGAATCTGGCAAAAGGAATCTTGGCCAAATGAAAGACTAGAGCAGGAAGCTTTAGGAAGACACGAGCTCTCCAAAGAAGCAAGGCAAAGGGTTGATAGGAAGAGGAGTTCAGTTCCTTCCTAAGCTGCTTTGAACAGAAAGGCGTTTAGCCTTGACATTGCTGACACAGGATCAAAGATTGATTTATCAGAGTGACCATTTTTCAATAAAATGACTATTTCTGTTTCCATGGGTATATAAACATTATTTACTGCCTAGGCTTTTTGTCACATTGTCTCTCAGCTGTCACTTAAATATATTTTTGGGGAGTCACAGCTGTAACGATTTTATGATCATATAAAATAATGAAAATACAAGAAAAAGACATTCTCCTTGTTTGATCGCTTCAAAAGACACCTATGGCAGCTTGGGTTATATAAAAGGTACCTTTCTAAACATTTCACAACTAATAGAGAACATCTGGGTAGAGATGATGATGTAATTTTTTGTTAAAGTTTCTTTTCAAAAGTACTTTATGAAGCTATAACACTGTTTGATTCTTCCAAACATTTAGTATCCTTAATAACAATAGAAAGATTTTTTTTCCAAGGGTTCTCTATAAAAGTCAAAAAAGAGCTGGAAAATGGAAATATTTAAAGGATTCTTTAGTAGGAAAAGAATGGCATGTCTGTGCAGAGAGTGTAGCATCAGATCCCAGTAGGTGCTGATTAGACAGACAGTTTCTTTAAGACACTTAAACATCAGATCAACAAAATGGCAGTGAGGAGCTTCTAAAGGTCTACTTCCTCCAAAACCAAGTCTGGACACACTGTATATTGAGATCAGAGCCTTCTTGAGAAAAATGTTTTCCAAAAACCTGTTGGCCCTTCCCCTCTCACCCCATTCCTGGACTGCAGACCTCACCTCTCCCACTCTGCCCAGAGCCTCATCTGGTGGTCTTAGCTTCGTGGCCAAGAAACAGTCAGCACTTAGTTTTGGGGTGGCTTCTACCAGATCACTTACCACACCTGCCGTGCCACTTCTCCCGTGAACTTAAGTTTAAAAAAACAAAACAAAACAAATTTTGCTTTCTAGTATCCCCTAAAGGATAAAGAATTCATATTTGAAATGCTGTTTTGAACTGTTCCCACTCCGGGGAAACACCCTGCCAGGCCTTGCTGTTCAGTACTCTCCCCAACGTTGGTCCTTCCTAGGTACATGAGAGCTACGAGTGGCTCCTCCAGGGTGATGTGTGACAACGTGCCAGGCCTGGTGAGCCACCAACGGCAGCTGTGCCACCGACACCCGGATGTGATGCGTGCCATCGGCCTGGGCGTTACTGAGTGGACGATGGAGTGCCAGCACCAGTTCCGCCAGCACCGCTGGAACTGCAACACCCTGGACAGGGATCACAGCCTCTTCGGCAGGGTCCTGCTCCGAAGTAAGTCTCGCCTTCACACAGCTCATGGGCTCTGCCCTCACATACACACACCCTTATTTGGTCTTCACAGCCCCTGCCCATCTTGTCTTGCATTCTGTTCAGTCGAGAAGCTTGTTCTGTTGGGTGCCATTGGCCCTATTTTACAGATGTGGGCTCGAGAAATCAAGAAGCTTGTCTAAAGTTTTGGAGGAGGCTGATCATGGGTCAGGATGCAGTGTTCCTTGGCTCTGTCCATCCATGTCCCTTCATAACCCTGCCTGTCCCTCCAGGTTCAGATTTTGTCTCTAGGAGAAAAGGAAGCAGCAGCCACAGAGCACTCTTGACTTTTAAACTCTTCTTTCTGGGACCTGACCCTACCAGAAGGATTTAGCAGAAGATTGGGAAAGAATGCCCACATCTTTTATTGGCCATAAATGGTCATTGTTACAATAACAAATCAGTGTGATTGAAAAGCAGAGAGAAACCTCTGCTTGTCACCTTTGACTTCCCATTCAGCTACTCAGTCTTGGGTCACTCTGTTTCTGAACTCCACCCCCCCACCCCCACCCAGTAAACTGTAAATTCTGTAAGGCAGGGACTCATTCTGCCTTCTCTGCATCTTGCTTGTATCTCATATGTTGTAGGCAGCACTCATTCATTGAATGGTTGAATGAATGAATGGATAAACTTGCAGTGAGTACCTATTCTCCAGGTACGTTTTAGGCAGAAAGATATTTATGGAAGGTAGGGTGAGACCCGTGAATACATCAAGGTAGACCTTCGAGATATTGAAGGTTTGGTTCCGGATCACTAGTCACTACAGTAAAGCAAGTCACATGAATTTGTTTGGTTTCCCAATGCATATAAAAGTTATGTTTAAATTATATATATGTGTATTACATTATGTATACATGTCTATTAACTACTGTAAAAACAATGTACATACCTTAACTTTAAAATACTTTATTCAAAAAATGCTGTCATCTGACAATGCAGGGTTGCCATAAAGCTTCAGTTTGTAAAAAAAAAAAAAAAAAATCACAGTATCTGTGAAGCGCAATAAAGTGCAATAAAATGGGGTACGCCTGTGGTTTCTTTACTTTTTTTAGAAAGCACATTGAAAATTATATAATTACATAATAAATGTTCTGAATGTGGAAAGTAGCTCACTAGCTTATATACAAGCAGAGAAAATTAACTGAAAATCAAATCCTATTAAAAAAAAAAAAAAAAACCCATCCCTTAACCTGGCCTTAGCAGTTTCTTCAAGAAGCAGCACATCCCATTTGCTACTGGGAAATCTGACTGAAAACACAACAGTCTATGTGTGAATCGCAGAAACAGGAAGCTTTCCTCTTGTTTTTGCCCACCGCCCTCCCCTACCCCCTTCCTAAGAAAATCGTTCAGGCTGTGCACTTGGTAATGCTTAACAGAGGGTGTTTCTATCATGTAATCATCATAGCCCTAGGGTTTTATGAGGCCAAATGCATAACTGAATGTCTCTAAAAATCCCCCAAGGGCGTAGTGCTCTCACTCTTAGTGTATCCCTAAAGTTAATTTACTGCGATATTCTGCACTTTTATTCTCTAGTTTAAGAACTATATTCTTCTGCATTCCTTTTGGAGTTTCGATATGACATCGCAAAATTTTTGAAAGGATGATAATAATAAATTTCAGCTACATGGAATTTTAAGACTTCACCTAGATTAGTTCACCAGTGAATCAATCAAAGTGCTGGACCTTGTCAAAGAGAGTTTGCAAATATCTGGCACAAGAAATCTTTGCATATATTATGTACAGGCTCTCGGTATTTAAGATGTATTAGGAGTGTTCCTTTTCAAAGTTCTCACAACTGATTACAAATTATAATGACTACAAATTAAGAGTAGCTCTCATTTATAAAATGATCACCTATAGAGTCTGTCTATGAAAATCCATTAAGATGTCTTCATAATCAAAAAAAAACCCTTTAGATCACAAATCAAAGGAAGCAAGTTTGACCACTGATCCTAAAGACAGTATATCTCCCAAAGCTGGAGATTCATTCATAAAATACTTTAACTTAATATTGGCAATATTGGTTTCTTCAGAGCTGTACTGTGGCTGAGAGGGGAAAGGTAATAAATAGAGAAAGCATAACAAGTTTGACTCAATCTAAGGCTTCAGGTAAATTAGAGATTATAACTGTATTTCCTTCAGATTTCTTTCATATGAAGCCGAATGCTCTGCCAAAGCACTCAAAACTTAGAACACTCATGCTACACAATTTCTTTCCAATCTTCATAGAAGGCCAGATTTCTTCCTGGACATTTATGTAAACTCCTGTGACTGTCAGTGATGATTTTGTGTTGGTTATGGGAAGGCTGAATTTGGCCTAAGGTAGCTTATCCTGGAAATAATCACAAAATTCCAATGAAGTTATCCAAAGAGTTTTCAATTAATTGCTTGGAGGGAAACTCACATCTTAGAGTTATAAAGAAGCCTCCTTCGGAAACCTAAGTGTTCTCATAGATGAATAGGAAAGGCAAAGGGCAGTACCATATACGAGGAGAACCTAAAAGTTACTAACATACCCCGTGGTCACAGAGAAATGGAGAACATTTGCTTCTTTTTCTTCAGAGAACAAGAGTAAGACCAGAACGATTTTTAGGAACTTTTGTAATTTGCTCATTGAACTGGCTGTCCCCAGACATGGGCAGAGAAATGTAAACAAAACTAGTAAACTTAAAAATAATCCTACAAGAATTTGCATATACCTCCAGAATTCTAGAGTAAGCCTTACACAAAAAAAAAAGGTCATTAGGTAGCATCCTTGCGTTTTTTGTGTTTTTTTTTTTTTAAAGCAAGCATTTTAAAAAAGAGCTGCATAATCCATAGCCTTCCAGAAAGCCTAGCTTCTAATGTTTTGCCTTCCCAGTCACCTATACTAGCCTATACACTGAGTAAATACTGCTTGACTTATCTCAAACCAAAAATTAGAGAAACTTCAATAGTAACATAATAGGAAGTCTAAATATCACCATTCAGATTTGGATTTTGTTTAATATTGCAATGGCTTTAAGCAGAATCAGTTTTTCTAAAAGGCCTAAGATCAAAATTTATTTTGTTACAAAGCCAACTCTTGAAATGTGCTACTATTTTGCACATAGCATTTAAGTGATTCATCTAAGACACTTAACTGAAAACATCTTAAGGCTGTATCTACATGATACCAAAACATCTGGAGGTAAAATGAAAAGTCATTCCATGTGCTATTTTTTTTATTTAAATAAACAAATATCTAACTATTTAGTAATGAGTTTGAATAATAAATGACACATATTCAGAAAGGTGATGGTTTTGCTTTGGAAATTATTTCTGAAATGTAGCAGATTTTGAAGGATTTTTTTTTCTTTCAGCCAATAGTCAATGTACTTGTTTGCAAGTTAAGCCAGGATGCAGTCTATGAGTAAGCAATTCATTCCTCTACCAACTTGCAAAATACTGTCTGGTCACTGACATTCTATCTTCTGGATCTTCCCTAGCTTTCCCCTAAAAGACCACCTCCTGAAGTTTCTCTTCTTTCTCCTTAAAAAGTAAGATTAGTGCATAATAGATTATGCATTTGAGAATTTCCCCCCATGTGATATCTCTAAATGTGGGCACTGAACTCCAAATTCAAAACCAGGTTTTAGCAGACCAATGGGATGACTGTGGACAAGGTATTTTCTTAAACAGTAAAAATGGGTAAGATAAAAATTTTATTTATCTGAAAGCTACTACCAGAGATTAAGCCACATCTCCATCTATTAGTCATCAGTTTTTACAGAACATCTCAATTTCACTTAGAAAATCATCTGTGATCCTTATAATATAATCTGGAATCCTAAAACAGCTCCCACGACCATCACATTTCTCTCCGGAGAGCACTACCTGCTACCTATGGCAAATATTCATATAATTGATTCTACTTAACTTCAAGGCATGATTGATTCCTTTTCTTGGTTTGTTTGATGATTAGAGGTTTCAGGGGAGATTTTTTTTTGAAGGCTGAGGTAAGTGCCATTTAATATGGTGTAGATACGTTTTCCTGATTTTTAATAATGAGACTAGCAGAGCAGATATTGTAAGGGATGTATAATAAATTTTAGCACTGAATGACAAACGGAAACAAGTAGGGCTTCGATGCGAAAAGGTGGTTTGTTCTCCCAGCTGCGTGGTTCAAAAAGTCACACTCGTTTTGACATATTGAATCACCAAATGGCTCTCCATTTGCTTCCTTGCATTGGCATTAGCTTGTTCAGCTTCTATTTTGATTGTTAATATATTTGCTGCAGCAACCATTAATAAAAAGGCATGCTAATAACAATGAAATACAGCTCCACTTGAAAAATGAGGTGCACACAGACCCTAAAGAGCCTTATATCTGTCACTATAGCACAACACCGTGTTATGAGTTACTACAGATTATTAAAATAATTTAATGTAGTTATTGCACTGAAATATGTACCTTTCAGTCTGTAAGTGAAAGTAGCCTGTGCTCTAATAAAGAACAATTCTAAGAAAGCACCCCAAAGGGTTCTTGCCCAGGTCTAATTATAAGCGGTAAATTTGTTTCCTTCCAGAAAAACCAAAGAAAAGCTTTTCACTGTCTTTCACCCAATACCAGTGATTAGCGCAGGTGTTCCAGAAGAAAGTAAATTCACCTTAATAGTTAGATGCAGCATGTAACTCAAGGATATTGCATATTGCCTCCAAAAATCTCTCCCTTACTTGCAAGTTGATGCCAAGAGGGGATGGCATCCCCTAACTGTCTTCCCACCTCAGCCCCTAGATTACTTTGAATTCAGCATTTCAGTAATAATCATTTACATGCATCTGAGTGTCCTCAATAATGCCTGGAAGGTTTTTTCCAGGAGAGCTGTAGTGGTATTTTAGAATACCAAAATATGTTATGAAACGACAGAATTGTAAAATTCAGACGGTATGGTGTAGAGGAGGAAACGAAGGCCTAGACACATTTGTCTCTTCTCTTCTGGGACACATGAGATTCTAGGTTAAAGAAAGCACATGTATGAGACTAACGTGTGCAGGGCGGGCTCCTGCTGCATTTTCTTTTATATTCTATTTACTTTAAGGATAGTTGTTACACAGTTATCCAAATTGACAAAGGCTTGTAATAAGTGCAATGATAAATACTCAAGAGCGAGCTTTGGCTCTAGGAAAGAATTCTTCAAGAATACTTTGTCAGAGGCAGAACAAGTATTAAACAGCCATCATGTGAAAGTTATTCACAACGAGCCATTCCAGACTACTTTTAAGAACACATCTTTGTTACAGGTAGCCGGGAATCTGCGTTTGTTTACGCCATCTCTTCAGCTGGAGTTGTATTTGCCATCACCAGGGCCTGTAGCCAAGGAGAATTAAAATCCTGTTCCTGTGACCCAAAGAAGAAGGGAACCGCCAAGGATAACAAGGGCACTTTTGACTGGGGTGGCTGCAGTGATAACATTGACTATGGGATCAAGTTTGCCAGAGCGTTTGTGGATGCCAAGGAAAGGAAAGGCAAGGATGCCAGAGCCCTGATGAATCTTCACAACAACCGAGCCGGCAGGAAGGTATGGGCTGCGACAGTGCTCACTGTGTAGACTGCATGGCCTTATAATCACTTAAGCCAAGCTTATCTTAAACTTTCCGAGAGTTACAAAAATGCTTATCATCACAGTTTCCCACTGTCCCCCAGCCCAGAGCTGTCTGCTCTAAAGAATACCACCGACTGGGCTGAAATATCCCACCTGCACTCCACCTTCCCTACCACAGCGGAGGTGAAAGAGTCCACCCACCGCTTTTGGCAGTGTGTACAGTCAAATGTCTGTGGTCTCTCTGCATACTGTACCATGTAGTACAAGACAGCATCTGTGGCTGAGGCTAGGGCTGCTTCCCACATATGGATGGGACAGCGAATGCTTGTATCTAAGGGGTGTCAAGACCAAGAACATCTTCTCTCAAACTTATCATGAAAGCAGCTCACCAGGCATGGCTTGTTGGCTTCTTCTAGATTCAGGGAGGCTCTTTTTAAAACCAGAACCCAGTTTCACTCTTGAAAGCCCCACCTTGGGTTTTCTGGTACTGGATGAGTAAATGCACCAGGGGAAGACGTGCCCCAGAGGCGCTTTGGCCCCTTAACTGCTAGTCCTGCCTAACTTCCTGGGTATCTGGTCAGTATTCATTCCCTAACCCCTATTTGTTAGATGAGGAAACAGACCCTCCAGAGCTCAAGGTCACCTGCAGAATCACAAGAAATGTCAGGACTACAATTCCGGTTTCACCTCCCAGCCGCGGGGTGGTTTGGCCTAGGATTAAACCATTTTAATGCCAAAGATCAGTCCACTGATGAATCATGTTTGGGGATATGGTGGCATGACCGGAATAACGAGAGAATCTGAATGCTGCATGTTAGGGCTTTGTGTAAAAAAAGCATAAACCAGTTGGGCTAATCAAACACTCAGTCAGAACCACTCTAAAATAACCTAATTGCCAATGAGAAGAGATAACCATAATTTGTCTTTTATCAACACAAAATAAAAATGTGCTTGATATTAATATGTAAAGAAAGATCAGCATAAAATTGAAAAGTCCCCAGGGGGGCTTTAATAGGAAAAAGAATAGAAAAGAATGCAGATCTGTTTGGTTGAAAACCCTTTTACTGGGCTCACAGAGGGAACAGATCGCATTTAAAGGAAGTTGGAAGGAAAGAAGTCTTGCTTAGCACATGGAATAAGATGAGTGTGACCTGAGCTGTTTACAAACAGTACCTTCTTGAACTTTGAAAATCAACATCCTTTATTTTCATGAATTTATGAACTTACAGTGACTGCTGCCAAGAATATAGACTACGGTTGTGCAATCCTACAACTATTGGTAATTACTGTTTATGCAATGGCTCAGATAAGGAAAAATTTACATTGACCTTTGTTTTGACATTGATACCACATGTATAGGTTATAAAGTGTGGTGTCTTTGATAGGAGAATGCTGCTCAATTATTCAAGCACAATATACGGATCTCTCAGACTATCTGTACAGATAAGAGCATATGGTTATACACTGCATCCAAAATAACATTGACTCATCAAAATAAATGTTAATTTTGCTTAGTAGGTCATTAGATATTGAATGTTTCCATTCTTCAAGACAATAGATCTCAGCTATTATACTGCAGGCTCTGAATCAATATGACTTTTAATGTAAATCACATGATTCCTCACTGGGTAGAGGTGAACAGCTGTCAGACCTCAGATATTCTCCTGCCTACTCTGCAAAACTTAGGAGGCTACTTTTGATCGGAATAAAAGTGCACACACTGACTTTTTAAAATGTGGCTTTAATTAATGGTGGGTGGGCAGACTTTTTCAAGGAGATGCATGATGTCAGTGAATATGAACTTTAATGAGAGTAAATGTATTGAGATAAACATGCGTCTCTAATTCTCTTCTTGCGGTCATTAGACCCCCAGCCTCGGCTCCCCCTTCTTACCAGCAGAAGGTCTGTGGAATCAAAATGAGAACAGGCTGGGCTGTGTTTGAAGGCAAACCTCCTGAGCTAAGCCTCCAACTGACCTGGCTCTAGTAAACCCCAGCCTCCAAAGCTGACAGCAACATTGATTCATTTGTTTTTTTATTCTTTGCTTTTCAGTATTTCCCAAATTGTCCAATATGAACATTTTCTACTTTTTTAAGTGGGGCTGGAGGGGAGGAGTAGGGCCAATACATTTTAAAAGAAAAGCCATCTATTCCAAGATTGTTCTGTTTAACCAATGCTACGCATGAGAATTCAACACTGCCATCACAACAGGCCTTAACTTTCCCCTAATATTTGAGCAGTTTAATTCCTTTATTATAGCAGCTGGTTAGAGCACCCTCATGTGTCTCTGTGCTGTAATATCATTTTAGATCTTCTGTGCTATTATATCATTTTATTTTCATCACAGCTTCAACAGAATTTGTAATGATGTTTTCCTGAAACTCATCTTGAGTCTAGTTTTCTACCTCCAAATAGGGCTATTAATAAGTCTTGAAAAGATAAATCTACCTTGTTCAAAACAAACATTTTATGAGATACATTCCGTAGCTTCTCTCAGCAGTTCTTTTTAGATCTAAAGAAGCCATGCTATGAAAGCTTGTAAATTGCATTGTAAGGTAGGTTAAGGTAAATGACAAGTAAAAGGTACTTGGTTGATATCCACCACTTGTTTCCTCTCACGATCCAGAAAATGGCTTTTAAATTAATCCACTCTTTCTACATGAAGTAATCCCAACTTCTTTTACGTTTCCTGAGAGAATGTGTCTCAAAATAGTCTATGTACCCAATCAAATACTGCCCTTCAATCACTGGACATTTCCATAATAAGAGAGGAATTCCATAAAGATATTTTCCCACAAAAGTATTTCTTACCATAGTGAAGATGGAACATAGGATGTGAAGCAAGACCTACCTTCATTTTAATCCTGCAATACCAATGGCTTGGTGCTGCCGCTAAGTCACTTCAGTCGTGTCTGACTCTGTGCGACCCCATAGACGGCAGCCCACCAGGCTCCCCCATCCCTGGGATTCTCCAGGCAAGAACACTGGAGTGGGTTGCCATTTCCTTCTCCAATGCAGGAAAGTGAAAAGTGAAAGTGAAGTCGTTCAGCTGTGTCTGACTCTTCACAACCCCATGGACTGCAGCCCACCAGCCTCCTCTGTCCATGGGATTTTCCAGGCAAGAGTACGGGAGTGGGGTGCCATTGCCTTCTCCGATGACCAATGGCTTAGATCACTGAATTCAGCTCTCTCAGATGTAAAAGGAATTTCAGAAGGCTATGGAAAGACAAGGAAGGGAACAGAAGAGAACCTGGCACATAGTAGGTGTTTAGTAAAAGTTAGTCCCCCTCTTCCTCCCTTAGTGATGTGAAGGTTATCTGTAATTTGAGGTACAGAATCAGGCACAAATCCAATTTGAGCTGGTATTTAGGATTCAATCTGATCTCTGCAAGTACCCAGAGACTCATCCTCAAATACAGTCTGACATAGTCTTCCCTAGTGTACAAAAGACCATCAAAACCCTTTGTAATTTGATTTCTAAAAACCCCCACAGGAATAAAAAAAATAGTATTAGTATTTTTGTTTTTCAAATAAGGAAACTGGGTCTCAGAGGGATCAAGTGGCTAACACACAGGGGCACACAATCGTGAAGTACTGGGCTTGGGGGTTCAAAGCCTCTGCTTTCACCCTTTTGTCTTTACTACCTTTCCGTATTGTCTGTGTTGAGAAAGATAAACACACAGTATTTCTGTATTAAAAAAAAATTAAAAACAAAAAACAGTAGCAGTTGCTGCCCTTGGAAGGTAGTTTACTCATGATTTTCCCCCCTTTGTGTGTGTCCTTAATTTCACAAGTCTTCTAAAGTGAATATGTATTATTATTTTTAATAAAAGGGAAAACTTTGTTTTAAATGCCAAAAACATAACTTCTAGTCATCATGAGCATGCCTAATGCAACTCGGCCTTATTTGGTGGGATTCCCAAAATTTCAACTCAAGGCACAGCAAGTATGTGCTGTTGGGTTAAATTTGGGGAAAGCACTGTTTCTGGTACTATGGCACATGGAGAAAAGAATAAAACAAAGTTCTGACCATAAGAAACTAAACCTGAGTCAGGGAGACAAGTGAAATACAATTGCGAGGAAGCGCTATACTATATGGTAGAGCAGAAAAATCACCCAACAGAGCCAGTCAGTTGAGGAGAGAAAGGCTATGTCATAAAAGAGCTGGATGTTGGAGATAAAGGTTTCCCATGACTGAGATAGGGCAAACGCTTTCCAGGATGAAGGGCCTCCAAGTCACAGAAAGATGTGAAAGCAGAAAAAAACATCAGAAGTGAGGAATGACAAGGGTCCCAGGGGAGCTCATGACTGAGAATTAATACGGCCTGAGGCTTCAAATCGGAGTCATGGCCAGCTGTGGAGAGCCTCAAATGCCATGCTGAGATATTCAGATGCCGCTGTGAAGCAACAGGAAGGTACTGAACAGGAAGGTGCTGAACAAGGCACCGGGGGAGATGTTAAATACTTAAGTTCTATCTCTATGGATTGTTAATTTCTCTAGAGTCCACTTTAAAAGAATGATAGATTTCAAAATTCAAATCTCCTAGTTTGAATGAACAACTTAAAAAAATGGACTCACCAGGAAATTTATGAGACATTTTTACCTCCCTGAATTTTATTTTCAGCCTTACCTATACATATAAAGACTGATACAAGCTTCCTGATGAGTAGTAATTAAAAATTAGCACATGGCAACTGATGTTGCTATTGCTATTTATATTTTTAACATAATGTTTACATTTTTATTGGCATTTCTCTTATAGCTCAGGGAGTAAAGAATCTACCTGCAGTGTGCCTGCAATGCAGGGGACACAGGAGACACGGGTTCAGTCCTTGGGTTGGGAAGATCCCCTGGAGAAGGAAATGGCAACCCACTAGAGTAGTCTTGCCTGAAGAATCCCATGGATTCTGCCAGAGGAGCCTGGCAGGCTGCAGTCCCTGGTGTCACAACAAGTGGGACACAACTGAGCCCGAGCATGGACGGACTTAGGCTGTCATTAGCTCATTGGGGGTTCTCAGCGATTGACATCATGTTGACTAAGCAACATGCAGGCTGGGACCCTGAATTAGAACACTGGTTCTAAAACTTGAGCACAATCTTCGACAGGTTACCTAACAAGGATCGCTACATAAAATGTATATACATATGCACCAGGTTTTAAGCAAGCCTAGAAGATAGGTATCATTATTATCCATATTTTGCATATAAAGAGACTAATTTCAGTTAGGGAATAAGTTCAACTTGTTTCCCAATTCCCACTAGAATTGAATTTATTCCCTAGCTGAAATTCAAACTTAACCTAGCTTCCTGTAATTTTTATTTATATATTTTGATAGCCTGTATTTTATATGTGAGAAGTTTGGAGGGTGAAGATCCAAAGTTTTAGTTCTCTGCCCTGCCAGGCCAGCACCAAGCAAGGTCAGTGCTGCGGAGCGGAGCACTGGGCCTGCCCCTGAGCTTAGCCCACTGGGGCGCGGCACAAAACAGATACTTCCCAGTTCTGACTACAGGAAATGCCTCCAAAGTCAACACAAATGGATACTGTACAAGATGTAAGCACAGCTTTACAGGCAAGTAAATCGTGGGCCTAATAAAGGCTTCCAAGAATAGATCCTATGATGCCACCTAAGATAAATAATACATAATGGTTCTGAACCAAGAGAACTGGGCGTGATGAAAAAGAAATCACTCTCTAAAAGTAAGGAATGTCAGTAGAAAGAAAAGTGATAAAACTGAACTGAATTAGAGCCAAACCGCTTTAACCTCCTATATATCCTCATCTTCCCCTCATGTTGAACATTTTCATGAAGCCCAACTTTCACTTAGCACAGATTTATTTTCTGATTGGTTTCCTCCATTCATAAAATTAAATGCATTTTGAAAAATTAGATCAGTCCTCCCTGCCTCATCTCTGTCTTATTGGACCCCAAAATAGTATGTTCTTGATACTGTTGATCTTTTATTGTGTATGAATCAAAAACTAACCAAAATTAAAGCCCTGAAGCAAAGAGTAACTCTTAAGAAAATTGTTACAGTTCCAGGTAAAGTTCTATTATTCATATAAAATATTTTTTTAGACTAGCTTCATTAGTCAGTAAGAACTATTATATATATGGTTAGTCAACAGTAATGTTCTTAAATTCCACAAATATAAATTCTACACCTTATATTTCCTAGCTAAGCCCACCCACAGGCACTGTTTTTAAAGAATGACAGTGCTCAAGAAATCACAATGTCTTATTTAAGTTAATAAATGATTGCATAAGCAAATCAACTGCACAGTTTGCTAATAAATATTCCTTGTTTTCCTAGTTCCAGAGCATGTATGTTTGAAAGATATGTTGGTCTGGTTTTCACTCTCAGAGATGTGGACCTGTCAAAAGGATTTAATTGTTAATAAATGTACTTGGCTTTCAGCCAGTATCTGAAAATTAAATAATATGATTTTAATGTGTGTTTCCCTCAGGAAAATTGATATAGGACCAGAAATACGGTGGTTTTGTGGCAAACACCCAACTAAAAAGTGACGTGCTAACACTTCTTCAAATACTCAAGTTAAACTAAATAATTTAGTTGAAATATACAGCATATATCAAACTAAAATAAATCCTAAGTAGGCTTTCTAAGGCAAGGTCAGTAGTTAAGTTTCTACAGATTTCACATGGTATGAGGTAGACAGCCCTTTTTCTGATAGGGAGAGAATCAGTAGGGCATGACACAAGGGTCATAAACTTAGCAAAATGCAGGTACTTAGAAAAAAGACAACTCTCATGATGTACAAAGAAGTCTTATAAAGACACCCTGGCGTTGCTTGAGTTCTGTCTTCAGAAAGGCTGAGTTAAGAAACTAAAATTTCACTCTCCTTGGGAGAAGTTTGTCTTTAAAACTGTCAAAATAATTCTTTGTGGACTAATTTAATGTGAAAATACTAAATGCAAAAACTTTTACAGAACCCACCACTGAAACCAGAGTAAAGGAACCCCTCAGGACTTCATAAGAAAGGCTGGCAGAGTCAGACAGGCTTAGGGTGCATCCTGCCTCAACCATGTTGCCTGTAAGACCTGGGGCAAGGTCCTTAGCATCGAGGTGTCTCAATAGCCTCATCTGTAAAATGGGGGTGAAAACAGTATATGCCTCATATGCTTGTGTGGATTAAATAAAAGTGCTTAAATCAAGTGCTTAGCATAGTTTAACATATGCCAAGAGCCTAATGAATGTTATGCCTCGTTATTATGCTCTGACCTTTAGTTGGGACAGATACATATAAAACAGAATTATTCTGTTGCACAATGCATGTATTTCCTTCTTCTATACCTTTTTTTAAAAAAAACGTTCAGACTTCTGTTTCTGCGGTAGAGAATACTAATATTTATAAATTTCTTAAATTCTAAGAGTAGAACATAACTTCTGTAGACCTGAAGGCTTAAAATGCTGAAAGTCAAAGGTTTAAGGGCCATCCACAATCTACTAAGTAAAATTTTAGCAATAATGGAACGATGAGCTTATTGAAGATTTTTTATCAGGAAAAGTTACATATTAAGCTAAAATGGCTTCTACAGGGCTTAATGCCAAGAGTAATGCTGTCCTCAGCAGTCATAGTTATTCATCTTTTTAAAAGTTGTCATGTCAAATGAGGTTTCATGATGAGATGCCGCAGAGCCAACACTGATGGCACTAAACAAGAGGTGACGGGGGGCGCTGGTGAGGAACTGTGCTGCTGCCGGGGGTATACAAAGCTATAAGGGCCGTGAGACCGTCAACACAGGAGCCTACGGAGGCAGAAGGCGGAACTTTGACAGCAGTCAAGAATCAAAGAAGGAAGTGGTAGAAGAAATCCTTTAGAAAAGATTCAAGACAAAATAGGAAACAGGACGAATGTGTCATGAGGTGTGGCCTACCTTTCTGAAAGAAGTTTTCAGTATCACACATTGAAGACAGCAAGTCACTGTAATCGATTATTTATCATGTTCTTTCTGTTATACAAACAATACTCATACAAACCAAAGTAACAAACTGAGAAGTGCAGAAGTGTGTATCATAAAGTGAGAACATTTCCTCCCCTCACAATCCTTGTCTCCTTCCAGAATATTTCAAAGTACAATCAGATGCAAGCCTGTGGATAGAACATATACTTTTTCACTTCTTTCTCCCTCAGATCTCATTAAAATCATAGTAATGGAATAAACATGGCTTAAACCAACAATAAAGAGAATGGTCAAAGAAATGAGAGAACTCAACAAATTTCTGGAAATTTATGGAAAGGGAATGAAGAAACTGTAACTGATAAAGCAGGGTGGAGAAGCCTTCAGTCTAGCAGAATAAAAGTAGATGAGGAGGGGGAAAGAAAGTAGATGAGGAGGGGGAAAGAAAGCAGATGAGGAACATGGAAATCAAGATGCCCTGAGAAAATTTCAGATACTAATGAGCACTAGAGAGAAGCAGAGGTTCAAAAATTGGGATTAACTGAAAAACCCGCTGGTGGCATAAAGAACCCCATCTCCTCCCCTTTACCGCTGAACAGAACTCCTAGAAGTCTAGCATCAAATCTTCTAGGCTTTTTGGAGTTATAGTCCCCCAAACAAACAGTGTCCTACCTAGTCACTAGAAACCAAACCTCTGGTCCACAAGCCCTACCATATAACCAGATTCCTAAATATCTTTTTATGACTTCACTCTTAAATACGAAGAAAATGTCCAAGAATTACCATATACTTGATTAAATTCAGAAGCATAAAAGAAAAAACAAAAAAGCAGTACGTCAGGGATGAGAAGAGAAATTTTTAAAAACCAAGAAGATCCAAGAAGGTATTTATATCCATGAACAACAAGAATGGATGCTTTCAAAAAGTGACAATTAGAAAACAAGAGAGAACTTGGAAGAGAAAGTCAAAGAAATCCCCCAGAAAGTAAAACAAAAAGCCCAAAGGACAAATAGAGAGTCATAACATCACCTCTCTTTCCCACTTGAGTTTGAAACCAGCTGAAAAGTGGACAAGGGAGGTAGATATAAGGAGTAACAGCAGCTGCTGCAGGACTGGGGGCGGGGGGAGAAAAAAAAAACGGCAGCCCTGGAGGATGCAGCTTTGAAGCTTCCATTCCACTCCAGAGCTGGGTAGACTTACTCACCCTGTCCCAGGCTGTGTACCCGGGCTCTGCAAGGAACCCCTTGCTGGAGGGCAGGAGCTGATCATAACTCATCCTCTCCACATGCTGGCAGATGCCCAAAGAGAAGGAACCCAGACACACAAGCCCTGCTCCTTCCTCTAAACTCACCAGTTGGAAAAGTCTGTAGTCCTCCCCTGGGGAGAAATTAGTAAGGGGATAGAGAGAGCCAGGAGTATTACTCTAATGGAATTTCTTCCTCAAGAAGCCAGGAAGAAAGTATTAAAACTATAAAAGAGAAAATATAAGAGACATGGAGGATTGATTCAGAAGGTTCAGCAACTTGACTAATTAGAAAGCCATAAAGAGACTAAAAAATTGTGGCGTGTTGAGGGGGTGGAATATTAAGAGAACATCTCAGCGCTGAAGTTTTCAGATTGAAAGGGCCCACTGAGGGCTGAACAGGACTAATTTTTTTAAAACTTCTAAATATATCCTTGTGATATTTCAGAACACCAAGGATAAGAGCAAGTTTCTAGTGCCTTTCATGTAGGGGGTGCGGTGGGGTAGGGGAAGTGAAATGAAAACAGAAATCAGTAGGCAGAGAATCAGCTGCATATCAGATTTCCCATCTGTAACACTAGAAGCCAAAAACCTTGGAGCAATACCTTCAATTTTGAGGGGAATTTATTTTCAACCCAGAATTTTATCACCAGCCAAGCTATTAGTTGAGTGTGAAGACTGAATAAAGACTTCATAATACACAAGGTTCAGAAAATGCATCCTCCATGCACCTTGAAGGAGTTACTCAAAAAGGGGCTGCAGTAAAGAGAAGGAATGAACCAAAAGAAAGAGAGAAAACATGGCATCTGGCAGTGCCGTGTGCTCCTCTAGGAGGGCGTGATCCCAGCTGTGTCCAGGCAAGACTAAGAAGATTCAGGGCCACAGAACCCCCCCAGGAAAGGAGGGGACGTGGTGGCACAGGTGGAATGAGCATTGAGAGTGGAAGACATTGGGTTACAGTAAGTGCACTTAGTAACAAGTAAAGTAAGAAAACACCAAGCTTCAATCTAGCAACATTCTTCGTCCCAGACGTTGTCCAATTGGATCAGAGATTATAAAATGCAGTCCTGGCACAGTCCTTGGTTGTGCGGTTAACTAAGGAGATCAAACCAATCATTCCTAAAGGAAATCAACCCTGAATATTCATTGGAAGGACTGATGCTGAAGCTCCAAAACTTTGGTGAAGAGATGACTCATTGGAAAAGACCCTGATGGGGGGAAAGACTGAAGGCAGGAGGGGAAGGGAGTGACAAAGGACGAGATGGATGGCATCATCCACTCAATGGACATGAGTTTGAGCAAACTGTGGGAGATAGTGAAGGACAGGGAAACCATGGGTTTGCAAAGAGTCAGACACGACTTAGCCACTGAACAACAACAAATATTTATTGTTTTCAGTTTTTAGATTTGATGTTTAGACATACCATGAGACACTTAATTATGGTTATAGAACATTAATGCTCTAATCTTCGTCACCACAAAAGGACAGACCATGCTGATGGAGACTGGGAAGTGGAAGGGGAGGAGAACGGAGGGGGCTGCAAGTATCCTCATCTCATGAGAGAGAGCACTGCTGACTTCAGGAACTAGAAGAGGTGTAAGGATTCTCCTTGAAGCTGGAGACATCATCAGAACCAACCATGATAGAACCATGTCGGGAGTCCGGGGGAGGGTAAAATTAGTGAGGTGTGAATCAAGTTTTCACCCTCACCCATAAGAAGAAGTCTATCAGGGACTATACAGCATTGCTTGGAAGGTAAATAAAGTGACTGGCAGAACTGTCACACTCAGTTGTGCCAGCTGTGCGTGGTGCCCCTCTCCAGAGGGCTCCATTCACTGGCATTCAGGTTTGTTTAGTTATTAAGAGAATTTTCTGGTGGATGTCCATAAAATACCTTGAGGATGGGATTGTGTTTCTCACAAAGCTGGAGGAAAACTAGTACAGACCTTGTTCTACAGACACGTAATGAACCACCACAAGGGCACAATGCGTTAAAAATGACCGCTCTGGGGTTGTGCCAAGCAGACCGGGAGGGGCGAGGTGGAGTGGGCACAGCAGAGAGTTACTGCTTTTTATTCTCTTTGCTGGACTCTAATTTTTTAAAATCATGTGTACATGCTGCTGCTGCTCCTGCTGTTTAGTCGCTCAGTTATGTCCAACTCTTTGTGAGCCCATTGACTGCAGCCTGCCAGGCTCCTCTGTGCATGGGATTTCCCAGGACAACCCACTGGAATGGGTTGCCATTTTCTTCTCCAGGGCATCTTCCCCAATCAGGGCCTCTCCTGCTTAGCAGGTGGATTCTTTACCACTGAGCCACCTGGGAAACCCCATGTGCACATACTTAACTTTAAAATTCAAGAGTAATACATAAAAACAAACACAAAAAGGCCCAGACTGTCTGGCAGTGCCTGGACGTCCCCAGGTCCCCTGCTTCGTTCACTCATTTCTTCACAGTGCAAATAAAAAGTCTGTTGCGGCTCCACAGCTGCCTGCGTGGGAAGCCCCCAGTCCCTCTTCCCGCGCCTCCGGAGACCCCGGAGGAGAATCCTTGTGGCAGGGTCCTGCGCGGAAGCCTGTCCCAAAGCAACGCTAACGCAAAGGGCTGTTTGTGGGAAATTTTCCCTGGAGGTCAGGACATTTTGGAGACATAGGATATGACATAGCTTCTAATTCAGTCCTCAGATATCCCAGTTTCTAGAAATGTAAGACTGGCTCTGCACGTGAATGTCTTACCTGCTCTGGCCGTGGTGCGGACTCCTTTTCTACTCCGCCACCTTCCCTGGTTTGGACGTGACTCAGCCTGGCTGTGTATTAGAAGCACCTGGACCGGAAGTGCCCTCAAGGTGGGCCCCACCCCCTGCCCAGGTTATGGTGTATTCCGCTCCAGGAGAGGTCAGGGTCTCTGTGATGGAGGCAGTCTCCAGATGGATTCTAATGTGTAATCAGGAAGAGAACCACTGCTCTACTCTGCTCTCTCTAGTTGCCAGAGAATAATTCCAAGATTCTTGGTTCGTTTTTCTTTTTAACTTGAGGAGTAGTTTGATTGTTTTTCCCTCTTTCGGATTATGCAGCCCCTCAGACAGCATCCAGATTGTAAATGAACATTCTTTCCCTTCCTTCTCTGTGTATGCACACATATGCAAGCCTTTTAGAAGTGCATCATACAACTTACATTGTTCTGCAGTTTGCTTTTCACTTGATTTCCTTTTATGCCTGTAAGAATGATATTATTAATTAATCAAAAGCCACATCATATTCCTTTATTAAGCACATACCATTGTCTTGCTGACATCATCTGAGTTTTTCCTGATATTTTGCTAATTATGCTGCAGTGAACATCCATATGGGTCTGTATCCTTCAAAGCTTGTGCAAATATTTTCAGAGTATCACCAAAGTCAAAGGATACTATACATTTAAAATTTTGATAAGTATTGCAAAAATGCTATTTTACATGACATATTGATTTAATCTCTCACCAACAGTTTGTTAAAGCATCTCCTTTCCATGCTCTTATCAACACCAAATATCAAATCATTGATTTTTTTTTTTTATTATTATTTGCTAACCTGCTAGGCAAAAGCAAAAAAAGTGTTACACTATTCGAGTTTGCTTTGTCTGACTCCTAGTGAAGTTGAACATCTTTTTATCTTGTTATTACTACTTTGTACTTCTCCTATGAATGAACTGTTTCTTAGATTTTTTATGACAATTAGTTTGGAAGATGCAATGTGATTCCTATTTCCCTCCTTACCTCTTTTTTGCTCTAATAGGTCTATAACATTATCCATTTAATTCTTGATTTAGTCAAAATAGAGGGAAGCAGAATATGCACAATTCAAAATTTGAGAAAAACACAATTTACAGGACTATTTAAAATGCGTTTGTAGAAAGAGCATGGATCTGTGGGCGAAACATATCTGATTCACATTTTTCTAAAGTCTGCCTCTGTCTCACAGGGATGACTCTGGGGATTTGACTTTCCGTGCTGAGCCCTGGTTTCCATAACTGTAGAATGGGAATAATAATCTACTTTGCCTAATCATGGTAATTACATAAGACAATGTGTGGAGCCTGGCACATAGTGCCGTGCTTATTACTATAATGTTGTTATACCATTTGAACATTGGAATTCTTCTAAACTAGGAAGCATTGTTGTGAGCTTCTTACTCTTACATCAGCTACTTTCTAAATGAGGCCACCTAGGCTTAGATCCCCTGCCCTCTGCCTCTCTGATGGAGTGGGTCCTCTTCAAGGTTAAAGATTTGAATGTCAAGTCTGCAAACTCAGTATACAGAAGAGGCAGAGGTAGCCCCCAAGTGTGACTGAGCACTGCTTGGACTGCCTGTTGGGGATGGGACCTGGAGATGCCAGCAAACCCAGTACCAGAGAAGGCGGCTCACTCTCCCCCTGGGTTAATTGTCAGAGTCTGTGATTAAACTCCAATCAAGAACTGATCATGGTTCCAGTGGGAATACTTTCACTTATAAGTAACAGACCCCAGGGAACCTAAAAGATGAGGAAAACTCAGTATTTTGGATCACGAGAAGTCTGGAAGGAGGGCAGGGCCACGGTGGGTTCACTCAAGCAGTTCAGCAACACCCTCTGGAAGCTAGTTCTTCCTGTCTTTCCAGGCTGCTGTCTACAGCCTGTTGCTTGTCCTGCATTGGCTGCTTCATGTCCCAAGGAGGCAGCTGCAAAAAACTGCATCCAGAGACAGAGAAAAAGACATTTATCTCTTTTAAAGAGTGAAGGAACCTTTCCTACAAGCCTCCCAACAGATTATCTGTAACATCATATTGGCCCAAACTATATCACTACATACTCTATGCAAAAAAAAAAAAAAAAATCAGTGGCATAACAGTGCAATTAGTATTAAAGATTTCGGTTGTTGTGGGTCAGAAAGAGTCCAGGCCAGTTCTGAAGCATGTGGCTACCCACACCTGAACAGAAGTTAGAAGGAAGACAGAAGTGGGCGCAGCCACTCAACAGTGAACCACGGTGATCATCAACAGGGTGTCCCACTCCTGCATGTGCTTATAAGAACTCATAAAGTGTATTTTAAATTAATATGCAAACCCTTCAGTTAATCATATACAAATACCAAGTTCTAACTTTGTAACCTGGAAACTTAGTATTAATATTACAAAGGAGAGTAATATATCCCATTATTTTCAAAGACAAGTATTACTTGTGAGTAAATAAGTCAGCTTTTAAAGGAATAAGCTTTGACGAATAAGCGTTCATAGTCAGTTCCCAAACGCTTGGCATGGAGTGAGCTCTGTGTGACTCCATCAAGATCTTTGGACAGAAAGCTCCTGGACAGGTGACCCAAGTGGGGCAGAGGGGGTGGAGTCAAGATGGCCCTCCTAGCGGTGTTTCTCTGGCAGAGGCCTGCTGTCCGGGTCACCTAATAAGTCTCATACCAAACACCCGCCATATAAAGATAGGGGGCAGAGGTGGGGGGCACAAGGGAAGTGTAGTTCCAGAAAAGGAGTCCATTCTGAAACATCCTTTAAAAATGCCCAGAGCCCCGTGACCCGGAGGACCAAACTCAGGACATTTCTCCTTCCTTCTATGTCCTTCCCTCCAAAGCTGGCTTATGCTGAACAGGGCAGACTTCAAATGTAACAGGACCCAGTCATCATGTGGGACAAAGCGGGGAAGGTGTGGTGCTATGGCCTGAGCCAAGAAGGGGGTGCATAACCGTGAAGCCCTCATGCTGTCTCGGCTCCTGCTAGATTGCTTTTGTGGGACTGATCTTCTGGAATGATGAACATTCTGTATGCTTGGTTCTACCATAGCATTGGATGGAAACTGAGTCTGTGCAAGAGGCAAAACCTGGGTAGAGTTACCTGGGGTGAGGCCCTGGGGAGGGACAGGCAGCCTGGAACACTGGTTTCTGTGAGGTGGGGTGTAGGGTGAGCTGGGGTGCTGTGGGGAGCTCTACCCATTTTGTGCTGGAGCCAACCCCCATATCCCCACCAACCCCAACGAAGAACCTCAGAGAGTGGGCAGAGTTCCAACCATCAGCTCCAAGTTCCTAGAAACAGGGCTATCAATGTGTTACCCTAAGAATTTTGTTCCTAGCACTGTCTCAGATAATGTCACCAAGGGGTTTCACTCCCCTGCTGCCTCTGCCTCCCATCCGCACCACCCCTTGGCTTAGACATGCAAATAGAGAGGGCGGAGGCCCTCAGAAGGCAGGTTTCTCATCCTCTGCCCTGAGCCTGAGCTGAGGTCAAAGGCTCAGACTTGGTGAGGTCTCCAGGGTTGGTCTCTCCCATAGCCTCTCTCACTCAGAAATGAGTGTCACAGTGCTCTGGGGAGCTGATGAGGGAGACCCTACTCATCCCACTTGCCTCTATCTCCTCTCTCCAAAAGAACACAGCACGCTCAGCTCTCGCTGAGTTATTCAGAATAACTCAGCCAGAGCTGAGTGATAATCCCCCAAATTTAATGTCAACTTCAGGGTCACCGACTGACTTTCCAGTGTACCCTGACTCTGTCCTTACCAGCTGTGTAAACTTGGACAAGTGCTTTTACAACTCTGTAAGTCTTGCTCCTCAATCATCTGCAAATGAATCCTGTAACACAGGCTTGTGAAGATCAAGGTCATCGAGACAGGGTGCAGAAGCATCAGCACAATGCCTGGACCATGGGAAACACGTCATAAATAGGAATAATCAGTATTATCGGCTTATTGAAAGAAAATGGGCTTAGCAATTATTCATTTGAGTAAGAGGATACATTTTCAACATAGTAAAACTTATTTAGAAAATACTCTAATTCATTCCCTCATTCTTCAAATTGGCTCCACATCCCAGTAAATTCAAATTAGTGAGGCTTTTTTTTATGCCCATAGGGAAGCAGGTTCACAGTCAGGTGCTGGCCCTCACCACCTGCTACAGTCAGGGTAGTGTGCCCAGAGTGACTAGCAAATGACTGCAACATCTCCCAGTCCTGAGTCCCAGGATCCTGGGTCTTCAGTTACTTCTCTTTTCCTTCCCCCACCCCTGCCTTTAAAAAAAAAAATTATTTTATTGCAGCATAGTTAATTTACAATGTGTTAATTTCTACTGCACAGCAAAGTGATGCAGTTATACATATATATGCTTTCTTTTTCATATTTTCTACCATAATGGTTTATGGTCACTTCCTGATTGCTTGGAGGTAAGAAAAGTGGCAGCGTGTGTGTACATTTGAATCTGCCTCCACTGAACTCACCTGTCCTTTCCCACAGGCTGTAAAGAGGTTCTTGAAACAGGAGTGCAAGTGTCATGGCGTGAGCGGTTCCTGTACCCTGAGGACCTGCTGGCTGGCCATGGCTGACTTCAGGAAAACGGGCAATTATCTCTGGAGGAAGTACAATGGGGCCATCCAGGTTGTCATGAACCAGGATGGCACTGGTTTCACTGTGGCTAACAAGAGGTTTAAAAAGCCAACGAAAAATGACCTCGTGTATTTTGAGAATTCTCCAGACTACTGTATCAGGGACCGAGATGCAGGTAAGTTCAAAACACTTTATTCAAAGTACCTAATTCTTCTGAGAATCAGCACTCCTCAATTTAAGTGCAGTACTGTATTTTCCACCTGCCAGTCCTCTAAGTGCAGCCTGCTGTCTTCAGGTTCAAAGCTCAGGTTCTTCAGCATTCATATTTTAAGTGCACAGAAAGCTTTCCTAAGCAACTGGAGAAATTCACTGATAATGTGCAGATTCTGGAGAAATGGAACCCAACAAGAATGTACGTGGCAAAAAGTCAAAATGTGCAGATTAGCAAAAGTCCTCAGCCTGGGCAGAACTCTAACTGGTGGGTTCACGTCCACTACGTATAGAAGCCCAGCATCTTCCCTGTGATTTGACGCTCAGGGGAGGACAGCTTTGCAGTATATCTGCCCCTTTAAGTCCCACCTTTGTGATTATGGAAGAGGGTCCCACGGCTTTAGAGTTAGCCTGTTCTGAAATCCTCCATACTTCACACTCCCTTGCTCTTTCCAAAATGCTCTGAAGTTGCCAACTACTTGAAAGCAGGAATTCATCCCCACTGGCTCAGCTGTCGGAGAGCAGTGGATGAGGGCTGCCTAAGAGGCACTTCGTTTATTAAAGCCACACCCTTCCCTTGCTGACGGCACCTTCCCTGTCCTGAACTCACTCAGAGGGCAGGTCCATCAGCCTCAGTACAGCAGTTGCCACCTGTGGGCTTTACACATGTGCTTTTCTCCACCTCTTGCCCCTCCTGGTCAGCCGTGAACTCCGGGCTTAGCACAAAATCCATGCAAAGACTTTGATACAGAGTAAGAATGAGCACTATGTCTCAGTGGAGAGGAGGTGATGGGGAGCCCACAGCCAACTTATCTCAAGCCAACTTCTCAGGCTTAGTAGAAAGCAAGGGAATTCATTACCAGGAAAAACATCCTCAAATTCAAATTCTGAATTTGTTTTTCATTCCAAAGTAATTGCAAAGGAAACAGTAAAACAGAGCAGACGTCAGCAGCTCCTATCACAGGTCTGAGCAGGATTGTCAGGGGATGTCACAAAAAGTCCAGAGCCTCTTCTTTGTCCCCGAGTGGTTGAATTGCCTTCATGGTTTGATGAGCTGGTTCTTTGCAGCCCTGGAGCACGTTTGGACATGCAGCCCCTGGATTAATAACTGCTGAGCGAAAGGGCCAGATGCTGTGCCCTGCTGCATTCCTCACGTGCTTTGCGACCTCTAACAAGTCATCCTACCTGTCAAGCCAAAGTTTCCACCCAATCCCCAAGAAACTTGTGTTTTGGTACAGGAGGGTCCCAGAGGTGTGGGTTCCTTTGTGCTGTTAACTAGCTGCTTAACTTCAGACTGCTCAGACAAGCATGGGGCTGATGACATCAGGATCACTTTAGGAACAATGTACTGACTCCTGTGTGCCAGGTACTGCTCTAAGACCATTGCACACATGGTCTTATTTAATCCTTAGAACCACCCTATGACATCAGTGCACTGGAACTGATTATTGAAGAAAAAAGACAAAAATGATTAAGAATAGGGTGGCTCCTAGTTGATCAACATCAACCAGGAACCAAATTCACCTCTTATATTTTTGAGATCAGTTAAGCACCCTGGATATCACTGTCCCTATTGTACAGATGAGAAAGTGAGTAACCAGCTCAAGATCTGGCTGGTCTTGGAGGGGATCAATGTCCAGTTGTCTGACCCCATGGCCTGTGCTCCTAGCCCAGACATTACAGCTTGCCCCTGTCTTTCTCCCAGGGCATGTATGTGAAAGGACGGGTGAAGCATGAACCTCATGTCAAACATAAGAGGACCTGCTTCCCCTGGACATCTTTTCTGGTTTTTTGAATTGAAGCAGTTTGCACAGTGAAGCAGTTATGCATGATGACCATTTAACTGCTACAGATAGATAGAAAGACCTTACTTTCTCTTCACAATGGGGAGATTCTGAATTGAATCCCTGCTGCCTCTTCAGGATACTAAGTTATTCTTGCATACTTTGCTTTTTATACTCCCATATATTAGAACATGATTCTGTTTCTTGACCCTAAAATAGCAAACACATTTGCAGTACCCACCACATATTAGGGCTTGATCCATATTCTCTCATTGAGTAAGGTGGGATGTTATTATCCCACTTCATGGGAGGGGAAACTGAGGCTCAGACAGGTTATGGATTTTTCCCAAGGACGCTAATGGGTAAGAGGCAGAGCAGGGACTTGAATCCAAGTCCTTCCATCTTTGTAACTATTTCACTCTGCCTCCAAATGCACCAGCCACAAGGTCTACTGCTGCGGGTCCAGACTTTCTGAGGGAGGTTATATAATTTATTCACTCTCTGACTTTATTTCCCTTCTATTTTAGGCTTATTTTAGCTTCTCTGACTTAAAAAGATTTGAATTTGGTTCTGGGTTGGTCTTGATTTACCAGGAGCCACCTTGTTATTTTTTTTAAGTAGCCAGTTCCATTGTTTTAGATCAGATTTCCACTAAGATTCCTAGATTATTCATAAATTGAACTATACTTAAGGCCTTTTCATTTTAGCTAAGCCTAGAAAAATGCCAAAGTCATCTATGAAAACTTGCAATATTTCTTTTTAGTTCTGTTGACCGTCAGATGACTGTTTTAGTGAAAATATGATTTAGGGTGTTTGATATTATGTGGAGAAATTTTGGATTGCTGACAGTATTTTTTCATTGTTCATATCTGGACAAATAACACTTACAAATAACACATATATGAGATGCAGATTTTCTCTGAGACAGCCTCCTTTAACCCAAACAGCTGCTGAGGGCCTTGCCCTGGTCTGTATAGAGATGAGACTTTCTCCAGGCTACTTTCTTCTAGAGACTTCTGTGGTATGTACTCTGAAAAGTCGGTCAAAGTGTGTAGTTCTGAATCTTCCTGGAGTGGCTCCCAACTTTTGATTGTGCAGGCAGTGAGATATGACAGAGTCTGAGAACTGTGAGAAGGGGAGATTCCTGAATCTAACTCAGTGGCATTCCTTCTCTGGGCTCCCCGCCTTCATCTGGGTCAGTACTAACATTCTCTGCTGTACATTTTAAGAAGCACTCACAGTTAACGAGTCAGGACACCACTGAGAGAGTCTCTCCACATGATTGCACGACATCAGACCTGCTTTATGGTAAATGGAACATGTTCGAAATGAGTTGATGTTGTTCAGTTGCTAAGTCATGTCTGACTCTGAGACACCATGGACTGCACAAACCAGCTTCCCTGTCCTTAGAAATGGGTTACCATCAGAGTTATCCAGGCTCCAAAGTAAGTCAGAAGTTTTCAGTAAAATTTAAATCAAAAATATTTGTGTGTGTGTGTATATATATATATATATGCATTTGTGTGTGTGTGTGTGTGTATATATATATATATATATATATTCACTCTTAAAATTGACACTAACTTTTCCCTTGATTTCATCACAAACTACCCACTCTGCTGTACTGTGGTCATTTTATCTTGCTTTTTTAAAAAAAATATCATGTACATTTAATATTCAACTGATTGGACAACTTCCCTTCGTCAGCACTTAGAAAAGCAATGGTGGTGAGAAGACTGAATATTGTCAAGTCATAGGTATTTGGAATTGGCAGACTTTACTCTTGCTAGTTAGCGGCTTCTTCCTGTTCAAATCCACTCATAATCTGACTGATGTGAGCTGGCTTGTTTTGTCATTTCAATTTGTGAAGTGGATAAAGTCTGTAGGTCTAGTCCACTATTTTCCAAAGTGAGGACTTCTTCAGAGACCTGTTGGATCAGAATCTCGGGGTTTTTTTCATGAGATTCTGTATGCTTTTCACACTCAAGCACATCAAAGTCTGAAAAATCCATAGGGTTTCCCTGGTAGCTAAGATGGCAAAGAATCTGCCTGCAATGAGGGAGACCCAGGTTTGATAAATGAGTCGGGAAGATCCCTTGGAGAAGGGTATGGTTACCCGCTCTAGTATTCTGGCCTGGATTCCATGGACAGAGAAGCCTGGCTGGCTACAGTCCATAAAGTTGCAAAGAATTAGACACAACCGAGCAACTAACACTGTCACTTCACTTTTCAGGGAATCCACAATTCCCTGATTTTCTATAAGTATCAGGTACAAAGAAATCTTACTGAGAGATTTTTTGTTGTTGTTAAATATCTGATCTCTTACAAAGGAAAAAGAAGTTTTTCTATTTGAAAAGCTCTAAAAAAATGTCACTCAAAAATATCCCTGCCCTGACTTACACAGTATAAGAGGATGTTCTTTCACATTAAGGCAGTTTTTGGGACCCTCTTTTACTGGGAAGAACACTCTGAAATGATTTCATCCATCAAAGCTTCGCTTGGAATTAGCTTGACGGAGATCATCGAGTCAGCTCTTTAGTGAAGGCCTGAAACAATGATATCAGGACTAGTGGATTTTGGTGAGAATTACAGAAGGGTGAGTCAAGACCCTAGGGTATTCTGTCTGAAGACAGACCCAAACCTCAGGTTGGAAAGGTAATGGGAACTTTGGGTGAACTCCTACTGAGAGTCAGGCCTTGGACTGCAAGCCTTGTGTGCATTTTCTCTAAATCTTCACAGCACTTACCTCTATTTATAGAGAAGGAAACTGAGCCTCTGAAAAGTTAACTTGTCCAAGATTTTGTGGCCTGTAAGTGGTAAACAAAACAAAATAAATAAAATCAAAACAAAATTCTATACTTTTCTTACCTTACTTCCTGAAACTTGAGAGTAGCGACTGGGGGGCTGTGTAATAAAAAGGCAGCATGAGGACATAGAACATAACAGAATGAGGTGCCCGCAGAGCAGGGAGCTGGGAGGTGGGGAAACTTCAACCGCATTCAGCTTAGACTGCCTAGAAGCCCCATTCAATTACAAGCCCTTTCAGATTTGGAGGGTGTTAATGTCTTCAATTGCTCCTAAGAAATGATAAGCTCGAAAACCTGTAAAGGAGGATTTTCTTATGGCAACAATAATGACAAAAGACATTTTTTACCCCCCAGTCTTCCACTGAAGAAGCTGAGTGCTCTGATGCTCAACTATAAATACTTCCTAGAGATTCGGAGAGCAGGTTCAGCTGTGTGATGCTGTGCATGTGACATTTTGCAGACTGAACTGGAGACCAGATCTAGGAACTGGGCTTTCGGGGATGGGTGGTTGTGTGGTTATCTCCTCTGGTATTGCCCCTGGCATCTGTAAATCAAAGAAGCCCTTAAGTTAGAGATAGGTGCATCTCTGGCTAAAGAATGCCGCTGTCTCTCCAGAGAAGGCCTGCACCTAATCACAGACCACTTGCACTGCTTATTCTGTAAAAACCCTGACCTGGGCCAGAGGTCACCACGAGGTCTCCTCCCCCACTGTAGAAAACAAGCAATCCTCCTGTCAAGTTCAGAAAGCAAGTGGAGTTCACCAGTTGTTTAACTTGTTACTGAAAGCCTGAGACAGGTTTGCCTTGCTGTCTAGAAGTAGAACCTTCCTATAAAGACTTTCATAAGCCGAAACGGCCAAAAGCGAAGAAGTGATTGCCTTAGAACACATCTTGCTAACAGATGCACGAAGCCCATGGAGATAAAGCATGGACACTCCCAAACTCAGTTCCGCGTGATGGCGCCTTGATACGGAGATGCTGAGTGCAGGTCCCAGGGAAGGAGCTGAGCAGGGCACCCGGAGCAGCAAAAACCACTCTTGCTGCTCCGGGTGGGTGCTGCCTCTGTACCCGCTTGCTCCAAAAACAAAGGCTCGGTGCTACTTTCACTGTTCGCCTTTTTCGGTAAAGCAAAAATTCTCTTGGGATTTCTTCTGGTTAGCAAAAACCGGTACTGATGTAGGACTTTCTGCAAAGTGAAATGCATAAAGTGAACTTCCTCAGAAATCAGAGAACAGCTTTACCTGCCTGACAGCTGCAGGCTGTGAACGATGTGAGTTCTTGGGTATCATGGTTCTTCCCACATAAATCATATTAGCAAACAGCTCAATACCTATGGGAACACAACCCCAACCAAGGCTTACCCAGTCTGGTGTTCTAGACCTACACCGTGGTGTGACTAGCTTGCAGAACCTCTGAACTCTGTGGTTATGACCTGATAAAAAAAAAAAAGAGAATACCATGTCAGCCAATAGCAGTGGGTGGACCTTATTTTGATCCGAAATGTACAATTCCCACCAGGATATCTGAGGTTCCTCATCTCTTCATGGAACAAATATTTATTAAGCCCCTTCTATATGCCAGAAACTACGATAAGCCCCAGGAATGCAAAAATGAGGTAGTCAGAATTGGTCTTTGCCCTCATGGCTTCATAGGCCTCCCCATCCTTGTGGATGACCCAGGTGGGTGGCAGGCAGGGGACACAGGCTAGGTGCTAGGAAACCCTACCTGGGCCAAAATGTGATTTTCTTAGGTTTCAGTTCTCATTCCACTGCTCTATTATGAGGTTCTACCTTACATTTGTCACTTTGGAAATTAATAAGTTTTTTATCCCTTTCTATGTTAAGCTTTATTGTAGAAATTTCATGATATCTAAAAAGTGCTAAGACAGCTAGAATAGGCGAGAATGATATGAAAATATATTGGTGAGGTTTTTAAGTCACCATTTTCACAGTAATTGTTGATTGATTATCTTATATAATGTATATCAATATTATTTGCTGGACCCTCAAATTCCTGGTGGCATATAATGCAGATAGCCTATCCCTCCTTCTTATAACACTATTTCCTTGACCTCTGTAACACCACAGTCTCCTGATTTTCCTCCTGACCTGAAATTGGTCTTTCTCAATTTCAGTTGTTAGTGTCTCCTTGTCTACTTCTAAACCTTGAAGATCTTCAGGGCCCGATCTAGTCTCTTCTCACTGGTTCCTCTGCATTTTCTCTCTGGGTGCGCTCCTCCACTGATACGGTTCTAACTGCTATCTCAGGCCTCGTCTGTGTCCTCTCCTCTCTCTTCGTTCTGTATTCAACCCCCTGCTTAACAGCTCCAGCATGCTCATGTTTTTATCAACCTACTTCTGTTAGAAATTGAGCTCTAGATTTGTCCCATTCCCCAAACATGTTTTCCCCAGGTTTCCCCTTCTCAGAAAATGGCATGACTGTCCACGCCATCGGTCAAGCCATAAACCCACACATCCTTTGTCACACTGCTTTCTCACTTCCACATCCGGTCCATCACCATGTCCTCTTAAAATGTTCAGAGGATCTATCACAGAAAGCCTTCTTTTTTCATTCCTAGAATGTGCCAGAAGTTTTTGTTTGTTTAAATATTTGTTCACTACCTGTCTGTCCCACTGGATTCTGACTCCATGATGGCAGGAACTATTAATATATCTGTCTATTCACCACTGAATCCCTGGCACCTAGTACATAAACATGTGTTGAACTAAACTGAATGGCAAGTTATAAACAACATAAAATATGTTCATCATATTAGCTGGATACTTATGTTGGTGCAGTGTCTAGCTTAAAGATAATTTGGTTTTTTTTCAGCATGTCTTCATTCATCACTGATTATTTTATAACACACAGCCTATGAAAATTCCCATTTAATCATAAGTGTTAAATGGAATTTTTCCTCATATTCAAGTGCATTAGTGGGGCATTTACAGAGCCTAAGATGCTTCTGGCTACCCATTTCCTTAGATGAGATAAAAGGTCTTAAATAAAGGCAACAGCAGACTCTGTATGTTACTTTTAGCTGCCACCAAATACTCAGTTCTTTTACTCTTTGGGGGGCCTTTTTCATTTACTGTTATCAGTGGGATTACAGGCTAGTTCATCAGATTTCATTGTTAACATACCAAAATACCTTTTACAGCCAATGCTATTTTATAGTATAGACATGACCTGTAAATCTGCATTTCCTTTTAGAATACAAGCTTGCTAGAATTACATTTTAGGATACACTAAAAAGTACCCTGATTTGACACTGACAATTAGATTGAATTTGTGAAGATTTTTTAAAAAGATTTTTTTATTTCAAAAAAAAAAAAGAAAATATAATTTTCTTATTTCTAAGTCTTTGACATAACTACTAACAACAAAGAATTTATCAAATAGATATTCTTTACTTTTTTGGAAATAGGAAAAAAAATGTTTCTAATTACTGTATTAATGTGTGATTATTTCTAATTACTATATTAATGTGTTACAAATAAAAGAATGTTAAAGTACTTTAAAATAATGTATCTGCATACTTCTTTTAAGCTTTCCCCATGAAACTTATTTTGTGCTGCTGTGGTAAATCTCTTCTTAAAATTTGCAAATTTCATATGCCTATGAATTTGCAAATTTCATATAATAAAGAGCCCTGCATTATAGATTAGGAGATGGATGCTGCCTATGATTATTTCTACTGATTACTAATTGGGTAGTATTGGACAAATTCACTTCTCTGGATCTCTTAAGATATGTATCTCACTTAGAAATTCCTAAGGTTCCTATGACTCAATCTACGAATGAATAGTTTATTAATTAATCTTACTCTAAGTTTGCAATAGCAGAGCCTGAATCTGATGCCACAGACTCTCCTGTCATTTTTAATTTCTATCATTTAAAAATGTGCTACATTTTTTGTATATGTTCTCTTTATATATCAAGTGAGATATTTCAAATAAAAACCAGGCTCTCAGCTCCTCTGTCCTCACCACAGTGCCCCTGGGTGAGCCCTTCCTGGAGAAGTATGCCCCTGTTTGGCAAGGGAAGGTTGATATTAATTTGTAAGAAATTGATTTTAGTACTTAATAAATCAGGAAGTATGTGTTTACCATCTGAGTAATATGAGACCTACTGCAGTCCTTAGGGAACAAGATGTATGAGAAATCACCAAACATTTCAAAACAGTGTATGAGCCCTACAGCCTGATGTGCTAACATTACAGGACTTGGGGAGATGGTCCAGGTGAGCTTGGAGCGGACAGAGAGTGCTTGATGTAAGGTGCTGAAGTAGGCCCTGAGTCTTGAGGGGTGGGAAGACTTTCAGTCTAAAGGAGTGAGGGGAAAGTCCCGCGCGGCAGGTGAGGGTAACTCTCTAACAGTCTACATGGCTGTGACATCAGAAAGTCACTTCAGTAGGACAGTGAGGAGTCAGCTTGATGAGGGTGTGGGTGGAGGGTGTTGGGAAATAAACTTGGCTTAGGCTAGTTAGCGCCAGATAAAACCTTGAAGAGTCTGACTCAACAACTTTAATTCTAGGATAGGATTCGCTAATTTAATGGGACGCTCTTTCCTGTGCCAGTCAAACCTTTCCTAGTGATTATGAGAATGCTGAATAAAATGCCTTGAGATAAGTGGAGAGACATTGTCCCGGCTGTAGCTTTACGATCCTTGATGCAAGGAAGGGGGAAGCCTTCCAAGCAGATGAATGTGCGGCCTCTAACATGTGCTCTTTAACATTCTTTTCTTCCCTCGATAAATCTGTGTTGTGAATGACAACATGTAAGTCAGCCAGAGGAGAAACAGCCTATTGGATGACGGGCTTAAGTGAATCTTGCTTTATGCCCTAATGGTCAACATATGGGCTTCTGTCAGCCTGGAGGGCAGGAATTTCCAGAGATACAGACCCATCCAGAGAGAGATAGAGAAAGCGCCCTTCCTCCAGGTCCCTGAGGTGTGGGTCTGGGAACTATTAGCACAAGCCCCCCATCCTCCTCTGCTGTCAGGAAGATGCATGTCAGTGGAGACAGAAGTGTTTCTGCGCTGGGAACCCTGACTCCATTATTAATTTTATAGCTCTGGGGATGGCATGCTTGATTCCGTAATGTTCCCTCAGCCTTGCTCCACCGAAGGTGTGTTATGTGGTCCCAAACTTACACAATATAGAAGCTCCAATTCTTTATCCTTTTTCCCTCATGGGTTTGTGAGCTCTTGTGTGGGTCAGGATGAGGACAACACCTGTGGGAGGAGAGAGGTGGATCTGGCTGGAACCTGCACCCTCCCATGGTTGTAGACAGCCTGGATCTCCCGGACACTGACTCCAGGCAGATGGTCTGACTACGGCGTAGTGTGAAGACAATGGGTCTGCTGGGCCTGCGTCTGCACCACTCTGGGCACTGGGATCTGTACCCAGCAGGCCACACATCTGGGCATATTTCACAAACCTAAAGCAAAGGGAAGTCAGGGAAAAGAGTTTCCAACTTGGCACTTCTGTTCAGTGAACTGAGTAAATCAAAGTGTAGTAAGAAATAACACTATAAAGCAATGTAAATAATATTTTAAATAAGCATATCAAATCTGAAGCATCTAAATATATGTTTATCCTTTTAGCATATCAATTTGGGAGGCTGATATTAGGGCCATTACTCAAAAACATTTTTAAAATTTCTCCTTTGAAGGATTTTTAGAGCCAGCCACACAGGCTGTTGTAGACTTGGTATGATGCAAATATGTGACCAATTTGGCATTTGGAAATGGCACAGAGAATCTCAGAATGAAGTCTGAGAAGAGTTAGGTAAGTGATCAAGTGATGCCATTTCATTTTAGTGAGAGGCAAGCTGGTGCTGTGTGTGCCGTCCCGTGCTCAGCCACTTCAGTCCCTTCTGACTCTTGGAGCGAAGCCCTCCAGGCTCCTTTGTGGGACTCTCCAGGCAAGAATACTGGAGTGGGTTGTCATGCCCTCCTCCAGGGGATCTTCTGGACCCAGAGATCGAACCCGTGTCTCCTGCGTCTCCTGTATCGCAGGTGGATTCTTTACCATTGACCCACCAGGGAAGCCCAGTTGATGATACAGGCTTTTCTAAACCAGAGAATTCAGCGTAGAGACGCTCCTCCCAGAGTCTCAGTCACATCAGTGATGTACATTAGAACCCCCTTGAGGGCACACATGTTTTAGAGATGTATACCCTGCTATTACAAAGTAATCAGTCTGTCTAGTTCCTCAAAAAGGTGACAGGAATTCAACAGGAATATTATAAAGGAAGAATGCAGCATAAGCTATAAGTACCATGCTAACCAGCCTTCTTTACTTTCTTACATAACTATATGTCTTAATTGTCAATGACATATAATGTGCTGGAGAAAGAGTTCCCCTCCAAAAGAGCTATATGTCAGGACCTTTGCAAGTTCATCAGTTGATAAAATAATGAAGGGAGAGAGCAGGAAATAGGTAGAAGCACTGATTACATACTGTTACACATGAGCCAGCTTTCTGGGGCCTATTTCCTATTTTCTGGTGGGACATGAGGCCCAATCACAAGGTCCAGACCTCCATCTCTGGGCTTGGATACACCTTCTCCAAATTCTGACCCCACCACCTGCTTGCCATGTGATCACTTAACCTCCCTGACCTTCTCTTTCCTCATTTCCAAAACAGTGATGATAATTGTACCTACTTTGTAAGTACTTATGAGTATTAAGTGAGATAATGCAGGCAAAGGCTTATCACAGGGCCTGGCCTGTAAAAGTTAAATATTGGCCCCAGTTATGAACAAAAAGAAGAGAAAGAGGATAAGAAAAAATGTAGAGGGGGAAAAAAAAGAAAGAAGAAAAGGGGTAAAAGAGAGGAGAAAAGAAAGGATGGATGAACTTCAGCTCTATCTGGCTTTGAAAATGTAAAAACCGGCCCTTTTGGGCTTAAATCTGGTAGCGTAGCTGGTTTTATTTGTGGCCCAGGCAGGGGTCATCAGATCATGTAATGAGTGACTCATTATTTAATAAGTTGGTATATAATTTAGAATAAAAGTCTAAAATATATGTCCCAAATATTCAGAACTAAACAAGGAGTCAGATCATATAACTCAGTGACTCCTTTTCATACACATGAGCTCACTCTCCCACACACACATGCACAAATGCATAGTCTTGATTCTTTCTAAGGATGATGGTGATGGTGATGTTTTCTGTCTTGAAAGAGTAATGGGAGGTCCCGAAGACAATAGAGGCCTACTGCTGTCAATCATACTAAGTCCTTATTCTAATTTTGATACAGGAAAACAATACCAACAAGTTTTATATAGCTCTGCACTCTGGCAAATGCTCTCTTCAGGGTTTTGATGACATAGCTCTGTTGTTATTCAGTCACTAAGTCACGTGTGACTTTGCAACCCCATGGACTGCAGCACTCCAGGTTTCCCTGTCCTCCACTATTGCCTGAAGTTTGCTCAAACTTACGTCCATTGAGCGGAGAAGGCGATGGCACCCCACTCCAGTACTCTTGCCAGGAAAATCCCATGGCTGGAGGAGCCTGGTAGGCTGCAGTCCATGGGGTCGCTAAGAGTCACGACTGAGCGACTTCACTTTCACTTTTCACTCTCATGCATTGGAGAAGGAAATGGCAACCCACTCCAGTGTTCTTGCCTGGAGAATCCCAGGGACGGGGAGCCTGGTGGGCTGCCGTCTACGGGGTCGCACAGAGTCGGACACAACTGAAGCGACTTAGCAGCAGCAGCAGCAGCTTGTCCATTGAGTCAGTGATGTCCTCCAATCATATCTTCTGCCCAAATTACAGCAAGTGTCAGAACTTCCCTTCCTCCCTACAGTCTTCAGATCTAATGAGATCCAAAGCCCAAAGCAGAGCGGTTGGCAGTCTGTTGCTAGGCGGCTCCGCCTTCCCCTCAGCCGGCCTGTCCTGGTGCTGCTCATCCCCCAGAAGGTCTGTGGCCGCTCCGGGCTGCAACCTCACAGCACTCTCACATCAGCAACTCTCAACCTTCTGTTCAGAGTCTCAGTGTTTTCCAGCATTCTGTAGCTAAACACTGAACTGCTGAGACAACTCAGTGCCAGAGTCTCTGTGTCTTTTTCTGAAACCACTTCTGAGTTTAGCTCTTGCCGGTGGCCATCGCTCTGTCTGCTCCTCTCAGAGTTTGGACGATGTGGAGATTCCTTCACTGAGTAGCCGTCTGTCCAGATGGAGTCTAGTCCAGTTGCTGCATTTGGGGAACAAAGCCCACCAGGGCCATTACTCAAGGCTGAGCTAGACCACCAGCGTAGACCCCCTTATGCTCGCAAGCCACCAGGGGACGACCACCGCGTGTGATGTCAGTAAAAGGCCACAGTCTGATTCAGGAAGGAGACATTTTGTCTCTCTGTCCTGGCCTCTGTGCCCCACAACCCCAAAGTGGGTAAAGAATTCGAACTGCATTTTAATGGATTTATATTCTGATAACAGCATATCAGCAGAAGTGAGGAATGTTTATCAGTGTGCAGGGCTTATGAACAAAACACAAAAAAGGTAAAAATTCTGAGTCTCCTGTGGACGGCAGGTGAGAACACTTTTCACACCTACTAGGGGTCTCGTTCACACCCCGGGCTTCAGTTGCCATTCAGCAAAAGATGTCCTAATCCGTGTCTCCATCCTGACCTCTCTCCTGAGTCCCAGAGGATTTTTAGTGACCATTCCTACCTGGATGGGCCACATTCACAGCCAACTCGACATGCTGCAAACTAAGCCCGTTATCTCTCCTCAAAGCCTGCCCATCCCAGGTGTTCCCCACCTCTGAGAAACCCTCTCACCTGTTGGTCCAGTCAGCCCGCACATCCTGAGATGCTCCTCCTCAGCATCTCTCGAGTCTGTTAGCCTCTCCCATTCACACACCATTGTCTCCGTCCAAGCCACATCATGTCCTGCCCAGAGTTTCATTGGTTTCTAACTTGTCTCCTGGCCTTCACCCTGGCCCCCTGCAATCCAGTCACCCCTGGTGATTCTTCTGAAATGCAAATCAGATCACGTCACCCTTTTAGGGAGCACCCACTGCCCTTGGCTAACATGCAAACCCCTGAGCCTGAGACACAAGGCCTTTCCCAGGCAGCTTCTGCCCACCTGACTGGCTCATCTCCGGCCACTGCCGTTTGAGCGCTACCTTCTCACCGAAGTGAACACCCTTCTGCTCCTCACACATTTCCACGTCTTTGCACATGTGGCTCAGCTGCTGCTTCCTCTGCCTCCTCTTCCTCTTCCCCTTTCTCTTTTCTCATACCGCAAAGTGCATGTATCCCACATGTACAGCTCAGTGAATTCTCAAAGAAGCACCTCTGGGTATTAATAATATGTGCCCAGATCAGGAACTTGAAGAGAATAGTATTCTGGAAGTCTCCTTTGCGCCTCTTTTCACCACAACCCACCAAAAGACGTGACTACCCTGACCTCTAATAGCATAGTTTCCCCATTTGCACTTTATATAACGAGCACCCACGCACGGTGCATCAGATGCGTGCTGCTGCACAACAAACTGCCAATCAACCTGCCGGCCTGAAGTCGCCCTGAAGTCCCGTCTTCAGCCTCATCACTTCTTTTTTTATTAGTATTTTCTCTTTCTGAATGTACTCTTTGGCTGCACTGGGTCTAGTTGTGCCATGTGGGATCTCTATTGTGGCACACAAGCTCTTGGCTGCAGCATGTGAGATCTGGTTCCCAGGCCCCCTGCACTGGGAGCACAGAGTCTTAGCCGCTGGTCCACCAGGGAACTCCAGGCACACCGCTCCTTTCACTTCATCATCAAGCTTCTCGGTCCCCACCCGGCCTTTCCTCCCCACTGTGCCCTCGCATATTGCCCCAGAGGCAGCTCTCATTAAAGCACACTAGTTGCCTCCCTTATTGTTGAACCGAATGAACAGTTTTCAGTCTTTTCCTACTTGACACATTATCACCCCCTACAACTCGTCCTTTAATCCAGTGAGTCACCAAGACCCAGTGATCCTTCCCCTTTAACACCTCATGCATTTGTCTTCTGCCCCCACTCATTATCTCTTGCCTGGACTGATCCAAAGGACTCAAGACACCACCCTGCCCCAAGCCACTCTTTCAGATTTATCATTTTGACATATTTTTCTCTGAATAAAAATCTGGACTGGCTCACCGCCCACCATGCAATAAAGTCCTAATTGTAGCAAAGCAGGAAGACTCTTTGGCTCCAACCTCCCTTTCCGTGTTTGTTGCCTAACATGCAACCTCTGCCTCGGTCACGTTGAATCTACACAGTCTCTTGTGTACTTGACCTCCAAGTTTCTACTGGGAGGTTCTCTCTTGCCAGAAAGGCCTGTCACCCCATTCTCCCTTCAATCTTCTATTCATCCTTCATGTCTTATATCTAATGCCACCTCCTCTACAAAACCATTAACAGCTCCTTTTCTGATCCTGTTCGCTACTATTAATATTAATAAATATCATTATGATAATATGCTTCATGCACTCTCCCTAGAACATAAACTCCTCAAAGCAGGCAGGATTTTTGTTTTGTTCATTGACACAGCTCAAGCTCCCAGAACTAGGCCTAGCACATAGTAGGCACTTTTGTTAAACACTCGTTAAGTGAATGAATGAAGTGAAGTGTTAGTCACTCAGCTGTGTCTTACTCTTTGTGACCCCCATCAACTGTAGCCTGCCAGGCTCCTCTGTCCATGGGATTCTCCAGGCAAGAATACTGGAGTGGGTAGGCATTCCCTTCTCCAGGGGATCTTCCCCATCCAGGGATTGAACCCAAGTCTCTTGCATTGCAGGGAATTTCTTTACCATCTGGGCCCAAGTGAATGAACGGTTAACATTTATTGAGCACTTATTATGCCAGGCGCCTCCAAGCATAATCTCATTCCATCCTCACCACAACCCCTGAGGAAGGAACTGTTTTTATCCCAATTTTGCATGGGAGGAAACTGAAGCTTAATGAGATTAAGTAATTTATCTTACTTAATTTACCCAAGGTCACACAGTCATACATGGTAAAGCTAGGATTTGAACCCTGATCTGTCCAAGCCCTAAATAACCTCACTCTATTGTCTTGAGCTTTATGGTGCTATTTTCACAAAACCCTACCATTGGCTATAGAAAGTCTTCAGCAAATGGAGCAGTTATCTTGAAGTAATGGAAATACCTCTTTACATATTTATCTCTTCCTTGTATTATGAGTTTCCTGTGAATCAGAACTGAACTAAAATCCTAATTATTTTATTTCCTCATCATCACCACCAAAACCCCAAGTAGCCACACAATGTCTTACACATTTGCATTCACTAAATATTTACTGAAGTAAATAAATGGGTGTGCTGTTAAGAGGCAGCATTTGGCAGTGAGTCCTTTCTGCACAGTAATTCTGAGTACTGTCCTGATGGTCGCCCCGAATCTGGCTGCTGTCTCTTCTAACCCTTTGCTTCTTCAGCATGATGTAGGCTCCGAGCCATCCCTGGCTGACCCACCCACCACCCTGACCCCAGCCCTTTGCCATCCTTCCTGTCCTTATGAAATTCCCCTGCCTGTCTTCCTGCGGTCAGTGGCCTGATCACGCAGAGCAAGTCCTGCCCCTCCTACTCTTCTTCTTGACCTCATGCCCTGCTTGAACCTGGCTGCTTCTCTGGTCATTCTTGACAGGCAGGGCAACATGACATTTATATAGATAATTGGAACACAGGGTGGAATGTGATAAACAGAGTCACGAGGCACCGGAGGAGTTATAAAGAGGGAGAAATTCCTAGTTAAATAACGGAGCAATGGAAAATGAAGTCACTGTCTTTTTCATCCTGATAAAAGTTTTTGTTTTGTTTAGTTTTTCAGTAAGAGTTTAGCTTCTCTAGGTTTGTAGATTATATAGGACTGTCAATCACAAGTAATAGAAACTTGAGTGGTTTACGCTAAAAGGGGAAATTTATTACAAGGATACAGGGTGTCTAGGAATCCAAAGGCTGGGATGCAGCCAGACCTCCGAGAGAAATGTCCAGAAAACAGTCCAGCATCTGGGCAGCGTTCTCATTCCATGTCTTGTCCTCACTGTCTCTGGACGTCTGTCTCGTCTTGTCTGTGTGATGTCTTCTCACCCACAGACCACATCATGGTACACAGCTGCCAACAGCTACCGAGTTTACACTTGGAGTTTGTACTGTCTCCATCGGAAGCACAAATCCTCAGGGAAATCTACCCGAGTGGCCCAGTTCAAGTCAGTGCCCACCCCTGGCCCAGTCACCTACTGCTGACAGAGAAGACTCACGTTGCTTACATTGCTGCCAGGCGCCCTGCTCTGAGCACAAAGGATCACTATGAGCTGAGCAGGCTCTACAAATGTCCGCTACCCTTGGTTCTGCTGTCTGATAGCACTCCTGTAAAAGAGTTCTGAGTGCTTCCCCACGAAAAGAACAATTAAGAGGCTTCCTATCTTTGAGATTCTTGGAGAAACAAATACATAAATATGAATTGCCATGTAGCAAGCATCATCCTAAATAACGAAGACAATGTCCACTAGTCATTTCTAACAGGCTTTTTATACCAGTTTTGTTTATCAAAGACCTAGAATCCTGTCTTCAACCAGGTATCTCACACACATCTCAATGGCTCACTAGACCAACACACAAAAGATAAACCAGGCTGAGCATGGCTCCCTCCTCAAGGCCTTACACAAATGGTGCCCACACATCCCCTTCAGCAAGCAGAGCTCTCTAACCTTTCCTAGAAGCCAGTGTAATCAGGTCCAGGGAGGCAGAATCTCCTCCCTTGCAAGAGGTCCATACCCTGACAGATTCCAAGAGAGCTAACTTTGGCCACTGCTTCCTTAGTGCAGTTTAAGGTCAGGAGAGGGAGGATCAGGACAGGTCCTTCTTTCATTCTGATCTGGCCTTGGCCATCCAGTGACCCATCAGTCCAAGGCTGGGTAAGGGTAAGCAGAAAAGTCCATCCAACTTACAGTGGCAGTGCTGGAGTCAAGATGCCCAGGACAGCCCCAGGGCTTCATGTCCATCCTTCCTGGATGTGGCCCTTGCTGCCATTGCCTCCGAGGCTGACATGCGCTGTGTGGTCCAGCCCTGGGCTGTGGTGAGGTGGCATCGGGGCCCAGTCCTGGAGGATGATCTCGGAACCCTTCCTTCAGAAGAATGCTGTATTCCACCCATGCTAATTCAGTAACATGCCCTGACCTGTCTTCCAGGCTCCCTGGGTACAGCGGGCCGTGTGTGCAACCTGACTTCCCGGGGCATGGACAGCTGCGAAGTCATGTGCTGTGGCAGAGGCTACGACACCTCCCACATTACCCGGAAGACCAAGTGTGAGTGTAAGTTCCACTGGTGCTGTGCCGTGCGCTGCCAGGACTGCGTGGAGGCCCTGGACGTGCACACGTGCAAGGCCCCGAAGAGCCCCGACTGGGCTGCTCCGACATGACCCCAGTGGAGGCTATCATCCAGCTTCCCTCCCGCAAGGACTCCATTGGATCTGCAAGGATGCTGGGCCTTTGGGTTCTCTCTGGGAGATACTTCCTGAGGCACAGAAGCCCCTTCCCCCTCCCTGGGGGGCCAGGACAGGGGCCACACGCTGCACACTAAGTCTTCCCTATTTTCTCTGACTTCTGGCATCCTGGGACATGTCTCTTCCTGGTCACAACAGGTTGTTAGAGGAGCGGAGGGGCCAGGTCACTGTTTCCACCCCCCTCAACATTTCCTCTTTCTAGAGCAGATGACTAGAGAGAAAAAGTGTCTCAAATGAGCTTCCTCTGTGTTTTTCAACAAATGTTCACAGTTAAGAAATTCTATACTTCTCTCTGGAGGGTAAAGTAAAGAAAGCAGAATCAGTCCCCACTGATTTAACTTTAATTCTTGAAAAGACCAAGCAAGGCTTTTGCCTGATAAAGTGATTTTCACAGCCTGCTACCTCTGGGGTAATCAATCGGTAATTGGCTGGAGAAAAATGGCTTTCAATAAACTTCAGGTTTCAAATGCATGTATTTCAAGGCATTTGTTGCCATATTAAAATCTGATGTGACAAGGTGGGTCTGTTGTCCATTGGTACAGTTTGGAATCTGTGCAATAGCAAAAGCCTCAGAAAGTGACTGCTTTGCATTACTGTCCACTCAATATAAAGAACCTTTTAGGGAATGAGATTTGAAGATAATTAAAAAGGAGACTTATGATCTGGCAGTATTCTGTAAGTACTGGGTGAAGATGGAGGGAAGTAGCGTAGAGAGTGGAAGGTTAGAAAATGTGTCTGTACAACATGATAAGGGGGAAAGTGGGGAATAAAATTCCTACTTGGTGTGATGCCTGTGGCCCATGGAATTTTGTAACTGAAATGACTTTGAAAATGAACACTTTTGAAATGACAAGACCAGGGAACCAAATTGCTGACAGAGAGGTTTCCAAAGCAGTCATGCCCAGACAACCTCTACCATAAGCAAATGCCTAAAAGTTGTCCACATACACAAGGGAGCATCAGCCAGTACTCATCTCCCTTCAAGCACACCGTTAAAGACCTGTCATGTTTAACTGTGTTATTTGATGTTTATATGACGACAAGATACCCTAACCTAAAGCAAATGACACGTAACTTTGCTTATGAAGTTGGTAACTCTAGTGTATTATATTGCAAACAAATTATAACTTGGAGACTATAGTTAAGGGACCCAGCTGTAATTATGGAAACATCAATAAGCAAATTGTGGTGGGCTTCTGCCCTAAACCAAAAATTGACATCCAGGGGAAATGGAGAGGCTGCCTGCCCTACTTAATGTATCAGATGAAAGAAAGGTGAAATACATGAAGGTACTCCTTCTGCCCTGTCCAGTTAGCGTCTAGATCTAAATGTGATCTCTTCACACAGCGACGCTAACTAACAGGATGGTTCCCTTCAGGCATCTTGTGTCAAATCACTGATGCTGCTCATCCTTGGATATTTTGGCTTTCACGTTCTCTGTCCTTGCTTTAGACAGGACATTTAGACCAAGGCTTATAGATAGCAACCTTATGGAGTGTTTTGTCATAATGATATTTGCCCCTTCAGTTTCAGTTCAGTCCCTCAGTCGTGTCTGACTCTTTGCAACCCCATGAACTGCAGCATACCAGGCCTCCCTGTCCATCACCAACTCCCGGAGTTCACTCAAACTCATGTCCATTGAGTTGGTGATGCCATCCAACCATCTCATCCTCTGTCGTCCCCTTCTCCTGCCCTCAATCTTTCCCAGCATCAGGGTCTTTTCAAATGAGTCAGCTCTTCGCATCAGGTGGCCAAAGTATTGGAGTTTCAGCTCTAACATCAGTCCTTCCAATGAACACCCAGGACTGATCTCCTTTAGGATGGACTGGTTGGATCTCCTTGCAGTCCAAGGGACTCTCAAGAGTCTTCTCCAACACCACAGTTCAAAAGCATCAATTCTTTGGCACTCAGCTGTCTTTATAGTCCAATTTTCACATCCATACATGACTACTAGAAAAACCATAGCCTTGACTAGATGGACCTTTGTTGACAAAGTAATGTCTCTGCTTTTTAATATGCTGTCTAGTGGTCATAACTTTCCTTCCAATGAGTAAGCTTCTTTTAATTTCATGGTTGCAATCACCCTTCTCAAAAATGACAGGATTCATCTCTTTGCCCTCACTGCCAAATCCTAAAAAAGAGTGAAGTCGCTCAGTCATGTCTGACTCTTTGTGCCCCCATGGACTGTAGCCTACCACGCTCCTCTGTCCATGGGATTTTCCAGGCAAGAGTACTGGAGTGGGTTGCCATTTCCTTCTGCAGAGGATCTTCCCAACCCAGGGACTGAACCTGGGTCTCCCGCATTGTAGGCAGATGCTTTACCATCTAATTTTTCCAAAGTGGCTATTCCTTCTTTTTATTCTGTGGATTTAGAGGGAAGGAGTGAAGTGTTATGGTGGCTGCTCTGGGTCCAATGTGGGCCTGGGGGTCTCGTGGGAGGCCAAGCAGTGGGACTCAGTCTTGGTTACACTGATGCTTGAACCATCAGCACCTCTTTTCCTGCTGGATAAATTGTGAAGTCATAAATCTATGGATATAGTTAGACATAGAAAGGATCTGGGAGGACATTTTAGTTCCCCTCAGCTTGTACCTGGAAAAACTGAGATCAAAAGATGTAAAGGGATCTACAGAAATACCAGTCATTACCCTGATGCTCCTACAAACAGAAACACACTCAAAGTCTTCAAGAAAGTTAGGCACTTTATCTCTTAAATGAAACTAGTTTGTCTCCGAATTAACCTGGTAGATTCTAAGCAATTTTAACATCTTGAGGGGATGTTCATTGTTTGTTTATCCATGGCATGTTTAGATCTGACTTTCTTTTTATGCTGAAATGTATCCTTCATGATAAGGAACAAGGGGACAAGGCATGTCCCTTGCTCATAAATTGCCTCTTGCTACATAAATTGTCCTAATTTGTAAGAGAGACTATGGCAACCTTCTCAAGCAGCAGTAGATTAAGCCACTGTGGAGGGCAAAATAAGAGAGTGAAATATTTTTACCGGCTTTTACTTATGAAAGAGAAAATCTCCATTCTTTGGGGGAAATTCTCCAAATTTTTTAAAAGGTGAAGTTAATTTCAAACTCATTTTTTCTAACACTTGGTAAAGTATCAATGTTTCATGACTCTAAAAGATACTAAACTCTTGATTATCCAGGCTTTTAAGGGAATATGGCATGGATTTACCCAAAATAAAACAATGAGAGACTCCATTCAGGTCAAATCCCCTTATGAATTTCCCCTCAATAAAAAAATCGTATTAGAAATGGAAGTTTTCTAAGCCCAAGATCATGTCTTTTCGTTTGCTTGTGGTGCCAACTGATCTTTGTATTCTGTGAACACCCTTTGTCAAGGTGCATTCTAGTTACAGCGTCCTGGACGGTCACTCTGAGAGCATTAACACCTTACCTTAAGAGGCCAGTTAGGGACTTCCCTGTGGCCCAGGGGCTAAGACTCTGTGCTCCCAGTGCAGGGGCCCCAGGTTTGAACTCTGGTCAGGGACCTGGATCCTACATGTCATAACTGAAGAGTTCACAGGCCACAACTAAAGATCCCTCGTGCCGAAACAAAGATCCCATGTGCTGAAACAAAGATCCCGCGTGCCAAAACAAAGATCCCACGTGCCACAACCTACAACCCAGAGTGGCTAAATAAATAAATATTAAAAAGAAAAGAAAAGGAGAGACAAATTTATCTCCTTAAATGGCTTAAACTCAAGCACGAGCACCCCTGGAGCCATGATCACACTTGGCTCTGGCTCTGTGCCCCTTGGGGATGGGGACCCTGACCTGTTACTGGACCACAGTTGCTTCAGGATGGGAGGAGAGGTACAAGCACCCCGAGGTGTAGAACACTGCCCATCTGCTCTGCCTTACAATGGGTGTCACTAGATCGGACACAGCATCCCAGAAGATCCACCAAAAATGGCAATTTAATCTGCACGTGGCCTGATCATGGGAGGAGAAGTGAGAAGGAAAGAGCCAGGTAACTATTGCCAAGAGACCAGCTGAGTCTGGCAACGGTGGAGTGTGGCTTTTTCAGCTCTGGTGGGTAGCCCCCAGCCTCCTGCTGCTGCTGCGCCCGTCCCCTCCCAGCACTGACTTCTAGGCATCTGGAGGCCCTGAGCCTCAGGCCATTGCTCAGCTGTCCATACCTGGTGTCCAGCTCTGCTCCCAGCTGCCAATGTTAATTTCAAGAGATGTTTTCAATTGTCACAACCACTTGCCTTTTTATAGGAGTCATTACAAAGCTTGAAAACATCAGGTATCATATTTCTTTTTCAAAGAAGGTAGCTTTAAAGTCAGAAAAATCTAACGTCACATCGGCATTTCTCGGCCTTATTAACTTATTAAAGAATCTTACATTGACTCTACAAGACCTACAGCAGGCCTCTCTCTCTCTGGGACAGCCAACGTGACTGTACATGTGCTTGGGTTTGATGGTATTTTCAGGCCAGGATATTGTTATTACTTCTCATTTATTAAAGGCTGGCCCAGGGCTGATGTCTTGCTCAGCTAAAGAACATTCATCTCCCCTCTTGCCCACTCTCAAAATAAAGGCTCAGAGAGGTATCCAATGGACCAGAACCGTTCTTTTGTCTATTTACTGTACTTCAACCTGAGTTTCCTTATCTTAAGAGCAAGAGTTGCACTGTCAACAAATAGACCTCCCAGTTCCAAAGCCTGTAAACTGCTCTTGTCAGGTCTGCACTGACCTTCTGCAAAGCGGTCTGCTGGTGTAAGCTGACAACTAAGGTGTGCTGATTCTAACCTCCTCCTTACCTAGGCAGAGAAAACTTTCACTCATCCATGAGAATGTTCTTTACATTTTTCTGGGGATCAGCAAAGTGACAGGTGGCTTGCAAAGCCCAACATGATCATTATTTTTCTAAATCATCATTGTTCAAGATCTAGTTTTTTTTTCCCCCTGATATTCACATAGATTCTTGTTTAGCCAAACCTCCCACGTCCAAAAGCTAATAAAAGTGTCAGGCAGACTGTTACAAAGAACTATTGTTATTTACAAGTCTACATTTTCTGTGAAATCAAAACATATTAAAGCGAATTTTCGGTGTTGACATTGTTATTCTAAACTCGTGATAGTCTTGCCAAACCCTCTGGTGAAAAGAAGTTACGGAAATTATTCCCTTGTCTTTTCTTGGGATCACACTTAACACCTTGATTAACAGGTGTCTTTCAATCTGTAAAGATTTTCAGGGAAGGCATACCTTACTATGATAACTAGCTTGTGAGTTCACAGGTAAGATATATTCTAGATTAAGAAATTATTCCAGATGTTCACCTGTGTTCTCCTGGGGTTGTCATCTAAGTGCTCACCACCTCTCAGTACCAGCATGCTTTGGTAGCACAGCAGCTAGACCCCGCCCCATCAACTTCTCTCTGTTATTGTTGTCTGTATCAGTGCTTGCTCTTGGCTAACATGTTGTTTTTTTCCCCTCAGCTTAATTAAAAACATATAAGATCTCTAACGACTTCACTGAAATCTGTGCATCCAGACTGTGTGTGCCACTTAACATATAAGCAGCAAAAGCTCAGAAAATGGAAATAAACTCTCCCACAGCAAGGGAAATCTGCCCCTCCCTGCATTTTCTCTTCCCTGATGAACTATGTTTTGGGGTGACCTAAGCAAAGTACTGAGAGTACTTCAAGCACTCCAAGGTGATCAGCCCCCTAGTTGGGCTTCGCCTGGTCCCTCTAGAGTTCCATCATTCCTTCTAGAAACTCTCACACTTGAATGATCTAAAGAAGAGGTAGCAACACAAAACATGTGTCTGTGTGTGTTTTTCAAAGGGCATTTCCCCCAAATATTTTTTGCCCAGACACTGTCAACAAAATTCCCCTTTTATCTAAGCCTTTGTACAAGAGGACTGTCCTGTACATTGTAGGATCTTTAGAAGCAACCCCGGTTTCTAATCTCTGGATACCAGGAGCAACTTCCCTGCTCCCACCTGCGACAACCGGCAGGGTCTCTAAACATTGTCGGATGCCCTCGGAGGGTGGGGGGCGGGGAGAGGGAGGTGACAGTGAAACAATTTCCAGTTGAGAACGGGGGATCTAGCATTTTAAGGCATCTTATTAAAATGAAGTCACACATATTCATGCCATTGTCAGACAGAACATCTCCTTGGGAGTCTTATCTTAATGGGATTAATGCTCAGCATTAATACAACAGACCAGCTGGGAAGGGAGATTTGGGACAGGGTATAGTCACAGAACTTCCCAACACAGAGACAGGATGACCAGGCTGGGACTTGCGGGTCACTCAGACCTATGCTGTTGTGTCCTGGGAGGGTGGGAAAGCACGGGGCTCCTGGGTTTCTGCTGACAGGAATCAAAGGCAGGATAAAAGGTCAGCAAGGGGAAACAATAATGTGGTTTTAGAAGCTGGAAGCAGAATTTTTCTTAGGGATTCCTCAGTTTCACAACACAGGAATAAAAAGCCCCAAAATATGACCCGGAAGGTGGAGGAGTGAGAATGTTCTAGCTCATCCTAACATAGCTGAGTAATTTCGAGCTTCTCAGGACAGAGAGGGGTAATGTCCAATGGGGGCCTGGCAAGATGAAGGAAGTCTGAGTTTCAAGCCAAGAGATAGTGAAAACTTTCAGTGGAAGACCAGGGTGGGCATCAGCTGCAGGTTGTTTGTTGTACGAACACAAACACAAGAGCCTATTATAAAACACACAGTTGTCCTTATTACAAGTACCCTAGCCTTGTGGGGTGATATTTTAGTGAAGTGAATGCATTCAGAAAGCTGTCCAACATTTGCCAACGAAGGTGGGAAAGGGCCAACGTGTGCTGGACGTGAGGTGGGGCAGAGTGGAAGAAGAAAGACACTGATTATAGACAATATGAAGCATGATCCCAGCTGACTGGAGAACTTGGGTAGGATGACAACTGGCTAAAGGAAGAATATGGAAAGCCTGTTTTCTTTTACTTGATAATTTTTCATGGGTCAAACTGGATTTACATATAGGCTACACAAAGAAGTAGAGAGCAGATGAGAACCACTTGGGTGAACAAAAGAACTCTTCATCTGTTCCTCCATGCTATGATCCAGTTTTAGATAATACAGCATGGGTAAAATCTGATCAACACGATCAATCTACCATTTAGACTATTTTTGGACTCAACTTGATTTTGTAATTTCCGAGTACTGACTAACCCTGTGAAAGCCCCTGTAATTCAATCACAGGCTCTGGATTTCCCCAGGCAGTCCACACAATCCTATCTTAATAGCATCATAGGCTTTCCTAAGTTCCATGCATGAGAGGAATCACATTACTGCCTGTAAAGTCAATTCAAATGCTTCAGTGATGAAGATGCATCCAGTATCCACTGGCTGGCTTGCTCGTACCGGTTACTTGGGCAGAGGCTGGGGAGTTTGGCAAACCCATCTGTAAATGTTTAGGGGCTTCATGTTACAGGTGGAGGTTGCACACCAGCCAAGCCAATATCAGGAAATACAGAAAAAGAAATTTGAATTGTAGTCTCCAAAAGTCTACCCACCCACATAAACTTTGGCATCTGCCCCTTGACCATTTTTCTCCAACAGTAATGAAGACTTCATGAAAGGCCTTGAACTCTAAGTCGTCCCTGTTGAATTGTGCTTAATCAAGGCAAATATTCCCAGCCTAAGAGGACAGCTAGAAGAAGAAAGGAGTAGAGATTTAATTTTCTTATATATTGCCGTAACTATAAACAATGCCTTATCTTCTCAATAACTCTCATGAAATAACAAGCGCTTGTGTTTTTTAAAGTATTTACACCAGCCCTTAGAGATTTTATTAGACTCATGATTCACAGATGAGAAATTTTCCTCCTCTACAGTGTTTAGTAACTGGAGTAAGAATTACTCAGTAGACTGTCTATACAGACAAATGAATCTGAATATGTCTTCTGGCTATTAACCCATCATTTACTGGTGATTTTTATTTATCAATGTTTTTCTGAGCTGACTGATTGGGTCAAGATGATCCCTCTGGTTTGAATACTGTAGACATAGAATTAAACAGTTTCTGAAAATTATGTTGCTCTGTCATATGGATATAGGATTTCAGCAGAGCAGCACAAATTCTCCTAAAATTCACGGAATCACAGAATGCCACAGTTGGAAGGAACCATACACATAATTTATTCCCAACTTCTCATTTTATTCATGGGAAAACAAAAGAAATGTCACAGTTTTGAACTGTGATGTAAGCAAGACACTGAATCATCTTCAGGGAAGAACAATTATTATTCATTCCATCAGTCTGTGCTGAGCATCTCCAGTGAGTCAACCTCTATGCTACATACTGGAAACACAGCAGTGACTAAGACAGACATGCCCTTGCCCAGAGGCTTCCGGGGGGCTACACGGGACACGTAGATTTCACTTCTTACTTTACAAGCACTTTCAAATGTGTGGCTGGATTTAGTCCTTTGAACCACCCTTAGATATAGATATGATTATCCTCTTTTTTTTTTAGGTAAGTTTCAAAGAGATTTAGTAATTTGCTCAAGATCATAAAAAGGCTTATAAGAGAGAGAACCTGGACTCAAAATTCATTTGCAAGTCTCACTCCAGTGGTCTCGCTAGTGCCAGCTCCTTGATTAAAACTCAAGGAGCTAGTATATATATGTCAGTGCTACTTTCCCAATTTGTCCCACCCTCTCCTTCCCCTGCTGTGTCCACAAGTCTGTTCGCTATGTCTGCACCTCCATTCCTTCCCTGTAAACCGTTGTTGTATGGCAGAAACCAACGTAATATTGTATAGCAATTATCCTCCAATTAAAAATAAAATTAAAAAGAACCTCAAGAAGTATTCTATCCAGTGGGTTACTGAAAACTACTTAGTTGGTTCCATGACATATTTTTCAGTGGACATGTGGACTGCCAGAGGATTTCTGATTTCATTTATGTGCAAGCCAGATGCAAATCATCTGTAGAGTCACATGTAAAAAAGCTCTTCTAGAAAGTGACTATTAGTTACACATCTAACAAGTATTTATATTTAAAATACATATACATAATAATAATAAAAAAATTTTTTTAAACAAAAAAATAAAATACAATGGTCTTAAAGTCTTCTAGAAAATATAAGGTTTCTGGCCATAAGAAGTCTATTTACTCTCTCAGGGGGATATTGACTCCACAACTGAAGAGGGTTCAAAAATATTCTGTATCAATTCAAACATGACATGGATTATGATTTATTCAAGAGTTTTCATCAAATTCCTCTCTAATGCTGATTACTCAGGTTGAATTAACATGTCAACAATTTTTTAAATATTTTTCATAATAGTCTTGCCTTATTACCCTAAAATAGGGAGATGGTTAAAATTTTCTTAGCAACAGTACTCAAGAAAAAACTTTCAGAACTGTATTCAAATGTAAGACTGTATTTTAAAATATTTTAAAGGTATAAAGTGCTTATAAATATGATATTAGCATATAGAGGCAATAGTGACATTTTTACCTTGTTTAACAAGAACTATGGGTGGTCTTTCTCTCCATAAAGCAAACTGGGAAGATCTGTATAACCCTCAATGGCACCCCACTCCAGTACTTTTGCCTAGAAAATCCCATGGACAGAGGAGCCTAGTAGGCTGCAGTCCGTGGGGTCGCTAGAGTTGGACACGACTGAGCGACTTCACTTTCACTTTTCACTTTCCTGCATTGGAGAAGGAAATGGCAACCCACTCCAGTGTTCTTGCCTGGAGAATCCAAGGGACGGGAAGCCTGGTGGGCTGCCGTCTATGGGGTCGCACAGAGTCGAACACGACTGAAGCGACTTAGCAGCAGCAGCAGAGCATTAGATAATGTTCTAGAAACAACAGATGATCTCTTCTCTACCTTCTGGTCTAGAAACAGTCCAGCAGAGCTGGGGTAGTGCACATTATTGGAACTGACATCCAATTCGTTTCTAATCTACAACTTACTCAGTCCAGCCTTGTGGTTGGGATTACTTCCGATGGTGGCTAAATTAGCAAAAAAAAATTCTCTTCAGAATGTAAGGGAACCAAGAATAAGTCTTTACATGAATATCTGAGGAGTGTAGGGGAGTAAGAGAGAATCTTTGTCTAAATGGAATCTTAAACAATGGATTAGGGGAGAGGAGAGGGTGGAGAATTTTTATTACTTTAAAAGTGTATGGAATAGATTTACATTCATGTTTATTCATGATGAAAAGAACTTGTCCCTAGATATGAATTTTAATTTGTGAGAAAACTGCTAAGAAATGTGAGATCATGGAGAAGGTGGTCCTTAAAATAAATAAGTAAATAAAATCTAGGGAAAGTAATCCTGCTTAGAATGTGATTCATTCTTTTGGAGCAATAAATAGAGTGAGATGATGTCCAAAAGCAATTTTCATATTTCTTGAACATGTAAGCATTTTTCCTCATACAACTATTGCAGAATAAGATCCCTAGGTAGATTATATAGACAATCGTGAGGGTAACAACTCACCCCTAAATGTCATTTCCTCTCACTGTCCTAGAATGGGGCCTAAATTCTCACCCTTACCAATGCTGCCTGGGGATGAAGAAACTATCTTAGGGACTTTTCCTTTAAAATGCATGAATACTATTGAGCTTTATTCCTTAATTCAACAATTATTTATTCAACAAATATCTGGCACAATTTACCATCTATCAAATGGTATTTTCCTCAGTGTTAGAGAAACAGTATTGAAAAGGTAGGTGAAATAAATCAGATTTATCTTTCAGATATTAATAATATGGCAGATGAAATAGCCCCCAAAGAAGCCTTTTGCTACAAAATGTCTAGAAATTCAATGTAAGGTAAAATAAACATCCTCTGAAAAGTGTGAGTGAATTCTCCCCACACCCATCCTCAAATACAAGAAAGTTCCAAAGGCCAAAAGTAAAGAGGAAGCTGAAAACTCAAGTTTTGGTGCCTCAGTGGAAGTTCACTGATCGCCCTCTTTATAAGATTGGTCATGTCAGTGCGGGAAACAAGGTTTGGGGCCTTCTTGAAGCGAGGAATGAGAATTAGGACGCAGTATCCAATCCTTCCCCACATAAAGTCAGAACCTTCAAAGGGCTATAGGGTCAATAAAGGACAAATCTGACCACTAGCACCGGGAATCAACTGGGGACCTGTTTGCTAAGTATTAAGATTTGTGTAGGGAAAGATAAATTACTCAATTAATTACGATTACCAGCCTCTCCTCATTTTATTTTGAAGTTAGAATTTATACAGCTTATTCTAGGAATTGCCTACCCAAGAAATTAACCTTAAAAAAAATTCTAGATTGAGGTGCCTAGAGATGCAAGAACAAAACCTCTCAGCAGGTCACATTTTCCACCAGGCTTGCAGAGGATTCTTCCAGGTAAAACTTCCCCAAACTTGAGTTTATAATCTAAATTACAAAACATGCCACAGAATAAGCCTCCAAGGTTGAGAGTCACAGAAAAAATAAACCATGGACTCAGATACTCAAGAATGTCAGATAATAAAATTATCATACACAGACTATAAAACAAATCTGTGTAGAGATGATAAAAGAAAATTCAAAATGAATAATAAACGTTAATAAGGTTCATAGTACTTAAAGGAAAAAGATAAAGCTAAAAGGTAATTGAAAAGAATTTTAAAAACATCTAGAAACTAAAATATCACCACTGATATTAAAAACGAAGTGAGTTTCTACCTGTGGCCACAGCTGAGAGGGCATTGTTATAGTCTTCTTTCTACTGCCATAATGTCTAACTGAGTCTCCCAAAGAGCCACATAAACTCTTGGTTAAAGGTATGAACTTCAAAAAAGAAAAAAAAAAAAAAGCAGTGAGAGACTGAGGAGCCATGGGGAACACCCACAGATTGGGCGGTAATGGAAGATCCGGACACCAAGCACTCCACAAGCTTTGAGTTCTGACACATGGCACAGTGGTGCAAGCAGACACATCATGAATTCTAGGCCACACCGGTGGATGGAAGAGCTGTGAGCCAAAGAAGGTTTTTCAGAGAAGGTTTTCAAAGATTAGGTGCCCAGTTACCTGTAAAAAAGACCTTTGTCAGTAGCAATGAAGACAAGACTGAAGAACATCATGTAAGAGATTAATCTGAGCAGTATAGGAAGAATGAAATGACTGAAATCATTACTAGGGAAATGACAAAAAGACAGCCTTTGTGTTTGTAACCTTCAGTGACCACAACTCCATGGATAAGGCTGTCATTCAGAAATGCAACCTTTTGAACAGCTGTAACTGTGAAATAAGAACAGCCCTGGGCAAGCAAGAGATGGACAGTTCCTCATCCAGTGCAAAATGGTTCGGAAGATTTTAGCAGCGGTTGAAGAGGTTGTTTTCAAGGGAATGGCAATTTTGGTCATGGAGGAAACTTCAGTGTTGTTGGCTTTGCCACAGCCATGTTGGTGGTGGACTTGATGGCAACAGTGGATTTGTTAATAATGGAAGTGGTTTTGGTGGTGATGAAAGCTACAATGACTTTGACAGTTATACAATAAACCTTCAAATTCTAGAATCACAAAGGAAGGAAACCTGGGAGGTAGAAGCTCTGGTTCTTATAATAGTAGAGGCCAATATTTAGCCAAGCCACAAAACTAAGATGGTTGTGGGAGTTCCAGCAACAGTTGGTTATCATAAGAGGAGATTTTTATTATTGTCAAGGAAAAAAAAAACTTAGCAGAAAAGGACAGCTATAGACATGACAGAGAAGTTACAGTTTACAATAGGTTTGTATACTCAATCACAGAGGCAGGCCCTAACTGTTAGGACCAGACATGGAACAATGGACTGGTTCCAAATTGGGAAAGGAGTACATCAAGGCTGTATACTGTTACCTTGCTTACTGAATTTATATGCAAAGTACATCATGGAAAATGCCAGACTGGATGAAGAACAAGCTGAAATCAAGATTGCAGGGAGATACATCAATATTCTCAGATATGCAGATGACACCACCCTTATGGCAGAAAGTGAAGAGGAACTAAAGAGCCTCCTGATAAAAGTGAAAGAGGAGAGTGAAAAAGGTAGCTTAAAACTCAACATTCAGAAAATGAAGATCATGGCATCCAGTCCCATCACTTCATGGCAAATAGATGGGGAACAGTGGAAACAGTGACAGACTTTATTTTCTTGGGTTCCAAAATCACTGCAGATGGTAACTGCAGTCATGAAAATTTTAAAAGACGTTTCTTCCTTGGAAGAAAAGCTATGATCAACCTAGACAGCATACTAAAAAGTAGAGACATTACTTTACCGACAAAGCGAAAGTGAAGTGAAAGTGAAAGAGTTGGACCATAAAGAAAGCTGAGTGCCAAAGAATTGATGCTTTTGAACTGTGGTGGAGAAGACTCTCGAGAGTCCCTTGGACTGCAAGGAGATCCAATCAGTCAATCCTAGAGGAAATCAACCCTGAATATTCATTGCAAGGACTGATGCTGAAGCTGAAGCTCCAATACTTTGGCCACCTGATCCGAAGAACTGACTCACTGGAAAAGACCCTGATGCTGGGAAAGATTGAAGGCAGGAGGAGAAGGGGACAACAGAGGATGAGATGGTTGGATGGCATCACTGACTTATTGGACATGAGTTTGAGCATGCTCCAGGAGCTTGTGATGGACTGGCGTGCTGCAGCGCATGGGGTCACAAGAGTCAGACACAGCTGAGTGACTGAACTGAAGTATAAGACAGAAAATCATTAAATACCCATTAAATACTTTCTAAATGCTTCTTAAATTCAACAAAGCTCTGATTTTTATACAGTAATTTCTATAGCTTTCTATTCATTGTGTGGCTCAGGAGGTGTCTTCAAGTAAATCTTTAGGTTTATAAATACAATGATCTACTCATGAAAGCAGCAGAAATTCACACTCACATTAATTTCCTGTAGATGATCAAAAAGATCCCAAATGCCTAATGGTCCCTGAGAGCTGGTTGTCTTGAGACACGTTAATATTAGCATGTAACTGAGAATCATATTCCCCCATACCTCTTCTCATCACAGATGAATAACTGGAGCTTGAAAGCTAGTATTACTCTTATAACCCTCCTACCTAGCTTTACATATTTCCCCCAATTTATCATTTATTCATCTATGTATCCTAATTAGCAGAAATTCAGGATCTTTCTCTTGGAGTTCCCATTTCAAGTTGTCCAAGAATCCCACAGACTCACTAAGCCCATATGGGTCAGTACTTTTAAAGCAGCATAACCGGTAGGTCTCTTTGGCCTTGGCGTCATTGTTTCTGTGACTTTTTCAGGTAAGGTGCTCTCTCTTCACTACTCCTGTCAAGTTGAAAGGACTCTAGCTCAAGGATCAGGTAACACTCTTGCTGGACCAGATCCTGGTTCAACCCAAAGTTCACACTTGGGTTTCAAGGATATCACTCTCTTCATTTCACCCGCATGGTCAGTCATTGCCCTCAAAGACAATGCTGCGTCGGTCCCGAGGTTCTTCAGCCTCGTCTACGTGTTTTGCTGGAACCCTTCTTTGAGCCCGCATCACCTCATAAGGAATTCCCCTTTGGGCTCTTAAAGTTTTCTCATGCCAGCAGATGCCACACTCTTAGAAACAGATTTCTCTAATTTCAACTCTCCAAAAGAAGAGCATGGGGTCTGGCATTCCTTACCTACCAGAAGCCTCTAGGGTTCTTATTGCAAACTGATAAGCCACAGGAATTTTTTAAAGATTCTATTACATCCTCCCTCTAGCAGAGTCCAGTGCCTTCGCATTAGCTTAACTGAGACTGGGTACAAAAAGACTTCCTCTTATAATGAAATTCTGCTCCAGACTGATTCGTGTCTACAGTTCTATACATAGTAGTTAGAGTACTCAGATACATGAGCTTAAAAAGCCAATCTGCCCATCTCAAACTACTATTAATGTATATAAAATACATAATCAACAAGGACCTACTGTATAGCACAGGGAACACTACTCAATAGTCTGTAATAACACACATGGGGAAAGAATCTGAAGAAGAATAGATACACGTATGTATATAACTAAATCACTTTGTTGTACTCCTGAAACTAACACAACATTGTAAATCAACTATACTCCAATGTAAAATAAAAAATATAAATAACAGTGAAACCACAGTAGCAACAAAAAGTTAATCTGTGCTCTCTGCTTTCAGGTAAGGCGCAGAAAGCCAGAGCGGGCCAGCCTCCTACTGTGACGACTCACAGCTTTCAGGTACAAATGGCCCTTTTGAAACACACAGCAACCACCCTTTAAGGGCTCAGGAAAGAGGAGGCAGTCTGCTTCCACACTAGAGAAGCTGTGTTGAGCTGGTGAGAGAGGTCTACCGTCTTCATACACTTAGAAGGGAGTTTCGAGGGCAGTTTAGATTACACTGCAGCACCCACCCTCTGGGTGAACTGGAGCTCCACTCAGTTTGGATCACTTAAATGGACTATGCTGCCCTTCTAAGAATGGCAGTAGTGCATGATACCTGTCCTCTCAGAGAGCCCCGCTGTACCCACATAACGTTAGGAAGAGTGACAGGTTCTTGCTCTCATCTAAGTCCAGTGGGAAATTTAAATAAGTTTTCATTGGTTGAGGCGATGAAAATCCAAAATGCCTACTGAGCTGTGTCTCTACTGGCAAGCAGAGATCTTTTCCTCTCTGGACTCTTCTTGCAAGATGCTCACCACCCTCCTTACCAGTTCCAGGTGAGTTTTCTGGTGGGGACAACACTTGAGCCTGAGGTTTGCATTAGTAAACACTCTGGGGTCAACAAAAAATGCACATGAGGGAGCACTCAGATAGTAGATAACCAGAGATGATGATACAAAACAAACAAAAAAAAAACCCACTGTACCAGGTCCTGGCCACGCCCTCCACCTCACCTCCTAAACCTCCACCTCTTGGGATCCCACCCCAAACAGGTCTTAGCCTCAGCAAAAAAATAATATCAGGTCCAAGATGAATAAAATCAGACACTCTGAAAATGAGTCAAGGTGTTGGTATTTCTTAAAAGCGCCTCAGATGATTATGATGAATACTGAAGTCAGAGAACCAGGGCTATCCATTATCCCAATAAATGCTTCTAGTCACACTGTGAAATAACTCTGATAAAGTAAAATACATAGCAAATAACAACAGATTGAGAGTAGAATCCAGTTCTTCATCTCCAATCTCACATTTTCCCTGACTACACAGTACGTAGTTACTGCTAATCTAAATTAGCAACTTTATCGACGATACCCACGGTGAGACAGCAGAACACCAGACTCTTCTGCTCGCCATACTGTCAGAGGTGTTGGAGGACTAGAGGAGTGAGGCAGGCAAAGGTCATATTCTAAAAGAAAAAACTCCAGAATTAACAGAATTTCTATTTCTGAAAGCAGTGTCGCTCTTCCATTAGTTTTCTAGATCCCCCAGCTTCAGAATTTTGAGTCCTACTTTTCATACAGTATCTGTGTCCAGCCATTCTTGTTCACTTTCTTCCAAAAAAATCTCTCTTCTCTCCTTCCTTTCTCATTGCTGCCACCCCAATCAAAATTAGCACAATTAATTCATGATGAGGCTTGCTGGCACCAGACTCCTCTCTCGTCAACCCATCTTGCACACTCTGTCCAAAAAAAACTCTCTAAAACATGCGTCCACTGTTTAACTGCCATTTTCCAAATTTTTCATTGGTTCCATCGCCTAAAAGGCCCAAATCCCCTACCCCTCCACAAATGAGCCAGAACTCACCTTTCCAAACGTATCCACCAAGCACCTTTTCAGCAAACATTGGATCCTGTGAAGGGAAAAGCTTTGCAATCAGTCGTGTCCAGACCCCCATTATGCCCCTCATGCACAGGGGGCGTTATTTAACCTCTCTGACTTCAATTCTTCCTTGGTCACAGGTGAATAACAATGCTGACCATGTCATAAGATGCCTGAGAGGATTTATGACCGAGCGGGGTAAAACGATAGAAGGTGGATGCTTGGACACGGTAGACATGATTACTACTTTGTGTCAACTACATCCCTTGCTTGAGCTGCCCCTCTAGGACTGGTTACCAGACAGTTATTTCTCAGCTCCAAGCCAACCCTCCTGGCTGGGGCACAAGGCTGAGGCTGCAAACTACATTTCTGCTTTACCAGCTGCTCCTTGCTAGGCTCTTCCAGAAGGAGGCGCCCAGTGGGAGACTGCTCTTTTCCATGGGATGTTCCCGTGGGTGTTATTCCAGCAGTTCTTCCTGAAGCAGCAGCTATTTCCAGTTTGCAGGTTTTCCCACACTCCAGAACCAGCCTTGTTGTGACCCTGAGCGACACCAGTCCCATCTGGGCAGGAGCCCTGTTTCAGCTCCAGGGCCTCTTCTCCAAGTTTCTAGTGATCCCAACCTTTTCCCTTTGTTCCTCTACCCCTAGCTGCTTCCTGCACTTCCTGTCTCTGTAATACCTCAGAATTTCCCTTATGTTCTCCAGAACCCACTTAGGAATTCTCTCTATTAAATTGCCTGTTAATACAACTGGGGTGGTGTGTGTTTCCTGACTGGTGTGGCTGATAGCCTTCCCGACACTTCCCCTCTTCCCAGTTGAATATACACACCTCACTGCCAGAAGCTGCATGGCCAGCCCATCCCATGAACTCTTGCAGACCCCCAGACTAACCACAGATGAGAACTGGGATGACCTTAGAAATAAATTTCTGGTATGACCTTCCTGTCTTGCAGTCAAAGAAGCCGGGGTTCAAAATGGAAGGCACAGCCTCTGCCTGACTCTCTCCTGGCCTTCCACAAGGAGCCGCCTGCCTGGACCGTTCACTTCGCACTCAGTCACTGGAGGTCCTGCAGCATCTCCCTCATTACTTCTTAAGTACGTCATTTAACAGAGACCATTTAACTTAGCTTTAGGCATCCTTATAAAACAACACTCCTGTGTGAGTCACTGAACAACAAATGCTACTTGGCTCTGTGTGTGTGGACATCTTAGGAGGACTCCAAATAAAGTTCAGTGAATAAATTATATGATTAAGCCAGAATTTTGAGCATATAGAAAGGATGTCCATACCTCTCGTATTTTCTAGATAATAGCCAGCAGTGACCAACATCTGAACCTAATACCATCTGAGAAGAGTAGTTTTATGGCCTTTACATATGCTGAAAGGTCTTCTGAGTTGTCTGCTCCTTAGATGCAGCAAAACAGAGGCTTTAATATAATTTTATAAGAATGCAGATCCTACTCATTAGAAAATTAATGTAAATTCACAGCACAGTTTTATCATGTGATGGTTCCTAACTGATGGAACTTAATACTAAAAGTTATAAATAGTCTTAAATGGGACAAACATTTTAAAGAGGTAGTCTAGTTTTCAAATTTTCTTCCATAAATTTGGCTATACTAAAATAACTTCAAGTACCCTCCTAAAGTCAGTATAGAATCTGCCTGCAATGCAGGAGACCCGGGTTTGATTCCTGGGTTGGGAAGATCCCCTGGAGAAGGAAATGGCAACCCATTCTAGTATTTTTGCCTGGAGAATCATGGACAGAGGAGCCTGGCTGGCTACAGTCCATGGGGTCGCAAGAATCGGACATGATTGAGCGACTAAACCACCACCACCCTCCTGTACTGTTGGTGGGATTGTAAACCGGTACAGCCACTATGGAGAACAGGATGGAGGTTCCTCAAAAACACTAAAAATAGAGTTACCATCTGACCCTGCAATACCACTCGTGGGCATATATCCGGAGAAAAACATAATCCTAAAGGACACATGCACCCCAATGTTTACTTTGCGTTGTTTACAATAGCCAAGATACTGCAGCAGCCTAAATGTCCATTGACAGACAAGTGGATAAAGAAGATGTGGTACATGTATGTAATGGAATATTACTCAGCCATTAAAAAGAATGGAACAATGCCATTTGCAGCAACATGGATGGACCTAGAGATTGTCACACTGAGTGAAGTAATCAGACAGAGAAGGGGAAATAATGTATGACACCTTTTATATGTGGAATCTAAAGAGAAATGATACAAATGAACTTACAAAACGGAAAGAGACCCACAGACTTGGAGAAAAATCGTGGTTGCCAAGGTGAAGGATGGACAGAGGGATAGTTAGGGACTTTGGGATGGACATGTACACACTATGGTGTTTAAAATTGATACCTGACAAGGACCTACTGTATAGCACAGGGAACTCTATTCAACTCAATGGCCATCTTTTCTGTGAAGCTTCTGGGCAGAATTGGCAGTTGCTCCTCTTGTCTTCCTTCGTGCATTACTGCTAGTACTTAGTTGACTCTGTCTTGAATAATGACTGGTTATTTTTATTTTTGCTACAAGTTCTTTACTAATAATCCTTTACTGAGTAACATATGCACTTTGTTCTTATCACCTCATTTGATATTCACCACAGCTCTTCAAAGTGATGTGGGAATCTCTCTTTGCCAAGAAGGAAAACTGAGGCTCAGAGAGGTTCAGTCCAGTTCAGTCACTCAGTTGTGTCCAACTCTTTGCAACCCCATGGACTGCAGCATGCCAGGTCTCCCTGTCCATCACCAACTCCCGGAGTTCACTCAAACTCATGTCCATTGAGTTGGTGATGCCATCCAACCATCTCATCCTCTGTAATCCCCTTCTCCTTCTGCCTTCAATCTTCCCAGCATCATGGTCTTTTCAAACGAGTCCGCTCTTCGCATCAGGTGGCCAAAGTATTGGAGTTTCAGCTTCAGCATCAACCTTCCAATGAACATTCAAGACTGATCTCCTTTAGAATGGACTGGTTGGATATCCTTGCAGTCCAAGGGACTCTCAAGAGTCTTCTCCAACACCACAGTTCAAAAGCATCAACTCTTAGGTGCTCAGCTGTCTTTATAGTCCAACTCTCACATCCATATATGACCACTGGAAAAACCATAGCCTTGACTAGATGGACTTTTGTGGGCAAAGTAATGTCTCTGCTTTTTAATATGCTGTCTAGGTTGGTCATACCTTTTCTTCCAAGGAGTAAGTGTCTTTTTATTTCATGGCTACAGTAACCATCTGCAGTGATTTTGGAATCCTCCAAAATAAAGACTGCCACTGTTTCTCCATCTGTTTGCCATGAAATGATGGGACCAGATGCCACGATCTTAGTTTTCTGAATGTTGAGCTTTAAGCCAACTTTTTCACTCTGCTCTTTCACTTTCATCAAGAGGCTCTTGACTTCGCTTGGATTTTTAGGGTAAAGATGGTAAGTACTGTTTGAGACATGTCAGGTTTGAAGTGAGAGGTCCTACTGGTAGTTGGAAATGTAGGTCAGGAGCTCAGAAGAGACGGGATGGAGTAGTGGTGGGTGGAGAGAGTGGGCAGCACATGGGTGAAGCTATGTGAAAGAATAAGATGGCCCAGAAGTGAAGCAGAAGGCCCTCTAGGACAAGATGAGACTTTGGGGAGAGGCATGTATTTATGTAGTGGAAAGGAAAACAGATCAGAGAGCCTCAAGGAGAATCCAGAGAAGTGTCTTAAAGGTCAAAGGAGGAGAGTTCCTGGGGCTCTGTGATCACATTGGAATTGGGAATTGGGCTGTCACTGTTTCCCTTTTGAAAGAGCAGATTCTGACAGAGCAAAGTTTGGAGGGTTGAAGAAAGAAGATGCGAAGGGAAACCAGGGACAGAGCACTGAGTATGAATCTAAAGAAGGAGTGGGAAGATACTGAATGACAGTTTCAGGAGAAGCAAGATTGAAGAATGGTTGGTTTCTATAAAAATTCTCGACTATTTGTTCAGATCAATGAAAAGGTGACCTGAAACAGAGACAGTAGAGGAAGAGAGAAAAACTGATGTGGGCTGTCCTGGGGGAGAGTCAGAGGCTGGGTGAAAAGGCGAATCTAGACTGGGGAGAAGAAAATAGAGGTCAGGAGTTCACGAAGAATTAATACAATATTATTAAATGGCATTGGGGACCCAACTGGAATGAGAGAGAAAATGAAAGAGACTGGGAAGGAGAGAGGGTAGGAGAGAGGGAGGGAAAAGGGGAGAGGGAGAGAGTATATATTTGCATGAAGAGAGCTTGAGCCACAGGAGCAAGTGTTGTGATAAGCCAAGATGCACAAGGTGAGCACGGTGGAGATGAGAGAACGAGGGAAGCTGTGGTGCTACATCCACGCAGGTTGCCAAGCATGGGGCTGGCTGAACTGGGAAGGAAACCTGAAGGGAGCTGGGCGCCTATGAGATTAGGTAAGGAAAAAGACAAAGGGTCTTGATGAACCCTAAGGGCAGGCTTACTGGGAGAAACTAAAGGGAAAAAAAAGAGCCTAAGAAATTGTCTTCATGGAAGGAAAATCAAGACATCCAGGTTTTGGAAATAAGCCAGTTATAAAAGGATGAGTCTATGATTTGGCTTTGGGAGTGCACTTCAAAAACCAAAACAAAGTAAGATTATGACTGGGAAAATATTTCTCAGCCTATAAAATACGAATCACTTTTTATGTATTGTTTTCATTATTTTTGGAGTGGATAGGGCGAGGAACTGCAGAGCTGACCTGTTGCATGAATCGTCCATGTAGACATGGAAGTTGCCCAAGATGATGGCAAGGAAAGGAAGGGGAGGGGAAATTTCTATCTACATTTATTAGGGAACATGGAACAGCGTCCAGGGGCTTCCCTGGTGGCTCAGTTGGTAGAGAATCTGCCTGTAATACTGGAGACCCACATTTCATCCCTGGGTCGGGAAGATCCCCCAGAGAAGAAAATGGCAACCCACTCCAACATTCTTACCTGGAGAATCCACGGGAGTCAGACATGACTTAGTGACTAAACCACCAAAGTGTCCAGATACCAATGGATGACAGGAAAGAAGACAGTACATCCTTGTCTGGACATGGACCTAAAAGGAAGGATGACCTTGTTTGTTTAACAGAAGTGTTGCAGAAATATCTGGGAAACGGCACTGTGAGGTAAGAGGAGTAGAATCCTTCTCCCAGGGTTGATATTATAGATACGTCTCGACTTGACCCCTCTGTCTCCACTGGATAGATCTTGAAGGCAAAACCGTCACCAAGAATATTCAAGAAAGGCTCTTTTGGTGGCACCAAATAAAAATTCACTCAAAATGGCAGACAAAAAAGGGGACACTTATTGTAATATTATACAGATCTAGGAGAATTCCTGAACATGAAGCAAAGTGCAGTTGGGCTTTGAATGAAATAATGTTTGTTTCTAGAAAGATGTTGGGAACCAAGGTAGCTACTCTCCCCTTATCATTCATGCTAATAGCCTCTCTGCAACTCAGCTTTCTTTTCCTCTCTCTTAGCCTCTTCCTTCACTTGTTTAAATTTCACAGTCAGCATGACAATTGACTCCAACTCTTCATCCCACATCATGCTTCCCACACCTGTCTCTCCTCTTCCCTAGTTCAGTGAAGGAAAGAAACTTGCTGAGCCCTCTCAGCAAGTATGTCAAGGTTCTCTTGCTCACCTCTGGGTTGGTTGCCCAGAGGTCAGTGTCTCCCCTCCTGTGCAGCTTCACAGGGTTTGAATCTGCCAGCAATGCAGAAGACCCCAGTTTGATTCCTGGGTCAGGAAGATCTGGTGGAGAGGGGATAAGCTACGCACTCCAGTATTCTTGGGCTTCCCTGGTGGCTCAGATGGTATAGAATCCTCTTGCAATGGAGGAGACTTGGATTTGATTCCTGGGTTGGGAAGATCCCCTGGAGAAGGGAAAGGCAACCCATTCCAGTATTCTTGCCTGGAGAATTCCATGGACAGATGAACCTGGCAGGCTACAGTCCATGGGATCACAGAGTCAGACACAACTGAGTGACTTTCACTTTCAAGAGAAGCTGGAGTGATGGATGGTAAATTTGGGTGTGAACAGCTCCAGGGTAAAGCCAAGACTTTATTGACTCTGGGGATGGAGAGGGTATGGGAAGACATGCTAGAGAGGGCTTCAGTGAAAAAGACCTAAGGGCAGGTCAGAGAGGACAGAGAGGCTGAGAAGAAGGATAAAACATCCAGACGATGGGGGCTACATCTTGGGCTGTCTTGGCCAATCCAGGAGGTAGGAGCTGGGACATAAGCTGGGAGGACCGGGTCAGCTGTGTGTGAGCACCGTATGGACTGCTAGCCCATGGTAGCCCCCAGGCTCCATTCACAGTCTTGAGGAAACCAACTGGCCCCACCCCATGGCATAGTCTGGGTGAAAATTCTCTAGCTAAGCAGAAGCAAGGCTGGTTGGGTTAGTTAGACCTTTTAGTTTTTTCTTCTCCAAGGATGCTAGCTAGGGAAGAACAGGCAACAATATTCAAACTTCAAAGAGTCAGGGGAAGCAATCCCAGGAAAAGCTGAACTAAGATAAAATAAGAAACCAGTTGTTCTCACAGTGTAAAATGGCAGCTCAGCCCCTGGGCCTGATCCTCACTTGTGCCTAGGAATGCCTCACACATATCAGATGTTGAAGCTCATTGACCTACCTGCTGTGAAGTCCTCAAGCCAAGTTTCTCCAACCAGGGCCAGTTGGTTGCCCAGCATCCCTGCCAACAACACATCAGCCTTTCCCAGGGTACAGGGTTGTTATCGTATGGCTGCTGGTTTCACAGAGTTAGAGCTCCCAAGGATCAACAGAGAAACAGAATGGCCTATGTGGGGGCAGAGCTGGGGAGGAAGGGAGGGGAAGGCATGGTGGTAAAAACACGGCATGTGGAAGGAATGAAGAGGAAAGCAACAGAGAGAAACTGTCACAACAACAGTCTGGAAAACGCACAGAGCAAACACGTTTCTCGAAACGCTTTTTTTCCACTGAAAGGAACCAGAGCTCCTTTTAGGGGCAAAGAAATTACAAAATAAGCTTAGAATATCTTATCTTGTGCCAGAAAGCAAGGAAGTGATCACAGAATGATGGAGACATGTCACAAAGACACAGAACCAGACTAAATGGCTCCTTCTAGCTAAACACAGCACAATTTGAGGATCAAAATAAACAATAATTCTAACAGATTAAAACCTTTCAGATACAAACACACTAATAAATTGAAAGTTGGGAATAAGACATTTACATAAAGTCAAAAAATCCTTTTCACAAAATACTAATTATAAGGGGAGAGGCCTGGGAGATACACCTTAATCAAATGATCAAAATCTTCATTGCCAGTGATCATACACATTGAAAACATAGGTTATGCAGAAGGATGCAATGAGAAGAACACAGCATTACTTTGGGGGTGGTCCTGAGAAAGACATATCTCTGAATCTAATCATGACGACCTATCAGCCCAAATTGAAGAACATTCTACAAAGTAACTGACCTTCAATCTTCAGAACTGTTAAGGATTTGAAGTGCAAAAAAAGACTGAGGATCTGTTTCAGGTGAAGAAAAGTGAAGTGATGGGATAGCTAAATGCCATGTTTGGTTCTGAAGCAGGTCCTTTGGCTATGAAGCCAGATTTAGGACAATTGGAGGACCTTAGATGGGATGGTTGACGCGGAGAAGTGAAGTTGTTCTGTGTCAGCGTTGCTTTCCTAGTTTTGACAGTCACACTGTGGTTACATAGAGGAACATCCTTGTTTATGGGAAATGCACACTGAAGTCTTTGCGGGTGATGGTGTAGCATATCAGCAACTAAATCTCAAAGGGAGGCCTTTGGATGACACTGCCAACTTTTCTGTAAATTTTTATTGGCTTCAAATATTTTTTAAAAATAAAGTATAAAAAATATCAGTCTCTATGTTTAAAAAACTCACCTTTGTTTGAGTATGTAATGGGCTGGTAGGGCCCCGCAATAAAGGATACTCATGTCCCAGAGAACCTGTAAATGTGACCTTATTTAGATATGATTAAGGTAAGTGACATGGGATAGGAGCATTCTGGATTAGCCTGGTGGGCCCTAAATCCAACATCAAGTGTCCTTACAAAAGACACACAGGGGAGAGATACACAGAGGGGACTACCATGAGAAGTCAGAGGCATGGGGTGGAGTGAAGTAGCCACAAGTCAAGGAAAGCCTGGAGGCACTGGGAACAGGAAAAGACAAGGAAGGATTCTCCCCTGAAGCTCTGGAGGGAGCACGGCTCTGCCAACACCTGAATTTCAAACTTCTGACCTCTAGAACCGTGAGAGGATACATTTTTGAGAAGGACAAGGAAGTATTCTACACACCCTTCTGGACTGGTTTTTTTTCACTGTAGGAAGAACAGATAACATGAACTCTCCCCTCTTGAAAAAGTTTCTGGTATACAGTACAGTATTGTTATGAGATGGTTAGACAGCATCACAGACTTAATGAACATGAACTTGAGCAGACTCCGGCAGATAGTGGAGGACAGGGAGGCCTGGCTTGCTGCAGTCCATGGGGCTGCAGAGTTAGATACGACTTAGCGATTGAACAACAATAGTATCATTAATTACAAGCACAATGCTGTTCAACAGATCTCTAGAACTTATCTATCTTGCATAACTAAACTCTACACCCACTGAACAGCAACTCCCCATTCCTCCCTCCACCATCCCCCGACACTCACCATTCTACTTTCTGCTTCTATGAGTTTGAGTACTTTAGCTATTTCATATTAATGCAAGAGAATCAGGCTATGATCAGCTTATTTTACTTAGAATGATGGCCTCAAGGTTCATTCACATTGTCACAAAGGACAAAATTTCTTTCTTGTTCATGGCTGATGCCACTGTATATCTTACCACATTTTCTTTATTCATTTATTCATTGATGGACAATTTAGGTTATTTCCACCTCTTGGGTATAATGCTACGATGAACATGGGAGTGTGGCTATCTCTTCAAGCTCCTGATTTCAGTTCTTTTGGATAAACATTCAGAAGTGGGATCACTGGATCATATAGTAGTACTTTAAAAAAATTATTCTGAGGAACTTCTGTATTGTCTTCTTTAGCAGATGTACCATTCTACATCCCCACCAACACTGGACATGGGTGTCAGTTTCTCTGTATCCGTTCCCACATTTGGCAACTTTTGTTTGTTTGTTTTTGGTAATAGCCATCCTAACAGGTTGATATAATGTGGTGGGATTTTTATTTTTATTTCATTGGTTTTAAATTACATTTACCTGATGATTAGTGATGCTGAACATCCTTCCATATACTTGTTGCCCATTTGTATATCTTCTTTAAAGAAACATCTATCTGAGTCCTTGGTCCATTTCTAAGTCAAGTTATTAAGATGTTTTGCTATTGACTTGCATAAGTTTTGTACGTGTTTTGGATATTAACTCCATTATTGGTTATGTGGTTTCCAGATCTTTTCTCCTATCTCATAGGCCGCCTTTTCATTTGCTGACTGTCCCCTTTGCAGAGCAGTCGCTTTTCCATTTGTACAGTCCTACTAGTCTACTTTTGTTTATTTGCTTATGCTTTTGGTATCATATCCAAGAAATCATTGCCAAGACCAACATCATGAAATTTTACCCTGTGTTTTCTTCTAGGAATTTTGCGATTTCAAGTTTTACTTTTAAGTTTTTAATCCACCTTGAGTTGATGGTTGTGTATGGTGTAAGATAAGGGTTCAATCTAATTATTTTGCATCAGCTGTCCAGTTTTCCCAGCATCATTTGTTGAAGAGACTCTCCTTTCCCCAGTGTCTTTTCTTGGCACACTTGTAGATGGTCAGTGGAGTGTATATGTATGGGTTGATTTCTAGGCTCTTTATTCAGTTCAGTTGGTCTATATGTCTGTCTTTATGACAGTTCAGTTCAGTTCAGTCACACAGTCATGTCCGACTCTTTGCAACCCCATGAACTGTAGCACGCCAGGCCTCCCTGTCCATCACCAACTCCCGGAGTTCACCCAAACTCATGTCCATCGAGTCGGTGATGCCATCCAGCCATCTCATCCTCTGTCATCCCCTTGTCCTCCTGCCCCCAATCCCTCCCAGCATCAGAGTCTTTTCCAATGAGTCAACTCTTCACATCACACTAATTACTGTATCTTTGTCATATGCTTTGATATTAGGATGTGTGATATCTCTAGCTCTATTCTCTCAAGAATATTTTGGCTACTTGGGGTCCTTTGTAATTCCATATGAATTTTATTGTTTTTTCTCTTTTTGTAAAAATGTGATTGGGATTTTGTTAGGGATGCACTGAAACTGCAGATCACTTTGGGTAGTATGCACAGTTTAACAATATTAAATCTTTCAATTCATGAATATGGGTGTCTTTCTCTTTATTTGTATCTTCTTTAGCTTTTTTTCATTAATGTTTTATAGTTGGCAGTCACATCTTTATAATCTCCCTCATTAAGTTTATTCCTAAATATTTTATTACAGTAAATGAGATTGCTTTCTTAATTTCTGTTTTGAATAGTTCAGTTCAGCCTTCCAACTTCTTATGTGTCTTCCAGTTCCAGAAGTCTATGGTTTACAGTAAACTGTGGACTGTGGATGAGATGCGGGGATCAAGAAAAGGATCTGGGATTTCTCAGGAGTCCCAGCCTCACACCTTTCTTTAGGCTGGTCTTGCCCTTTACTACTAACACGTGGAGAGAGTGATACTCTACAAGTGACTCCTGTAAATTGGTTCTGAACACACTTGACAAAATATTTCAATTCCAACTATCAAGTTAAATTGTACAAGGGGGTGCCAGTGCCCTAGCCCTGAACCCTGGGATCTTAAGTTCTCACATGATACAGTTTGGGAAGAGAACATTTCTAAGATTCTAATCCCTGCCCCACTTCTGCCTCTTTTCTCTGCTCGGCATTTACTGATCAGCAGCAATGCACATACTGTGCTTAACACTGAGAATACAAAGATGAATAAGTTAATAATCTGACAGGAGGACAGACAGAGACATTAAATATGAAGTTCTGAGTGCAGTCATAAATGGAATTTTTTTTAAAAAAGCCTCCTATACACGACAGGGAAAATCAAATCAGGATTCAGATATTTCATAAGAGAGATGAAGAAAGCATCCTGGGGAGTTAAAATTGAAACTAATATCTCAAAGGGTAGATCAGTCCTTACTGTGGTGAAAAACTGACTGTGGGATATGAGAGCTCCTAATTTTTGAAAATCCAATGTGCTTTTCAAGTGTCTAGTGAGACCTTCTGAACTAAAACACATCTAAAGATATTTTTGAAGGCAAATATACAGAAGTCCTGAAAGTCAACATATATAAAGATGTTTCTGAGAGCCAAATGGAGCTTGTTTGTGTTGCTGTAGATGCTTGGGTGGGAGGCTGTCAGTGGATATAATCACAGTGGAGCAAGACAGAGAAATGAGGCCCTGGGGCAGCTGTCATGACTCATATTCTCTGTTTTTACTTGGATCATGTTGGGAAAGCAGGTGGATTAACTAAATGATCCTTTAAGGCATGTCTGTGGCTGTGATGACCAGTGATCACTGGACAATCTCATCTGACATTTTGATTAAAGTAGGTGATTAAAACACCTACTTACCTATAGCTTGGCTATTTTTACACTCTAACATTTTTCTGGAGTCCAAGACCCTGGGCTAATATGGGCAAAGATGTTCAGAGGAGTTGAGGAGAGGGAATGGGGCTTTTTGTAGGCCTTGCATATGAGACTTCAGTAGCAATGCCACTGATCCCCTCCTGGTGACAGCTGCAGGCACATCAGAGCTGAGCCAGGGCCTGCTCAGCTAATTGAAGTGTCCATAGGTTCTCTTTGCCCTCGAGAACCTTTCTGATAAACAGTTCTTGACCAGCTCCTTATATGGGTACAGACAGCCCCAAGAGGTTGAGATGTATTTTGGACACTATCTGATTCTCATTTCTCAAGCGTCTCAGGCCTTCACCTTTGCAGCTGACGGAGATGGCAGTGGCCTCCAGAGGCTCTCGTGCCCTGGACCCGAGGCAGTCACTCTTCCTCTTATCTTGAAGAAGAGAGGTGCCTGGCGCTCATCACACTGTGCTAGGCAGTGGCTAAGATAGTTTGAAAGAAAGCATGTGGGGAAATCAGAGCTGGCAAAGTTCACAGGAGAAAAGTGGCTCTTGACTTGTTCACCTTTTGAGAGCCTTTGGGGCCCAGTGAGAGTAGTCTCCTAAGCCCCTTTGGATACGACATGCTGGCTGTTCCACTGTGTTTGTTTATTACTCAGAAAAGCTACACCCCCAAGAAGGCTTACAGGTGTCGCCTGGCATCAGGTGCCACGTGAGAGAGATGGATGGCCCACGAGGACTTTTTTCCCCAGAGGACTGTGGCCCTCGTTGTGGTCACAAGCTCACCAACATGAGCACAATGGATTTTTCTGTTGCTGTTCATTGATGGAACTCAATGCATCACATATGCTGAAGAAAGGAGTGAATGGAGCAAAGAAAGAAGCTAGCTGGTGGCTCACTAGAACTTTGTGCTTGAATAAAAATATGTTGTCATTGTGGATTTATTGATGTGATTAAAGATTACATCCTATGAAATCCCCCAAAGTGTAAATGTCTATAAATGACACTACAATACAGACACTTAAGAGCCTGGTTGCCACAGAAGACAAAGCCTTGATGACTGTAGAGAACAAAAACTCATTTTGATGTCATGTTGCAGAAGGAAAGATATTGTGGATTTTTGTCAATGGTCTTGATGGATTCTGCCACAACCATCTCCTGCCTCCCTTAATCAGTGCAGCCACTCATGCTCCAAACTATCCTGAAGGCCACAAGCTCTCTGTCCCAAACAGCCACCACTTTCTAATCTCTTCCCCAGAAAACTCTAGATAACAATACTTTCCACCTTTCCCAGGTATACTTTTCCCACTGGAAGGCACATCTTCCCTGAGGAGTATAAAATAACAAGAGAAGAAAACTTCCAGGAAAGACAAGGAGCCAGGAATGAACAGACAATGCTCTCAGGCTCCACTACTGCAGACCATATTTAATCCAGACCTGTAACTGTGGAGTGAGAGCTATTCAGAAATGTATACCCAAGGGGAGTACCGAGCTGTAATATATGAACTGATTTTGGAGTCACATGTAATATGCTTAACATAACACTGTAACCAGGGGAGCCATTTTTTAGGAATAAAACAACGAGGGAGAATAAATACCATTAATTCAGAATGAGTGACATGGGAGTTCCCAGTGAACAAGGGATTTTTCTCACTCTGACATCAGATTCTAATTGCAGAGGGACAATGCTAGTTGTCACTAACCAGCTTTTAAAACAAATAACGTAAAATATAATTTGTTAGATATAAGACTTATAGGCCATGGGGTTGCTGAAAAATCGCACTTGGTGGGAATCGCAAGAGAGTGACAGTTACTGACTGGTCACCATGGCCAAAAAACCAATTCTTAACAGGCTCTCTCACTGGGTTTTTCTCAGATAACTGGAGAGAAAACAGAACCCTTGAATTACGACATCTAACCCAGTCCTTAATCTCTCCCCTTTTTTCAGCTGTGTTGTTATCTAGAGACAGTTAAAAGGCCCCAGGACCCTCCTGGGGGTCCATGGCCAGCACCAAGCAGACTCAGGAGGGGACACGGAGCACCTGATGCCAGTTAGGAAGCATGGCAGGGGTTCGAGGCTGCACGCACCCTGAGTTCCCCTCAATTCTGTCAGACAGGTCCCACCTGGTCAGGATGTATGACCACGTCCCACCTGAGGGGCACACGCCTTGTTGGTGGGATCCTCCTTCTGATTCAGCACTGGTCTTGTCCAGTGTTTTCCAAAATGAATATTGTGAGATGTTTATAAGTCTTCTTCATGAAAGAGGAAGGTGATCTATGATTTGATTAGCAGGAGAAGAAGTGCTGGGTTAAATGGATTTCTTCATCACGAGAATTCTCAGGGCTTATGACACTGAACTTCCAAGAGAATGGTTAACTGTCCTGTTATCATTGAGAGCATTTCACCCAACTAAAGCTTCTCAAAATCCACTGTGGGTCTGTACTCATATCATCTACTCTAGAAACTTCTGTTCCCTGACTCCCAGGACAACACACATGGCTGAAAAGTGAAGAAAAACATGAAGTCCACTTTGTCTTTAGAGACCTGTTCAGGCTCTGCCTCTTTCTGGGGTATCTGACAGGCAGTGTCTCCCTGACCTAAAGGCAGTGAATGAGTACTCTGCCTCTGGCTGGAAAGACCAGATGGGTGGGCAATTAGAGGCAGGCAAGCAAGTACCCTGTGGCCACATAGCGTCAAGACCAGTGGCCCCTAGTGCTGTGGCTCAAGCCCAGCTCCTTGACTCAGCAGCTGCTCAGTGGCGGGACACCTGCACATACTCCACATATGGTTTGGAGGACCCAAAGAGGCCCTGCCCTGGCGTGGTATCTAGGCACCATAAAAATGAACAATGATTATTTGGGGAACACAGTAAGAAGAAGTAATGTGTCCCAAAGATAATGATGAGTGGGCAAAGTTTTCACAAAAGCACCTCATTAAGCTGCTATCCCAAGAAGAGGATAAATACATTTTATTTCATTTTAATAATCTTTTCCCTGGACTTCTATAAAAGGGTACTCACTTCTGATTTAGCATCATTCTCTCCTCTACCTTGTCTGTCCTACCTTCCTGCCAACATTTATTGAGCTTTTATATTCTAGAATACAGAATCACCAGTTCCAGATCCCAAGGCTGTGTATAATGTAAAGCTTAAGTTTCCTTTGCATGAGACAGGCAAGTAAATGTACAAATAATGCAGGGTGATCAAAGCTGCAGTTCAAGGTGCAGTGGGGAGAGCATGATTCTACCCCTGGCACACAGTAGGTCTTCAATACATTTCAATATTGGCTTTCCTGGTAGTTCAGATGGTAGAGAATCTGCCTGCAATGCAGGAGACCTAGGTTCAGTCCCTGGGTTGGGAAGATCCCCTGGAGAAGGGAATGGCAACCCACTCTAGCATTCTTGCCTGGAGAATTCCATTATAGTCCATGGACTTGCAAAGGGTTGGACACGACTGAGTGACTAACATTTTCACTTTTACTTCACATTTCACTATACTTACAGGAATGAGAGAGCGAATGGAACTAATTTATATTGGATGTGAATTATCTTTGATTTATGGGGCAGATTATCATTCAGATGTTAATTCATATTTTCTCCCAGCATCCTCCCTTCTGTTATTTCAAGCAGAAGTCATAGTACTGTGCCCCAGAAAACCATCAGAAAAGCAGCTGAGAATGCCCTGACTTTGGAAGGACATGCTTCCACTGAAGAGCCTGTCTGGGTAACCTGAGGGAGAGTGGAGATACTGAAAGGCACCAAGGAGTGGCCTATGGGCCTGCGAGCCATACCCAGAAAGGAGGCAGCAAAGCTCGCGTGGGAAGCCTGTTGCGGGGAGGCGCATCAGGTCTGACAGCCGTATGCACAGAAGCCAAGAGCCACCAGACTTCAGGAACATATTACATATTCTCTAAAATCAAAACCTACTGCCCCTCCCCTGGACAAAAAGAGACCCACTTGAAGTCTGCTTGCCTAATGATGACGGTCAGTTGAGGAGTTCGATTCCAGAGATTTTCTTCCTAAGATTGGTCACACACGTGATTCAAGGCTGAGGATCCAAGGTACTATGAAATGGACTTGAACTGGTCAAAACAAGAGACAAGCTGGAGAAAGAGGGGAAGAAAACCCGTTTCCGTTCTGCCCTTTCCTCCTGCTGGAGACTCACAGTTGTTACTCTGAAGGAGACGGCATTATGAAGATGAAGACCTGCAGGTCTTCGTCCCCTGAGCACTCCAGGCTTTCCTGATAGAGAGCTAATTCACCTCTGCCTGGATGTTCTCATTCCAGCCAATGCCTGTTTGATCTCTTGATCTCATTCTTGACCCTCAAAAACCAGGACTTCAAGACGAGTTCCTTCAACCCCTGTCTAGCCCCCACCACCTTCTTTTACATTTCAGTTCCTGATACAGCCTGAGCTATCATGACAGCAAGATCAGATCAGATAAGTCGCTCAGTCGTGTCCGACTCTTTGCGACCCCATGAATCGCAGCACGCCAGGCCTCCCTGTCCATCACCAACTCCCGGAGTTCACTCAGACTCACGTCCATCGAGTCAGTGATGCCATCCAGCCATCTCATCCTCTGTTGTCCCCTTCTCCTTCTGCCCCCAATCCCTTCCAGAATCAGAGTCTTTTCCAATGAGTCAACTCTTCGCATGATGTGGCCAAAGTACTGGAGTTTCAGCTTTAGCATCATTCCTTCCAAAGAAATCCCAGGGCTGATCTCCTTCAGAATGGACTGGTTGGATCTCCTTGCAGTCAAGGGACTCTCAAGAGTCTTCTCCAATACCACAGTTCAAAAGCATCAATTCTTCGGCGCTCAGCCTTCTTCACAGTCCAACTCTCACATCCATACATGACCACAGGAAAAATCATAGCCTTGACTAGACAAACCATTGTTGGCAAAGTAATGTCTCTGCTTTTGAACATGCTATCTAGGTTGTTCATAACTTTCCTTCCAAGGAGTAAGCGTCTTTTAATTTCATGGCTGCAGTCACCATCTGCAGTGATTTTGGAGCCCAGGAAAAATAAAGTCTGACACTGTTTCCACTGTTTCCCCATCTATTTCCCATGAAGTGGTGGGACTGGATGCCATATCTTTGTTTTCTGAATGTTGAGCTTTAAGCCCACTTTTTCACTCTCCACTTTCACTTTCATCAAGAGGCTTTTGAGTTCCTCTTCACTTTCTGCCATAAGGGTGGTGTCATCTGCATATCTGAGGTTATTGATACTTCTCCCAGCAATCTTGATTCCAGTTTGTGTTTCTTCCAGTCCAGCCTTTCTCATGATGTACTCTGTATATAAGTTAAATAAACAGGGTGACGATATACAGCCTTGATGAACTGCTTTTCCTATTTGGAACTAGTCTGTTGTTCCATGTCCAGTTCTAACTGTTGCTTCCTGACCTGCATACAAATTGACAGCAAAGCAGAAGACAAATATGTGATGGGAACCTGGTTTTGCTTGGTGAAGAGCATGGCCATGAGGCAGGGAGAATAAGAATAACAGAAACAGTGGAAGAGCCATAAGCATGGTTTAGATATTTTAATGCTACCCTGAAGGTTGACACTGAAGCAAGATGTAATTTTTTAAAAAATGTTGGAAACAAGGATCAAAGGTTTACTTAGAAGTAGTTCATGGATATGAGGTGTCAGTGTATACTGTATTTGGGGGTAGTAGTTGAACATCTTTGACATTTTCATTAGATATTTCAGAGCAATATTAAAAATAAATCCCTTCAAGGCAGTAATAGAGAACTAATTACTAAAAAAAACAAAAAACAAAAACAAAAAAACGCCCCCAAAGTGATCCCTCTTGGATAAAAAGAAACCAAAACACAAAATTCTAGCAAAGAGTGAAGAATGCTTAATAGCAAAATCTATGGAACAAGAAACCTACATTTAGAGGAAAAGTCATAGCCTTAAATATCTCCTTCCTAAAATAATATAAAAATGTACCAAGTACTCACCTAAGGGAATTAGGAAAATCAGGAAGAAATAATAAAGTACAAGATAAAAAGTAAGAATGCATCAACAGATCCAAAACTTTAAGATAAACTTTGAGAAGATGATTAAAGAGTGGAAAAAGAGAGAAAGAGAAAAAATATACAAAGTTAGGAATGAGAAAAATGAAATTACCACAAATACAGGAGAGATTAAATATACAATAAAAGACATACCTGGGTAACTTCATGATAATACATCTGATGCCTAGAGAAAGCATTAATTTCCTGGCAAACATGAAATTAGGCAAACATAAAAAGTAGAATATTTGCATAGACCAATCGCCACTACAGATAGTAAAAAGGTGATCAAAGACCTACCATTAACAAAGAACTAAAATTAGATGTTTCATGTCTGAGTTTTATCTAATCGGTAAAGAACAGGCAATGTTGGTGTTTAATTATTCTGGGCTATATAAAAATATGGAAAGCTCCCCAATTCTTTCATAAACACAGAATGATATTGATACTTCAGTTCAGTTCAGTCATTCAGTCCTGTCCGACTCTTTGCGACCCCATAAATTGTAGCACGCCAGGCCTCCTTGTCCATCACCAACTCCTGGAGTTCACTCAAACTCACATCCCTTGAGTCAGTGATGCCATCCAGCCATCTCATCCTCTGTCGTCCCCTTCTCCTCCTGCCCCCAATCCCTCCCAGAATCAGGGTCTCTTCCAACGAGTCAACTCTTCGCATGAGGTGGCCAAAGTACTGGAGTTTCAGCTTTAGCATCATTCCTTCCAAAGAACACCCAGAACTTATCTTTAGGATGGACTGGTTGGATCTCCTTGCAGTCCAAGGGACTCTCAAGAGTCTTCTCCAACTCTTCTCCAGTTCAAAAGCATCAACTCTTCGGCGCTCAGCCTTCTTCACAGTTCAACTCTCACATCCATACATGAGTACTGGGAAAACCATAGCCTTGACTAGATGGACCTTTGCTGGCAAAGTAATGTCTCTGCTTTTGAATATGCTATCTAGGTTGGTCATAACTTTCCTTTCAAGGAGCATCTTTTAATTTCATGGCTGCAATCACCATCTGCAGTGATTTTGGAGCCCCAAAAAATGAAGTCTGACACTGTTTCCACTGTTCCCCCATCTATTTCCCATGAAGTGATGGGACCAGATGCCATGATCTTCATTTTCTGAATGTTGAGCTTTAAGCCAACTTTTTCACTCTCCTCTTTCACTTTCATCAAGAGGCTTTTTGTTCCTCTTCACTTTCTGCCATAAGGGTGGTGTCATCTGCATATCTGAGGTTATTGATATTTATCCCAGAAATCTTGATTCCAGCTTGTGCTTCTTCCAGTCCAGTGTTTCTCATGATGTATTCTGCATAGAAGTTAAATAAGCAGGGTGACAGTATACAGCCTTGATGTACTCCTTTTCCTATTTGGAACCAGTCTGTTGTTCCATGTACAGTTCTAACTGTTGCTTCCTGACCTGCATATATGTTTCTCAAGAGGTAGGTCAGGTGGTCTGGTATTCCCATCTCTTTCAGAATTTTCCACAGTTTATTTTGATCCACACAGTCAAAGGCTTTGGCATAGTCAATAAAGCAGAATTAGATGTTTCTCTTGCTTTTTCGATGATACAGCAGATGTTGGGAATTTTGATCTCTGGTTCTTCTGCCTTTTCTAAAACCAGCTTGAATCTCTGGAAGTTCACAGTTCACGTATTGCTGAAGCCTGGCTTGGAGAATTTTGAGCATTACTTTACTAGCATGTGAGATGAGTGCAATTGTGCGGTAGTTTGAGCATTCTTTGGCATTGCCTTTCTTTGGGATTGGAATGAAAACTGACCTTTTCCAGTCCTGTGGCCACTGCTGAGTTTTCCAAATGTGCTGGCATATTGAGTGCAGCACTTTCACAGCATCATCTTTCAGGATTTCAAATAGCTCAACTGGAATTCTGTCACCTCCACAGCTTTGTTTGTAGTGATGCTTTCTAAGGCCCATTTGACTTCACATTCCAGGATGTCTGGCTCTAGGTGAGTGATTAGACCATCGTGATTATCTTAGTTGTGAACATCTTTTTTGATACTTAAATACTGATAAAAGAAGTTAAAACAATTCAACCTTTCCATTTGGTCACATTGTATCTTGTACATATTGCTAGATCCAATTTGCTAATATTTAGAATGTGTGCATTTGTATTCCAAAAACCATGGGACACTTACTGTCCTGCTGGGAGGAAGTGTCTTTACAGAGGAAAGCCCATCAGGATGGATTTTGATGTCCCCTTATACAGAAACAAAAGCAGAAGGCAGAAATGCAACTTGAATTCCATTTGCCATCTTATGAAGTCAGGAAAAGGAGCTTAGGCAAGAAATGTAAGAACTGTGTAAAATCAATCATATTAAAAATTGCTCTGACGTACCGGGCGCTCTCGTTTTGTCTCTCCACAGATTTGCATACAGCCCTTAAAAAGGCCTGAATGCTTGTCCTCAGCGGCAGCAATGTAAGGCAGGTGCTGGGAATATAGCAACCTTCCTGGTGTCCAGGCCCAGGGAGGTCAGAATGGTGAGAGTGAGTCATGGTTGCCCTGAGAGTTGAGCAGAGTACTGAAGAGAGAGGCAGAAGACAGGGATTAGCCCACACGATTAGCTCCTCTCCTGTACCGTGGACTCATTCCTCCAACAGTCCCTCTTACTCCCTCTGCAGTCTTCATTCTGTCACCATCTTTTCTCCACCTTCGCCTCTCCCATTCACTCCCCTTAGCTGTCAAAGTCTAACTTTGGCCTCCCCTCTCTATGGAACTGCTCTCAAGTCCTAATTATTAAATTTACAAGGTGCTTTTAAATCCTTGTGTGTTACATTTCTTTGCTGTATTTCCTGCAACTGGGGTTTCTAACAACAACTCGTGTTGGGCCATTTCCACTTACCATCACCTACAGGCTCTTGAACCTTTCACTTAAGGCTTATCGCAGTCTAGTCTCAACTTGAACAGGTTGAAATCTGTTTCAACCTTGGTTTCCTCATCTGTTAAATAACTGCATGAAATAATTACTACTTTTCTTTCAGCGCCAAGTTATAATTCTAAGGCTTCCCTGGTCCTTCTCTGCTGGAACCAGTCTCATTACTCTGAAAATGAATAAAAGTTTATCTGTACCTATCATATATTATATTGATTTGTCCAACAGATCATTTGAGCATCACTCCAGGTCAAGAGTTGTACTGGGGGAAGAAGAGGCAAAGAGGCGAACAAAGCAGGCACAACCCTGCCCCCAAGAGCAGCACTACTGATGTGAATATAGGGTTTAAGTTTCTTCCGAGGAAGGGCAAGAGCCAACTGCATGTGCCTGCCGTGGCTTTGCACAAAGAAGGTAGAGAAAAAAGTCTGCCCGAAGCATGAAAAGGCCTGTGCACCTAAACATTACCTGCCTCTTGACTCTGCTCTTGGATGAAGACCAGGAGGTTGCAGGAAGTCCAAATGCCAAGGGGGCTGTGGTGTGGTGCTTTCCCCAACTCTGCCTACTGTAACGCTCATGGGGACAGATTCAGGATTCTAAACAAAGGGAAAACAAACCATGTAAAGGATGGTCCTTTTTATAAAGCACTAGATTGAGATTCTGAATAGAGGTACTTATCACTTCAGAAGAGGAGTCAAGGTTATTAATTTTTCTTTTTTGCTTAAGTAAAGCCAGATGCATGCTCGGCAGGTGTGACTCATGGAAAAGGCTTTCAAAGATGGTGAAGACAAACGACCACTTTGGTTCAGATCACGAAAACACTCAAAGAACGCTCACATGCATGCATCAAGAATGCAAAGATGATAAAAAAAGAAATTACCCTTATGAGAAAACATTTAAAAAATGGCAATGTTGAAAAGTGGGCAGGTTCTACAATAGACTATTGGGTTAGCATCTTCTTATCAGAAGTTTTCTTCTCACAACAAATTTCAGAAAGCCAAACCAAAATGATTCCTGGAACCACAGTGCTGAGCTCTATTCTGTGAGTAGTCTGAACCAGAACAACCTGTGATGGCTCATAACTTTCATTCATGCTTCCTGTCATTCATGCTGGAAGTTTCTTTTGTGTATTTGGCCTATGAGGGCACACAGTTTGCAGCTGAAAAGACGGTGCTTTTTAGCCAAAGAAAGTCTATTTTCCAAGCCAAGGGGTGCCAACGGCCTGGTGAAATGAGTCCTCTCAGCTCAGAACACCATCGCGTGGTGTTCAGCAGATTTGGGGGCCTTAGTAAATTAAATGTAACCTATAGATTTATTTGTATACCAATGATTTTAGGGTTGGGAGACACAACTGGTTGCTGCAATACACAAAAGTTTATTTTTGACTTTTTTTCTTTTCTGAAGGCAAAATATAATAGAACTGAACATCGGTGAATTTTGTACAACAAAAACAGCTTTTAATATGGAACAGACAGTTCATGAAGGTTTTAAAATCCTGGAATGGCTTCCCTTTTTCAAAGTCATGCTTTCTTGCGGTCCACGAGGAGTTGGCACAAAGAGACGGTGGCAGCCTGCTGGGCGAGGTGAGCGGAAGGACAGGTGGGCTCCCCTAGATCCGAGTCAGCTGGTGCCACAGACTGGATGGCAGGATGCTCTCCACTTTTTCCATGACAAAGTTTAAGGGGGCAAACAAAGTGCTGAGGAACTGTGAACAAACCAGAAGAGCACACAAGTCAGGAGAGATCTTTTTTTTCCCTTTGACTACATCGGGTCTTAGTTGTGGCACGTGGGCTTGGTTGCTCCATGGCATATGGGATTTTAGTTCCCTGACTAGGGACTGAACCCACATCCCCTGTATTGTAAGACAGATTCTTAACCCCTGAACCACCAGGGAAGTCCCTCAGGAGAGATCTTGTTCAAGACTATAAAATGAATCTCTCCAACCCATGCTTGCGTATTAAGTCTCTGCATCATAAAAAGTGCCCAAACACTATGATTACACATTTATGTTTGTAGGAAATACTGGTTGATCAACAAACCTGCATTCCAGTTTCTGTCCCCAACCCTAACCCCGCCACCCCTAGCCTGAGTTCTGATGGACAAGGGAAGAAATGTTGGCTGACAGGCCCTCCACTCCTTGGACAGCTGCCCCCAGTGCTGAGGCCTTCCAACTAGTCTTCAGGATATGAGGCTGCCCATGGAGATGACCAGTGCCATCAAAGGGACGGAGGACGGGTGGTGAGTGAGTAGAAGAGCTAAAACATGGCGACAACTTCTCCGCCTGCTTGTCTAGTTATAGAGCTTTAAGTGGAAAAGGCAACAACAACAAAAAGTCCAGTCTGCGGGATGGTTGTGAGCTGCTTTGGGATCCTATGATCTCCCGAACACCTGCAGCCCATGCTCCTTTCTGAAACAGCTGCTCAGCAGTGAGCACCATGGGAGCCTGGGTGAAGGTAGCAGGCCGGCCAGTCCATGGACCACACATCCTTGTGGAAAAGGTGCTCCTCTGAAGAGACCTTCAGAATCTCTCTCATTCGGTTACTGAATTCCTTTCTGCCTTTCACGTAGAGAATAATGTTCTTCAAAAGCACCTTTTAAAAAAGCCAGGTGCCTCACCTAAGACTCATTTAACACGATCTCAAGTCTGTTCTTATTATGTTCTCATGAAGAATCAGCCTCTTTCCACAAGCCATCAGCAGCTGGCAGAGGAAGTGCCTAAACCCAGCCAGGCACAAGACGGGTATCTGGATGGATTGCTTGCTCTCTGTTCAGAACCAAGGTATCATCTCACAAAAGTTCAATATCTGGTCCTCATACTGTGGAGTCCTTTGTCCCAGTCCCCCGTAGAGAGTACAGCAGAGTCTACACCACCAAGAATTCCCCACAGAACTGCAGTGTAGGACATGAGTACATACACAGAGTAGAGAGCACGGTTCTGAGGTCAAACTGGTAGATATGCATTTAATCCAGTTAAAACAGGCTCCTCTACTGGTCACATGCTCTATGGATTGCAGGTCCTCAGAAAGAAGTATGGCAGGCAAGTTTCCCAAGTTTACTTGACCTCAGAATCTTTCCTTCTTTTTTTCAAAAAAGAACCAGTAGAATACAAACTGGGAAGGCTTGTACCACATTATGGCAGGGTTATCAAGGGTGAGATTTGTGTAATGAAAACTCGAGAGTATAAGATTCAAAATCCTTCTCTATGTTGCCTCTTTCACAACAACTGAATATATTTACTCAGTAAGGCACTTAAGTACTGGGTGAGATATAGAAGTGTCTAGGACAAAAGTCCCACTGTCGGGAAGGTCAACGCCTGCGGGAGGGGGAAGGGAGCTACTAAGAACTGTACCCAGCAAAGTAACAGTACCAGGTAGACCATAATGCAGCAGACAGATGCACAAGCAAAGCACCAGGAAGGTCAAGAAAGGGAGAGAATCCATTCTGTTGAAAGGAACAGGAGAAGCTGAAAACGAGGTGACTGAAATAGTCCCCAGTGGATGGCTGGGGTATGAAAAAACAGAGAGGGGGTAAGAATAGTAAGGAAAGAAATGTGAGCAAGGCAGAGGGGGAGCAGTGGATGGGGTGGGGGGGTCCAGGCTCAAGAAACAGCTGGAACAGAAATGGGAAAGCAAAGCAGCTAAGAAGACCAGAAGATAATAAACAGTTCAGTTTTGCTGGAAGGGATGGAGGAAGAATGCTCAGAAGCAAATGGAAGAGCTTTGGGGAGGGCCTTCAGTGTCAGTTTGAACTTGCACTTAAGAATAAGGCAGCCTCTGGAGAGGGTGCAGAGAAAAGGCAACCCTCTTACACTGCTGATGGGAATGCAAACTAGTACAGCCACTATGGAGAACAGTGTGGAGATTCCTTCAAAAACTGGAAACAGAACTGCCATATGACCCAGCAATCCCACTGCTGGGCATACACACTGAGGAAACCAGAACTGAAAGAGACACGTGTACCCCAATGTTCATCACGGCACTGTTAACAATAGCTAGGACATGGAAGCAACCTAGATGTCTGTCGGCAGACAAATGGATAAGAAAGCTGTGGTACATATACACAATGGAGTATTACTCAGCCATTAAAAAGAATACATTTGAATCAGTTCTAGTGAGGTAGATGAAACTGGAGCCTATTACACAGAGTGAAGTAAGTCAGAAAGAAAAACATCAATACAGTGTATTAACACATATATATGAAATTTAGAAATATGGTAACAATGACCCTATATGTGAGATAGCAGAAGAGACAAAGATATAAAGAACAGACTTTTGGACTCTGTGGGAGAAGGCAAGGGTGGGATGATTTGAGAGAATAACATTGAAACATGTGTATTGCCACATGTGAAACAGATTGCTGGTCCAGGTTCAATGCATGAGACAGGGCGCTCAGGGCTGGTGCACTGGGACAACTCTGAGGGATGGGATGGGGAGGGAGGTGGGAGGGGGGTTCAGGATGGGGGACACGTGTACACCCATGGCTGATTCATGTCAATGTATGGCAAAATCACTACAATATTGTAAAGTAATTAGCCTCCAATTAAAATAAATAAATTTTAAAACAAAGAACATACAATGGAGAAAAGACAGTGTCTTCAATAAATGGTGCTGGGAAAACTGAATAATTACATGTAAATGAATGAAATTAGAACACTCTAACATCATACACAAAAAAACAAACTCAGAATGTATTAAAGACCTAAATGTAAAAACAGATGCTATAAAAATCCTTGAGGAAAACAAACGTGGAATACTCTTTGACATACATCTCAGCAATATCCTTTTGGATCTGTCTCCTACAGTAATTAATGAAAATAAAAATAATCAAATGGGGCCTGATCAAACTAAAAGCTTTTGCACAGCAAAGGAAACCATAAACAGAACAAAAATACAACCTACAGAATGGGAGAAAATATTGGCAAATGATGTAACCAAAAAGAATTAATCACCAAAATATACAAACAGTGCATAGAGCTCAAAAAAAAAAAAAAAAAAAAAGGGCAAAACATCTAAATAGATGTTTCTCCACAGAAGGCATACAAATGGCCAAAAGGCACATGAAAAGATGCTCAACATCACTAATTATTAGAGAAATGCAAGTCACAGCTTCAACGAGGTATCACTTTATACTAGTCAGAATGGCTATCATCAAAAAGTCACCAGAGAGGGTATGGAGAGACAGGTCCCCTTTTACACTGTTGGTGGGAAAGCCAATTGGCACAGCAACTATGGACAGGAATATGTGTGTGTGCGTGCTAAGTTGCTTCAGTTGTGTCTGACTCTGCGTGATCGTTGGACTGCACCCTGCCAGGCTCCTCTGTCCATGGGATTCTCTAGGCAAGAATACTGGAGTGGGTAGCCATTCCCTTTTCCAGGGGATCTTCCTGACCCAGGGATTGAACCTGGGTCTCAGGCACTGCAGGCAGAATCTTTACTGTCTAAGCCAGCAGGAATTATTATTACCTTCTCCAGAAGAGCAGTATAGAAATTTCTTGAAAATCTAAAAATAGAGGTACCATATGATCCTGCAATCCCACTCCTAGGTATGTGTTCAGAGAAAACTGTGATTTGAAAAGCTATGTGCATCTCAATGTTCATTGTAACACTGCTTTCAAAAACCAAGACCTGGAAGCAACCTAAATTTCCACTGACAGATGAATGGATAAAGAAGAAGTGGAATAGTTACACAATGGAATATTACTGAGCCATAAAAAGAATGAAATAATGTCATCTGCAACAACATGGATAGACCTAGCAATTGTCATACTAAGTGAAGTAAGCCAGACAGAGGAAGACAAAGATCACCTGATATCGCTTATATGTAGAATCTAAAAAAAATGATACAAATGAACTTATATTCAAAGCAGAAATAGCTCCACAGATATAGAAAACAAACTTATGCTTACCAAAGGGAAAGGGGGAGGATAAATTAGGAGTTTCAGATTAACACTACACATCACTCTGTATGAAAGAGATAACCAATAAGGACTACTATAGAGCACAGGGAACTATACTCAATATTTCATAATAACCTATAAGGGAAAATAAACTGAAAAAAAAAATATATGATTATCTATTTCTGAAATTTTCTCCTTCAAAAATAACTAATTTCCGCCTATACTTATGTAAAAATAAATTAGTATACATCTTCAAAAAAAACAAACAAGAATAAGGCAGCCTCAATAGTTCTCAAGTGAAGGAAGGATGGCTTTATACTCCAGTAGGTGCTAACGCACGGCAATGCCTGACTTTCTGAAACCATCCTTGGCTGGGCACACAGTACCACGGGGGTTGCTCCCCCTACTAACTGGATGGCTTGCACTTCTCAGTTCAGAGCTGAATGCAGTTGTGGGAGATCCTAGACCCAGGAACAAGCAATTACTGTGCACACTGCCTCTGAAAGAGACTGTTAAATCCTAGTTCTGAGAGTGTAATACGGAGCGAGTCTCCTGATTGTATCAGTCCAACATAGTAACACGGCAGAATTTAAAATATGCATACATAACATTTGTTTGTAATCAGAGATTGTCAAGGCTCCATAACATATATTTGCCTGTATGTAATAGTTCCATGAAGAGGAGCTAGGTGCTAAACTGGTCTGGATGACCCAGGCATCCTGGCAAGAGACGGAAGATGGGGCCCGATGAACAAGGTGATTTTGCTGGTGAAGTTGTCATATCCCGAAAACCTGACCAAAAACAGATTTATAACCACCAAATTTGTGACTGAGGCGGGAAGGAATGACTGATGCATTAACATGAGCCAGAGTGGTTAGATGAAAGGCACCACTCAAAGTCTGAGTTCTGGGTGACTTTCTATACTAACTGGGGGTTGGGGCGGGGACACAGGGAGCCATGGCATGGGTAGCAGGACAAATGAAGATGCTGTTACAAGCCTGGTTCAAAATAAAGGCCTGCCTGTTTATTTGCTTTGTTTTGGGCATTGACCTGACTTGGGTAAAAGGGAGGCCTCTGGAAATTCAGTGGCAAGCCTTGCTCAGCTTGAGGTCTGCAAACACCCCTCTTTCCACACTGCGCCACCAGATGCAATGCACCCTGCCTGCCTGGACCACACCTGTGCTTCACAACCAGGTTCCCCAAGAGAAGTAAGTCCTGATACCTCCCGTGTATGTGATCATTTACTGTTCTCCCTTGTATCTAGGATGTTCTATCCTTGGGAGAATTGAGAAAAGAATCCTTCAAATTGTTTCCTAGAGATCCTAGTTCTCTCGCATTCACCCAGTTGGGATGTACACACTTTGTTACTAGGTTACCTTCCTCCTTAGTAGCCCTCCTCGTGTCCTCTTCCCCATCCCTCACCCACAAGGAAGAAGCAGCAATGAAATAAGGTGCCTGAAACCAATAAGCTCTTTTCACTTAGTAGCTAGACAAAGGTCAGTGGCTTTCATCAGGAGGTATTACCAAAAAAAAAAAAAAAAAAAAGGTTTGGGGGAACATGCCTTACTTCCTTGGGATGCTCATTTATATTTCTTTGCAAGTTTGAAAATCAGTCAACACTTTCTGACCCAAAACTCAACCAATGCACATGGAGAAACAACAGTTTCACTGAGGGACTTGGGAAATGTTAGTGCCTGAAAAGTTAAGTCTGAATGAGCAACACCAGGCAACCCTGAAACAGCTCATCTATCTCAGTGTCCAAAACTCCTGTCCCGAGGGCAGAGATACATGGTCCAAAACCCACCATAATTTAATCAGTGTCTTCTGGTGAGAAAAAGCAACTGAACTGAATAATAAAAGAGAAAGCGACACTTCAATCGCCTGATCCTCCTTTTCCCAAAACACCATCATTTAGAAGAAGGTCATGGCTTGCAACATGCTTCATTAACATTTGAAACGCCTCTGCTTATCTGAATAAGTTCCAGGTGCCCTATTGCAATCAGACAATTGACATTTCACTGTAATCAATATCAGACTTCAAAGAGGTCAGGGTCTATAAGTTGAAGACGAGAGTCAGAAGTCAGGGGGCTGGATCTCAGGGAAGGAGAGAGACCAGAGGAGTAAAGACAGGGCCCTTCAAACAGAAGAGGTCAGCACACTGACCTTCCCACATTCTGTGAGGGGCTGGGTTTGGAACGATCACTTATTTATATGAGCAACCTTATCTTGGTAACCAAACATTCTAGGAAGAGTTAGTTCTAAGTCATTGAGGTAGATTAGATTAGGCGGGGAGAGCCAGTTGAAACCTCTCATTTTACTATTTTCCAGTGGCTCACACTTGGCTGCGGGCTTCCTTACTGGCTGCATATCAACATGTAAACACACTGGAGAGTTCCCAAGCTGCACGCAGCCTGGCGGGTGGCGGTGCAATCTCTCTCCATCTACTAAGAGTCATTATCCCAGGGACATTATCTCAGGCGAGGGCTGAGAAAATCATTTTCACAAGCTGCAAATGGTTGCAGGCAGCCTATAGGGCAGCTGTGATAACCTGTGGGGGTCTTCACGAGGGGCCTGATGAAGTGACAAGAGTGAAGATGTGGCGAGGACTCGGGGGCGGGGGAGGAGGGAGACGGGGCTCGTCTCCTCCGGGCTATCCATCTTCCTTCCCCACAAAAGCTCTCCAGACATTTTGGAAGCTGCTAAGCCTTAACGAAGAGGGAGATGAATGTGATCCTCCAGGCAGAGGCTTAAAAGCAAATTTATCTGAACTACATTTGAAAACTGTGAGTAGCTGACCAAACTATCACACCTTGGTAGTATATAAAATAAGAGGACCATAAAGGCAAATTTATATTTTATTTAATCATTTGGTCTCTGACTCAAAATAAAGCTATGGAAATATTAAATGAGGAGAGTGGCCCTTGGTCTAATCTGTAATGAATACACCTTTGTGATATTGTGGCAGTGACACAGCCTAACCTAGGGAATGCCCAGTCGTAGTCTATGTACTATCCGCCATTCCCTCTAGCCCTCTCCCTGGTTAACGCAGCTTCAGGCAGTCATTCCATATAATATGGTGGTTCTCAGCTGGGGCTGCACACCCAAATCACCAAGGGGGAGCACCTGAAAACTCAGATACCCAGACTGCACCCCAGGCCAATTAAGTCAGAGTCCCCTGGGTTGGAAGATCAGGCATCAGTAAATTTTAAGCTTCCCAGACAATTTGAAGGTGCAGCTAGGGTAAAACCACTGGTTTCCAGAAAGCGGTCACCTCAATGGCTTTGACACTGCACCAGGCATCCATAGATGGCTGCTAGAAGGCGGGCTTTCGTGAGGCCAGCGTTCTCTGAAGGAATAGTCCTCAACCCACCCATCCATCTTCATAATGAGTGGTGGGCAGGGAGGGAGCTATTTAAAAACACAGATTCCTGGGTGCTAACACTCAACACTCTGAACTCCTAATGCTGGGGCCAGGTGAATTCTGCGTGCACCAGAGGCTAAGAATCACTGTCCTGATCCCAAACTCCCACCAAGAGTCGTACATTAGTTCAAGGAAGAATACTGGGCCAATGACATTGTCTAATGTTGTAAATATACTATTTTAAATTTTACATTATACTCTAATCTACCCAGACTTTTGGCAGCTACTTTAATTCAGAGGTTGGCTTGGGATAGAAGCAAATAATGAATAGCATAGGCTCATAAACTAGGGAGCATCCACAGTAGAAGCTTGGATGATACTGGGTTCAGGAATCATATCATGTTAAGGAACTTTAAGATATTCTGCCTGAAGAAAAGAGAAGGTATTAACTTAGAAGTAAGAAGTTGCCATGAATGTAGTAACTGCCTCAAGAATTTCAAAGAGGAAGTAGAGTTGTTCACTATAGTTTTGGAGAGTAGAATAGGAACATAAGTAGAAATTAAAGGAGGGCAGACTTGACCAATAAAAGGAGAGTTCAGAGTGATCCAATAATGGAACAGGCTTCCACGTCGAACAGCTGAGTGCCCCATGGCTAAAAGTACTCAAGATGCATCTAGGTGATCTCCATCAAGCTACTGTTGCAGGCAATTTGTTTAAGGTCCCTTTCAACTCTTAGTATCTATGATTATAATTATAAAAGAAGAAATGCTAAGCTGTATCTGAGTCTTTACACTGATTCTTTCTGCAGAAACCACTACCATTTATTCATTTAATAATCATTTATTGAAAACCTACTATGTGCAAGGCAAAGCTATGGGGATACAGAGATGAGGAAGACACAGTCCTGCTCGCAAGGAGCTCACATTCTAAAAGGGGGTCAGACAAGATTTTAACAATTATAGTACAGTACAATAAATGTAATAATATAGGTATTCATGGGTGGGATCAGAGAGGAAAGGTTTCTAACTCAGCTTAGGAGGAATTTAGAAAGCAAGCCGAGTATGAAAGAATAAAGAGGCATTAGTAGACTGGACAAGTGCTGGTGGTAATGGGGAAGGGCATTCCACACAGTGCAAACAGCACGTGCAAAAGCACTGGGGTGCACAAGAGCCTGTGGCATCTGGGAATGGTGAGCAATTCACTGGGGCCCAAGAGCAGTGCCCGGGCAAGAGTTGAGAGAGACTAGGCTGAAGAGGCAAGCAGGGGCCCAATCACAGAGGACCTCGTGTGCCATGCTAAAGATCTGTGACTTTATCCCGATGTTGGTGGGAAACCGTTGGGGAAATTCAAGCACAGAAGTGACATGCTCAGATTTTCTAAAAAAAAGATCATTTTTGGGTCAGTACAAAGGAAATACTGGCAGAGGAGAAGCCTGGAAAAAAGGAGACCAGTTAAGACTCTTGCAAGAAATCACAGAGATCTAAACTCAGAGAGAGTCATGGGAGAAGAAGGAAGATAAGAAGAGGTGAATTCCATCTACTGACCACCGAGCGGCTCAGGAGGTTAGATCCGACAGACTGTGGAAACAGAGACAGATGGGGTGTAAAGGGTGAGAGAAGGAAGAGTCTGGGAGGGCTGCCGAGTTTCTGGCTTGAGTGACTGGGTGGATGTCAGAGCCACTGGCGGAGGTCAGGGATACGGGAGGAGGAGCAGTTTTGGTGGTGGGGGGAGGAGGGTGATGAGTTCAGTTTTGGAAATGTTGAGACTGAGGTGCCGGTGGGATTTCCAGTTCATCTTCAACACGCATGAAAATACTCTCGCAATTCCAGTCCCTTAGCTCTGCCGAGCAGAAAATGTCAATCATCTGGAAAGGGATTAAATCAACCCAGCCAAGTTAGAAATCATCCTTTCTGACTCCACTTGCCTTGAAATCAGAATGGAGTTCCAGGGAAACAATTGGTATTCTTTTTCTGACTCCTTCTGTTTGAAACTCCTCTGTGGCAAAATTAGTAAACTTATCCTCACTGTGTGTGCAGGTGGAAATAGTCAGTTTTCATCAAGGAAACAATGGTTCTTGGTTCTCAATGCAGACGACTTTTCTTATTAAAGCTCTTCTCCATAACCATTTTTTTTTTTTTTAGAAAAAAAATTTAATAGTCATTTTATTTAACTCAATATATCTAAAAATAATCATTTTAACATGAATTCAGTACAATAACTAAGGAGATATTGTATATTCTTTTCCAAGACTAAGTTTGAAATTTGGTGGATATATTATAGTCTCAGTGCATCTCTTTTTAAAAATTTTTATTGGCATATAGTTGCTTTATAATGTTGTGTTAGTTTCTATTATTCAGCAAAGTGAATCAGCTATACGTATACCATAACCTTCTTTAAAGAGTCTTAACAGATTCTGATAGTTCTAAACATTATATTTCTATACTTATTAATGCTATACACCCTTCACACCCTCTCAGTTCATTCCCCAAACAATTTAATTTGTCAACATTACAACTTTTAAAATTTAAATCATCTTTGAAAATGTAAATTCTATCCTTCTTGAAGGAAAGACCTACAGTATCTAAAGATTAGAAATAATGTCATTCAATGTATATAAAACTGAATAACCTCCCAAATATTTTTCATTTTCTAGGATTTCCTTAATTCTTCATGTAATTCTTTTAGAACTCACGCATTTTTTGGGGAACTGCTGAGAATTTTTTTGTATGTGAAATGAGGCAAGGCATGCAGTAATAAACAAGCTACACTTTCGCATTTTGATTTGACTGATGATACTGAAAATTCAGTGTCAGTGAGCAAAGGATCAGTACAAGCACGTCCACTTTTACATGACCCTCCCCCGTGTCTCTTACGCTGCTTTTCATGACTTTTCCTGCCCCCTGCCCGAGGCCTCTCTCTTGGCAAATACTCACAGCTTTTGCAAAGACCCCCATGAGTTCTGGGAACTGATGTGTCAGGAGGGCCAGCATGGCTGTGAAGGAACACAATCCAGCAGTAAAGAGAATGAAGAAGGGAAGCTCCTTTTTGGGGTAAACTGAGACTTCATGGAAAGCTGTGGAGAGGAGCAAAAAGGAAGTGTTAGGGCTGCAGTGAGATGCACTCTCAGGGAACTTCTCTAGGTGGGACAGACTCTTCAGAGCTTTGGCTGAAGCCTTTCGGAAAGGAAAACCGTAGGGCCCTCGCATGAATGAGCGCCAACGTCTCCGCCAGCCTCTGGAGCCTAGTGCTTCTCCCAAGTCCATATTTACCCCTCAGGACTCTATCCGGGGCATGATGAGGCTAACACGGGGATGTCACACATTCATGGGCAGGGACAGTGACTCTATCTACGCCTAACACACAGTGTTCCTTTCTCAAAAGGAAACATAAACAAAACTTTATTCAAATTATAAAACACATGTTCACTGAACAAAACCTATAAAATCCTAAGTCAAGTATCCTGAAATAAAAATGCTTCTCTCTAGGTTGTCATCATCCTGTAATTTTTAAATCATTGTCATAGGGAGATACTAGCGTGTATGTTAAGTCGCTCGGTCATGTCTGACTCTTTGTGACCATGGACTGTAGCCCGCCAGGCTCCTCTGTCCATGAGAGTCTCCAGGCAAGAATACTGGAGTGGGTAGCCGTTCCCTCCTCCAGGGGATCTTCCCAACCCAGGGATCGAACCTGCATCTCTTGTATTAGCAGGCGAGTTCTTTACCTCTAGCACCACCTGGGAAGCCCAAATACTAGTGTAGCTTGTATTTTTTCCGGGTACAATCTAACTGTATCAGTGGAGGATACTACCCTGAGGGAGACACATTTAGCAAGGACCATCCATCCATCAACGAGGGGAGATTTTAGAGCTTTTCATAACTTTTAAATTTCAAGTGACCTGCACAGAGAGAAAAGCACCAAAGGCTGGCCCCGTGGACTGAAGCCGTGTGGCTGTGTGTGAACAGCACTGCCATTCCAACCAAAGGACCAAGGGTCTCCATCTTCCTCAGGAAACCCAAGGTCTCAAGCCTCTCCTCGACCTTTCAACTCCAAGCCCAAAACATGACAGGGTAGAGGGTCAGGGAGGGACAAAGAAAAACAGCACCTGAATCTGAACCCAGGGACGTCAACCTGCTAGGGTTCTCCTTGGGCGGATGTGTGCTCAGGGCCACTGTGGACGCCGCACCACTAATGTGCCGAACACAGGTAACATGTGAAACCGCCCATCTGCCTCTCATCCTCACCCTCAACACTCAATGAGTGTGAAGGGAAATCAGACTTGAACCACTGCATTCAATTAAATCAACGTGAGTCATAATTTTCTATTCTAGGACTGTAAAGATTATTCCTAGACATTGTCTTTTAAGAATTATAATTTCGTTCTAATAGTGAATCTATCCCCTATGGAAATGTGTTTGAACTCAATTAAAACATTTTAAAACAATGTACTTTTTAGAAAACTGCCTTTCTTATCAGAAATCAGAAATACTAATAAGGATCTCCCTGAAGGGAGAGCTGAAATGAAAAAGCGTGGGCCCATCACAGACCCTCTTTCTGAAACCAAATCTACTGCAGAGTGAGGCCTCACCCCCTTTACACAATAAATGCAGATGGTGAGGAACACCACACCACTGAGGCCTCCACCTCCCGAGGTAACTCATCATGCAGCAAAGAAAGCAGAGAGCTGCCTTCTGCTCCTTCATCCTGAGATGGCAGCTCATTTTGCACCCGGACCCCACCATTTTGGAGATTTACAACTGTCTCAAAAAACATGGCCATTGGACAGTTTATAAGCACCCAGGGCTCCAAGTTCAGCTGGTCTTCTGGGCAAAGCATCTAACTATGTTAGAGCTATGAGATGTGATAGAACTGGGGCTAGTGCAGGGTGGGAGTGGCAGGAGAGAGGACAGGAAAGAGAGAATAGTCAAAATTTGGAGCTTATTATCTGAGGGAGAAAAGTATGTCCTAAGGCAGGGCCACATGAAGGGCCTGGACACGATTCCTTATACACAGTATAATTTGATAATAACTATTTAGCTGGAATTGTCAAAACAATGTTGGATTACAGTAAACCAAATCATACTTTCCACGTGTGGTACGGGTCCTCCGACTGCCAGCTGGTAAGGCCCTCGAGGGTAGGATTTGCCCTCTGCCTGCTGTGGACAGAGCTGAGGCTGCACGTGTGCCCTGCACACATCCCACTGGCTCACTGCATGCCATCCAAGAGATGCTCGCAGGAAATCGTGCCGGTCAACAGCACTGCACCACTGCAGACAGCACGCCCACCTGGCCCATGGGTCCGCCTCTGGTGGCAATGCCAGCATCCTCATGCTGCCCTGCCCTCCCCGCCAGACTCTTTTGCAGCTCCTCTGCTTCTCCTTTAGACTCCAGTGTGTGCAGACTGCCTCTGACCAGCGGGAGAGCCCAGGCCGAGCCCTGCACAGTGGATCGGCCCAGCAAGGGGCATCTGCCTCAAACTAGGGTCTCTGTGCTCAGACCAGCCAGGACATGATGCCTCTTCATCTAAACTTCAGTCACCAGGGGTCTTTCCCTTTGATGAATCTGGAAAGATGTGGAGGAGCAGGAAGCCAAGCCTACACACATAACTCACTTTAATGCTTATGCTATCAAATGAGGACAGGGTTTGGGAGAAGAGTAATAGAAGACAAGGAACATCATAAACATTTATCATTCCCACCTCTTTCTATCCCTGTTGTCGGCACACCACCCTCACCAGCCCAGGAGAGGAATACGGAGGGGAGACTTACATGGAAGCAGCTCACGATCTGCTGTCTCTGTACAGATGGGGTAGGGATAAAACAGATGCCCCTTTTCCAAGGGATAAGGGATCATCCGAAAAGCTGAAAAGGAGAGGCAATATGTTAGAGGCACAATATTTGTCTCATAACATCTCAACTTCACGAAGAGCATTTTGAGCATTTTTATAACAGTGAACATGTCTACAAGTAACTTTCAGAAAGGATGCGACACTTACCCAAATGCTGAGGCATGCGCGAGAGAAATTGTCAGAGATGCATTATGACAAATGACTCACACATTAACCTCACACTATATATCTGGACAAACCTCACAACACTAGGTGGGGATGGGGGTGCAGAGGAGAAGGCAAAGCCATCAATTCCAATGCCCAGGGTTTCCTCAGCTACAAAATACTATGAAAATGTCATGAGCACTAATTCAATATAGCTCAACTGATAGTAATAACACAAACCTGGATTGAAATGCTTCCCCAAGAAGCAACGTGGACTGACTTGTAGGAGCATGTCACAGATGCACAAATATGAAAGGCATTCTAGCATGTCTATTTTAAAAATATGTCTAGGTGGATTAGAATTCCAACCAAGATGGATAAAAACAAGAATCTAAAGTGCATGACTTGGGAGGTATTTCTAAACTTTATGAAACTTTTAAATCTTCAGCATCATGTGGGGGAAAAAATGGACCTGGAGAGATTGAGTATCTGTATTTTGAGGATGTCAGGCCACATAAGCTTTGCTTTTGGGGCATCAGATAACATTAGGTCTCACACTGAATTATGACTTTCCAGTCAGTCCATCTCTTCCCATTTTCACATGCGTTACTCTCCCTGTTACAATGTCAACAGCATGTTAGTCTCACTGTTCCTATGAACAGTACTCGAGGAGGTAATTTTTCTTCCACAGATGTCCGGCAACTACAGCATGCTGTAGATATAAAATATAAAAAAACTAGACCCTACACTGGGAATGTCGAATTACAATCCTTGCCTTCGTGTGTGTCAAAGAGAGACGGTGGCAACACAGCAAACTTTTCAGCCTTAAATGCTGCATTTCAAGGACTCCTAGCTATGTCCTCAGCTGTGTAATTACCGAAGTCTTCTCAAAATGCTGTCAATGTACATATTTGTCTTTTGCATTCTTATTTCAAACAGAAATCAGAAACAAAGAATGTTCTCCCTCACGAGACATGACAAGGTTCCATTGTAACCAGCATCAGTGCACATATGGTATTTATTCTGGTGTCTGAATATTATTTAAAAGTAAAAACATTATGTATGTGATCCCAGCATTTGGAATGCAGTCAATCTGCACCACAGTGCTATCACTCTGAGGTTACAGCGCGTTGCCACGGAGAATATAAATCACTACAAACGTGGGATTAGAGCAGAGCCAGTTTGCTGGCAGTTGGCTGAGGTAAAAATGTTATCAATTTTCCTCTTGTAACAGAAACCTCTTAAACAGAGATTAAAACATTAAAAACACCCCAGACTTTAACTCTTCTTAAAATGAAAGGCTCACCCTAGTTCAATCAGACCTTCTCTTTCATGCAAAACAAGATGACTTTTGCCCGTTACAGCAAGCAAGAGAGGGGTTCCCTGCACAAGCTGTTAACACACAAAGATTACTTGAAGGAACCAGCATTTCTCTCAGTAGAACTAGGCTTTCAAGAGAAGGAAAAAAATTACAAAACCAAAAAAACCAAAAACTCACTTAGTGCTTTATAGGATACACTAAACTCTCTTCTGGGAAGCAGGACATTTAAACTGCAATATGGCAGGATTTTAATACCATTTCCCATAAATGATGGCTGCTATGAAAGCATCCCCAAAATGTAGAAAAACCTATGTGGAAGGTTTTTTTTTTTTAAATGCAGATTTTCATGTGCACTAGGGCTCCTGTAATTAAGAATCTGTCTAGGTTCATATGATATAAATAAACCCTCAGTTTTCAAAGTGGATATAAATTTGAATGCTAAACTTGATTCAAAACTGAAGTCAGTTTGCACTTCAGGGAGTAATTTTTTTAAATGAAATATAGGAGTGCGAGATCTTGAGAGTGTTCAACCATAGAAATCAAATGGTTGGTTGGTGTCTTTTCAATCAAATACCAAATGCTTTTTACTCCAGTATTTGGCATGCATACAAATTTTGTGCATCAAGTTACTCTTTTCCTTCTAATCAGTTCTGGTCTTTCTGGAGAGGGTGAAGACACTGATTATATATGATTCAACAAAGAATATTACACACACTCTTCCTGTACCATCCTCTGCCCCCAAGGCCCGTGATAGTAAGGGTGCTTATGTGCCCTTAAAATTTCTCTTTCTCATGTCAGTTGTCATTTACATCGAGTTCATAAAATAATGTTAAGACTTTTGGCTTCACTAAACAAAAGCAAACACAATTTCTGTTTGCAATTCTATCCTTTATCCACCCTGCTGGCGGGGTCCAGCCAAGTGTGAGATAAGCACTGGAGGTCTAGAAAGAGTGGGCAGGGGCACCACGTGAGCCGCGCCAGGCGCTCCCCCCACCTCCTGGTCCTTTCACTGCAAACACGTATAACTGCTCCACAAAGACCTTGTGGCTTTAGGTGAATGGCCACAACTTTTGCAAGTGCAAGTAGTAACACACTGATTCAGCGGGGCAAGTAAGAATCAAAAGAAAGGTCATTTGAACTGTTTTATGAATTTGATCTACTTCACGAGTGACTAAAAACCTCCTAAAATATTTCTATCCAAAAAAAACAAAAAAAACACATACATTTCAGAAGAAATACATGAAAATGTACATGCATTTGGTTAGAAAAAAAAAAAAACAAAAAAATCTGGACTCTTCAGTGTTAGTACATAGAACCCAGTGGCATTTTTGCATTTCCCTTTTGTGCCATCTCCTCCCCTAACTTGGTTTCTACTGTGCCTTTGTGGGAGAGGCAAAATGAGCCGGGAACTACTTAGTGAACACAGCAGGCCCTCCACGATACCGTGTGAGACATTACACTACTGCCTTCTGGCCTCACCCAGACACATTTTCCAGACAGGTTTCAAGCCTGTATCAGTGTTGTACCCATCAGAGACTTAACCAATTCTGGATAAAGAATCAGGAGAACCAAAGAATGGACACAAGCATGGACACATGGACAAGCTAACTCTTGATTTTCCCACTGAATTCTAATGACCTTTCATCCTATCCACAATACAGGCAAGGATAGAAGGCAATGTTTGGTACTTTGCCTATGTTGAATTCTCAGAGTATCTCAGAGAACTTTATACAGATTGTTTGCAATACTAAGGACTGAGTTTGAATCCCAGCTCTACATGGTCAAAATGTGAGTGTCTTCCTTGTACAGCAGGGACTGTGAGCCAAGCATGCACTGTTTCTGGACTGATGGAGCTGACTGCCCAGGGTGGGAAACAGATGAGACAATAATCATGAAAACAAGTGAGAAAGTTCCTCTGTGATAGCGTATACCTAATGGAGTAGCGGTGGAGGTGACAGCTCACGACGAGCCAAACTGGACCAGGCTGACAACCGTATGACCTCAGGAGGGTCATTATTCTGTGTCCAGCGGGTCATTTTATGTGTCCATAAAAATGAGGACTCCAAGGACCTCGAGAGGCTGTTAAAGGACTATGCGTACAGCAGAGCTCAAAGTGTCCACAAATAGGGCCTGACTGCTCAGTGAAAGTTAGTTTTCTCTTTACTTTCCCTTTCCACCAACCCCAAGCTCCTACTCGCTCTATAAGTCATACTCTAGCTTATAAGTACAAATGCTGCTTATTTGTGAACAGTGAGAAGTACAAATGATAGAATAGAAAATTATCATCACAACACACATTTTACGTTCTATTGACTGTAACATAGGCAATGGCCATAAAGGCTTTCTGTCTTTTGTGAAGCTTTGGGGACAACAACAAAGAAAATTCAAAAGTTAAAACTCTGGATTCTGATCCACATTTTTTCACTATCTAGTTATATGGCCTTGGAAAACTACTTTCCTTTTAGATTACAAGATGTTCTATTCCAATTTCAAAGAAAAATTCTAGAGTTTTGGAGCAGAGTCACTAGCTTGTTAGTGACCTGTAACACTCTAATACTCTGTTCCTGCTTCCTTGATAGCTCTGCTCCTACCCACACTATATGTACACATACATGTGCACATGTATGTGAGTATATGTGCACACACACACACACACACATTGTTTCTCCCAAAGCATTTCAGAGTCTTACTTATCTTGATATCCCCAAAAGAATGCCTATAAATGTTCACTGAATAAAGGAATGAATAAATTAATGCACAGTAGGGAAGAGACAGAATTTTCCCTTTAAAAGCCCCAGTGGATCCAAATTATGGTCAGTTGCTCAAAACTGAATTAGTGAAAGGAGCAAGCTGGTTCTACTGGGTAGTAGATGAGGAAGCATCGTACAGTATCTGGATTCCGGCTACTAGTATAAATTGGCTATGGCCAGGGACTTCAGCTGCCATTGTTTTCTCCCAAATTATAAAATTTAGCCTTGGATCCATGGGCTGAAGGGTGGGAGAATTTCTATTTAGCAGTCTCAAAGGTGCCAGGCTTTTGGAGGAAAGGTTTGATTAGAGGAAATGCCCCAAGGATCACATCTTACAGCCAGTAGCATTTACCATCGGGTTCAAAGAGAATAAATTAGAATCAGAATCTCATCCTTTGCTTCAACAATGGGCCATTTTCTCCTCTCAAAGGAAAGATTTGCCTTAATCCCCCTAAGAAACACCACCTTCAAATCTTATACATTATTTAGTGAATTTTTTGGGGAAAAAAAAATCTTCAAAAAGAAAATAAAGATCAAGTGAGGAGGAAAATGGAAACAAAGAAAAGCTAAGTGATTTACCCCATGGTATTCTAGTTTTCTGATATATGGAACCTGAAAATTAAATCTCCAGTTGCGGTCAGCAGACTACCTCACTTTATAAAATAAATACAGCCAAATCAGAGCCTTGAAAATATGAAGGCAGGAGGGAGATAAGGCCACATCAGAATTTAATACAGGTAAATTAGAAGATGTGCCATTTAAAACAGGGCACCATAAGGCACAATACCATTGTAACTAAAGACACAGTTCAAATGAGTTTCCTCATTCATGTATGTTTTTTATATTCAACATATACTTGCAGTCATGTGTGTACATGTTTGTGAAGATAACCAGAACCTACAGTGCTTAAAATAAATATAATTCAGATAATGTGGCAGTTGTGTAATGAACTTAGGAACATGTTTTTAAATCTTAAATAAATTAAAACATTTCCCCTTTCTTGATTATCTTGACTTTTAGAAACACATTGTGTAATTTCAGTGGTTGGGATAGTGATGAATCAAACATTTTACAAACCTTTGAAATGCTGATGTATTTGTGGTTGAGGATTCAGGTTTTTTTTTCTTCAAACCACCATATGTTTCAAACCCAAACAATCTCTGCCATGCATCAGCTGGACTTTGGGGTTTTATCAAAAATGTGAGTTATTTCACCCTGATTGGTGGGAGACTCACTTAATTCCACAAGATGACTAGTGCTCCAACATAATAAACTCATTAAAAAGCAAATAAAACTATACCTCATCCCTACCCCTAACCAACACTTTTGACGTAAGTAAGGCTTTTAATTCTTTTTCTAAAAGATAAAGTGAATTTTTGAAAGAATACTCACTTTTAACACGGAACCTAGTGAAATTAGGTAGTTACCTTCCTTTCTGAATTCTCTTTCTAGTGAAAAAGAGGAACTGGAAGGGAGTTGGGGAATGGTCTTAAATTTCAGAATGAAGAAAAAAATGATTTAAAGGCGAAAACCTAGACTATGAGACTGGAGATGTCAAAAGGCGCCACCCAGTGGTGAACTGGAGAAAGTGCAGCCTCTGCGCTTAGGCACGGGCAGTCTAGGGGAGCCCCACTGACCTCCGGAGAGGGAAAAGGAGTGGTTCCTGTACTGTAGCAGCCCTCAGAGCAACTGCCCTGAAGCTCACCAACTTGGAATAGGGCGGTGGTATTCAATATCATCAACACTTCACAGTTTTCAAAAAACGGGTATGTTAATATCAGTAAATGGGTAGCTGAGCCAGAATTCTAATCCAAGTCTTTTGATTTAAAATCCAGAGCTTTGATGCCTCCGCTTATCTTAGAATGGACAGAGATCTAGAAGTCTTGTCAAACAATCGCACACAACTGCCTGAAGTTGGAGTGGTAATTCCTTCTCCTAAATTTCAAGACAGATTTATAGCTTTGTATTTTTTAAACAAAGACAAAACTGTTTGTAATGAAAGATTATTTTCTAAATACATTCATATACATATATATACATGTACAAATATACACATAAGTGTTTATGCTTAAAGAAAATATATATGTTATTGTAGCAAGTTTGAAAAATACAAATATGAAGAAAAAAAATCACTTAAAAATCTACTTAAAGGTATATCTATTTCTAACCTCTTTTACCTTTTTTCATACATAGAATGTATTTTTATATTAAATTGGGCTCATTCTATATTTTAAATGTTTAAGTCAATATTTAATAAAAAAATATAATTTTATGTAGAATAATTAGCTTTCAAAACATTAGAAAGGGCATAGGAATACCCCAGCGTTAAGTAAGTAGTGGTATAAATTGAGGGCTTCTAAACAAATGTTTCAGAGATGGCTGCTCCTCTTCTCCTTAATCTATCCAGGTAAGGCCTAAATAGCTGGTATTACAGAAAAGAGCAGTGAAGACACAGTAGGCCTGATTCTAACATCAGTGCCTGCAGGACGTTCAATAGGTTGCTCACCTCAACGAACCTGCTTCTCTCTTGAACATCTAACATGACCACCTTTGTCCTGCCTGACTTAGAACTTTATCAGGAGTCCATGAAATGATGGAAATGCAAATCCTCTGTGAATTACAGTTACACAAACATTCTTCAAGGTTCTTGGGATCCTCTACTAAAGTCCTCAATTGACTACTAACTAAGGTAGCCACCTGGTAAGCACTCTCATGGTTCTCTTTTCTAAACTGAATGGTACAATTCTCTTTTTGAAAACTGAAAAGCTGTGTAATTTCCTGGCTTGGTTCTTAATTATCTATAAGGATTAAATGCAGAGTTTGCCTTTCATATAGGTCCCTGACTGCTCTGCCATAATGTTTAATGTCTAAAAACTCACCATTTCTTTTTATTCTAATAAAGTGTTCCACCCATCTAATTTGAGGTAATTACATCCTCCCCAATGGTACTTCACTGCTTGATGTGGGGATCACTGTGTCACTTCCCATTTCTCAAAATGTCACTGTCCTTCCCAGTGTTTCCAAAGCATCTCCCTATTGTTGTCTGGTAATATGGGTAACTAACTTCCAAACAGAATTTTTTCATTATTTTTTATTTTTACAGTTATGCCATTCCTAACACTGTGTCTTTATCACTTATTGCCCCACCCCTCTTCTGACCTTTTCTATAGGACTATTTTATCAATCAGATCCAATCAATAAGCTTCTATTACTATATTTCCAAGATACCAATCTATAAATTGAAGGTCAAGAAGCAATAGTGAGAACTCGACATGGAACAACAGACTGGTTCCAAATTGAAAAAGGAGTACGTCAAGGCTGTATGTTGTGACCCTGCTTATTTAACTTATATGCAGAGTACATCATCAGAAATGCCAGGCTGGATGAAGCACAAGCTGGAATCAAGATTGTGGGGAGAAATATCAATAACCTCAGATATGCAGATGATACTACCCTTATGGCAGAAAGCAAAGAAGAACTAAGCCTCTTGATGAAAGTGAAAGAGGAGAATGAAAAAGTTGGCTTAAAACTCAACATTCAGAAAACTAAGATCATGGCATCTGGTCCCATCACTTCATGGAAAATTGATGGGGAAAGAATGGAAACAGTGACAGACTTTATTTTGGGGGGCTCCAAAATCACTGCAGATGGTGGCTGCAGCCATGAAATTAAAAGACACTTGCTCCTTGGAAGAAAAGTTATGACCAACCTAGACAGCATATTAAAGAGCAGAGACATTACTTTGTCAACAAAGGTCTGTCTAGTCAAAGCTTTGGTTTTTCCAGTAGTCATGTATGGATGTGAGAGTTGGACTATAAAAAAAGCTGAGCACCAAAGAATTGATGCTTTTGAACTGTGGTGTTGGAGGGGATAGAGTCCCTTGGACTGCAAGGAGATCCAACCAGTCCATCCTAAAGGAGATCAGTCCTGAGTGTTCATTGGAAGGACTGATGTTGAAGCTGAAACTCCAATGCTTTGGCCACCTGATGTGAAGAACTGACTCATTTGAAAAGACCCTGATGCTGGGAAAGATTGAGGCCGGGAGGAGAAGGGGACAACAGAGGATGAGATGGCTGGATGGTATTACCAACTCAAAAGATATGAGTTGGTGATGGACAGGGAGGCCTGGCGTGCTGTAGTCCATGGGGTCGCAAAGAGTCAGACACAACTGAGTGATTGAACTGAACTGAACTGAATCTATACATGTATGTTCTTACTTGGTAAGCCAATTTGTCCATTTAATTTTACCATGACTAATACTAGGAAAGGCCTCTCATGTTCAGTCTTGCTGGGCTTTATCTCTTCCTTTCTTATGTTTAAATAAAAATTCCTTTTGTCTCATCTGTATAGAACACCATAAATGCAACAATAAGCCCAAGCCAGAGAGAAGTGCACACGTGTCCACACACACCCTGAGTCTGCTGTCTCAACACATCCAAATAGCAGGACCAGGACACTTGGAGTAGATTACTACACTTACAGAGTGAGTGTAGAAATATCCACCAAGTCACCACCCCTCAAGGTATAAACAGTAAATGATTTAACTAGACCCGCTACAATTCTCTGAAGAAGTATTTTCCAAACAACTAAACAAAAAAACTTTCAATCAACTAGAGTCCTGTCTCTGTCAAGTTGCTTTTACTCCATCTCATTTGACTGCTCCCCACCCCTTTCCTGTACCAGTTTAGATTCCTGCTGGGTTAGGGAAGGGCAGGAAAAGGGAAGAGTAGACGATTGGCAAAATGAAAATGGAAGGAGCAAAAATAAACAGTGAAAGGGATTAAAAAGACATTTGCTTGTGAGGCTGATCAGAGTAGGGGTGAATTAAGGAAAAATTATCAGAAGACTCTAAAATGTCTTTTCCCCATGAGGCAGGGAAAACCTGTGCTACATGCTATGCTTGTTTTGTTTAAATTTATGATAGCAGTGTCAATATACATGTTGTTCAATAATCCAGAATCTTGAGCCCTTTTCATTCTCCCCAACAGCTCCCCCCACACACTTAGCACTGTTCACAGTGTCCTTGCATATAAAACTGTCGTAGTTCTTCAAGGCTTGGTTCAAATCTCATATGACCTATAAGGTTACCCATGACTGCTCCACCCCATAGGTCTCTCCCATCTGAAAAATCATTGAGCAGCTGCTAATGCTGCTAGTTACTCCTTCCAATTGGATGAGATGCTTCTCTGGGGCTGGGAGCATGTCTCACCCACCATTACAGAGCTGCTCAGATCAATGTATCCCCACATCCATCTAACAGGCATTTATTCTTCAACACACAAGGCTACCCCTGCCACCATACTAGGGTCCAGTTGTCCTGAAGTATAACTGCTGCTCCTTTTTGTTTGGCCAACAGAGGTCTCCTAGAGGATAACTGTGGCTCTTCAGCCAACCCTCCCAGAAAGGCCATCTGGAAGTGGTCATCAAAGCCCAGCAAGGAGCCTGGCTTCATGCCAAAGACTTGCATGATGCCGAGGGGCTGTCTGGGTCTCCAAGGAGGGTTTCCAGAAGTAGAGTGCTCCTCTGATCTCTGGGTTGGGAAGATCCCCTGGAGGAGGGCATGGAAACTCACGCCAGTATTCTTGCCTGGAGAATTCCCATGGACAGAAGAGCCTGGCAGGTTGCAAAAAGTGACATGACTGAGCAACTAAGCATAGCACAACTGCTGGAACAGTCCAGATTCACCCCCTCCGCTGTATAAACTTGTCTTTTTGAGGTGCAGAGGCAGCATCACCACAATAACACCCACTACCACTGGGAAACCAGAGAGCCTGAGTAATTAACCACATCTCTGTGATGTGGTTAGAGAGCAGAGCTGCTGCTGCTGCTAAGTCACTTCAGTCGTGTCCAACTCTGTGCGACCCCATAGACGGCAGCCCGCCAGGCTCCCCTGTACCTGGGATTCTCCAGGCAAGAACACTTGGAGTGGGTTGCCATTGCCTATAGATATGTAAATCTTTATCATTCATCACAAATGCTCAGGGCAAAAACAGCTTTAGCATGTTTTCGTGCTTAAAAAAAAAATGTTTCCAAGAAAGAAAATTACTTACTGCCTTCCCATGTACAATGGAGAAGATTCAAAGCTCCTTCTACCCTCTTCCAGTGCGCCAGATGGAAGAATGCATATGCTATTGCTTCACTGTCCCCTCGCTTCAGGATGTGTTCTGGGGGCAGGATTAAGCTTTTCATTTCTAGTAGGTACTGAAATTTAACAAAAGGCAGGAGACAGATGCATTAATACACAGCAATTTGGAATTCAATATTGAAAATGGAGAGGTTAATTTCCCCAAAGCCGCTGTTCATAAGTGCTTCCTCAAACCTGCAACCTCATTACCACATTTGAGGGCAATTACGGAAACATCCAGCAATCCAAAGTTTGCTGACAGATAATTAGCCTTGTACTAGTTTCCGACAGTGAAGATCAGAGGCTTTCAGGCTAAGACATTCTAATCAAAGAAATATATACATAGAGACTCAAGCAGAAAAAGGAAAATTTAGAAGACACAATCATTTGGTATAATTTTGTAACCAGAAGGAAAATACAAGAAACACACACATGAAAGCTAAGAAGTCATATGCCTAAACCAGCTGCAGTAGAGTAGAGACGAGGACGATGAGCACTGCCCATTAGTTTTTCTATACAGATCTATCAAGGAGAAGGACAGGGTCCTGTGGAAAGGGTCACCTGTAGCTTCTCTGATGCTGGAGAAGGACAGGTGGCAGCTGGGGCACAGGAAGGCCCAGAAGGAGGGAGCAGAACAGACCCCAAAGCATGCTCTTCCTTTGGCTCCTTTCAAACACTTCAGGGGCCTCAAGAGCACAGGGAGAGGATGGATATTCTTCCTGGGGCTCACAGAAGACTAAGTTTCTGTCTGTATTCCTGTGTTTACTACAGAATAGAAAGGGAAGCAAATTCAGGCTGGTATTTTATATTTGCAAAAGCTCACTGGTCTTTGCTGGCTGGCCTTCCCCATGCTCCACTCCTCACCACCTCCCCTTTGGATCTGTCCCCAGCACACAGACACCCACCCAACTGCCAACCACAGTCGCAACAACCCAGGCATCTCCTATCAAAAGGAGATTAGCAGACCACGGAGGGATGCGTTTCATGAAAACAGCACCACCACAGCGAACGGGTGCTATGAGAAGAGACGTCCAACACAACTTTAATGTCAGAAACAACCATCTGGATTCATGTGTTGGAGGAAATTTATAAGAGAGGGTGAAGAGTGGAAGAATCCAAAGACACAGAATGGAGGTTACGAGACACCCATCAGCGTTTCCTTCTCATCTCACTGTGCACACTGGCACGGGGGTGCAGTGGCCTTAAGCTCCCTTGCCTCTAGGTGTGTTCGGTGTCAGGGCACACTGCCCAGCAGGAGCCGGGTGGACACATTCTGGCCTCTGGGTTCAGCAAATGAAACTTCCCTTGCTCTGGGTCTGATATCTGAAGAGAACTCTGAGCCTCAAAGCAGGAAGAGCAGGAAGTGAGAAGGCTCACCCCGAGGGCAGCAGAGAGCAGCCTGCACCTTCACCCTTGTGGAGCGAATGGGTTTGAAGGCCCTCCTCCAGAGAGAGACCTCTTCCCAGGCTGGTCCATGAAAGGTGGTCATTAGTTTGAGGAGAGCTCCTAGGGCATGAGTTCATATGCTTTTTTCAATTCTACATGTTGCTTTCTTCCTTCATCTTGCTTTAAAACACTGCACAACACAAATCCTTTGGGAAAGATAATGATTTTGAATTACCTACTAATCGTAATAGCACTGTATCTATAATGAATATCAATCATAATATAAATATAAAGGTGAATTTTACATTCAGAGATATTTGGCTATCATCTTGTGATTTTACCTTAACAGAAGTTATATCATATGCTGCCACTGCCCATGATGATCTTAGAAGGCCCCAAGAGTCATAACTTATAAAATGCTCTGAGCTGTGTTGATTTTTTCAAAGTTAGAGAAGGAAGACCTTTTGGTCACTCTCGATAATCATCAAGAGAGCAAAAGAAAGGGAAAATTTCTTGCTTAATGAGTGCCCTAGAATAATATTTTGATTTCTGAGTTCCTAATAACCCTGATGCTGGGAGGGATTGGGGACAGGAGGAGAAGGGGACAACAGAGGATGAGATGGCTGGATGGCATCACCGACTCGATGCACATGAATTTGGGTGAACTCAAGGAGTTGGTGGTGGACAGGGAGGCCTGGCATGCTGCGATTCATGGGGCACAAAGAGTCGGACACGACTGAGTAACTGAACTGAACTGAATAATTATTTACAGCCTACCAAACAGTCAACTCTTAAGAAGGATCATGTTATATGACCTTTGAAAAAAACTAAATATGAAAACCACTACCTCATGTACCCCAAGAAAATAGAAACCTCAAGTTCCTAAGGATTGGATGGTAGTTGAAAGAAAAGTGTAACTTATTCTGTTTAATTTCTATGATTAGGAAAGGCTTTCAAAATCATATCATTAAGCATCTGTGAGAGAACCCTTCTCTTGGGCTAAAAAACCTTCAGGAATAGGAGCACCTGAGAAGAAGTGGGCCTGGTAGATACCCACAAGTGGGTAGAAGCCTAAACAAACCAGGAAGGGGTGTGGCAGAAGGAACTTGGGAAAGGAAGGAGGACTTTTAGAAAATTATCTACAAAGGGATACATTAGATCTGTGTTGTCCAACGTGGTATCCTCTATTTAATGTGTATCTATTTATCAATTAAAATTAAATTAAATTAAAAATTCAGTTCCTCAGTTCCCACTAGCCATATTTCAAGTCCTCAAGTGCTGTAAGGAGTTAATAGAACAAGGCAGAGACATTTCCGTGATCACAGAAAGTTCTAGTGGACAGCATTGATTCAAACAATGGAAGTTTCTAATCTTCAAATAATCGAAACCATTTATAACATGAAAAAATTTCACAGATGTGTGTCGAATCTACTGATCAAAAATACACAATAAGGCAAAAAGTTACAATAAATAGTAATAATACAAGAATTCATTTAAAAATATTACTGGCCACCAGGGTGTCTACATAATATCTGGAAAGCAGCAGTGCACATGTGTATGAGACAGCTGGTTTACTCAGCCTGTTGACTGAATGTGGTGCATATGGCTTCAAGGACACTGTCCACAGCCCCAGGATGGGCTGTGAGGTAATGCTCTGTTTCTCCTCTTAGCTCCCTCTGATCTCTGTGTATGTGTACTTTTCACACACCACCTTAGATTAGTTATATGTCTCAGCTCAGGCATAATTTCCCAAAGAACATGAATCTCATTTCCCAAGAAGTCTCTCAAAATGAGCATCCCTGGCCTTATCAGCCTCATGAGACGAAGCAGTGCAGCTCACCAAGAAAACTCAGCTGCCTTCCCATTGCATCTACTTTATGGCATAAACAGGTTTTGTCTATAAAGGAGATTTATACTGCAGCATGGTTTCAAACAAAATGTTGGCTCTAACCAAATAATGAAAGCTAATAACAACAGTGTGTTATGTTTCTGGCCTGGTTTAAAATGGTTGGCAAGATTAGTTCTCAACATGTGCAACATTTAAATTAGAAAGGCATGGAACAACATTTCACATCTTACTTGTCGAGAGAAAAATAAATGGAAGAGGGCAGATCCCTATCCACAACTATGCAGAAATCAATTAGAATAACTGTAGCTTGCAAATCAGAGAACACTCCCTGCCTGTCTGCAGCAGTTCGTTGGCTTCGATTAGCTAAGCCAGCATTCTGCCCTATCTTGCCTGCCATCCTGCCTCTGACTTCCTTCCCAAATTCTCAAATCACATTGCTCTTGAAGCACATGCTTCTAAAGGTTTCGGAAGCAACTTTTCAAAATCTGTTTGTGTCAGAATCTGGTTCCTAAGCTCAAGATAGGAACATAACACATTAGCACAGATGAAGAGGAGCTGAGTGGTGTCTGCTTATGGAGGTCTGTGAGCAGAGGCTGGTTCACCTGTCAGGAAAGGTGTAGGAGGGAGGTGCCCTGTCATAGGCTACCCCAGGTGGCTGCTCAGATCTCTTCTGTTAAGGTCTTAAAATTCTTTAATAATTAGAGTGAACATGATTCCAAAGTTATCCTTCACACAGATATTAATGCCAAATAGTCCATACTCCCTTTTTGGATTTCCAACACCAGTAACAGCAGAAGTCCTATGAAAATAACTGGCAAAAACATGGGATAAAGAAAATGAGAAAGAACAAATTAATTAGACTCCAGTACATTTAGATGAGGAACATGAAGTACATGTTCCTCATCCAAAATCAGGTAGTGGAAGAATATTTATTAGCATGAGGAAATGTTCATGATATATCACTAAATGAAGAAAGAACAAAACAAATGTATCACACAGATTGTGATTTTGGTAATACAAATGTACGTGTAGTAATTAAAAGCATTGGAAGGTCACAGATTGAATGTTAATGGTGGAAAATACTGATCTTATGAAGATTTTTCCACTTTTTCTATGCTTTCCAAGTTTTCTGTAATAAGCATTTTAATATTTTATCTCTCTCTGCATATATATGTATGTGCATGCGTGTGTGTGCGTATGTAAAAACAAAACTATTTTCTAGACTTGCATCAGAAACATAAAAAGCAAATCACACAAACAAGATAACCAGGGAGAGCAATTTTTCATGTCTTCAGTGCTTTGGTGCAACTGGCTCTGAAAGAGGCTTTAAGCTTAGAAATGATGTGTTAAAAACATCAGTAAAGGGCTACTGGGAAGCCATGCTGCATATTCTGAGTTTCAGTGATGTTCACTCCCTGGAGTCAGTAAGACACATTCTGGGATAGAACAGAGATGCCTGAGGGGACCACAGCTTGCTCTGACCATGCTGCAGTGGGGCCTCAGGTGCACAGTCCTTTGCCCCAGTCCCACTGCTCATCTGCTCCCTGCTCCCTTAAACTGCTGCTTGAATCCTGTCTCCACTATTCTGCTAAGAGGCCTCGGACAAGTTATGCAATTCTTTCAAACTCAGTTTGCTTATATGTTAAAACAGAATAATAAAAACACCCTCTTGCTGCTTTAACTTCTGTATACTACATAGGATAATAGTTGTAAAGCATTCACACAGTTCCTGGCACATGAGTATTCACTAAATAGAAGCTATTTCTTGCTAACCAACAAACAAATGAAGTATTTAAATTACTGTGGAGGGAAGTTGTGTTTCCTGTGGATATATGTCCCACAGATGATTGAATCTGTTTCTCGGTAAAACACTTCAGCAATTTTATAGTAGTAGCAGTTCAGCTAAAGAGAACTGGCTGCCAGGGGTCATCAACTGACCAGTATGAACACAAGCACAAAGCAAAGCTGAAATGCCAAATTCAGCCTGGTGAGCTGTAGTACCACCCACGGGTCCTCTTCTCAAGCTCACTGCTTCTTGCTGGTTCACTTACCTATTCATCAGCTGCTGCTGCTGCTGCTAAGTCACTTCAGTCGTGCCCGACTCTGTGTGACCCCATAGACGGCAGCCCACCAGGCTTCCCCGTCCCTGGGATTCTCCAGGCAAGAACACTGGAGTGGGTTGCCATTTCCTTCTCCAAAGCATGAAAGGGAAAAGTGAAAGTGAAGTCGCTCAGTTGTGTCCAACTCTTAGCAACCCCATGGATTGCAGCCTACCAGCCTCCTCCATCCATGGGATTTTCCAGGCAAGAGTACTGGAGTAGGGTGCCACTGCCTTCTCCGATTCATCAGCTACTTTGCTTCGTTCCTAAAATACAGCATGTCCACCATATATCCCAAGAAAAATTATGGGAGTGCTGTCCCCCAAGGGCACAGATATAGCAGTGGCCACATGTTACGCATACATGCCCAGTCATATCTCACTCTTTGCAACCCTATGGACTGTAGCCCACCAGGCTCCTCTGTCCATGGGATTCTCCAGACCAGGAATACTGGAGTGGGTTGCCATTTCCTCCTCCAGGGGATCTTCCTGACCCAGGGAGGGAACCTGGATCTCCTGCAGCTCTTGCACTGGCAAGCAGGCTCTGTGCCACCCTGGAAGCCCATAGAAGTGGCCACAGTGTTCTCCAATGACACATGTGGGAGGACCCATAGCTTACCCCAGGGGCACAGATATGGGCACATCCACAAGTCACCTCAAGTGCATGGACATGATCAGCTCAGGTCCCTACCTTGGTGACCTTTAATCTTTGTAGGAGTGTGAGTGTGAGAGAGAGTATGTGTGTGTGTGTGTGTGAGAACATGCATGTGTGCACACGTGTACAGACAAAGAAACAATAAAATTCAACATGATGACTATCTTAGTAAGAGGCATATACTTAGTACTAAGGAAGCAAATGAGGAACATTGTCTCTGGGACAGCTTCACAGAAAGAGGAAAATATGAGTCAGTCTTACTAAATACACAAGAGTTTAACTGTAAAGATGAGGGGAGGTGGAAGCCACTGTAAGGCTGGGCCAAAGCATCACAGGGCATAATGGGTTTGCAGTCTTGAAGGGCTTGAGTACTAACCTGACGGGAATGGCCAACTCTGATGAAGCACTAACACATGTCAAGCATACTTATCTCAGGTACTCCTTACAACTGTCTGAGGGAGCTGATATTATTATTCCTATTTTACAGATGAAAAAAAACTGGACACTTTGGGAAGTTAAATAGCTTGCCCAGGGTTGCACGATTTGTGTGTGATGGAACCTACCCTGGAACTCAGGTTTCATGCTGCTCTCCAGGGGGTGAAGCAGGAAACGTGCATGTAAAAGGCCTTGCATGATTTGCTCCAGAGTACAACCTTTCCCCTGAGTTATTCTGTGGTTTCAAACTGTGAGACCCTGAAAATTCTGTTTTGAAGAGAAAAAGAAACGTAACACAGAATGTGAAGTTGATGTAAAACAAAGCTGTGGGGGATCTTAACGGAAGCACCCAAGAAGGACTGAAGAGTCTAATAGCTCCTAGGCAGAGTCTGAAAACCCCTGCAGTAGGCACTGGGAAGAGAGTTGGTACAGTTTGTACCAAAGTTTCTCCATAAAGAAATGGGCAAATCATGTGTAGCAGCACCAGATAGGGAAAGACTAAGGTTAGAAAGTCTTAAAAAGCTCCTGTCCAAGTGAGGGCCGATGAGACTGAAGAGGGGGACTTCCCCTGGACTTGCCACCTGGCTGAGTCTGAGGATGAGAGAAGGACTCAAGGTGATTGAGATATTTCTAGTTTAGGAAACTACCATAATGGGAGATCATCAGCTAAGATCAAGACACCAGAGGAGGAAGAGGCTTAGTGGTGGGAAATAACAAAAACAGCTGAAGTGCCTACAAAACACCTCTGGAGTGGTGGCCTGAAGGGAGGAGTGAAGGCATGCTGGTCTGGATGTGTGAGGAGCAGAGAGGCAGAAGAAGCAGGAGTACACGAGGTCTCCCAGGAGGGCTTCCAGAAGGAAAGGAGAGAACTGAGGACCAACCTGAGGGAGGGCAGGGAGGAAGTGGTGCAGGAGGAGAGCCCGGAGAGACAGCAGTGGCACAGGGAGAAGGTGGCACAGAGCCAAGAGGCCCTCGATATAGAACGTGGTCAGTGGGACCAGAGGCTGAGGAAACATCACATAGGATGAGCTGGGGGAAGAGGGGGTTCTGAGTGGGAGTATCCTCTGTGGAAGCAGCTACACTGCTTTTTGTTAGAGAGACCTCTTAGAAACTTTCTGTTTTTGAGAAATGTGGCTAAAAACTGGTTTGTGTTCATTTTTCCCTGGGTCCTATTTCCACAATACATTCTCCTTTCTCTAATCCAAAAAAGCTTTGGAACAAAATATGACTCAAGTCAAAGAAACTTATATTGAAATAATAATATTTCTGAAATGCACCATCGACATACAATATCATAGACAATCTGCCAGGGCATTCTAAGTTTCTGCTTCCATGCTTCAAGCACTTTTAAATGCTAAAACCCACGACACATTTTGTTTCCTAAATTTGATTAAAAAGCAATTTTATACTCTGTCAATCAGCTTTACTAAGATATAAAGGGAGGATTACATTAGTGTTTGCAAGAAACAGAATTTCCATCACTATAACAAAGTCCCGTGGATACACCATTAGCATATACATTTACCAGGATGCTTTTCCCCACAAACCTCTAGAAATCCCCATGAAATTTTAGATTAACACGAGACGAACTTTCCTTTTAAAAAAAATGCAAAATTTTTAATGGGAATGCATTTCTGTCATAACATTCTTCATTCTTCCCTCTACATTTTCTTATGCCTTTCCTTCCATGCTCCTTTTATCATTTAAAAACTAGATCCTCACCTCAAAGTTCTGTGGCAGGCGCCCAGGCTGCCCTGTTGCTGACTGAGGGTCAGGAGTGTGGCGAGCCCCTTTCTGCCAGCACCCTCAGGATGCCTATGCACCCCCTGCAGGCCCCTGGAGGGGCCCAGGAAGACAAGCCTGAGATTTAGCAGCACTGGGATTTGGGGCAAGATGAAGAGGAAAGTTTTCCCCCTTCGGTCCTGGTGATTTTTCTTGATTTTTCTCCCTCAACAGCTCCACCCACAGCACCCAAGTACTCCAACCACCCAGGGCTCAGAATGGGTGTGGGGCCTTCTGTTCTATGGGTGGGACCTCATGAGTTTGGGACTATCCTGTGGTGATGGGGATGACTCCCAGGCTTCTGTTATTTTTTAAACTGTATGAAGAGGTGCCTTGGGGTTGCAGGGCTACCAGCCTTCTCATCCCAGTTTCAATCAGAGTGATTCTACTTTTAATTACTTTGTTCACTGAGGTTTCATGTAAGACTGCAATAGGAGGGAAAAAACTGTTTATTGCTTTAAAAATAATACATCATTATTAATTAGTTTGTTGGTGTTTGGTTTGGGTTTTTTTTTGGTGGTGGCAAGTAGGAATGACTGTGCTAGAATAGGGGTACGAGGCAGAGGTCGGAAATGGGTAACTCTTAATCAGTCACAAGTGAAGGACTTAGCCAGCAGTTACAAACTAGAAATTCATGAAGACAACAGCTGCAGCCGGAACATGCTAGAGCCTCTTCCAAGTCTGGAGGCTGAGGAGAATCTGTGGGCACTCCAGGTCAGGGCACTGTAGAGCCACTGTTACTCTCTCTGGCTATACTTCTTCAGACTATGGCAGTCTAAGAAGTATCATTAAAGTACGTTTCTAAACAGCCTGTACTTGGCCAGCGCGCAAGTGCAGAAACAGCTGAGGGTACGAGGGAAGAGGCGACGAAAGGGCCAGCACGTACCGCACACCTACTATCTTCCGAACAAGCTATGCAGTGTAATTCCACTTACTTTTCATCAACCTTATGAAGCCTTTATTCTTATCCCCATTTTATCAAAACAAGAAACCTGGCAGGGAGCTAATTAACTCTTTCTTCCCATACTTCCCTCTGGTCTTGTGGACAGGAAGTGGGAGTTCTTGTTTCAAATACTTTTGAACTTCTCCAATAATACTTGATGAGTCTGCCTACTTATGTTCATACCCCTTGCATCATCATTGTAATTAACATTTTCCCAGTAATAACAGGAACTCTACATACTGGGCCTGACAATTCAGACAAGAATAAACACAAATAGCTGATGATGTTCCACATTACTAGCAGTGGCAAAGAAATACAAAGTAAAAGAACAGAATTACATCTGTCTGTACTTAATAAAAATCATCATTTCTATTTTCCTTCTTTTTTTTTTTTTTTTTTTGGTTTTAGACAAACTGCTCCATGTTGGTGAGAGTGTGATAAAAGGGAAAAGTAAGAGTCACCAGCTGATGCGAGTGTAAACTGCTATAATTTTTTTGGTAAGCAATTCAGCAATAAATATTAAGAACCCTAAATGCTTCTATATGTTATTCAGTCATTCTTATTATGTAAATTTATCCTAAGATAAATTTAATAATCTTTAAAGACCAAAAAAATCTTTATGCCCAAAGACATTCACTAGTTGAGATGACCTCAAACTGATGCCTACAATTAGAGAACACAAAAAAACAAATCATTCTCTTCAACAAATGGTGCTGGAAAACCTGGATATCCACATGCTAAAGAATAAAATTGCACCTGTATTTTACACCATAGGCAAAAATCAACTCAAAATGCATTAAGACTTAAACACACAGGAAACACTTCCTAACACTGGGTCTTGGCAATGATGGCTTGGAATGATACCAAAAGCACTGGCAACAAAAGCAAAGTAGACAAGTGGGACTGCATTAAAATGAAAAGCTCTTGCATAGTCAAGGAAACAACAGAAGAGGCAGCCTATGAAAAGGGAGAAAATATTTGTAAACCATATCTGAAAAGAAGTTAATATCCAAATAAATAATGGAACCCCAACTCAGTGAAAATGACCTGATTTAAGAGTCAGCAAAGGACTTGAATAGCCATTTCTTCAAAGAAGACATACAATGATCAACGGGTACATGAAAAGGTAACATCACAGACCATCAGGAAAATGCAAATCAAAACCGCAATTAGATACTACCTCACACGTATTAGATTGGCCACTATCAAAAAATTGAATATGACAAGTGTTAGCACGGAAGTGAAGAAACTAGAATTCCTGTGCACAGTTCGGGGGCGGGATGTAAAACGGGACAGGCAATATGAAGACCCCTCAAAAAATAAAAAATATGATCCAAAAATCACACTTCTGGGGATTCATCTGAAAGAACTGAAAACAGAATTGAAGAGATATTTGCACTCCCATGTTCACTGCAGCATTATTCACAACAGTAATGAAGTGGAAACAATCTAATTTTCCATCAATGAATGCATAAAGAAAGAAAATGTGGTGTATACATATAAACACCATATTGGAATATTGTTCAGTCTTAAAAAGGCAGGAAATTCTGCTTTGTGCAACAAAATGGATGAACTTGGAGGACGTCATGCAAAGTGAGATAAACTAGTCACAGAAGGACAAATAATACATGATTCCACCTGTATGAGGTAGCTAAAGTAGTAAAATGCATAGAAGCAGAAAGTAGAATGATTGTTACCAGGACCTGGGGGGAAAGAGAAATGCTGAGTTGCTGTTCAGTTGGCATATAGTTTCAGTCAGGAAGAAGAAGATTCTAGAGATCTGCAGTACTACAATGGGCTTATAGTTAACAACACTATGCTTACACTTTAAAATGTGTTAAGAGGGTAAATTTTATGTTATATACTTTTTATAATGAAAAAGGAAGTAAATCATCCAGAAAATATTTTTAAATTTTTGAAAGCACATGGCTAAAGACTTGGACTTTACTGTGAAGCTAGAGGATAACAATTTTAAGGTCAAAGAACTCTGAAAATCTGATGATCCTCCCCAAGAAGGAGTAAACATACCCCAATTCCCAACCATAAGATTATATTAAAGACTATTTTCTTCCTGCCTTTTTTCTATGCATTTTTTTTAATACTTAGGAATCACAATCACACAGCATATTCATATTTTTGAAAATTAACATGGACTGTTCAGTTGGAGTATATGGTTGGGAATTAGGGATATATTTACTCCTTCAGTGACTTTCCTGGTGGCTCAGATGGTAAAGCATCTGCCTACAATGCGGGAGACCCAGGTTCAATCCCTGGGTTGGAAAGATCTCCTGGAGAAGGGAATGGCAACCCACTCCAGTATTCTTGCCGACCCCCCCCGCCAAAAAGCGGCTCAAAGAAATATTTTTGGCTTCCCTGGTGGCTTAGAGGGTAAAGCGTCCGCCTGCCATGTGGGAGACCCGGGTTCAATCCCTGAGTTGGGAAGATCCCCTGGAGAAGGAAATGGCAACCCACTCCAGTACTCTTGCCTGGAAAATCCCATGGACGGAGGAGCCTGGAAAGCTGTAGTCCATGGGGTCGCAAAGAGTTGGACATGACTGAGCGACTTCACTTCACTTACTCCTTCTAGATATGGGGGCTTCCCTGGTGGCTCAGTTCGTAAAGAATGTACCTACAATGCAGGAGACGTGGGTTCGATCCTTGGGTTGGGAAGATCCCCTGGAGAAAGAAATGTCAACCCACTTTAGTATTCTTGCCTGGAGAATCCCATGAGCAGAGAAGAGCCTAGTAGGCTATAGGCCATGGGGTCGCAAGAGTCAGACACGACTTAGTGACTAAACCACCACCACCGTGACTAGATATGAAGGGATTATGAATGATTTCTTTACTCTTTTCTCAAATATATATATATATATATATATATAATTATAATACCACTATGGAGGGAAACAGAGAAGGCAATGGCACCCCACTCCAGTACTCTTGCCTGGAAAATTCCATGGGCAGAGGAGCCTGGTAGGCTGCAGTCCATGGGGTTGCTACAAGTCGGATGAGAATGAGCGACTTCACTTTCACTTTTCACTTTCATGCATTGGAGAAGGAAATGGCAACCCACTCCACTGTTCTTGCCTGGAGAATCCCAGGGACGGGGGAGCCTGGTGGGCTGCCGTCTATGGGGTCGCACAGAGTCGGACACAACTGAAGCGACTTAGCAGCAGCAGTAGTATGGAGGGAAAAACCATACCTAAAGCAGCTTGTAACAAACCAATAATTTAGTCATTTTTTGGACATTTGTCAAAGTGAAATTTATCTTTAGCACCCTGAAGGAGTGAATGCAACATCCTCCAAACCAAAAATGTGTCTCTTCACAGGGAGAGCCTTGAGATGGAGGTGTGGCATACTAAGAGCACATAAACTCATTAACTTAGATCTGTGTAAAGATCTCTGATAGAAATGTACCCCTCCTTGTCAGGCTGAGCAAGAGCAGAGCAGGTGCAAAAGCACATCTGTAGGGAAAGCAGAAGAAAAAAACTGAAGCTAAAAATCCATTAAACAATAGATAGCAATACAATGTAACAATACAAAATATAGAACCGAGCTGGCCCTTCATTGGTCCAGCATTACATGGTGAAGGCCAGTGAAACCTGGCATGCTGTAGTCCATGGGGTTGCAGAGTCAGACACGACTGAGCGACAGAACAACGTGAGTGAAATTTTCTTTAAAAAATGGAGAAACTCTCCTTAAATTCAAAACTCCTATTTTAAGCACATTGAATGGGAAACTCCTCCAATGGTTAAAAGCTTTGTCTTTTTGAACTGTGTACCCAGGTCTTGAAAATCACCAGCATGATTAAGATCCTAAGACCCCTCATCAAACTCAAAAGAGGTGACCAGTAGGTACATAATCAGTGCGGTGTAGTGAGAGACCAGAGGGGAAGAATGATTCTGGGATGGGGAGGTACACGATTCCCAGCAGTGACTTGCAACTGTGGGGGTGAAGGGTGAGGAGGATGGCCTGTTGGAAGAAACTAGGAAAAAATAAAAAGACAAGTTGGATTAGATCATAAGCAGTCCTGAAGAACTATCCAAGGAGTTGACACCTTCTGTAGGGCTGGAGACACAGCTGCACTTCCTCGGGAAGGGAGTAACACAATTTGATGGCAGTATGAGTCTATGGCGGAGAAGGCGGTGGCACCCAACTCCAGGACTCTTGCCTGGAGAATCCCATGGACGGAGGAGCCTGGTGGGCTGCAGTCCATGGGTCGCTGAGGGTCGGACACGACTGAGGGACTTGACTTTCACTTTTCACTTTCATGCATTGGAGAAGGAAATGGCAACCCACTCCAGTGTTCTTGCCTGGAGAATCCCAGGGACGGGGCATCCTGGTGGGCTGCCGTCTATGGGGTCGCATAGAGTTGGACACGACTGAAGTGACTCAGCAGCAGCAGCATGAGTCTATGGGGTGCTTCCTCCTTATACTTTGCTGCAATCTAGAGCTTTAGAAATCATGTTTGGAATCAAACAACTTTGAGGCTCTCCTTCAGAACAAAAATCCACAACTTTGTACTATTGTTATTTATTTCTCAGTCCTGTGGTGTGGTTAGGAGGAATACTCTCTATTCTTTATGTTTGCAGGTGAAGAGAGTTCCCAGGAATAACCCTCCTGGAGTAAATAACTAATATTTATCATTGGACATTGAAATATTAACTATTCTTACTGGGGTTGGAACTAAACTATAAATTTATGGAAGGCAATTCACAGTTACCATAGTTGGTATTTTTTCTCCTTCCAAGCAGGCTATAATTGGGTAAAACAGCATGTATATACTGAAAATTCCGGGGGTAGGCCACTGAAAACTTCTTGTGAAAGAGGAAAAGAAACTATGGAAGTAAGTAAGACACGATAACACCCTGAAGAAATCTGGATTGTCCACAGGAATCAAGTGCCTTGGGAGGGGATGTGGCTGCCATCATTTCTAGGTTCCTGCCTAGGCTGGTCTGCCACCTGGCGGGATCTGGGGGACAGTGGAGGGAGATGTTTAAGAGCTGGATAACCCAGACTCAGTTCAGGCTCTGTCATTTACTTAATGGTGTAACCAACAGCAGATTACTTAACCTCTCCAAACCTGTAGTGCCCTTTTCTATGTAGCAGGGATAACAGTATCACAGTGTTGTTATGAAAAATAAATAAGATGGCATATGTGGTTCAGTTAGCACTGTGCTTGCCACATAGTAAACATTAACAGACACCAATAATAAACATAACTTTAATAGTATCATTATGAGAGATTTAAGCTTAAAATCTTGGAGGTGTCCCACATGACATTTAAAGTCCCTTCTTACTGAAAGAATCTTAAGTGTTTATATCCTCCATTGATGTCTCTTAGAATTAAGGCTATTCTCTGCCCGAAAAGGCACCCATATACATACACACACACACACGTGCATGTGTGCACACGTTAGGAAGCAGTCCCAACAAACAGAACATGTATAAAAGATATTACTAGCAGTCTGCATATGTACACATGTACCAGAGGTTCATTGGAAGGACTGATGCTGAGGCTGAAACTCCAGTACTTTGGCCACCTCATGCGAAGAGTTGACTCATTGGAAAAGACCCTGATGCTGGGAGGGATTGGGGGCAGGAGGAGAAGGGGACAACAGAGGATGAGATGGCTGGATGGTATGACCAACTAGATGCACATGAGTTTGGGTGAACTCTGGGAGTTGGTGATGGACAGGGAGGCCTGGCGTGCTGCGATTCATGGGGTCGCAAAGAGTCGGACATGACTGAGCGACTAAACTGAACTGAACCAGAGGTATGTGATTAACTCTGCACATATGAGGTCAGTGATTCATGGGGCTTTTCCCCCATAGAAATGTCAATAATGAGGAGGATCTGGAAACAAGTTTTCTCCTCAGCACAATCATCAATAAAGCAAAGTGGTGGAGAATCATTTTATTCCTATGACCTATTGGTTTAATCACTGGAAGCTAGAGTGAAATCAAATATTCTCAACTTGTTCTAGTTATTTCCACTTTTATAAGACTTCTATTTTACAACTAGAATACTAATTGACTGAGTCAAATTCTTCCATGGCAGCTTTAAACTATTTCTTAGGGCTCTTACTACTCTTCTGAAGGCTCAACCATTTAAGACCATTATCTAGAATTAAATGACAGCTTCAGTTAAAATGTCTAATCAACAAGCATTGTTCCAAGGATTGCTGCAGTTTTCTAGCTTGTGTCTCAGGATGACAGGCTTAGGCTGGTATAACCGAAAAAGTTAAGACTCAGGTCCCATACTTGAAGAGCTGCCAACAAGCCAAATATCAATAATTTTAATGATTTACAAACATGGTGCGCTCAAGTACTTTCAAAGAACTTCAAATATATTATCTCACTTGATCTTTATCACAGAACATAGGAGAGGCTTATATTTTTATCTTCACTTGGAAGACAAGGGAAAACTTTGAGTTCAGAGATGCTAAACTCAAGATCCCATGATTAGTAAATGACAGAGCCAGAACTGGAACCCAAGTTTTTGTTTCGGAATCTAGGACTCAATTGCCCAATACTGTTTGTAAAAGAGACCTATGTGTGCTCATAAAATAGCTATGTAGTTAGAGAATGGCATTCAATAAATATTAATTGATGACCTAAGTTTACTGTAATTCAGGATAATATTTTCATGATTCATTTTACATTTTAATTAAATTTGATAATATGTTTTTAACTTATCTGAAAAGATATTAAATAGATATATATTTTATACCACCCTATATACAATACCTAAGTCTACAAATACTACGCTGCTCATTATCCACTGAAACTACAGTGGATAAATATATCCTTCTGCAAATGTGGCACTGTGCACCCCTCTTCAATTTCCTGTTTTGTGAGAAGATGACCATGATCTGAGTAAAACCTTAGGAATGATAGAGATCACCTATTTCTGTCACTCTGGAGATCAACAAAGTAAATTAAAGTAGGTAACTCCATAAGTCATCACACAGGCACACACACACACACCCCAAATCCACCCTTTTGCTACAGTACTGCAACAAAACAAGAAAACAGCCTGATTTTATCACTTTTCACCAACAGAAATTTTCATCAGACATTCTACCAAGAAAACTGTCTTGTACCTGATATGAACTATAGGAGGTTTCCTAGAGGTCATGCTTTATAATATCCAGAAACAGAAATGGCCCTCAGCAATAAACTTATCATGGAGCAGGTACTCAAAGACAGGTAATTCATGAACACACACTCTCCTTCTGAATAAAAGATTACAGAAATATCCTCTGCCATGATTTGACTCCCTTAAAATCAAATTGATAAAAAACACACGGGAAATATTGAATATTTATAAATTGATCAGTCTTGTAGTTAACAAGACAAATATTTCCTATTAAAATAGCACTCACAAGTCAAAAGAATACTCCTCCATACTGTGAGGTTTTCCTCATTATTCGCTGGCCAATACTGATTAATTATCATTTACTTATGGGCTTTCCTGATAGCTCAGTTGGTAAAGACTCAGCCTGCAATGCAAGAGACCCTGGTTCAATTCCTGGGTCAGGAAGATCTGCTTTGAGAAGGGTTAGGCTACCCACTCCAGTATTCTTGGGCTTCCCTTGTGGCTCAGCTGGTAGAGAATCTGCCTGCAATGTGGGAGACCTGGGTTTGATTCCTGGGTTGGGAAGATCCCCTGGAGAAGGGAAAAGCTATCACTCCAGTATTCTGGCCTGGAGAATTCCATGGACTGCATAGTCCATGGGGTCGCAAAGAGTCTGACACAACTGCAAGACTTTTACTTCACTTCACTTATGGAGACACAGAATTCCATATTAGTAATTTTTTTTACCATTGCTTTTCACAGCAAGGTTCATTTCTCGAGTTGGTGCTAAGTAAGACCATAACTGATGTGCAGTTCCTATCAAATGCATCAACATCCTTGGGGATCTCCATATTTTGCCAATTTCAGGCTTCCTGACCTGGCCTGCCTAAGCTAGATCTATCAATTTACCTTTACTATAAGAAGCCCGAGAATGGGCCCCAAAGCCTCTTGAATGTAGCTTTTGCTTAAAAATGAGGCTAATAAGCATAGCTTATGCAGGGCCTCAACCAAAATTCACTGGTTGCAATTCAGTCTTTTTAGAACTGGGTGTATTCGAGACATGACATTGTGGTCACCACATACTCTCTGCTCTCATAACGAGCTCCTTCGGGGATTCCAGACTCACTTTTGGCACGTGAGGATTGAATTCCACAGCTCTATGAATGGCCTCTACCGCATTCATCTCTGCTGTGCTCAGCCCCCGCCGAGATGCAGCCTCAGGAGAGAATCTGAAAAGCAGAAAGACAAACACCATCCAGTTGGGACCACTGCTTGGGCATTAACCCGGAAAGGCATCCACACATCAAGGGCCCAGAAAAACCACAGCGAGCCAAAGCCATGAGCTCTCCAAACCTCCACTGCATCAGACCTCTGAGAGACCCTTCAGACAGAGGCCAACAAAAACCCCAGCAGAAGCAGAAAGCGTGCTTGTGTCTAATCGTGGAAGGAATTCAATTCAGCTGTCAAGTCTCTCTGTCTAAATAGCTAATCTAAGTTTTCTAGGAGGTACCTGCTTAGGTCAGGGGAGGGGGGAGGACTGACAAGGGCAGACAGTGTAGGAAAAAGAGAAAACTAGGTTACAGAAGAGCGCACTTGGTTAAAAACAGAACTGGGGAGAATTTTAAAGGAGGCTCCCAACCCCATGTCAGTGCTGCGATGGAGGGTTAAGTCTTGCAGCTTCAGCAGCAGGCGAGCCTGCTGGGGGCCATTCCGGCAGGGGGCGTGTGCATGCCCAAACTGCGGGCAAGACACCTGCCCGAGTGAATGAAAAAAACCAGACCATGCAATCTCTTTCTCACCTCACACCCAGGGCTAACTCCAGAGCTGTGCTTGGCAGGCAGACACCACAGGGGAAGCTGTGACAACCCTGGCCCTGCCCTCCCAAGCTGGAGTCGCTGTGTAGGGAGAAAAGATGTTGCAGTAGGTACTGGCGATCTACAGGATAAAAAAGAATGAAAGAAAATTACTTCGGTCTTGAAGTGCACACACACTGAACAGCAAACCTGTCTGACACAGCAGAGGCTGTGTTCTTTTCCTGGTATCTGCTTTTCAATGCTCCAGAGGGAGTGGAGTGGGACATGTAAGCGTTTATGAACTCAAAACCAGTTAAGCCATCTGTTCTCTTTCACCTGCCAGTCACCTGGTTTATGGAAATTCTCTATGCCATTGTCACCTGCCTGAATAAAAAGGGCCAAGGTCCCACTGAGATGGTGACTCACGAACCCTGGGTGGGGAGTCAGTTTGGAATTGCTGAGATAAAGAATGGGGGATGACCATCCCTTTTTACTGTATTACATCTCTGTTATGACCACTACCCCATCCTGGACTGCTGGAGGAAGAGGAATACGCCAAAAAAAAAAAAAAAAAAAAAGAATCAAAGAAGGCATTTTTGTGTAAGTCTCAAGCAGGCCTTTTGGTATCTGTGGTCTGGCAAAAAAAGAAAAAAAAAAAAAAAAAAAGGAAAAAAGTCACCTCAGAGGCATGGAATTTCATACAAATCCCTCTTTAGGGACCCATTCACCATTACAATTCCTAGGGATATGCATTCCCTCCTTCTAGTAGTGAAAGGAAAGATCAGCAGGTTTTGGAAAATGCATGCTCATAAGCAGGGGTCTCATAGACTAAGGAAAACTTCCAGAGAAACCCTCAGACACAACGCATCTCCTTCAGTCCAGACCGACACCTAGTACCACCAGGTCACTCTCCACTTACTTGTCAGAGACAGCTCTTGCTTTGAGCAAGGCAGCTGTGTAGCATATTGTTGCCGACTTTGGTAAGCTTATATCTGTCAGAGAGAAAAGAAAAGTAGGAGCTGTTATACGTTTGTACAAACAAAGAGCAATAATTTTAAATACACTAGCATTTTAATCATATAAGCCTACTAAAGCATAAGACTATGTCAATCAATGTATGCAGTACACAGCTGTTTCTTATGTATCTGGGTGGTATGTGACAAACAAGGTAATTCAGTTTTCTGTAAGTAATTCAGGTTTAAAGCCCACCACACTGGCAATCATCTTCTGTTTTAAAATGTATATTTTCATATGTTGAGTTTAAGCAGAGAATAGCTATAAATACATAAAATAAATATTACATGAAGAGCCTTGATATCAAGAAAGGCAAATAGGACCTCTTTGTTACTTATAAAATTTCTCAAGAGGTATATGAAATACTAAAGTGAAGAAAAAAATACTACCTGGATTTTTAAAAAATATAAGTATTTTAGTGATAAATCAATTTATTTTAAAAACTAATCTTTAAAAATTTAAACCTGGTTTAAATTTAAACCAGATTTCCTTTGCATTAAGCTTCAAGAAATTTATATTCAGTTTTTTTGTTAACCGTGAGAAGAAAAATCTTTATAAAGCTATATACATTTATATATACATAAGAAAACTTTATAAAACTATACAATTTTTGTTCATTAAAAACCCATGACAAAGCCTCTTTCAAATTATGAAGCCTAATCTGTTGCCCAGAAAAACAGGTCCTTTTGGTTTGTATAGATAATTTCAGATGGAGGGGTGAGGATGAGAACCAGATTCCATTTACAGGGAATAAAGCGCAGAGTGCAACTAAGAGTAGATCAACTCAAAGAGGGTAGTCCCTTGATGGGGGGCAGACTTGTATGTAAATTATGATCTTATTTCGTACCAGAACTGTATTTCTTTAACACTCATAGTAATTTATACTACTATGACATAGAAATACTTTCTTAATTCAGACCAGGTAAAAATATGCCATTCTAAGGTGCTACAAAATTCACTCTAGGTTAGAAGAACTCTTAACACTTGGAATTCTCTTCAAGTTTCTTGTAGGGCTGTTTTCAACTTTAGAAGAATGACATTATAGTAGGAATGAAAAGGAAAGTCCATAACTAGACAACAGACAACAGCAGGAGAAAATAATTTCATAAAAGAAAAACAATCTCTCATTCAATAACCAATTAACCACCAACTCCAGCATGAGGAATTTCTCTTTGAAGGAAATTTCATGACGTTGATAAAATACAAATAATCAGAGAAAATACCAATACAGAATTAAAAGGGCCAGATGTCTCTGCAATCCTGATCTCATAAGTTATATTCAAACAAAACTTAAGCACTGTAAGCACAGTATAAAATGTGCTTGTGACTAAGAAAGAAGGAAAAGGTCAGACACTCATGGATTTGTCTTGTTGTTTTTCCAATATCTAAACATTTAACTACTTCCCAGTAGTGAGGGACAGAGGATCCTGGCGTGCTACAGTCCCTGGGGTCGCAAAAAGTCAGACAGGACTTAGCAACTGAAAAACAGTCCAGGAATCAACTGTCTTGTTTGCTAGGGTCCACTTATTGATTGTTATTAGAAGATAATGAAAAAAATTGCAGATAACACACATTCTACTTAAAAGTTTACACCTTTTTTCCTTTTTTTAAGTTCTGCTGCTAAGTCACTTCAGTCATGTCCGACTCTGTGTGACCCCATAGATGGCAGCCCACCAGGCTCCTCCGTCCCTGGGATTCTCCAGGCAAGAACACTGGAGTGGGTTGCCATTTCCTTCTCCAATGCATGAAAGTGAAAAGTGAAAGTGAAGTCGCTCAGTCCTGTCCGACTCTTCTCGACCCCATGGACTGTAGCCTGCCAGTCTCCTCCGTCCATGGGATTTTCCAGGCAAGAGTACTGAAGTGGGGTGCCATTGCCTTCTCCGTTTTTAAGTTCAGACCTTTCATTTAAACATTATCTAAGCCCGTAGTGGTAAAGAGTGAAGTGAAATTTGCTCAGTTGTGTCTGACTCTTTGTGACCCCATGGACTGTATAGTCCATGGAATTCTCCAGGCCAGAATACTGGAGTGGGTAGCCTTTCCCTTCTCCAGGGAATCTTCCTAACCCAAGGATCGAACCCAGGTCTCCCTCATTGCAGGCAGATTCTTCCCAATCCAGGGATCGAACCCAGGTCTCCTGCATTGCGGGTGGATTCTTTACCAGCTGAGCCACAAGGGAAGCCCAAGAATACTGGAGTGGGTAGCCTATCCCTTCTCCAGCAGATCCTCCACACCCAGGAATCGAACCGGCATCTCCTGCATTGAAGGTAGATTCTTTACCAACTGAGCTCTGAGGGAAGCCCCTTAGCTTCCCTCATGAAAAACCCTCCTGTTAATGCACAAGACATAAGAGAAGTGGGTTCAATCCCTGGGTCAGTTGGGAAGATCCCCTAGAGGAGGGCATGGAAACCCACTCCAGTATTCTTGCCTGGAGAATCCCATGGACAGAGGAACCTGGCAGGCTACATTTCATAGGGTCACAAAGAGCTGGACACAACTGAAGCGACTTAGCACTCATGCAAGCCCTGTTTTCACCCTTCCTAGAGTGATCTGTGTTCCTTCTGTGTCAATCTAGCACCTTTCTATGAAATGGGAACAAAGGATTAGTTCTAGAAAGGAGCTGAAACTGAAAATAATGGTCAAAATTATTTGAAGGTGGCAGCACAAGAGGAAGCCTCACTTGAAAAACTAAAGAAAACCTGTTGCTAAGGATTTAGCTTCTCAAGGAGAAGGCTCAGGTTGTTTTGAAGCAAAGGAACACATTCACCTAGTTGGAAATGCAAAAACATATATATGACTGAGGTGTTTCAGCAGAATATCAGAGATGCCTAATCAAAGGCAATCTTTAACTCTTTCACTCCTATAGACAAGACATTCACAACTCTGCAACATTACAACTACTATGGTATATTTTCCCCATTTAAAAAATGTTTACCCTTATTCCTTTATTGTATGTGAAGATGTTGGTAGTATATGCACATGATCATAATACTTAATAAAAATATATATTTTAGTCAGTATCAAATGGGGGAAGGAAAAATATAAATACCACAATTCTCCACTAGTAGCAAGTTTATTTCATTTGTTATCTCTTTAGTATACTATTTTGCTTTCATTGTTAAACAAAAATGAAAAACTAGCAAACAATTCTTGCATAACCTACTTATATAGTTTCAATATTTTTATTTTAATTGTGTCAAAGCAAGACATCTATTTGGTAATGGCAATCTGTCTCTAAGGAGGGATGAATCATTATAAAGAAACTGATCCTAAATATCCCTTCAGGTAAAGCATCTTGTTCAAATAAGGCTTTCTTTTACAACATATTTTTGTAAATGACACTTATTTATGACAATATAAATCAAATACTTTAACATTTTGCCTACCCAGCAATTCTACATCTAAGGCTTTATCTTAAGGGAAGTCATCATGATTGTGCATGAAGATTTAACCTTAAGGATGTAGATCACAACATTGTTTCTAATGGTAGAAAACTGCAAACAGCCTAAATGTCCAATCACAGAAGAAAGGCTAAGGTGCTACACCATCCACAAGGTCCAATTCTGGGCAGTCATTAAGTTGTACGGTAGGTAAGTATTTAATGAGCTGGGAAAGTTCTGCATTATTGTGTACACATCAATAAGTAAAACAAGTTTACAAAAATTATGATTTCACATATTTTAAGAAAAGCATTTATACACAGAGAGATAAAAAGGCTGGAATTATACATATGAAATATTAAGTTTTATTTCTGGGTGCTGGGATTATAGACAATTTTCTACTGTTTATCTGAATTTTCAAAGCTTCCTGTGATGTGCATGTAATAAGTGAATTTTTAAAAGATAATGATGATGCTAAATAGAAGGATTCTTTTTACTAACTGCCTGAAGCAAGATCATGGGCAAATACATTGGTAGAGCCAGACACAGACAGCATAAACAGAGGCAGAACTTACACAAAGTGCTGTCAGCCCTGCAGATCTAGAAAATGTATTTACATGCCTTTAAAAAAGTTAGTGTATTCTTTTGCAGTGTGCAACTGTTAACCATATTTTAATCTAATAACTGCCTAACATCTAAATCGGAGGCAGGAACTGCATGTTTTGGCACAGTTTTTAAGAAAAACTATATACACTACCTTTAGGAGAAAGCTAATTACTATAGGCCGCTTGCCCCATAAGCACTGCCTTTTTCATTTTGTAGGGAAAATAAAAGACTGAGACTTGCTGGTTGCTGCCTATTATAATTTTTAAAATTATTATTTTGAAATAATTATAGTGTCACAGAGTTGTGAACATAGTACACAGAGTTCTGTGAAGCTTCCCTCAAATGGTAACAACTCACAAAACTGTATAATGATATAAAAACCAAGAGACTGACACTGGTATGGTACTATTAAGTCAATTATAGACCTTATTCAGTTTTCACCATTTTTTACATGCATTCCTATGAGTTTGTGGTTCTATGCAATTTCATCCCAAGGCTAGATTCATGTAACCACCACTACTATCAAAACATACAACTTTCCCAAAGGAATCCTCTTATGCTGGCTCTTTCCCTTGTCACCCATACCTGTCCCCCAGTGACCACTAATCTGTTCTCTATCTCCATAAATTTGTCTGCCTACTATCATTTTATGCTTTTGCAATCAGGGAAATGAATATAATGGTAAGGGGAACAGAGTGACTAACAGTAGTGATGAAAATGGTAGTATCAGAAGTTTAAAGCAGGAAATAACACCAAATAAGATGCTTTCCTAGACTTCTTATAATTTATTCAGAAATTTTATTTTGAGGAAGAGACTTGAAATTATTCTAAGTCAATTTTATGAAGAGACTCTAACTATGCAGTGCTTTTCTGTCTTTTTAAGTGGTGTGTAGCTACCACTATTGCCAGAAAGTCTCTTTAAGGATTAGAATCCAAGGAGGAAATGAAGGGAAATAATGAGACATCACATATTTCCATTACTCATTATAGAAAGAAGGAATGCTGATGTTTCTCACTTAAGCAAAGCTGAACTGCTGGCGTTAATTCTCCTTCCACTTCTTTGCCATCCTGTGCTTCATATGGATCCTTTTATGAAAAGGGAAGAACTTTCTCTAAGCATCTTAGGTGTGTAAAATCAAATAGACATAAAAAACTTTAATTAAAAGCTACAATCCTGAACTCCACAGAATTAGAGTCATAGCGTATGCACTTTCGTGTCAGGCTTCTTTCATTCTAAATGATATTTTGAGGTTCATCCATGTTGTAGCGTACAGCAGTATCTCATCCCTTTTTATTGCTGAGTAGTATTTCATTGTGTGAATATACCACAATATGTTTATTCTCTTGCTCATGGCTATTTGGATTGTTTTCCAGTTCTTCACTATTATATAGAAAGCTGTTGTTATCATTCTTGTGTATGTTTTTTCTTAAAAAAAAACCAAAAACTCATTGTTCTTAGATATATAACTGGAAATGGAATTTAGTCAGAAGACAGATAAATGACTGGTGGATAGTACTCCAAAGAGGTTGTGTGAAGTTTGCAAAACTAATATATGGTGAGAGAAGTCAGAAAAATGGTTACAGCTGGGTTGAGGGGTAACTTTCTGAGATGATGGAAAATTCTATGATCCTGGGCGGTGATCACAGAGGTGTGTATATATAACTGGTGGCTCAGATGGTAAAGAGTCTGCCTGCAGAGTGGGAGACCAAGGTTTGATCCCTGAGTCAGGAATATCCCCTGGAGAAGAAAATGGCTACCCATTCCAGTATTTTTGCCTGGAGAATCCCATGGAGTGAGGAGCCAGGCAGGTTATAGTCCATGTGGTCACAGAGTCGGACACGACTGAGCAACTTCACTCACTCACTCATACATAACTGAAAAGTCATCCAGCTCTATGTTTAAGACTTGTGTATGTTACAGCACGTAATTTATATCTCAATTAAAAAAAGGTGAAAAAAAAAAAAAAAGCCAAACCTATGATCCTGAAGCTGTCTTCTCTCCCTTGCCTTTCATCACTTTGGCCCCTCCATTCCCTCTATGGATCCTTATCTAAAAATTCCTTCTTAGTTTAATGAACAGAATTTGATTATTTCTCAAGTTGACCTTTCAGCTATTAAGATGGTTAAATTATCTCCTCTAAACCTAATCTTATCCACTCCAGTACTCTTGCCTGGAAAATCCCATGGGCGGAGGAGCCTGGTAGGCTGCAGTCCATGGGGTCACAGAGTCGGACACAACTGAGTGATTCACTTTCACTTTTCACTTTCATGCACTGGAGAAGGAAATGGCAACCCACTCCAGTGTTCTTGCTTGGAGAATCCCAGGGATGGCAGAGCCTGGTGGGCTGCTGTCTATGGGGTTGCACAGAGTCGGACACAACTGAAGTGACTTAGCAGCATCAGCCCTTTAACTGAAGACACAGTATGCAGAACTTCTCACTTATTTTTATTACAGAGCCATGGGTGATTTAAAAATATGAGATTTACAACTGTAAATAATCCTCTGGATCCCTGAAACCTGACCAGTACAGAGCCAGGGAAACATGCAGCCTGGGGAGCCCGTGGCCACTGCCCCAGCTCTGAGTACCAGCAAGGATGGCCCTGAAGTTGAGCAGCTGCAGCACTTTGTTCCTAAGACTATGTGGTCAACAAACCTTCACTCCACATTCTATCCAAACCAATTTCACTCAAAGGCAGGTCTTCTCTCTATTACTTCAGCCAGGAGAATTTTGGAATCTATGAGCAGGATTTCCACATATGCCTCCATTAAATTTTAAATCTTAAGATAAAATCTAAACTATTAAATAGTAATGGTTTCAGCATATCATTCCAGCCTATCAGTCATAGTTGTAACTCAACCTATCACCTATAGCTTTGCTCCATACACGTCATAAGTATACCTTCCTTTCTATATGATCATTATCATCATCAAAATTACCACTAGCTAACATTTATTGAAGGCTTATTAAGTCCCAGACACTGGTGTTAATCGCGTATACACATTAATCCTCAAACCAGTAGGTCCTATTAGATAGGACCTACTGCTAGCCCTGTTTTACAGATGGGGAAAGTGAGGCATAAAACAGTTAAGAAATATGACAACACGACACACCTAGAAGAAATATGAGCTTCCCCCAGAGCACATGCTTGTTAACTGTGCTATGCTGTCAGCAAGGTCTGACTTAAAAACATAGTGACCACAGCAATACCAAGGAGAGAGTCCAGAAATGGTATTCTAGAGATCGCCCTGTATTTGCAGTGGTCTGCAATAATCTGTGTGCAACCATTTATTAATAATTACAACAGGTAAAACTGTGCAGCACTGGAGAGACTTTAAGGAGATACCCCATGTCCAAGGGCAAAGGAGAGCCCCAGCAAGATGGTAGGAGGGGCAAAATCGCGTTTAGAATCAAACATACCTGCCAGAGACATTCAGAGGGCTCAAACAAACCTTGTGTGCACCAGGACCCAAAGACCCACAGAGACTGGGACAGAACTGTGTTTGAGTGTCTCTTGTGGAGGTACGGGTCAGCAGTGGACTGCTGCAGGAGCAGGGGCTCAGGGTGCAGCAGGCGTGGGTATGGCATAAGCCCTCTTGGAGGAGGTTGCTATCAACCCCATCATATAGCTGTCAGAACTTACACAGGAATGGGGAAATAGATTCTTAGAGGGCACAAACAGAATCCTGTGTGCACCAGGACCCAGGAGAAAGGAGCAGTGATGCCACAAGAGACTGACCCAGACTTGCCCATGAGTGTCCAGGAGTCACTAGCGGAGGTGTGGGTCGGCAGTGGCCAACTGCAGGTTGGGGGCACTAAGTGCAGCAGTGCGAGCATGGGACCTTTTCAAGGAGGTCACCATTATCTTCATTACCTCCACCATAGTTTAGCCCCAGGTGAATAACAGGGAGGGAACACAGGCCTACCCATCAACAGAAAACTGGATTAAAGAATGGCCCCGCCCATCAGAACAAGACCCAGTCTCCCCCTCAGTCAGTCTCTCCATTCAGGAAGCTTCTATAAGCCCCTTATCCTTCTCCATCAGAGTACATAGACTGAAAACCACAATCACAGGAAACTAACCAATCTGATCACATGGACCACAGCCTTGTCTAACTCAGTGAAATTATGAGCCATGCCGTGTAGGGCCACCCAAGATGGACAGGTCATGGTGGAAAGTTCTTACAAAACGTGGTACACTAGAGAAGGAAATGGTAAACCATTTCCATATTCTTGCCTTGAGAAGCCCATGAACAATATGAAAAGGCAAAAAGATAAGACACTGAAAGATGAACTCCCCAGGTCGGTAGGTGCCCAATATGTTACTGGAGATCAGTGGAGAAATAACTCCAGAAAGAATGAAGGGACAGAGACAAAGCAAAAAGAACACCCAGTTGTGGATGTGACTGGTGATGGAAACAAGATCCGATGCTGTAAACAGCAATACTGCATAGGAACCTGGAATATCAGGTCCATGAATAAAGGCAAATTAAAAGTGGTCAAACAGGAGATGGCAAGAGTGAACATTGACATTTTAGGAATCAGCGAACCAAAATGGACTGGAATGGGTGAATTTAACTCAGATGACCATTATATCTACTACTGCAGGCAAGAATCCCTTAGAAGAAATGGAGTAACCATCATAGTCAACAAAAGAGTCTGAAATGCAGTACTTGGATGCAATCTCAAAAACAACAGAATGATCTCTCTCTGTTTCCAAGGCAAACTGTTCAAATCACAGTAATCCAAGTCTATGCCCCGACCAGTAATACTGAAGAAGCTGAAGTTGAATGGTTCTACAAGAACCTTCTAGACCTACAAGACCTTCTAGAACTAACACCCCCAAAAGATGTCCTTTTCATTATAGGGGACTGGAATGTAAAAGTTGGAAGTCAAGAGATACCTGGAGTAACAGGCAAATTTGGCCTTGGAGTACAGAAAGCAGCAGGGCAAAAGCTAACGGAATTTTGCCAAGAGAACGCAGTGGACATAGCAAACACCCTCTTCCAACAACACAAGAGAAGACTCTACACATGGATATCACTAGATGGTCAACACCAAAATCAGATTGATTATATAATTTACAGCCAAAGATGGAGAAGTTCTATACAGTCAGCTAAAACAAGACCAGGAACTGACTGTGGCTCAGATCATGAACTCCTTATTGCCAAATTCAGACTTAAATTGAAGAAAGTAGGGAAAACCACTGGACAATTCAGGTATGACCTAAATCAAATCCCTTATGATTATACAGTGGAAGTGACAAGGGATTAGATCTAATAGAGTGCCTGAAGAACTATGGATGGAGGTTCGTGATATTGTACAGGAGGCAGGGATCAAGACCATCCCCAAGAAAAAGAAATGTAAAAAGGCAAAATGGTTGTCTGAAGAGGCCTTACAAAGAGCTGTGAATAGAAAAGCCTCTTGATGAAAGGGAAAGAGGAGAGTGAAAAAGTTGGCTTAAAGCTCAACATTCAGAAAACTAAGATCATGGCATCTGGTCCCATCAGTTCAGTTCAGTCGCTCAGTCGTGTCTGACTCTTTGTGACCCCATGAATTGCAGCATGCCAGCCCTCCCTATCCATCACCAACTCCCGGAGTTCACTAAAACTCACATTCATTGAGTCGGTGATGCCATCCAGCCATCTCATCCTCTGTTGTCCCCTTCTTCTCCTGCCCCCAATCCCTCCCAGCATCAGAGTCTTTTCCAATGAGTGAACTCTTCGCATCCAGTCCCATCACTTCATGGGAAATAGATGGGGAAACAGTGGAAACAGTGTCAGACTTTATTTTTTTGGGCTCCAAAATCACTGCAGATGGTGACTGCAGCCATGAAATTAAAAGACGCTTCCTCCTTGGAAGGAAAGTTATGACCAACCTAGACAGCATATTCAAAAGCAGAGACATCACTTTGCCAACAAAGGTCTGTCTAGTCAAAGCTATGGTTTTTCCAGTAGTCATGTATGGATGTGAGAGTTAGACTATAAAGAAAGCTGAGCACTGAAGAATTGATGCTTTTGAACTGTGGTGTTGGAGAAGACTCTTGAGAGTCCCTTGGACTGCAAGGAGATCCAACCAGTCCATCCTAAAGATCAGTCCTGGGTGTTCATTGGAAGAACTGATATTGAAGCTGAAACTCCAATACTTTGGCCATCTAATGCAAAGAGGTGATTCATTTGAAAGACCCTGATGCTGGGAAAGATTGAGGGCAGGAGGGAAAGGGGAAGACAGAGGATGAGATGGTTAGATGGCATCACTGACACAATGGACATGACTTTGGATAAACTCCGGGAGTTGGTGATGGACAGGGAAGCCTGGCGTGCTGCAATTCATGGGGTCACAAAGAGTTAGACACGACTGAGCAACTCAACTGAACTGATCTGAGAAGAGAAGTGAAAGGCAAAGAAGAAAAGGAAAGATATACCCATCTGAATGCAGGTTTCCAAAGAATAGCAAGGAGAGATAAGAAAGTCTTCCTCAGTGATCAATGCAAAGAAATAGAGGAAAACAATAGAATGGGAAAGACTAGAGATCTCTCAAGAAAATTAGAGGTACCAAGGGAACATTTCATGCAAAGATGGGCTTAATAAAGGATAGAAAAGGTATGGACTTAACAGAAGCAGAAGATATTAAGAAGAGGTGGTAGGAATACCCAGAAGAGCTATACAAAAAAGATCTTCACAACCCAGATAATCATGATGGCATGATCACTCAACTAGAGCCAGACATCCTGGAATGCAAAGTCAAGTGGGCTTTAGGAAGCATCACTACAAACAAAGCTAGTGGAGGTGATGGAATTCCCGTCTAGCTAGTTCAAATCCTAAAAGATGATGCTGTGAATGCGCTTCACTCAATATGCCACCAAATTTGGAAAACTCAGCAGTGGCCACAGGACTGGAAAAGGTCAGTTTTCATTCCAATCCCAAAGAAAGGCAATGCCAAAGAATGCTCAAACTACTGTACAATTGCACTCATTTCACATGCTAGTAAAGTAATGCTCAAAATTCTCCAAGCCAGGCTTCAATAGTACCTGAACCGTGAACTTCCAGATGTTCAAGCTGGATTAAGAAAAGGCAGAGAAACCAGAGATCAAATTGCCAACATCTGTTGGATCACAGAAAAAGCATGAGAGTTCCAGAAAAACAACTACTTCTACTTTATTAACTATGCCAATGCCTTTGACTGTATAGATCACGACAAACTCTGTAAAATTCTGAAAGAGATGAGAATACCAGACCACCTGACCTACCTCTTGAGAAACCTGTATGCAGTTCAGGAAGCAACAGTTAGAACTGGACATGGAACAACAGGTCAAGGCTGTATATTGTCACCCTGCTTATTTAACTTATATGCAGAGTACATCATAAGAAATGCTGGGCTGGAGGAAGCACAAGCTGGAATCAAGATTCCTGGGAGAAATATCAATAACCTCAGATATGCAGATGACACCACCCTTACAGAAGAAAGTGAAGAACTAAAGAGCCTCTTGATGAAAGTGAAAGAGGAGAGCCAGAAGTTTTTGGCTTAAAACTCAACATTCAGAAAACTAAGATCATGGCACCTGGTCCCATCACTTCATGGCAAATTGATGGGGGAACCATGGAAACGGTGAGAGACTTTATTTTGGGGGGCTCCATGGGGTCGCTGAGAGTCGGACACAACTGGGCGACTTCACTTTCACTTTTCACTTTCATGCATTGGAGGAGGAAATGGCAACCCACTCCAGTGTTCTTGCCGGGAGAATCCCAGGGACGGTGGGGCCTGGTGGGCTGCCGTCTATGGGGTCGCAGAGTCAGACACGACTGAAACGACTTAGCAGCAGCAGCAGCAAAATCACTGCAAATGGTGAATGCAGCCATGAAATTAAAAGACGCTTCCTCCTTGGAAGAAAAGCTATGACCAACCTAGACAGTATATTAAAAAGCAAAGACATTACTTTGCCAACAAAGGTCCGTCTAGTCAAAACTATGGTTTTTCCAGTGGTCATGTATGGATGTGAGAGTTGGAGTATAAAGAAAGCTGAGCACCAAAAAATTGTTGCTTTTGAACTCTGTGTATTGGAGAAGACTCTTAAGAGTCCCTTGGACAGCAAGGAGATCCAACCAGTCCATCCTAAAGGAAATCAGTCCTGAATATTCATTGGAAGGACTGATGCTGAAGTTGAAACTCGAATACTTTGGCCACCTGATGTGAAGACCTGACTCATTTGAAAAGACCCTGATGCTGGGAAAGATTGAAGGCAGGATAATAAGGGGATGACAGAGGATGAGATGGTTGGATGGCATCATTGACTCAGTGGACATGAGTTTTAGTAGGCTCCGGGAGTTGGTGATGGACAGGGAAGCCTGGCATGCTGCAGTCCATGGGGTCACAAAGAGTCGGATTTGACTGAACGACTGAACTGAACTCAAAGTTCTTTTTTTTTTTATAAGAATTAAATCCAAGGTATTAATTACTCTCAGACTTTGTCTATGTTAGTTGTAATTAAAGTGTCGAGAAGCAAGGTCCCTAAAGACCTTCCACCTCTTCCTCACATTTCACTTTTTTCCTCCTTGTGTCACTGCTATCACTCAGCAGAAGTATCCAGGTATTGATGAAAGTAGGTAGCATACATGAATCCTGGCAGACGCTTAATGTAACATCTTAGTTACATTCCCCTCGAAAAACAGATTATCTAAGGGTTTTTCTGGTCTATACAGGTCTTGACTTCCTGGAGTTAAGAAAGAGATCACCAGAGACCAAATGAAATTAAGTGCTTATAATTTAAAATAAAAGTTTTGATTATCCATGAAATAAAAAGTTTCTGCGTTGGGATTTGCATTTGTTGTTAAAGGAAGAAAAACCAAACTCTATTAATAACTCTTTTACACTTCTTGGTTGGAGAACCTAGAATATGTCTCCCTGAAGGATAGAATCCTGCTTCTTTGCAGAGTCTGAAAGCTCTGCCACAGGAGTTTGGCATCCTACCCTCTAGGTCTCAGGGCTTTCACACCGTGTTCACCTCCTGACCCACCTCAAGTCAAAACTGGCCGAGTGTGAATTCACTGTGCCATTCTCTTCATTCTGCAGGCAGAATGAAGCCCTTACTCTGCTGAACTTGCCTTCAGGGTCTCTCAATAGTCTTCAGAATCAAAGCTCTTTGAGCTCTGGCTCCTGCTTAACTCATCAGCGCATCTTCTGCTGCAGCCCTCCTCCACCCCTCTGCTCTGTGGAAAACAACGTTCTCCATACAAGCTGTGTCAGTCCTGCCCAAATGTGTTTGGATGTGTTTTCTTTGCCTCCAGCACCTTCACTGTTTGGTTCCGCACAGATCCCACCTCCATGGGGGTGGTTTCTCTCATCACCTTGGGTGAGGTGTCCCTTCCATCTTAGGTTAAACTCTGTCAGTCTTTACACTTCACATCAACTGTCCATTCTCATTTCCCTGTCCTATTCACATGGTGTGCTTTAAGGGTTAAAGCTGTGTTTCTTCATCACTTCCTACCCACAATACAAAACAATGTTTGAAACATAGTTGGTGGTCAGTGCTTGCTGAATAAAATCCTAAATTAACATAGTAACATATTAAATCACTTTATATCACTTTCCTTGGACATGCAAACATTTACTTCTAATTTAGCTTCTAGGAGCCAAGAGTGATCTATATTGATGTGTACTTTAAGAGGGAGTCAGAAACGTGTTATTTCTCAGCATGTATACTTCATTTATCTTTGCTTACAATTCCATGAACAGAGGAGCCTGGCTGGCTACAGTCCTTGGGGCTGGAAGAGTCAGACACAACTGAGCACGGACGCACGCACAGCATTCCAGCAGAATGCATGACTTTGGATTGTGTTCTAAATCTAGATGTCTATTTGACAAAGCAGTATAGTGGGAAAGTGGGGCAGGAAGAAGCAAGAGTAAAAGCTGAAGCAAGGTTAAACAAAAGTGAACTTTCTGTTCAGAAACAAAGAAAGCAAACCACACCTCTTCTGGCACCCAAGCACCCTTTATGAGAATGGTGCTACTGAAAAAAAAAAAAGAAAGGTCATCTCGGGGAGGATGACTCTTAAGTTTTCAAAAGTCATGAATGGCTCATACTAACAAACTTGAAATTCAATGAAATAATCTTGGGACAAAGTTATGATTATGAGTACAGCTGTCATTTTAATGTCTCAGAAAACCCATAGGGCAAAACCTCAGATAGGATAGAATTTTTTTCCAGTGATGATCTTTTTGCCTAATTTCCCTTTGTTCATCTATAATAATAATAACAATTAAGATGTAATCTTAAAAATATCATTACTCTTCCTATGTATGAGATCGGTCAGTTGAGGGTCAATTTCACACTGAAACCTCTAAAACAATGTTTTCAAGGGCAGCAGTCAGTAGATAAGTAAGTCCCAAAGCACGTCACAAGTAAGAGCACTATTTCACAGTGCAGCTCCATCTGACAAGTCGATCATTCCCCACAGACACTCTGAACATCTACCGTAGTACATCCGTGTCCAAGAAGAGGACACAGGGCTTGCTCTCAGAGTTTCTTTCTCACTACTGCTAGCAGCATGTTTCAAACTGATTCACTGAGCACAGATTCACCCCACCTTGATTCATTATGGGTTGCTTTTTTGTTTTTAACCTCTTTCTCCAACAGACTGAAAGCCTCTTGGCAACACAGAGTAAATAATATTCATCTTCAAATCTGGAAGTACCTAAAAGTATCTTCAGCGTAAAGGTTTGCTGAATTAATTTGAAAAAATTAACCTAATTAATTTTTAGGTTTTTAGGTTTTAATTTTAGGCTCCCTGTAACCACCTAAGATTACAGAGTATCAAGTATCACTTTTCTTAGTCAGACAACAAGTTGATATACGAAGTTTATGTAGCCTTGACAGATTCTTCTGGAGCCAGGAACAGACCAACTGAACAAACAAAAGTGAAAAACAAACTAAGGAAAATACAGCCCATTTCTCCTTCCTGTCAGTGGACCATAATGTCTTATTACTGTACCATGATGTGATTCTATCTTCCATGTGACTGTCTTCAGTAAGATTTCTCTGTTTACTCCTGTTCATGATATGATGCAAAGAAAACAACAATATATATGCATAATTGTGTTCTTAAATTTTTCAGGGGATTCTAGACAGTATGAAGTTGTTTGGTCCCACCTTCAAAAAGTCAATCTAAGGTTGTCCCCTTTCAACCAAAGGAGAAAGCTTCACTGAAGAAATAATACGGACTGATATAAAATAAAAAGAACCTCAAAAAGGTGTGTCACCTGGGAAGTCAATGATTCAATCAGGAAACACCACTGATCTTAGTAATTTAGAGCAAAGGGAGTGGCAGGCAACACGGATTCAACTACATGAAGAAATATTTATCTTATGCTACAAAGCAAACACCAGATGTTATTTGCAGCTTCTGGACTGGATTATCCCAGAGGGTCTGTGTCAGAAAGCACTTCTATGGCTGGTGCCCTAGAACCAAATACCAAAGTTTATGTGATGGTGATGGCCAACTAAAGAGAAATGTTACCTTGGTAAATTATGATAACTGGACCAGAAGGATTACTAAAGCAAGCATAAATTTAGAGGGTTGTTCCTATGCCAATTCTGTGAATTATAGATGTATGCACTCATAAAATGTCTTCCATCATCAGAAATTGTAGAAACTTTTCACACATACAGTCTTTACTCTGAAATAGCATCTGTGAGTAGTCCTGCTCATTGCACATACAGCATGACAGCCAAACACTTTGTAACCTCAAAGGCCCAGTTCTCATGACAGACCTCCTTCTTGGTTTCCCAGTCAGCAGGGCACTCAGTGCAAAGCTATACAGGGCCATTACTTCTCAGTGACTTATGCTCACCAGCCTGAAGCCATAGTCCATGGTGTCAGGGCGGATAATTATTTTCTTTTTTGAAGCAGCAATGTGATTATTTGCCCATCTTTTACACAAAAAATCTCTTCAACATTCGCCTGGTATCCTTGATCTTTTCCATAAGAACCAGGCCAAGGAAGGGAGCTGGACTAGGCTTAAAGTCTGTCACTTGGGACTGACCGCACTTCAAATCCTCTTTCTCAAATGCCACCTAATTTTGCAGTGGATATGTCTCCAAAGCTGCTTGTGCCTGTGGTATCAAAACTCACATCTATAGATACACTTGACTGAAATGCACCATTTTGGAGGTCTGGACAGCCTAATCTGATAGTCTGATGCTGACAGCCTCAATACAAATTCTATTCAATGGTCCTTCTGAAATCTCAAATCCCACTTGTTCCATAAATGTAAGTGAAAAACAGCCTAGACAAAAGACAGGGTATCTGGTGACCACTTTAGAGGAACAGAGATGATCACTGAGTAACTTGTTCTAGCTGTAAGGCCCTGGGCAATGAACAGTGCACAAAATTTTTACTTATAACTACATGCTGACTCTGTAAAACAATGATCAGCAGAAAGTTTACTCTCTGAAGGGTCTCAACATAGAGTGATTCCCTCATGTTTTCTTTAGAATTTCTGCTTTCAATCTACTGAGATGAAAGTATTCCCCCAATGCTACAAACATGTCCTGTACTTAAAAAGTATTCCTTCTGCACACTGTGAAGTGAAGTCGCTCAGTTGTGGCTGACTCTTTGTGACCCCATGGACTGTAGCCTACCAGGATCCTCCATCCATGGGATTTTCCAGGCAAGAATGCTGGAGTGGGTTGCCATTTCCTTCTCCAGGAGATCTTCCCGACCCAGGGATTGAACCCAGGTCTCCTGCATTGTAGGCAGACGCTTTACCATCTGAGCCACCAGGGAAACTCTTCTGCACATTACCAGATAGTAAATAAGAATACAGATTTAGGATGGGCTTGATGGTACCAGTAAAAATGGTCTTGATATAGCTGTTGCATTTATATAACATTCGTGACTATATAAAAAGACCAGCTGTCCTTCACAGGGAAGCTTCTGACCCCAAATTTAGGGCAATCACTAGATGCCCTAATGCAGTAAGTATCCAGAAGAGCTTGAACTTGTATCTCCATTGGTACAAATTGCTCCGAGGCGGAAACGATCTGTCTTTATCTTGAGTGAAAATCTCGGGCAATTTTTATTTTTCAGTTTTCCAAATGTTTAAGAATTGTTTTAGAGATAAAACTAAGTGTTTCCATTCTTATTAAATATCTACACACATGTCCTATTTTATTGTTCAGTCACTCAGTCATGTCCTACTTTTTGTGACCCCATGGACTGCAGCACACCAGGCCTCCCTGTCCATCACCATCTCCCGGAGTTTGCTCAAACTCTTGTCCATTGAGTCAGTGATGCCACCCAGCCATCTCATCTTCTGTAGTCCCCTTTTCCTCCTGCTTTCAATCTTTCCCAGCAATGGGGTCTTTTCCAATGAGTCAGTTCACATGTCCTGTTAGATGTATAATGAATTTTAACAAGAGGCTATAACAGTTTTTAGGGGAAACAAGACAGGGCTCTTCTGCTCTCATTTTAATTGACATTTTATATACGGTTTTCCATTTGAACAAAATGGGTTGAGAAGAGTGGTGAAGTTCAGGAGTGGTCCTCTTGTCTCTTTATAATGGTTAATAGTTACTGAATTCTTATTGTGTGCCCCATACTTTTCTAAACACTGTTGTTTAGTCGCTAAGTCATGTCTGACTCTTTTGTGACTCTACGGAATGTAGCCCACCTGGCTCCTCTGTTCATGGGATTTCCCAAGTAAGAACACTGGAGTGGATTGTCATTTCCGTCTCCAGGGGTTCTTCCCAACCCAAGGATCAAACCAGCATCTCCTGCATTGGCAGATAGATTCTTTATTACTGAGCCACCATTGATTAAATGCTTTAATCCTCACAACAAATTACCAGCTGTGTGATCTTGGGCAAGTTGCTTAGGCTTTCTAAGTCTTGATTCCATTTCCAGAGAAAGAAATGGAAGTTTAGAAGGTTAAGTGATTTGCTTAAGTTCATTCTCACATCCATGAGATGTGAGAGTTGGACCATAAAGAAAGCTGAGTGCCTAAAAATTAATGCTTTTGAACTGTGAAGTTGGAGAAGACTCTTGAGAGTCCCTGGGACTACAGGGAGATCAAACCAGTCAATACTAAAGGAGATCAACCCTGACCATTCATTGGAAGGACTGATGCTGAAGCTGAAGTTCCAATACTTTGGCCACCTGATGCAAAGGGCGGACTCATTGGAAAAGATCCTGATGCTGGGAAAGACTGAAGGCAGGAGCAGAAGGGGATAGCAGAAGACAAGATGGTTGGATGGCATCACCGACTCAATGGACATGAGTTTGAGCAAGCTCCGGGAGTTGGTAATGGACAGGGAAGCCTGGTGTCCATGGGGTCCCTGCAGTCCATGGGGTCACAAAGAGTCAGACAAAACTGAGAGACTGAACTGAACTAAGTTCACTCAGCCAGTGAAAGGCAGAGCTGGGCTTGCTCTCAGCAGGCTGGCACCAGGGCTAGTCCTCTGCCCCACCACCAGGACTGCCTTGGGTATCCTCAGGAGTTACTAACTAAAGACAGAGCTAGGTACTCCCAAAGGAAATGCTCACAAAGGGAGCACTCAAATTCATATTCACTTGCTTTGTGAGATTCTTCTAAAATTCAAATGCGCAAATGATAATGAATAAGAAACGCATGAATTCTTTTCCTCATTCCCACCCTAATCTTCAGACTTAAGCTTTCAAGCTAGGTGGCCTATAAACATCTTTGAAAGGCAATCCAAAGCTTGTAACAACTTTCTCAATGGCTTCATATAGAAGGTTCTGATGACCTTATGATCTTAAAAACATTGTCTTTATAGCTAATGTATGACTGAAAAAAAAAAAGATAAATTAAAATTAAATGAACACCATACATCAAATCCCTTTTGTGACTAATGAAATCAGGAACAAGGTGATTGGAGATGGTTTCAGAAAGATAGACAAATACAGATATGCCCAATTCTCAAGGAATAATTTTTTAAAAATCTTAAAAGACAATTTGGCATCACTGAAATTCTGCACCATGGCTCCAGCCTGCCTAATTCATTCTTTATAAGAGGAGGGAGAAAAAGAAAGTCACTTCAACGAGGCTTACGTTTATGAAAAACACATGGACTCTTAAAGCCAGCTAGACCTGAATTTGCATCTCAGTTCTGCAGTTTTGCAGTTTTCAAGGAATGTAGTTTTGAAAGTTACTTAAATTTACAAGCCTCAGCTTTGCATCTGATAAAACAGAATACCTTCTTGCAAGGTATACCTACCTTCTTGCAAGGACATTGTAAGGGTTATAGGTAATGTGTATAATTGGAACCAATGATAACAACAAGAAGAGTGTTAATAGAAATAATTAAATATACTGCCAACAGCAGAGACAGTGGAAGTGGGATGATGGTTAAGGGCATGGGCCTGGGGTCAGATGACCTCAGTTTATTCTTGCTTTCCTTTCCTCGTAGAATTCACATCATATCGAACAAAGGCTGTTCTAAGTTTCTCTCTTTGCCCTCACAACATAATATCTCCATGGTTTTACTGTGACATCTTAGGCTCTTCACTTGAATAAGTTACTTAACTCCTTTCTGTACCAGTTACCACAGCTGTAAAATGGGCTAATAATAGTATCTACCTCATATGCTGTGGCAAGAATAAATGAGTCCAGTCCATCCACGCCAAGCTTAGGATCATGTCTGACTGTGACACATCATAAGAACTCAATGTTAGCTGCTGCTGTTTTTTCAGTCATTGTATGAAAGACCCTCCAAAACCAACACCAACCACCTGGATAAAAATTGCTCACCCATAATGTTGGTTAACAGATTGAAACTAGAAGACCATGAAAATTCCTGAGGATGGCAAGACAGCATTTCAGACTAATGGCTGGAATAACATAAGATCAAAAGCCATCTGAAGGGAAAAGTAAAAATTAGATTGCAGTTTACAAGGAGGGGTGACTAGTTAACTGGTAATCCCTACTTGGAATCCAGGCTTGCCAAAGGGCTTCCCTATAAAAGAACTTTGTAAATGTCATTTTAAAAAGTCAAAGCAAAAAAAAAAAAATAGAAGTGAAGAAGAATAAGAATGAGGCAAAGGGAATATATGCCGCCTTCCTCCTTTCCTCAGAACATGCTGTGTTTTTTTCCCCTGTGCTTTGCCATATTTCTAAATCCTTTTTGCAAAGGTCAGAGAAGCAGCAACAATCCCATTGTGTCACTTCCCCTCATACTACTTAAAAAAATTCAGCCACCTAGCAAATGTAATAAAGAAGGATTGCTGTACCCATAAAACATCCAAGAAACAGCTACCCAACCAGAGCATTCCGATTTGCAAAGATAACATCTAATCCTGCTGCTCTGGGTGTGGCTCGATGGTGAGGGATGGGGAGGCTGGGGTTCAAAGCGCTGTCTCCAGCATCTCACAGATTACATTGATGACATCAGAACCAGGGTGAAGAGCAGGGCGCCCCAATTGCTGTCTGTACTCCAAGCCCTCTGAAGCTTCCACTTCCTCACACAGAGCAAGAAAATTGGATAAGAACTGGGTCGAGGGCCTTTGGGTCTCAAGGAAAAGCTGCAGGGATGAGCCGGAAAGAGCCCATTTTCTGGTCCGGGGAGAAGAAGACAAGGCATGTTTTTAATAGTCTGGTGTGGCTGCAGCTCACTCCTCGAGAACAGTAACTTCAGCAGCCACTTCATTATATTTCTACTGTAAATGACACAGGCCTGAGCCAAGTCTGAGCCAAAACACCCTCCAGGATTCAGCTGGGGTTAGGTCATCTGCAGCGGATTGACCACTGCTGAACTCTAAACCCCTAACGAGGCATCTCAGCAACAGTATGTGTCCTGCCACTAATGAGGCTCTTTTTCCATGAATAATGAGAAAGAACATCATCTCTGTTGCCAGGTACAAACATAAACAAAGCTCAACACAGGGCTTTGGTATAGTGAGTTTGTCCATTTGCAACAAAGGAATTTAGCAAAGTGAGAGCCAAGTTTTAGTGGAGGGTGGGACAGGCTCTTGTAACAAATAATGTGAACATATGTTATCAGAATCTAATAAATCAGCTTTCAGTTGTTGTGGCATGGAGACTGTGCAATGGGATAGAGACAGACGACAGAAAGCTCCAAATGAGTTCACTGCTTTATTTTACAATCAGTCTTGTAACACAAAGCTGATGATTTCTGTAATGAACTGAGATCTTCATGAAAGGAGCCTTAGGAGAGACCTGAGATCCCAAAGGCTCTATCGGCTAAACCTTTTCTCACGCCTTGATGTAGCAGGCTGAGTGCAGGCTGACTCTGGGGATGAGAACACTGAAGCCTTGCCATGACACTGCTGGCTTTGAGGTACTTTGTGGAAGGCGCATGACCACCTGAATCCATGTGCTGGGTTTCTTAGGTACCAAAAGGCCCTCAATGTACCACGAGCATTCTGCCTCTAAGGTAGTCTCCTGGCTTAGACTCCCAAGGTCAGCCCAACAGTGAGATTCCAGCATATAAACAGAGAACAAAAGTGAGCTGACATGAAGGTCAAACAGTCTTTATTTCGTTTACTGTAAAGTGTGCCACATTTTTCTCTCTTTCTAAAATCAGTTCCATACTAGGTAGCATGTATTTTCTTACACAGGGTGCTCATGTTTGCACAGGCCAAGCGGTGCCATCACTGACTAAGGGCTTTTAGTTTGCATCAGTCTGAGCAAGAATTAACAGTAAAACAAAATGAAAACAGTCTCACGATGCCTCAGTTCCTCCAGCTGCAGAGGGTAACAACTCTAACCTATTTCAGATATACCTTTTGAGGAACTGTGTGTCAAAAATAAGACTCAAATAGTATAGCTGGCTCTATATGTTTGATGAATTGCTAGAAATTTTGACCTCAATAATTCTTTTTTCATGGAAAGGCATTTTATTTTAAATATAGCAGTGTGAACATGTCAATAATTCTTTAAATGTACTAAAAATGCTTACTTAATAAAGAATATTTTATAAAGTAAAAAAAAATCATGTAACATAAACAATCACTTCCTAACATCCATTTTATAAGCAAATATATTTATTTTGGGGAGAGAGTTAATGGGACATGGTATGAGTTAATGGCAGAATGGTATGAAATTCTGCAGAGATTCTAGCAGCTAATTATGTAGAAAATTGTGTATAATTAATCAAATAGTAAATTCAAAGACAATGGCAATTGAGAAGATTTTTCAAATATCTGGGTGGTATCAGCTTATTTTTCTGGTTTATTAAGAAAAGCAAAATAAAATAAGCTCATGGGTGAGTAGGTTAGAATGGCAAAGGGACTGCAAAGGCTTTCATGTGAAGAAATGGGAGTTTTTCTGCTAAAAAAGAGAAGACCTGGGGTGAAGGGGCCATGATTTCATCTTCAAACATTACTGAACTGTCACAAGTTTTGTAGCAGAAACTACCAGCTGTTTTTGGTGAAGGAAATGGCAACTCATTTCAGTATTCCTGCCTGAGAAATACCATGGATAGAGGAGTCTGGCGGGCTACAGTCCATAAGGTTGCAAAGATTCAAACACGACTTAGCAGCTAAACAACAAGAAAACCCAGCTGTTCTATTGCTTCAAAGATCTACATGACCAACAGGTAGTGGTCACAGCCAACCAGTGAGGGGTCAGCGCTGTTCCTACAGGGCACGTGCTGCCCGCAGAGGTTCTGAGTGATTCCTGACCACGGAAATCAGGTGGAAATTCATAAGACAATAGTTAGCACAGTGCTGTGCTATTTGAAATGATCCTTCTCATCTAATCATTGAAACACATCAAGAAGAGAGGAATACTCAAGTAGATAAAAGTACCCAAGGACTTACCGTCATACTTTGCTAAGACTGCCTGAACATCAGCATATGCTTGTAGTTCCAGGAGAGCCTCTAAAAGGTTTTCATGGATGTTGAACATGCTCAGGAGAGGGAACTCCTTCATTAACTAGGAAAGAAGAAATCAAGGGAAAATTAATATGTTTCTTATTTTTTAAGGTATAACTGAGTTATTTATATACTATATATAAAAGTATAGTATATTTTTTAGAAGTACAAGTAATACTAAATTACAAGCATTCACATCAATTATTATGTTGTAAAGCATTAAACGCTTAAATTTTTTCATGCTATTTTTGGGAACAGCAACTTTGAATTTGTGAGAATCTAAGGTGGGAGAAAAATCCAAAAGTGAGGAGTTTTATGAACACTGAGGAAGATGCTTACAGGCAGTATGAATGTTAAAATGCCTTTAAGGCCAAATAAGGTGAAGGTGGAAAACTATCTCCTAGTTGTTAACAGTTAGCAGTTCTGGATGGAAGCCAGAGGGTAGAAGGAGAAGCAAAAGGCATTGCTCTTTTGAGCAGCCTGATAGCCAAGTTAAAGACAAAAAGTAGGAAAATAACTAGAAGGTGATATGTGTTGAGAAAATTTGCAGGTAGACAGAGAATGGTAGTAAAAGAAGATGTTAAGGAGTTTCTGCCTGTTGGTCTTAATAAAACAGGAGTCAAGATTATTTTTCGAGACTGAGGGAACAGGTGACAGGGAGGAAGTAGGAAGATGGTGGTCAAAGTGTGGAACAATCAAGGATTCCAGAGGCTGTCTTGGGACCCCAACAGACTGGAGACCACGGATTTAGAGAGCACAATTGGCACCGTTGTCAAGTTTCAGCTGACAGGGCTCAGCAGCCCAGGGACAGTGGCAAAGATGTCAAATGATAAGGTTGAGCCTGGGAAAACTGAATTAGATTCAATGAAAAGTCAAGGAGCAAGAGAACAGGCTAGAATGGTGAAGGAATGATTAAAGGAAAGGCTCAGGTTCTAGACAGCATAAAGAGGGAGAGAGGTCCAAAGGGAGTTAAAAAATATGATAATGAATGTCATTGGGAAACAAAGAGAAAGAAGAAAGGACGTGACCAAGAATTTCAGAGTAAAATCTTATCCTCAAGAAAGGTAAATCTCACCTTAAGGAGAAGACAACCAGGTTCTTTACAAAGCAAAGTCACACACGCACATATATACGTGTGTAAGTAAGTAATGATGTATTCATATATGTGTATGTATCATGACCCAGATAATCATGGTGGTGTGATCAACTCACCTACAGCCAGACATCCTGGAATGTGAGGTCAAGTGGGCCTTAGAAAGCATCACAAAGAACAAAGCTAGTGGAGGTGATGGAATTCCAGTTGAGCTATTTCAAATCCTGAAAGATGATGCTGTGAAAGTGCTGCACTCAATATGCAAACAAATTTGGAAAACATAGCAGTGGCCACAGGACTAGAAGAGGTCAGTTTTCATTCCAATCCAAAAGAAAGGCAATGCCAAAGAATGCTCAAACTACCACACAGTTGCACTCATCTCACACGCTAGCAAAGTAATGCTCAAAATTCTCCAAGCCAGGCTTCAGCAATACATGAACCGTAACTTCCAGATGTTCAAGCTGGATTTAGAAAAGGCAGAGGAACTACAGATCAAATTGCCAACATCCACTGGATCATCGAAAAAGCAAGAGAGTTCCAGAACAACATCTATTTCTGCTTTATTGACTATGCCAAAGCCTTTGACTGTGTGGATCACAATAAACTCTGGAAAATTCTTCAAGATATGGGAATACCAGACCACCTGACCTTCCTCTTGAGAAACCTATATGCTGGTCAGGAAGCAACAGTTAGAACTGGACAAGGAACAACAGACTGGTTCCAAATAGGAAAAGGAGTACGTCAAGGATGTATATTGTCACCCTGCTTATTTAACTTATATGCAGAGTACATCAGGAGAAATGCTGGGCTGGAAGGAATCAAGATTGCCAGGAGAAATAGCAATAACCTCAGATATGCAGATGACACCACCCTTATGGCAGAAAGTGAAGAAGAACTGAAAAGCCTCTTGATGAAAGGGAAAGAGGAGAGTGAAAAAGTTGGCTTAAAGCTCAACATTCAGAAAACGAAGATCATGGCATCTGGTCCCATCACTTCATGGCAAAATAGATGGGGAAACAGTGGAAACAGTGTCAGACTTTATTTTGGGGGGCTCCAAAATCACTGCAGATGGTGACTGCAGCCATGAAATTAAAAGACGCTTACTCCTTGGAAGAAAAGTTATGACCAAACTAGATAGCATATTAAAAGGCAGAGACATTACTTTGCCAACAAAGGTACATCTAGTCAAGGCTATGGTTTTTCCAGTGGTCATGTATGGATGTGAGAGTTGGACTATGAAGAAAGCTGAGTGGCAAAGAATTGATGCTTTTGAACTGTGGTGTTGGAGAAGACTCTTGAGATTCCCTTGGACTGCAAGGAGATCCAACCAGTCCATCCTAAAGGAGATCAGTCCTGGGTGTTCATTGGAAGGACTGATGCTGAAGCTGAAACTCCAATACTTTGGCCACCTCATGCAAAGAGTTGACTCATTGGAAAAGACCCTGATGCTGGGAGGGGTTGGGGGCAGGAGCAGAAGGGGACGACAGAGGATGAGACAGCTGGATGGCATCACCAACCCGATGGACATGAGTTTGGGTAAACTCTGGGAGTTGGTGATGGACAGGGAGGCCTGGCGTGCTGGGATTCATGAGGTCGCGAAGAATCGGACACAACTGAGTGACTGAACTGAACTGTGCTTAGTCGCTCAGTCATGTCCTACTCTTTGCAATCCCATGGACTATAGCCCGCCAGGCTTCTCTGTTCATGGGGATTTTCCAGGCAAGAATACTGGAGTGGATTGCCATGCCTTCCTCCAGGGGATCTTCCCATCCCAGGGATCGAACCCAGGTCTCCCGCATTGCAGGCACTTTCTTTACTGCCTGAGCCACCAGGGAAGCCCGTATACATATATACCCTCTATTTAATTTACTAAATGGATAAGTGTTCTCTATTATAACACAGTGACCTTTAAAGAAGTAATACTTCTTTTTTCAATGTCATCATATTTAAAGCAATTGTGCTGAGAGAAATAATACCCCTCAAAGTAGACAAATTTATTATTAAACAAGAAACCAGTGGAGACACTGCATTGACTATTCACTTATTCCAAGTTAGAAACCTTTGCAATATTGTTTTGTTTTTAAAAAATCCAAGAACTATTTAGCACATCTCTAAAAACAAATAATTTTCTGCAGCTTCAAGGCATCATATTACCAACAAATAATACCTATCAAAATGATTATGTCTTCAATAAGCCTGTCTAAACCCCCTAGAGACAGCCTGCAGTATTTCCACTGCTAGTAAAGGAAGTGAATAAGACTGTATCACACATTGTTGATGTTCTGCAACCAATAAAAGTATTACTTGTCTGGTTTATTCTGATTCTGGTTCACATCACTTTTTAATTTTTTTTCTCTTTCTAATTAGTGCTTGTTAGAATTAAATCTCTATCATTCAGCATTTGGCAATACAATAAAGATATTCTCTAAACTGCAACATTTAAACATTAACCATTTTTGATCAATTCTTTAGGTAGAGGTCAAACTTCAAGGACTCAAGTCATATTCTGTAATTTAACAACTGCAATTCCAAATACTAGTATGTTGAAGCTTAAAAACTGAAAGGGGAATCTAATTAAAATCTAACACATGTATGCCTATGGCCGATTCATGCTGATGTATGGCAGAGGCCATCACAATATTGTAAAGTAATTATTCTTCGATTAATATAAATAAATACATTTAAAAGATCCAATGAAACTCTGAGCAAACATGGAGGTCTGGGCTTGTTTAAATAGAACTCAAAGATGCTAGGAGTTTGGGCAGCAATGCTTTCACTGGATGCTTGGACAGAACATACCATGTCCAAAAAACAATCACCAATAAAATAATTCTAAACATAGCAAATAGCAAATGTTGGAAAGGCAATTGAAGTCATATTACAATTTGGAAATCTAGCTTTGCTTCCTGAATATAAACAAGAAGAAATAGTGAACCTTCCACTGCCCCACTCACTCCAGTTATCACCTGACTTTCTCCAGCCTTTCACAACAGGCTTTCTTAGAGAAGAGCCATGAGTATTCCACTCCTTCCGCTCCCTTCACTCCTCACTGTAAGCTACAATCTGGCTTCCAGCCCCACAATTTCTCTGAATCTACTCATTCCACATTTCCAGGTGACTTAAATTGCTCCTGTGGACGCCCTCCAGTCCTTTTCTTGCTTGACCTCTGCAACATTTGACAGTTTGATGACTTCTTGAAACTCTTGTCTCTCTTGGCTTCCTCCATACCATTTTCTTCTGGTTTTCTTCATACTCATCTTATAGCTCCTTCTCTAGTTTCCCCCTTTTCTGCTACTTAGGAGTAAGCTGTCTGCCTGGGTATGTCCCAAGTATTCTTTGCATAAACACACTGATCTCTAGGACACTTTCATGTCCGGGGTCTCAATACCACCACTTTTGTGGGGATGGCTCCCACATCCTCATATTCTGCTCTGACCTCTCTCCTAAGCCATTACATCAATTTATAAGCTCTCTCCCTGACAGTTTTACCCGATCCATCTAATACCAGGCTCATAAATTCCAAAGCCAACCCTTCAAACCTGTTCGTCCCCTTGGTATTTCCTATTTTGGAAAAGAACCATTAAGCCCTGCGTTAAGAATCTCTATGGCATGCCCACTATAGCCACCTCCTTAGAGATCTTTAAACCCCTGAATTAATATGTAAAAAAAAAAAAAAATGCTGGCAGCTTTCATCAAGTACAAAGAAAATTCTGTCATGCAAAAGAACAAACATAAAACAAACACACACTTTAAGAAACATTACTACTTCCTCTTTTCTCTGACCTTGCTACCAATAATTTAGTTTATGCTCTTATACTTGACCTAAATTGCTCAAATGGCATCTTTCCTCTGCCTGCTTCTGGAATCACCTTTTTCCAACCCACTCTTCACATTACTTTCATAACAGTTTTTCAAATAAACACACTTGAGTTCATCACAACCCTGCTTAAAAGGCAACCACTCATGTGGAAACAGGCAGATGTGAATACAAATTTACAAAGACTGTTTTTTACAACATTATTTACAGTGATGAAAAATGCAAGCAACTTAAAAATTTATGTATTATGAGATATTTACATAAAATAAGATATAGTCATCTTTGGGACTATAATATATAGTCATTAGTAGCTAAATTATCAAATAACTATTAATGGTATGGCCTGGGAAATGTAGACATGTGACATTACATTAGAAAAAGCAAGATACAAACAAAATTTGACAATAATATCAAGCTTTTCTTTTGTATCTACGCATAGAGACATACTTGGTTAGAAAGACACCAAAATGTTTTACTAGTAGTTATTTTCTGGTTAATGAGATTAAAGTGATTTTTATTGCTTCTTTCATATTTACCATAAGTTGTAATATTTTTAAAAGGAATATATGTACATTCTTTATATGGGGGTGGAAAAACTCTTTTTGAGAATATTGACTTCTCTGAAAACTATAAAACATTGAAAAAGGAAATTAAAGATGACTCAAAGAAATAGAAAAAATCCTATGCTCTTGGATTAAAAGAATTTATATTATTAAAATGGGCATATTACCAAAGCAATCTACAGTTTTAATGCAATCCTTATCATTACCCATGAAATTCTTCAGAGAACAAGAACAAAAATCCTAATATTTATATGGAACCACAAAAGACTCAGAATTGCTAAGGCAATCTGAGGAAGAACAAAGATGAAGGTCTAACCCTCCCAGACCTCAGACAATACTACAAGGCTACAATAATCAAAATAGCATGGTACTGGCACACAAGCAGAACAGAAAAGAGAGCCCAGAAATAAATCTACCCACCTGTGATCAATTAATCTTTGACAAAGGAGGCAAAAATATACAATGGGGAAAAGACAATCTCTTCAGCAAGAGGTGTTGGGAAAGTTGGAAAGCCACATGTAAATTAATGAAGTAAGAACACTCCTTCACATCATATACAAAAATAAACTCAAAATGGCTTAAAGACTTAAATATAGGACATGACACAAAAAACTCCTAAAAGAAAATATAGGCAGAATCTTCTCTGACATAAATTGTAGCAATGTCTTCTTAGGTCAGTCTCCCAAGGCAACAAAAATAAAAGCAATAATTTTTAAATGGGATCTTGAACTTAGAAGTTTCTGCACAGCAAAAATCATCAACAGAACAAAAAGACAACATATGGAATGGGAGAAAAAATATTTGCAAACAGCGCAACTGACAAGGTCTTAATTTCTAAGTTACACAATGAGCTCATACAGCTCATTATCAAAAAAATAAACAACCCAATCAAAATATGAGCAGAAGACCTAAATAGACATTTCTCCAAAGAAGACATACAGATGGCTAAGCACATGAAAAAATGCTCAACATTGTTATTATGCTGCTGCTGCTGCTAAGTCGCTTCAGTCGTGTCCGACTCTGTGCGACCCCGTAAGACAGCAGCCCACCATGCTCCCCCGTCCCTGGGATTCTCCAGGCAAGAACACTGGAGTGGGTTGCCATTTCCTTCTCCAATGCAGGAAAGTGAAAAGTGAAAGGGAAGTCGCTCAGTCCTGTCTGACTCTTAGCCACCACATGGACTGCAGCCCACCAGGCTCCTCCATCCATGGGATTTTCCAGGCAATGGAAACTAATCAAAACTACAATGAGATATCACCTCATACCAGTCAGAATGGCCATCATCAAAATGTCGACAAATAATAAATGCTGGAGAAGGTGTAGAGAAAAGGAAACCCTCCTACATCATTGGTGATAATGTAAATTGGTACAGCCACTATGGAGACCAGTATGGAGGTTCCTTCAAAAACTAAAAACAGGGTTGCCAATAAGATCCAGCAATCTCATTCTTGGGCACTGATCTGGAAGAGATGAAAACACTAATTCAAAAAAATACATGCACCCCCATGTTCGCATCCTGGTGACTCAGATGGTAAAACATCTGCCTATGATGTAGGAGACCTGGGTTTGATCCCTGGGTCAGGAAGATCTCCTGGAGAAGGGAATGGCAACCAGTATTCTTGCATGGAGAATTCCATGGACCAAGGAGCCTGGTGGCTACAGTCCAGGGCGTTGCAAAGACTCGGACACAATTGAGCAATCAACACTTTCACGTCAGTTTCCATGTTCATAGCAGCACTATTTACAAGGCCAAGACATGGAAACAACTTAAGTGTCCATCATCAGTTGAGTGGATAAAGAAGATGTGGTCCATATATACAATGGAACTTTACTCAGCCATAAAATAAAAAGAATGAAATAATGTCCTTTGCAGAAACATGGACAGACCTAGAGATTAACATACTAAGAAAAGCAAGTCAAACAAAGAAAGACAAATTTCACATGATATCATGTGGAACATAAAAAATGGTCCAAATGAACTTATTTACAAAACAGACTCATGTGGTTAACCAAAGGGGAAAAGAGGGAGGAGGGATAAATTAAGAGTTTGGGACTAACAGATATACACTACTATATATATAAAAGATATATAACAAGGACCTACTATAAAATAGATATACAACAAGGACCTACTGTACAGCCTAGGGAACTATATTTAATATCTTATAATAACCTATAATGAAAAAGAATCTAGAAAAGAATATGTATAAGCATATTTTCACATATATATGTATATATGTTCCTCTACCATTTAAAACCTTCCAGTGACTGTGCATAAACTGCATCTTGTAAAATGTATAGCTAGAACTCATATGCTTTGACTCAAGATAAGGAAGAATTTTCTTAGAGTTGTCAGAAAATGAACAGATGGTCTATAGAAGTCTCCATCACTGAAATTTCGTAGCGAGAGAGAGGCTGCTCACTGGGCAGGGATGATCAAGATGGAGGACATTTTAAATCCTCTAATTGCAAGGGAAAATGCCCCAGCTCCAAAGCATAACTTTCAGGCTCTCCCTCAGCTTAGTGCCAGACTTTTGCCTCCCCTGTCTTCTCAGGATTAAAACTCTAGCCTTGTCAGATCAGACCATTATAACCATCCCTAGAATTCTTTCTACAGTTACTAGCCACTGTGTTTTTATTCAGACTCTTCATACCACCTGGAATACCTTTTCTCTTCATTTACAAGGCAGCCTGTCAAAACCACCCCACCCTCCAAAGCCTAGATCAAATGCCACCTCCTAACGTCACAGCATCATAGAAAGTGAGAGCCAGAAGAGCCCACGGAGATCATCCAAACACCCTCCTCAGTTTACAGACAGCTCTCGCCCGCCCTCACCCCTCCAAACAACAATGACGGCTACAAATTTAAGTGACGCAGCCAAGTCAGTGCTGGGACTGTGATTCAAACCCAGTCATCAGTACCGATTCCAAATTTCAATACATCAAAACCCTGTCTCTGGCTTGCCAAGTCTAGGAGAACTAAACAATTTTGCTGATGCTTCTTTGTTATAACACTTACCTATTTTCTTGGTATTGTGTTTGCATGAATATATGAAGATGGCTATATTACAGAGGAAAGAGCCCTCTATATTTGGAGTTATTCCTGAGCTTAAATCCCACTTATACCACTTACTACCTGTGTGACCACCTCCGTTTTCTTATCTCCTGGGTCTCAGTTCAAAGGGCATCTTCCCAGACTCTCTCTACCATCTAGCTATTGTCACCAGCTCACTCAACCATTTTCCATTGCTTCTATCATATTCTGAAATTATGATATTTATTTATGTAGCTGAATACTAGATAATTTAAAAAACAAAACAATAAACAGAGTGACAGTAGGTAATACTATAATTTCAGGAGTCAGCAAATTTTTTTCTGTAAAGAGTTAGACAGTAAATACTTTGGGCTTTGTGAGCCATATGGTCTCTGTTGTGACTACTCAACTCTGACATTATAGCATGAAAGCTGCCATGGACAGTACATAAATGAATGAGTGAGGCTAGGTTTCAATAAAACAACTTACAGAAACAGGCAGATCAGATTTGGCCACAGGCCTTAAATTGTCAAGCCCTGGTTAACAGGAATAAGTTTCAAAAATCAAAAAGCCTTCATAAAATGAGTATCATAGTGATATTACACTTGAAAAATAGGACATCTCTTACACACAGCTGGTTTGACAGGCCATAGTAAAATGGAAAAAGGCCTACTCTACAACCCAACACTTCTTCTCCCAGCTCTGTTTCCTAGAGACCATTCACACACATTTCTGAGGATTTACATACTGCGATATTCACAGAGGAGGAGGAGCACTGTATAAACATGCTGGATGGATAGATTAAATGAGGCATACTCATGACAAAATGCTATTCAGCAGGAAAAAGGAATAAGTTATGTTTAATACATCTTAATGTAGACAAATCAAGCAGTTTTGAGTTCTCTAGAAATACTCTAGGAAACAGCCTGTAGAGTATAACAATTAAGACTTTTAATGCACACAAAATGATCCTACATATTGTTTATGGGTATATTATATATAAACATATGAAAACTAACTGAAAAAACAAAGTTCCTGGTACCTAATGGATGGTTGTGAATGGTAGTCACATGGGGGTCTATAGCTTTGTATTGTTTTATTATAAAAGTTTTAATTATTAGCTTACTGCTATTTATTATTAACTATAATTAATTCTGAGTGGTGAGGTTATTTTTCAATATATTAAACTTTTATATATAAAGTCGCTTCTTTAAACATAGGAAGCTCATTAGATGTACTTTTCATTTGTAATTCCTCAAGAGTTTCATACTCCTCATTTAGATTTTTAATTTGTTTTCCTATTTTCTAATTGCCTTTTGAAGCAAAATTACTTCCTCCTGTTGGGGGCTTGACTATAGCTCCTTAAAATATTGCTCAGTTCAGTTCAGTCGCTCAGTCATGTCCGACTCTTTGCGACCCCATGAATCACAGCACACGAGGCCTCCCTGTCCATCACCAACTCCCGGAGTTTACTCAGACTCATGTCCATCGAGTCAGTGATGCCATCCAGCCATCTCATCCTCTGTCGTCCCCTTCTCCTCCTGCCTCTAATCCCTCCCAGAGTCAGAGTCTTTTCCAATGAGTCAACTCTTCGCATGAGGTGGCCAAAGTATTGGAGTTTCAGCTTCAACATCAGTCCTTCCAATGAACACCCAGGACTGATCTCCTTCAGAATGGACTGGTTGGATCTCCTTGCAGTCCAAGGGACTCTCAAGAGTCTTCTCCAACACCACAGTTCAAAAGCATCAATTCTTTGGTGCTCAGCTTTCTTCACAGTCCAACTCTCACATCCATACATGACCACTGGAAAAACCATAGCCTTGACTAGACGGACCTTTGTTGGCAAAGTAATGTCTCTGCCTTTTAATATGCTATCTAGGTTGGTCATAACTTTCCTTCCAAGGAGTAAGCATCTTTTAATTTCATGGCTAGCATCTAAGAAAAGGTCAATGTCTGATTAAACAGCATTTAGAGATTTTCCTCAAAAAACAAACAAAAAAAAAATTTGAGCTAATAGATTTTAATGTACTGCACTTGAATCTGATAATAATGACAAGATAATGATAGCTAATCTCAGAGGAACCACATATTAGAAACCCAATTCTCCTCCATCTGAGTTCCAGAGAGTATGGCCTTGGACAGACGTGGTGTGAAGAACTATATAAATTATTGTTTTACCTTGAAGGATGCCTCAGAGTTAAGATGACTGTAAATTCCTTCCCTCTCTATCCCCTTAGTCCTGGGACTGGGGTTGGAGTTGGGGTTGGGGTTAGACTTAGATGAGACCACCTAACAAGAAAACTCTTCTGTCACAAAATTCCTTCCTGCTTCTTCTCCAGAACCACAAAGATTCATATGACACATTGTTTTCAAAGTAAAGGAGAAGGCACTGGACATGGCAGTGGGGCTGCTGAAAAGGACTCCATGTAGGGGAGGTGGTACATTACAAAAGCCAAGATCACCACAGTCTTTGGAATCAGATAGACCTGGTTCCCATACAGGAACAGTGGAGCTTCTTAGCATCATGTGAGCTGATTTTTCTCATCTGCAAGATAAGGATAATATGTGTACTAGCTCACAGTACACCCAGACACAATCTGGGGCTTGAAAAGCGAGCTATTTGTTTTGCTGTGTGTGACAGTTTCCTTTTAGAGTTTAACTGCACAATATAACATATCTTGATTTATTTATTTATTTTAAAATAATGTGCAACAAATAGCTTGGTGACATAATTAGCCTTCCTACTAAGAAACTCAAATGAAGGCATATGATAACTACAAAGGCCTGTTTTCTATAATCTAAGTCATTCTAAATAAATGTTTAAACTCCTATCTAGTATAGGTTTGTTTATTTATTGTCAGCTATCTTCCCTGCATTGGTAATTGCTTTCTTCTGGCAGTAAGAAATTTATATGCCCTGTTTTGCCCAAATACTACAGTTCATGTACAATGAAAACATTAACTTTCCTATGATTCCTCTAATACCTAGGGGGAAGAACATGGGATGGGCCAAGGATAGAATTTCAGTTTCAATTTTACATCATCTGGCTATTGTCAGTTCAACTTTATTTCAATGAAAGAATTTGAGACACTTCTAAGGTTAACATTTATGAGCTCAAGTAGGAAAAAAAGAAAAAAAGGAGAGTTAATTTACTGGATTTGAAATACTCTATGGACATAATTTAGAACTACAATCTGTATGCTTTTTCTCAGCTGACTTACAGGATGAAAACAACAGTTTAAACTTTTCAAGTTTGATTTGTATCTATTTAAACATTTTATTAGTTTAGCTATCCATGCATTGTTCTTTGAGTGAGAAAAGCAATGTGAAAATTCTTACATATTTTAAGGCAGAGGTAATTAAAAGAGATTCTTAGCCAGATTCCTACTGAGGTCAACGCAAGCTTGGCCTAATTAAAGTTTATAGAACTTGGCCTGTATTATATTCAAAGAGCAGATATTATTTTCTTACAGTTGCAAGTTTGACATTGCTTAATTACAGTTTCAAACAAGGACATAAACAGGAAATAGAAAATACACTCTGTATTGCATGCCTATTATTTTGTCATTGATTTCCACTGACACTGAGGGCCATGAAAGCAAAACAATTGTTTACTAGTGTCCTCAGAGGCCTCTGCGAGTTCCAGTTACACAGACCTCCACAAAATGCAGTCCTGAGAGGTATAAACATACATTAATAAGAAAATGTCATTTTCAGAGTGAATGTAAAAGAAAATACTAGTATAGTTTTGTTTATTTATTGTCAGCTATCTTCCCTGAATTAGTAATTGCTTTCTCCTGGCAGTAAGAAATTTATATGCCCTGTTTTGCCCAAATATTACAGTTCATGTACAATGAAAACATTAACTTTCCTATGATTCCAACTTTGTATCTATTGCAGTTATATGACCAGTGCATGATATTCACAGTTAGTTAAACCACTAGTTAACTAGTTCTTCACTGAACTGAGTACATGATGTAAAAACATTCATCACCAAGAACTGGAAAGGGAAGTGGCAGTTGTGGGGATGATGGTGAATCATCCAATGACAGCTTGGTATGACCACCCCCCGCCCTGTCCCTCGCAAAAAATTCAGAGGGATGGAAGGTTATCTAATTACCTACTTTTCTTGTCAGAATTATGCTCAGTTCATCACAGAGAAAGAAATTTTCCTTAAAAATTTCTAGTGAACGAGACAAGCTTTGGATTTATACAGATCCTAATAAAAATATTTTCAGTATAAAACTTCCTCTTCCATTTGTTACTCAATCAGTTAAAGATAAAACAAAGGCAGCCCTGGTCATAATTTGGGAATCTTCAAAGATTCTCTTCCTCAACTTCTACCTTCCTTAGTGACATTCTTGTTTTTCACCTTGCTCTGGTAGCCCAGTTGGTAAAGAATCTGCCTGCCAATGGAGGAGATGCAAGAGAGACGGGTTTGATCCCTGGGTTGGGAAGATCCCCTCGAGGAGGAGATGGCAATCCATGCCTGTATTCTTGACTGGAAAATTCCATGGACAGAGGAGCCTGGTGGGCTACAGTCCATGGAATTGCAAAGAGTCACACATGACTGAGCACACACATGCATGCACACGCATGCAAGACATCTAACATTCCTTTCCAAAAGCAAGGATCTTGATAGTACCACTGTTTCATCTATGTTATAATACTTTGTCAATACATATCTAAAATTTCTCCTTACTTTAAACTCTAGGGTAAACTTCAGTTTCAGGAACCCTGAATGTGAAGCTGGAGAAGAGAGCAGAGAAGTCAGCCTCATCCTGTCTTGGGGAAATAATAATTTACACCGATCTTTAAAACTGAGAGGAGAAAAAAAAAAAAAAACTGAGAAGGAACACATTGAGTAAAACAGTTTCTTTATCATCTTAAATTGCTTCAAATAGGGCTGTGTCCTAGCCCTGAAATCATGAACAAATCTGAACAATTTGATGCCTATTTCAAATGGGTAGGACACAAGCCTGGTAACAGGAAATAAGATGATAAACATCCTTCCATCTGTGATGATATGACGTGGCTCTCCTGTTCCAGGAGTGGCCTCAAGGAGCAGCTAAACATACTGGCCAACAGTTACTGCCAGAAAGGACTTTTTATGTCAAAACCACAATAACTGTGTTTGGCAGACACCCTTCCACATCCACACAGGTAATGGTAAATAACTCTAGTCAGAAGATTAAGTCATCTGGTTATCTCAGGCACAGTGAACAAATACTCATCCTGACAGGCATTTCACAACAGGGTCATGCTGAAAGTTTACAGTTATGAGAGACGTTTTTATAGCAACAGGCAGAAGGTCAGTACTCCAACCTTGACAGTCATCCACACACCACTCTGTAATCCCTTGGCCTTCCAGTGTTCTTCTTCCTCCCAAAGTCTTTCCACTCTACCCTCCTGAAACCCAAGTCCATGACATACAAATTTTCCAACACATCTATTAGCTATTTACAGAACATGAGCCTGAGTTCATGGCTTCTGTCAATTTCCCAGACAAAGCTTGTGTCTACCAGCAGGATACAGGGCTGCATCCTAGGTCCCCAAAGCACATCTAGATTGTTACTGCTCAGCCCTGGGGCCCACTTCCTACTCCTCTGAAGCACACGCCATAAAGCACCAACATCTGCCACCATCAGACTGGGTTTTCTACCAGGTGACAGACCCTCATACACTGAAGATTCTGACACCTGTCTCCGACTCTTATTCTTAACCTCAAGTCCTACCCTCCATATAGATGATTACAGTCCATGTAAACATCCCACCTAGTATTCAAGATCCTCAACTATTTTACCATCTCTAAGGAAAAGACTGTCCCTCTCCTGTAGTTAAATAACCCAAGGTTATAGCCAAACTCCAGACTGTGACATCCAGATGAGTCCCATCTATGCAACTCTTTGACCAGAATCTACTGATCTCATTTATTTCCAGGTGCTCTTTCTCAGAAGCCACTGGATGCTTCTCCTCAACCCAACCCATCAATGCTGGAGACCACAGAGCTCAGTTCTTAACTTTCTTTCTTTCTGTCTACATGATTTCATATAGAGATGAACCTTTGTTCACCTCTGCACACATGATTTCACGCAATACCAGGGTTTTAACTCTTACAGATATGTTGATAACTCCCAAATTCCTCACCCCCGAGTTCTAGACACATACCCAGTTGCCCTCCTGATATCCCTACCTGGAGGTAAAAAGGCCATTTCAAATTTAATGTGGCCAAAACAGAATCCCTGCTTTCCCCTGAAACTCTGTTCCTCTCCTATTTGTCTTCCTTTCTATAAATGCTATGACCATCAAGAAGCCGCTCAGGCTAAAAACCTGTGGACTTCTAAGTTTTCCTGATTATACAATTTCTTTCATTCCACATCCGTTCCATTCAGTGGCTAATTTTTCAACTGGTTACTGAGAGGCTCTACGTGCTAGGCATTGCTTTCCTGGGGTACAGTAGTAAACGTTAAAAAAAAAAAAAACTCCCTTCCTGAAAGAGACATTTTAGTGAAGGGGGAATAATAAATACGCAGATAAATATATGGAGAGACTATCAGGTGGTACACATTCTAAAGAGAATGAATGAAGCCAAGAAAGGTTTTAGGGAATGCTGGCAAAGCAGGCAGAGGCAGGTTTAAATACAGCAGTCAGAGAGGGAGGACAGAGAAGGTGGGATTGCGAAGCTGTTTAAGCAGAAACTGAAGCGGTGAGGGAGCCAGTCATGAGACTGGAAGAGGAGAATTCCAGGGAAGGCTTCCAGAAAGCGATGATCCTGAAGAGGCAGTGAGTCTGGCGCATTCAGCAAACAGGAAGAAGGCCAGTGTGCCTGGAGCACAGTGAACACAGAGCAGAAAGGAGGGCTGGAGAATGTAGAGCCTTCTAAGCCACTCACAGAGTCTAAGTTAAGGATGAGATGAGAGACCACTAGAAGGTTTTAAGCCAAAGAATGACTGTGTTTTAAATGGCTCATCCTAGCTGCTATGTGGAGAGACTCATACCTCAGAAAGCAGCCTTGTGTACCAGTGAACTCCTGAGTCACAAAGGCAATGTCTCTAAGCCCATGGAGAGGCAGAAGGCTATGGGGGTATCTGTTCTTAGCAAGCAGGACAGACAACTGACCAGGAAGGAGATATATTCAATGCTTATGTAATGATTATTTAAAAAGGGAATGCAAAAGACCCAGATCATTGGCCTCCGTGGTCATCACATGCACTGTGCTGGCTTTGCCTGCTTTATGGTTTCTGTTCCTCCCGGCCCAGGTCAGCCAAAATGTTTTTTTTTTTCAGTAATCATGTCTCTGTTCACCCTAGAAGTCAACAGCTTCACTGATTCCTGGTGACAGAAGCAGCCTGGCCAAGAAAGCAGAGACTCAGACATCAGTTCTCCCTGTACATCTCACAGAAGGAAAAACTGTTTATAAAAGTCCCTGGTTGAGGTGTGAATCAGAGAAGGTACAAGTACAGGTTAAGATAATTATCATTTGGGAAAATGATATAGGCACTGATAAACTTAACAGCTGATCAAGAAACATAAATGTAATCACAGATCCTTAGTTAGTAGGAACCACAAGAATAATATAGTCAAAGCTATGGTTTTCCCTGTAGTCATATATGGATGTGAGAAATGGACCATAAACAAGGCTGAGTGATGCAGAATCAATGCTTTCAAACTGTGGTGCTGGAGAAGACTCTTGAAGGTCCCCTGGACTGCAAGGAGAGCAAACCAGTCAATCCTAAAGAAAATCAATCTTGAATATTCATTGGAAAGACTGATGCTGAAACTGAAGCTCCAATACTTTGGCCACCTGATGCAAAGAGCTGACGTATTGGCAAAGACCCTGATTTTGGGAAAGGATGAAGTCAGGAGGAGAAGGGGCTGACAGAGGATGAAACGGTCGGATGGCCTCACTGATTCAATAGACATGAGTTTGAGCAAACTTTGGGAGATAGTGAAGGACAGAGAAAGAAGCCTGGCATGCTGCAGTCCATAGAACTGCAAAGTCAGACACGACTTGGCAACTGAACAACAACAAAACAAGAATAAAACAGATTTTTAAAATATTGAACCACTAGACCTACTCAGTGGAAGAGAATAAAGAGGTAAAGCATGACATACAGAATATGTCAGCAAAAATAACTCTAAACAGAATAATAATGATGATAAACACAAATGGGAAAAACATATGAACCAAAATTAAAGAACTGTCAGATTTGAATAAAGATGATATTCAGCAAAACATTTTACAGATCCAAATGGTCTATCAAAAAGTTACAGAAAACTTGATTATAAAATATGTAAATACATATATTAGGCAAATCCAAATCCAAATAGCTAAAGCAGTCCATCTTAACCCAAGTTAAAAACAAAATCAAGGCAGAAAAGTAAAAGGGACAAAGAGGGACATTATATACTCAATAATCAATAAGACAAAATAATTATCAACATAAATGTATTTAACAATATAGCTTCAATGTATATAAAGCAACAAGTAACTGAACATGGAAAAAAGGAGGTTCATAAACAATGAGAAATGAATAATCAATCACACACCTCTCAGAAACTGATACAGCAAGCAAACAAAATATGCTCAGATACAGATTTGAATAACATGATTAACAATGCAATTAAACTAGTAAATACATATAGACTTTTGTAACCAACAGAAACATACTCCTTTCAAACAGATATAACATTTATGAACTGACCATATACTAGACCTCAGAGGAGGCTTCCATTAAATTTTCCCCAAATCAATATCATATGATTTATGTTCAAAATCATATGATTTAAATTCTCTAAAGATAATATAAAGAAGATTATGAATCAATGACAAGGGGCTAAAAAGATACTAAGATGAAATCATAAATCAGAAATAAGATAAAATTATAAAGAAATAAAGAGATACTTACTTAGAATCAAAGGGAGCTAAGTGTTTAACATAAGAAACTGGTAAAGAGACAACAAACAGGGAATGGGGGAGGGGAGGAAGAGAAGCAGGTATGAGAAGAGAAGTACAAGTATGACCAGAAAAACTGGAATAAAGACAAAAAGTTGAGAAAATAAATAGAACCAAATCCTAGTTCTTTTGAAAAGTTTTATAAAAAAGACACACCTCTGTCAAGACTAATCAGCAAAAATAAAAGTTAAAAAAGACAAAGAGAACACAAAATGAAAAGGGGGGGAAAACTACAAACAAAATATTTTTTTAATTATGAAATAACATTATAAAAGCTATTGGCAATAAATTTGAAATATATATAACATATATATAGTGCTTAAAACAGCCTAGTACTGAGATAAATGGGCGTAGTCATGTATTGCTGATGAGAATTTAAACAATCACAGGCAACCATTCTGGGAAGTGTACTGGCAGGACATGCTAAAATCAATATTCATATGCCTAACATCCAACAATCCACTCCTGGCTACACACCCAGTGAAGGCTTCTCACATGTCTATAAGGATGTTCACTGCAGCACTGCTGTGATAATGGGAAACCGGAGGCCATGTGGGGGCCTTCACTGGGGAAAGGATAAGTAAAATAGAGTAAGAGTATAAGAGAGAATACAACGCAAGAATTAGAACTTGCAAACATATACCAGAGGTATGAGAAGTAAAAATAGATAGGCCTGAAAAATAATGTTGAGTAAAAATGGTAAGAAAATCTATAGAGATATAAGTTAAACACATACTGCATTACATATTTTGCAAGACTGTGATGGTCCTGGTATCTCTAAAATCAATTAGGTTTTACTCTCCTGGGATTTCTTAAATGAAAGGTATGACAATGGGAGTTCCTCATCAACTATATCTTAGAAGTGAAGTGAAAGTTGCTCAGTCATGTCTGACTCTTTGTGACCCCATGGACTATAGAGTCCATGGAATTCTCTAGGCCAGAATACTGGAGTGGGTAGCCTTTCCCTTCTCCAGGGGATCTTCCCAACCCAAGGATTTTCTCAACCCAGGGATCGAACCCAGGTCTGCCGCACTGCAGACAGATTCTTCCATCAAACCCAGAGGTTCCATTATTTTTCCTCTATATAATGGTTTCCTCACCTCAGCAAAGCGAAGATCTGTTATAATTCACAAAAAGATCAAGATGCCATTATGATAAAAATGAGTAATGTGCTCTCTCAAATACAGTATGTTCAAAACTGAACTCCTAACCTTTCCCCCCGCAAACCTGCAGGTTTCCACATCTTAGCTAATAGGAACTCCTCTTCCATGGGAAAATACTTGGAAACATCCTTGACTTCTCTCTTTTTTTCACACTGCATATATATTGAAGGCTCAGCTCAACAATGGATTCTACTCTCCACGTGGAAAAATGTGGGCCACATATATGAAAAACCCTGATACTGAGAATTAGCTTATCAGCCATATATTTATTACGCCACAAGTAAAACTTTCATGTATATGACATGTGTAAATAAATATAACACTCTCATCTGCCTCAGGGATTATCTGCCACAGCTCTTCACTGTGAATATAGAGTATAATGCTGATGAAACTGTGCTTCATCACTACTGATGCAACAAGGTAATAACCAATAAATCTATTATTTGCTCTTAGTAGTTAAATAACTTTCCTTCCTATATAATCACTAATTCTAATAACTTATTAAATAAGTTAACTCAATAAATCAGGCAAATCCAGAGAAGCAAATCATGATAAAAAAGCAAAGGTCATATAAAGTTTTCAAAGTCATATAAACTCTGAAGATCAGTGCATTAATATTTATAGCATTTGCTTTCAAAATTCACTTTTTCTTTATTTGTAAGTATTGCAAGGATAGAATCTAGAAAACATGACAACAAACACTTCAGGAACACTTACTATGAACTAACATATTTTGCTGCATACTTTGTCTTTAGTTCACCTGGCTTCCTGGTGGCTCAGAGGGTAAAGCGTCTGCCTGCAATGCAGAAGACCCCGGTTCAATCCCTGGGTCCCACTGTCTTTAGTTCAATGATATATGTGGTTGTTGTAAAAGCTTGAATGGAACTGTGTTCGAGTGATACTTGGTTGCCTAAACTTATTAAAATGCTACTCCTATGCCTCCTGTCCACATAATGGTACTTGACTTCTCTCAACAATCAACATCTAAATAAATTCATCAATCAAGTTATTCATAATAATCCAAGATAAATTTCAAGAAAAAAAGGATATACTGATAAGATGGAAATCATGTGACCTTAAATGCTCTAGTTTTATTCCTTATAAAATTAGAGCATTTAAGATATAAGGAAAAAGAGATGAAAAAGGAACAGAAATTAACCAGTAAAACATTCATTAAAAATTTTTCTCCTGAGAAGATCTTTTTACCTATGCAATAAAACAGAATTTCTGTTACAGAATATTCTCTAATTTTTTAAAACAATTTGAGAAGGGCATACCAGTTTTTTTTTTTAATCTTTAATTTCATGAAGATTTTTCTTCATGACCATAAGTAAACAAAAACACAAATCAATAGTCCTTAATGTTCCAAAGAGTCTGATTAGTCCCAGAGGTTTATATTTTCTAAAGGGTGCTTTCACCAGAAGTGCTTCTCTTCATAAATCATTTAAAGGGAACCCTCTTGCTATTAATACTATTAAATTAATCCCCAAAGGTCAATTGCTTACACCCTAGGATACCTCTAATGACCTAGAAGGGATTATATAAAATGAACATCTACAATAATTTTCTGAATAGAACTCACTTTAATTTACATTAGTTTAAAAATAAACATTACCACTTCCAAGGAAGGTAGAATTAAACCATTACCAAAAAGGTGTCTTAACAAAGGATGGCAAAGAAAAGTCACAGGTGCAAAGTGCTAACTGGGAATTTGTATGCTACAGCTCCAATTCACAGACTCAAATATTTTCTTGATTGTCTGTCTACAAGACACTGTGCAGTGTGCTGGGAGGGACACATGAGAAAACTAAATACCACACCAGCACTCAAGAAGCTCAAAATCTAATGAACTTCACTTATCCCTTTTGTATGTTATTAAAATTTGGCTCAAAACACCTGTCTCTCTCTGTTCATTGGCCCTAATTTCTCCTTAATGAAGGGATCATCTCAATAAGTGATGTGAGATAAAAATTGAGAACAGTAAAGTACAGGGATAAAATACTTGTGAAAAAAAAGGTCAGGGAAAATGGTACTGTATTACCTCAAAACTTGTGGAGGAGAACCCTTAGGGAAGAAGCTCGGAAATTGAACACCCCCAAGAAGGCTTAATTCTCATGTGGAAACTTGGTTAAGATACAAATCAACTCTGTTCAAAATCCTTACATGATCAGATACGAATTTATAGGCACAAAGAAAAGGGGGTGAAAAGATGTACACTGACTCATGAGTGTGTTACCTCAGTGAGATGGCATAGCAGGAGTGGAGGAGAGAAAATAACATCCTTATTTCTTGACTTGTTACAGTGAGTAAAAATTATTCTTCCAATTTAATAGGACACCCATGGTATGTGAATTAAATGAGATGGTACATGTAAACTTCTTAGCAAAGTGTCTGGTGCATAGTAATACTCAGTATGTGTCTTACATGAAAAAAACTGAAAACCTTCCAGTTCTCAGCTGGGAATTGTAGAAATGAGGCTGAAAATATAGGAAGGATACAACCCAGGGATGAGGTAACTGCAGTTTCCTCTCACTAATTTTTATAAAGAACCCTGACTAAGAACACAAGAATAATGTTTAGCAGTTATAACCCTATCGTCTAGACTAAGAAAAGGTTTAACATGGTCAAAAGCATTAAAAAAAAAAAAAAAAAAAAACATGTCTTTAGCTAAATGTGATATAGGCGGTGAAATTCTGAAAGAATGAAAGTACTGACAGAGAGTTTTGCTTTTGTATGTAACCTGGTGCTATGGATTGAATTGCGTACTCCAAAAAACTATACTGAAGTCCTAACCCTCGGTTCCTATGAAAGTGACCTTACTTGGAAACAGGCTCTTTGAGAACATAAATAAGTTTTAGCTTCAGAAATGATTAACATCAATAGATAAACCCACACAAATAAAAGTCGAGGTCCTTAGTAATTTTAAAAGGATTCTGAGACCAAAAAGCTTGAGAACTAAGGGTTGATATTAGCACCTATTTTTAATTGAAAAAAAATGGAATCAAACTATATCTATTATTACACCTTTCCTTATCACTTAACAATATATCTTAGACAGTAATGGTAAGAATAGCAACACTAACTGAGTACTTATTCTTTGTAAAGTCCTGTGCCAAGTGCCTTGCAGGAATTATTCCATTTAATTCTTATACCAATCCTATGAAGTAGGTACTCCACTAGCACCCTGGCTATCACTAATGCAGGTGATTGGAAGATCACCTTCTCAGAACTATGCATTAGCTATGCAACCTTGAACAAGCACCTACGTCAAGGGCTGTTATGAGCATTAAGTGATTCATATTTGTAAAGCACTTAAAATAATACCTAGAACATAATAAACACTGCAGATATGTTCATCAGCATTCAAACCTCTGAGTCTAAATGTCATTTTCCATAGTTGTAGATGGAAATCTAAAAGAAGGCTTAGAACAGTCCAGGAAACACTTCAAATTTGGGAAGTTAGGAAGATGAGGAGAAACTAGCCAGGGAGACTGAGACTTCATGAGGACTAAGAAGCATGGTTTCCTAAAAGAAATAAAATGTTTTAATAAGCTTGTGATGACCTGTGTCAAATGAGAGGCCAGGATAGCGAAAGAGGTAGAGCTGCAGAGACAGGATGAAACAAGAGTCAGGGATAACAATGCAGAGGTCTGTAGAAAACTACCGAAAGGAAGAGAAACAGGTGCTAAGTCCAAGAGCCTGTGGTCAACTTTCAAAGGAGCTATACATTTTAGGGAAGAGGGGAAGATGATGATCTAGACCAAGGCAGGACCAAGGAAGACACTACCCCACATTAGCCTTTATTTTGCCTCTCTCTTACCCCTCCAACTAGGTCCCCACCAAAATCTTTAAGTTCACTTACTCTTGACTTCCCAGATCCCTATTCAGTGAGTCCCATCTAAGACTCATTTCCCCAAACTAGCACAGTCCCAGGTCAGTCAAGGGTTCTAGTAGGAACTGATTAATCCCAGGGATGCTTTAGAGGCTTGTACCTACCACAGGGGAAACTCAGACTACGGATAAGCAGAGTAAATAAAAATCTGATGTCTGCCCCAAAACACATCTACTCACTTCAGGATTCTCCACATCAGCGGTTCTTAGTGGGGGACAAATGTCTAAAGATGGGGGAAGCAACAAGCGAGGGGGCAACTACTGCACCTAGTGGGTAGAGGCCAGGGATGCTGCTGATCATCCTACAATGCACAGGATGCACACAACGAAGACAGGTGGCCCCGAATGTCAATGCTGCCAAGGCTGGGAAACCCCACCCTAGACTCAGTGACCTGCGGCAAGATGAGCTTTAAGAAGGTTCTCTTATCTGGGCACACACTCCCATCCATACCAGGGGCCAGATGGAGCACAGCTTAGGGGCCAGACCAGTCAGTCTCATGAATTCCATTTCCAATCAACTCAAACAGGACCAGGGAAGTATAGAGGAAAAACCTGAGGTTAGCTCATTGGTAAAAGTTAAAAAGAGAAAATAAATGGTGTTATATATCAAATGTTAACATGAAAGACAAAATTCTTCTAAATGAAAACAAGCAAACAGACTTTGCTTTAAGTTAAGAAAGCAGAAAATACAACTCTTTTCACTTTGAATATTAAATAACACCTTATAGTGAAGCTCAAAAGCCACCATGCTCTCTTAGCTCTGCTTGCTGCCAAACACTCTTCAATAAGGAAGGTACTCTTGTATTCTTGACTGCAAAAGGAAGCTAATTAAAGTGGGTTTTTTTGAGAAAATATCCTGAGAGTTAAAAATAATTAATGTCTTGCTTTTAAAAAAGAAACCATGAATCTTGACATTAAGGAGCCTATGTTTTCTTTTCTCATCAATAGTTCACTTAGAGGATCAATATTTGGATCCACTACCATCGACAGCCTTCCCAGAAATCCATTCACTCTCTTTCAGGATAAACCACTAATGAACAGTTTTTAACAGTTTTCCCTTTCTTAAGAGATTTCCAGAGAAATGTTTTAAAGAGTCTACTTTCTACATGGAAGGCATTTTGACTCTACCATTTCTGTTTCCACTTTAAAATCTGCTCTAGGAAAGTTTCAACTAATACATATGGGGTAGGATGGCTGTGTCTTAATGAAAAATTAGGTCCTTCTGCCCTAAGGCTTTATCAGGAGGGTGCCTGGAATCCAGTGTGCTGTTTTATCAAAGGAAGCTTTCCAGCAAGATGGCTCATGTGCACACTGTTAAAGGAGTACCCCCTCGGTGAAGTTCCTGTCTATGCATGACCCGTGACCCGAGAAGAGTCAGGACCGACCAACTGTCTCCTGCAGGGCTGGGGCCAGCTGCAGCTTCAACAGAGAGATGTTTCAATCTTCCCTCCTCCGCTTAGGGTTCCAGGAGCTTCTGAAGGAGAGAGTATTTTGGATATTTCTCTTCAAAACACATTTCTACCACGTCTGACAGTGTCCTTCACAGGACTGTTACAACACTGGGTCCCCTATCTACTGGATGTTCCAGAAACCCAGTCAAAAGACAACATGTATTGGTATTCTAATAATATGACAGATGATTTTTTAATAAAAGTAACCAAGAAACATATATATATAAATATAGATATACACATGTATGTGTGTGTGTATATATATATATATTTATACACATATGACGGAGAAGGCAATGGCACCCCACTCCAGTACTCTTGCCTGGAAAATCCCATGGATGGAGGAGCCTGGTAGGCTGCAGTCCATGGGGTCACTAAGAGTCGGACACGACTGAGTGACTTCACTTTCACTTTTCACTTTCATGCTTTGGAGAAGGAAATGGCAACCCATTCCAGTGTTCTTGCCTGGAGAATCCCAGGGATGGGGGAGCCTGGTGGGCTGCTATCTATGGGGTTGCACAGAGTTGGACACGACTGAAGCGACTTAGCAGCAGCAGCAGCAGCAGCAGAGCAGCATACACATATGAAAAGAGAAAGACTGATTCATTTAAGGAAAGGAAATCAGAAATATCTCAAAATGCTCATCAGAGGAACAGTTCAGCAAATTTAAGACATATAATGGAAAAAAAGTCGGGCAAAAAAGGGAAGCATATCTATTGTAGGTCAGGTGTTTTCACATTATGTCACTTCATCACTCCCTCAATTAAGCTTTTAGATAAGAATCATTATCCCTGATTTACAGAAGACAAATGAAAAGCCCATGAAAGGGAAGAAAGCTGCCCTGAGTCACAAGGTTAATGAAGAGCGAATCTGAGATTCACTTGCAGGTTTTCTTACTCTCTGCCCAGCATTTATTTTATTGGATCCCAGATTTACACCCCCCCACCCCCGCCCCCTGCCCAAGATCTATTTGTAGACTATGTCAATAAATGGAATTGCAAATATAAAATAATGTTAAACAAAAATTAAACCACAGTATAGATGTATTGGTTTTAATCATATGAAACTTTATATGTATATACTAAAAATTATGACAATCAGAATGAGGCTGATTGAAAAAAAACTGGAATTAAAATCATCTGAGTTTGTTTTTCCTATGAAGTTGCTTAAGCATATAATAAAGAAAATCACCAGAATCTATTCTTCAATGCATGCTTGTCCCAGGCTAATTAAGGTTAAGAAAAGGCAATAAATATAAAACACCTTGTTAAAGCCTGAATGTGCCAGGGCCATTTTAATGTAGCTGGGCCACTTTCACATAGGGAAATACCCTATCCTTCATAAAATTCTCAGCTCTTTCAGTGACTGGCAGCGTTTCTTCACTCTATTAAAGGCTGGAATGCCTGCAAGTGAAAAAGCTTTGAGAGCAAGTCATGTCTCTACAGAAATCACCTTTTCTAAAATTTAGCACTTATACTATATAACAAACATTCTTTCAGTTCTTCCTTCAACAAAAAGAATTTAATCCTGGGAGGTTCCCTTTGCAGTGGCTTTGCCTAAGAAACATCTATCACCTTCAGTCAAGTTAGAGTTATTTTGGAATCTCCCTCCTGTGTTCCTCTCTGCAGGTCTGGGGGCTATACTGCTGTTTAGTGGAGTAGCCAGAACCCAAGCCAGAAGCATGGGTCTCACTTGTGTCATCCCATTACGCTGTAACTTGCAGAAACAACCAGGGGTGATCCTGAAGTGCAGACTCCCACTGCCAAAGAGTAACTGAGAATTTACATGAATAATACTGGTCCAGAGACAAACTGAGAAAGGGCTCACTGGGTTTACACAATCCTGTTCTCAACCCCAAAGCTGAGACCTGTGCAAGACACCACTTTTATTTTACCCCATGTTTCTTTTACTTTTATAATGGGCAATTTACCTATGCCTCCTAATTAAGTAAGACAGTAAAGGAATGAAACGTTGACAAAGGCTTTCTGAGACTGTTTTTCAAAAGAAAATGGTTTATAAATACAATCCCCACTGGTGTCTGTTTCTTTATGAAAAGCATTTCTTACTATAAAAAAATAAAAAGTGGAAGTAAAAGTTCCTCCACTGGTTTCCCTTAAAACCACTGTTTTTATTTAAAGTTACATAATAATAACCTCCTTTGGTTCTCTTGTTTTAAAACTTTCACCTATTTCTTCTCTTAGTATGTTGACTACTATTAATAAAATGTCTTGATTCAAGAACCTAGGAAAATGCTTGAAATGACTCTAATAAGATTAGATCATAATGTTATTAAATTTGAGAGTAGCAATTTGAGCCATAGTTTATTCAAATCGTCCTAACAACTAAATACAAAAAATGTCAGTTAGCTAAAATGGCTGATCTCATTCTTGGCTTCCGGCTACAGCCCCAAAGGTCTAATAACAAGGATATTTCTTTAACAGGCTAGTCATTCTATTAAAAGTTTTGCATGTATTATCTCATTTAATCTTCACCACGATCCTAAGTAGTAATTATTATTATTAGTGTGTTGCTATTGCTAAAGTTATTGTTATTCCCATTTTATGGATGAGGAAATAGGGCACAAATAAGCTGAGTCACTTGTCCGAGATCACTCACTGACTAAGTTGTGAGGTAGAAGAGAAGCCCAGCCCCCATGGCAGCACCACACCATCAGCGGTACTATCTGCTGTGGTCTCACTCGGCGAGCTCCTCCTTCTCTAGGTCAGGTGCATTGCCACTACTCCCAAACACCGCTTCACACTCACATCTCTCATCATTTTCACTGCTTCTCTGGTCCTCCCGAGTCTTCTGGCACACATGGCTAGTCTTCTTTTGATGTAGACCAAGACATTGGTGTCTCGTCCTGAAGAGGGAGACATAAAACATGAAAACTTAAAAAAAAAAAAAAAAAAAAAGAGCTTTCAGCTGAGCAGCAAAAAAAAAAAAATACAGAAATACAGAGGCGTATTTTCCACGCCCTTGAAGGAAAACCTCAGAAAGAACAGTCTGCTTCTTTGACTTTTTCTTACTGGAGGAGCACTGACAACTTTGCTAATAGCAGAAGGTATACAGAGTGAAGTCGAAGTACTTAGCCTTCCAAGGTCAAAGCATGTGACTGATTATTAATCCATGCTTTTGAGTTAGGATATTGAATATTCGATAAATAAAATCATCTGCCACAAAGTGCTGGGAAAATGGACATATCCACATTGCATGCGGTTTATAAGCAAAAATTCCACATTCTTCTAGTGTGCATGCCTTTGGCAAAGATGCAAAGAGGTGAATCTCAGGTTGCATCCTGATGAACTATTATTTCTTTCCTTCTTGACAATAAGTCTAGAGAAGCCTCATCTTGAACTTCTGTTTTATATTATTCTTTCCCTAACACTAGTGACATCATAATCATCTCCAGGTCCCCAAAGCAGTCAATTTCAGATGGCAACATAACACATTCCAGATATGACAACAGACTATGCAACAAAATGAAAAACTACCCTAGTGTGAGAGAAAGTATTGACAAGCTAAATAGTTGTAATAATAGTCACCAAAATGGCTCTTAAAAAGCACATTAACAACTTCTCATCTTAATCTCTTTATTTAATTATGTGTCTTTGTGGATATGTTTCCAGACCAGTGAGAACATGCATGTACTTAATCCTCAATAAAATTACCATGTTTTAGAAAAATATGACACACCTGTTATAGATTAAGTATATGTATAATATGCAGCTATTAAAAGATGTTAAGACCAAAGTCCTAACATTTCAAGTTTCAAACAATGAGAACAAGATGTGTGTTGAAAATTTGCCAGATACCTGCCAATTATTTTAAAGATGTGATTATATTTTTGGATAGATTTGGGCAACAGGTTGAAAGGATTAATTTACAGAAGAAAAGACATAAAGAAAATTTCTCAAGTTGTATTACAGATTTTGTAATTTTATGTATTAATCCTCATTTAGTTCACAAAACAGACATTTACTATATATGTCTACAAAATTCATGGTGTTATACATATTTTTTTAAAAAAGCAAGAGAGACATGATGATTAGAGAATTGATTAACATATACACTGTGCTTAGTTGCTCAGTCGTGTCCAACTCTTTGCGACCCCACAGACTGTTGCCCACCAGGATCCTCTGTCCATGGGGATTCTCCAGGCAAGAATACTGAAGTGAGTTGCCATGCCCTCCTCCAGGGGATCTTCTCAACCCAGGGACTGAACCCAGGTCTCCCCCATCGCAGGCGGATTCTTTACCGTCTAAGCCACAACATATACACTACTACAGAATAAAAATAAAAACCTGTGCATTTGAGGGGTTATGTGGACACACTTACATGTACACGGGCCACAATGCAAAGATCTCACTGTACCTTAGTCATAGGGACTCATGCACTCAGTTTCTGCACCAAATTCAGGCTTAACAATCAAACTTAATTTTATAATCTCAAATATGAAGGAGATACACTTCTACTCTCCAAGATGCAGGAGAGAGAAATGAGTTGAGAGAAATATCATTTTAAAGAAACACTTCCAAGTTTGGTTAGACAATGAAAACATTCTCTCTCACAAGGATCACTAAATTTCTTCTTAAACAACCAACAAACTGACAAGTCAAGGAGCTCAAGGAATTCCAGAAATGGCTTTGTTATCTTGTTTTTATACCATTCCCCCAAACATCACTGACTCTCAGTTTAGTGTACTAAAATGAAAGGTCTCATGTTAAAGAGTTGTGTTAAATATGGGAAGTCATCACTTTAAATATAAAAAATATAAATAATTAGGAATTTAGGGCTCTTCCTCCCTAGAAGCCAGCAACGGTGCTTCCTAAACAATAGCTAAATACTGAGACAATCACCAATCGCTGTTAAATTCTTTAGCTGTCCTATTTCAATTCATGCTGTATAAGACCCATGAGATAAACCTCTTATAGCATTAACACTAATTTAAGTCCTGTTTGCCAACTAAGACTTAAAATTATGGGGCAGAGAAGCAACTGGTATATAGAACTGTGTTAGAATTATGAGGAGAAAAAAGGTTCACCATTAAAGGTTATTATCATTTATTTCTAGAGTTAAAAATCTATGGGGTGGAAAGAAAATATGAACAATAATGAAGCTATAATTTAATTATGTACTGTGCTCTTATGGACAAGAAAAATTAATAAAAACAAAAAAAGGCCAAAAACTTCATTTATTCTAAACTCGGAGAATCGTATTTTGAACTGGCCTGAAAACTTGCTCTGACTAATCATGTTACAATTCTGATCCCCCAGCACATCAACCTGGAGGAAACCTTACTGTGTTGGGCTTCATACTGGGATCCATGATGCTGCAGCTGCTGAGAACGCCGGTAACAGCCATCTCCAGCTTTCAGGGCCTGCTTAAACAGCTTCTCTGCTTCAGCAATGGTTGTTGCTTCTTCTTCAGCCAAGAGAATATAAGCAGTTGCACACCTGTCCATGCAGATAATAGCCACCATCAATTACAAATCCAGGGACATTGTAGTAGCTGTAGGAGTGCATGCAGAAGGGCAGGAGTTACACCAGAACATGCAGAGTGGCCAACTGGTTCATGCACCCCTGTTTGCAGTTGTTGACATAAAATAATGGTACGAAAGAAATGTCTGTGTTTTAGCTTGAAAGGGACGATGAGTAGTGTTAGGAGCATGGGGCTTACATATGGACTCTGCCCCTTATTAGTGTGTCCCTTTGGGCGAGTTATTACTCTGCCTCCCTGATGGAGAACATGGAATCTACTTGTTCACAGCATTGTTGTGAAGGTTAAGTAAGGTGATGCATGAAAAGTGCTCAGTACAGTAGTAGCCAGCATGTGGTACATGCTCAACAATGTCATTAATGATGGCAATGGTAATAGCTGTTGTTAAACATCTCCTTCTGACACTCAGTTAGAAATACCAGAAAGTTTACTTCTATTTACTACACACAGATTCTCTTTAGTCTTAGGATTTATTCAGAATGAGAAATTCATTAAACCAAGTAAGTTGTTTCACAAGCAGTGCTTCAGCATCTCATTACAGTTAGCACTGGTTTCCTATGTCAGAGAAGAAGCCTAGAAGAACCTACAGGTAGAGGTTATTTCAGAAGAGCTCAAAATTTGATTCAGCCTCAGTAGCAAGCAAGAGTTAAATTTCATACCTTTAACAATAATAGCTACCACCTGATGCTTACTATATATTAAGGACTGTACCAGGCACTTAACATATATCATCTCATTTAATCCTTTCAACAACCTCTAACGTAGAAAGTCAGAAAGGATAAATAGTCAACTAATGAACAAGGGGAACTCTTGAAAATTTAAACCTTCCAAATGGTAGAAGAACAACTCAACTGCCAAAGAAAGGGAATGTGATAAGGAAATGGTGAGGCCAGAGCAGACCACACAGGTCCTGATCTATAACATCCCTTGGCTTTCTCCACTGCCTCTCTCGTGGTCATTTCCCTATTTATCAGAGCCTCCATCAGACCACAAGAGAGAAAAACAGAAAGGGAAACCAAATGTTACTTCTACTATTCATAAACTAAAATAGCCAGCTAGGAAACAGAGGCTGAATTCATGAGTAATATGAGATTTGGGGTTACTCATTAACCTCAGCCTTGAGGAGGGGTCTTTTAATTCTTTAGCCAATCCCTCTAATTTCAGGCAGGACTGATCAATAGGGCTTTAAACTGAATGTGGTGAGGTAGGGAGGAAAAATGCCCAGGGAAAAAAAAGTTGTAAAACCAATTACTGTGGAAGGCAGCACATATGACTTGGAGAGAATAATCATGATGCTGAAACTGCCCAGTAACTCACTGGAGAAAATAAGTGGGTTGGGCAATCAGGAAGCAATACTTCATGCTTTAGGTGCTGACACATGAATATGGGTCCAGGGTTATAAAGTGAAAATTGAGATTATAATACTGAGTGGTAGACACAATATCAGAGGAATTAGCTATAAGATTACAGTTGGTGGGCTGGGAACTCAAGACAGGTTGGGGCTAGCTTGCTTGCTTTGTTTATTTATATTGCAAATAGCACTCTTAGGAGGAGAGGCAGAGTAGCACTACTGGCCAAGAAAGCATACATCTATGTGGAGACTCATGAATCTGGGGTAGAAACATGCTAAGAGTTTATGAGTGAAGGAGAAAGGAAAGAGCAGTAGAAGTGCTAATGGTTGGTGGGGACAGAACAGACTGCTCAGCTCAATGGGAGATAGAGATGATGTGTCCTTGTCACAACACAATACACATACAGAAGCAAGAAAGTATGGTGATGGGGGTGTCAACCATCCAGATATCTGCTAGAATATGTCTCATTTGGTTAGAAGGAGGGCACTTAACAGGTTCTTGACTTACTTTGGTAACAATTTTATCTCCCAGATGGTAGAGGAAGCAATTAGGGGAACTTCAACTCTGGACCTAATTCTGACCAAGAAGAAAAAAATAGTTGGTGAAATGAAAATTGATAGGAACATTCAGAGAGTTACTATGTCATTTCAGAGTTTAGGATAGTAAAAGAAGGTAAGGTGGACTTCAAAAAATTCAAAGAAAAGAGGCATGATTCAATGGCATGAGATGCAGAAGGCAAATGGTTTAAGAGGGTTGGCAGCTTCCAAATGTCTAATCACAACTGCAATCACAAATGATCCTCTCGGGAAGAAAAGAGGGGTGACAAGTAACCACTATGGCTGCACAGAGGTCGCTCACAAGATCATATTTTTAAAGGACATGTAAAAAAAGATGGAAAGAAGGTATGTGATGAAGGGCTATAAGAGAGTGAAATGAGCTTATAAGAATGTCAGGAGAGCTGCAACTTCACATTAGCTGAAGCTCGCAAAACAAAATAAAGGCAAAACGGAAAATGCTAAAGACAACCATCTATTCCCTGTATTCATATTATGTTTAAGGCCCTGTAACCACCCCAACTTCTCCAAAACCATGACAATATAAATAAGGAAAAAAGACAAACAACACAACAACGTCAAAACGAGGAAAGTTTATAGTTCGTAGCAACAGATAGTAAAGAGAAAACAAAACTCTCTAACTCCTATTTTCTTCCTGGTTTCTCCATCAGGAAGAATGACTGTCAGACTGACAAAGGGAGAAGAAATTAAACTCTAAAATGAATTAAAAAGATGTAAGATAGCACATAACTGATCTATGCTAAATGAATTACTATACTGGGATGGGCAAATCCCAGAAAGCCAACAGATCTTGTAGGCAGCCCATGGAATTGCTCTCTGCGGATTGTTAAGAAATCACAAACAATGGAAAGGTACTAGAAGATGAAATGACAAATGTAGTAAAAATGTTCAAAAAGGGGAAGAAGGCAGACTTCCCAAACTACAGAACAATTTGGTTCTGATTTGGAAAGATATTCTAATGGATTATTAAAGGGATAGTTTCTAGGCATTTTGAAAAGAAAGTAGTGAATGCTGGAAGCTAGCTTAAATTCACTAAGAATAAATAAATCAGGCTGTGTTAACCTAATGTACTCTTAATGGATTTACTGCACATTAAAGATCCATAGCTACAAGTAGTATCTCAAAACGCAGAAATACAGGCTGAATCATGGTGTAACTAGGTGGCTTAGTAATTGGTTGTACAATAAAACCCAAAGAACGATGGTTTGTGAAAACATGACTCTAGAGCGTGGTTTCTATATGTAGCGTCACAGGGTTCTTTCCCTGGTCCTGCCACTTTTATCAGAAACATGGATGACACATAGAACGTAGGCATATCAAATTTACAGATGACAAGAAACTGGAAAATAAATATGTTGCATGACAGAATCAGAAACCAAATAGATCAACAGGTTACACTGGCAGGATTTCCAACTCTCAAGTGAATCTTTTCACTAAGACCTCTGAAGATTCTGTAACCTTCTTCAGAAAAATCATAAAATAGTTTAACAATGACCACTTGGCAGGGAGAGTGCTGAGGTGATTCAAGCACCAGATGGGTGTTTGAGTTACATGACCTTTAAGGCCTCTGCCAACCCTGAGCTTTTATGACTCCAGTTTTAAGAATCTCTCATTTTCTGAGATCTCCAGACAAGAGTTTCCAGCCTTCCTTGGTGACCCACAGAATGTTTAACAACACTAAGGACATCATTTCCTCCTTGTCTTGACCTTGTAATATTTTTAAAGTGTAATTTCTTCACTTTATGTTTTTACTATGTTTCCTCCCCAGTAGAAGTTCTACCTAGAAAATCTGATGGCACAAATGAGCACTGTATGTCTGGAAAAATGTCCCTGTCATAATGTGTTAGGTATGAAAGCACTGTATTTATTTTATGTCCACACAGTATTCCACAGCTAGCCCTTAAATGATTTAATTTAGGACCATAGCAAAGCCACTAAATTTTTCTCTAAAATGACTAAAACTACCTTCACATGGATGTCCTTTAAATTTTTTTTAAATAAATTAATGCCCCCAAAATAATCCTCAAATTCAAATACATAGTTTAGTGTAAGTATCCCATGAATGGCAACTGAAAACATTCAGCAAAGCAAGATTTCCCCCCACTTACTCATTTATCTCTAAGGCTTCGTGGGCAGCAGAAATCCTAGCTTGGGGGTTTCTCTCTCTCCAGGCTTTCTGCATTACTATTTTAGAAAAAGAGAGATGAAGTCAATATATATAAGTCAATATATATGCTCAGGAAGATTCAGTACAAGAGCTAAATTAATAGCTTTTTTTGAATTACAAAAGAAGAGTTCACTTACCAAGTGGGTTAGCCCAAAACTCTAAAGTCAAACAAATACATTCGAATTTGCTATTCCATTGTCCTTCAACAGCTGATTTAAAATCTTTCTTAGGCTCATAAAACTAGAGACCTAATATCTTATATACTAACCCATAGTCTATAATCATAGAGACTTAATTAAGATTTCTTAATCTGGGAGACATGACCTTTCATTCTGTCTCAACCAAAGATTTAGTTAGCTTCATATAAGATCTATATTTCTTAATATAGAAAGTAAATTTAAAGTAAGTAAATCCAACTTTGGTATACGTTTTAAAAATAACATTTTCAATTATAATGAGGGGACTCATGTCTGCAATAACACTTCATGGCAATAAAGCTTTATTTAAGTAGCAACTTTCTGTGTCTTACTGGTCAATCTCCAATTTAATATTTTATTCATCAGGGTTTTTGTAGAGCAGACATTCTAAAAGTAGTCACTTTGATCTCTAAAACAAACAAAAAGCCCTCCCACTCAGTAACTATCTAAAGGATTTTCCATACTTGCATCTGCAGGACGCAGATGGTCCGAGTCACAGGTAAAGAAGGTCTGATGGTCCTGGGCAGAGAGATTCATGTCATAGTAAGTCAGAGGCTCTCGTCCAGTCACCCAAGTGTACCTGTAAAAGAGAAGTAAAATGATCAGACACTTCTGAGAGAGGAAAGCAAGACCTACAAAATATTAAGCTGCATAGGTGTTGAACTATAACCCATTAACTAAGTACTACTGCCAATAAATTAAAAACAAAATAATCATGCTAGTCTCCTTTTAGGAAGTATATCAGCAGAAAAACAGTTTAAAAATTCTGCTATATTTTTGTCTTAAAATTTTAGTAGCACTAGCTAATGAAAACCTTCCCTAATTAGTATTATGCATAGAGATTTCCCCAAAGCTATGAAAATTCTGATTTGCCTACTTACTCTACAAAATTAAATTCTAACATTACTTCTGGGGCATCTTTATAACCATGTTCCAGGTAAGCTACAAAATATTTTGACTTTATAATATATAATGAAAAAATAACTGTAATAGAAAAATCTCTAAAAACAACAGGTTTGTATGTTATTCTAAGTTCAAAGCTAAAATATTTATAAAACAGAAAAATCAAAATATTTGAGCATCAAAAAATGGAAGCACTAAACAGACTGTTTTAAATGACCCCTAAATGAACCTACAAAAACATCTACTGCTGTCTTTGCCCTCTGAACTAGACCCATTAATTTTCCAAGCTGGCAAAATGCTTACCGATTATATTCAGCACCCCTAAATAAATTAAGTGGATTTCGCCATACTTTGCATTCTGCAACAAAGAGAATGTGAAAATGTTACACATAAGTTCAGAGACACTACAAGCTAATTAATTCAGCAAAACACCCTTCCTGGCCATTTGATAAGATAATTTTATTCTCTATCTTCTACATGGGAAGCAATGTGGAAAAACTCTGGGTAGTTAATCAGGAAATGTAGCTTAGGCACCAGGACTTCGGAAAGTTTCACTTAATCTCTCTGGACTGAAGTTTCCTCATTTGTTAAATCAAGGCACATGCCAAAATCAGCTAGTTCATTACTTCCATAGTCACTTCAAGAGATCCAAATACACTCTATAAATTTATTTCTAAATGATAGGTAGAGGCAAAACTACTTTCTATAACTCTAAAATATATCTTACAGTGTCTATCTATGTAACAAGCTAAATTTAAGCTCCAGAGTACAATGTGCAAAGAACCTCAGGCTCTTAATTAGGGCCTATTCTAATATTGATTTTGTGATAATTCACCAGGTTGCTTTTATACTGCTGGAAAGGAGTGGCAAGAAAATTAATACTAAAGCTACCATCACTATAGGGAGACATGTTATGAAAAAAATTGTTTTCAAATACTTTACCATGGTTTACTTATGCAGAAACAGGTAATTAATCATCATACTAATATCATAATGATAACATGTACTAATAGATTATACATTTTGTTATACAAGAACCACAGGCAGAACCATAGGACTTTAATTTAGAAAAGTAAACCATTAGCTTTTTAAGACAGTTATAGTAAATGTGTGACTAATAAGCTGCAATTCTTTTAAAATAGTCTATGATTAAGACTTTCTACTGATTCAGAATGCTATTAATATTTCTTTGGATGAATAATTTTTTATTAGAAAATAAAATCAGTTAACAGTATTTAAAAACCCATGTGTGCTGTCAGCCAAAAAAACACACCCAAAGACAAAGAGACACAAAAGTGAGCAATTATTGCAGAAACTGAAAGAACATTAAAGGCCATGAATGATTCATTAAGACTCTACCCTCAGTCCTGTTACATTCAATATCATCCATCCATTCATTCACCTATCCATCCATCCAATATATGAATACATTAACTGAGCACCCAGTGGGTCAAACAAATGCATAAGCCATGGGTTACAATACAGCGTGAAAATGGGGGAAAACATAAAGCACTACGGGAACACCGTGTGCAATCTCAATACATTTTTTAAAAACAGCGAATGAAAGGTGTATACATAACAGGAAGTCGTGTCCTTATTTTAAAAAAATAAATTTATCTTTAAATTAGGGCAAGATCCCACCTGAAATTTACTTTACGTTTGGAAACAATGGTCCTAAATTTTTTGTCACTTAGCTTAACTTGCCATTTAAGAAATGATCTTTGCTAAGTTAGTTTAGCATTACTGAATTTTGTTCTTGAGAAACTGAAATTCAATGGCTGTCATTTCATAGGAAACTAATTAGAAAGTTACAGTTCCCTTAAGTAAATGCTTTTTTTCCAGACATGAAGCTCCTTAGTGGGGTCACTAACGTACTTCAAATTATGGCTTGAAACAACTGGTGAGCCAAACAACCATGATCTCAGTACTTATAGCTTCTACAGCTCTGAGGTCCCCACAGCTCCCAATCCCTCCTAAGATGATGTCTTTTAAGATTCCAAATCTCTTCTTAAATCTTCTGAAAGCTTCATGAATATTACAAGGTTTGTATTTAACATATAATAAACAGGCATACAAATCTGTATTCAATGATGGTCATTTCTAACATTATTTACAATAAATAGGGACATTTGTACAAGCCTCTCCCCTAACAAATTTCATCTGAAATATCAGTAAAAAAGTTATGGCAAAAATTTTGCCTCCATCGAAGACATGATATTGCCTGGAAGGATAAGTGCTATTCAAATATCAGTTGACAAATTATAAAGAAAATTATCTTTCATTAAAATTTTAACTCTATTATGCATTTGATGCAAATGAAATTATTTCTAAATAAAAATAACCCCAAAGAGAAAGGGTGTGTATAATTAAAGCTTTACTTAGCAGTATTTAAAGATGCCATCTTTATTTAGGAAGTGCCAAGATATAGCCAGCAGGGGGTGCTGCAAACATTTTGAAATATTGTTTTTATGACTTCAAGAGTACTGATCTTAAAAAAAAATCATTGTTACTATTAGTGTCATACATATGGTCTGTATGCAGTTTCTTCAGCTACTTCTAAAACTTAGAAATGAGTATATGAGCAACTGTAACAGATGTTAAATGTTCTGAATGAGAACAAACGTGATGAGGAAATATATAAGAAATGTCTTCATGAGCTGCATCCTTCAAGTTGAGGGTGTGGAGAAGGTACAATTTTCTTTTAAGAAATAAACAATCTATAGGTTTAATATGAACACGTGTAAAATTTCTCTTCAAATTAGCTTAGAGCTACATTCATTTCTTCTTTGCTGCTATGTATCATGATTTTATCTTTACTACAAAAACTCTCTTTTCTGGAATCATTCTAGGGAACATACCCCATAAATTTCTGATGTTTTCATGATATAGACAAAGGTTGTAAATGCCAAAATTATCATAATATGAAGATTTAAGTCAAGAAATTAAACTCAGGTCTTCAGCGGATAAAAGTTTTTCTTTATGAGGCCTACTTTCTTATCTTGTATCTTTGGGAAATAAATTTCTTATTTACATCTGAATTAAAACTTTACCTCCAAAAGGTATTTGCATTATCCATCAATATCAACAATTTTAGTGCTCTTTAGAAGCACTAAAGCTTGACTGGGACTCATCAAGGGCTTGCTAACATCATTAATAGTTGAAAATATGTCCCTGATATACTTAACCATGCCCTCTCTGGTTCCATCTGTACCAACTCACAGAGAAGTCTCCACCTACAACTGCTGACTGAAATGTTCAGACCTCACCAAGCAAGCTAGAATGCAATTCAAGAGAAAGAAAATCACTAAATATTGGGAAAGCACTTGTTTAGTTCCAGAAGTCTGGAGAAAAGATTCCATTCATCCATAGGATGATAATAAATTTCTGTGTGAGAGATAAAGAACATAAAAAATAATGCCTACTACTTTCAAGGACTTATAAAATGCTCAAATCTTTTTTTCAGTCTTCCCGCTCACCATTCCCTACCACAACTTTCCATCTCAGCGGATACTTATTTCCTGTCTTTTCATATCCACCCCCAAACATGCCCCCCCACACCCCACCCCAGTTACTCACTGGACTAAGGGTTTAAGCGCTAATAGAATGGCTATTACGCCTTAGTCCTTGCAGGAAGTCCTAGGTCCCTGCCCCGCCCCCCCAAAAAAGATACATTTTATGATCTGCTAAGTCCCTTCAGTCCTGTCTGACTCTGTGTGACCCCAGAGACCGCAGCCCACTAGACTTCCCCGTCCCTGGGATTCTCCAGGCAAGAACACTGGAGTGGGTTGCCATTTCCTTCTCCAGTGCATGAAAGTGAAAAGTGAAAGTGAAGTTGCTCAGTCCTGTCTGACTCTTCACAACCCCATGGACTGCAGCCTACCAGGCTCCTCAGCCCATAGGATTTTCCAGGCAAGAGTACTGGAGTGGGGTGCCATTGCCTTCTCCATTTTATGACCTAGACACACTTATACATTGGTAGAAAAAGAAAAAGATACCTAACTACTATCTGGTATCCATATGAAGAAGTTCTTATAAAAGGAGTAAATATACTGAGAGAACATGATCACAGTCCTCAAGTAAAAAGAGAACTTAATTCTTGGGAAAAACCAAAAGACTCTAAAGTCATAGGGCTTTTTATCATCATATGGAAGAAAATATTTTTCTATATCCAATTTTTTTAACTCTGGAAACTTTTTTCTCCTAAAATTAAAATATAGACATAGAAAGAATCCCCACTCCTAGGACTTTCAAATATACAACTAATTTATAGTCTAGGAAGATGTACTATACTAAAATTTACCACCTCGTCCCTGGATCCAAAATGTAATGATGACAGTAATACTATTATAGTACAAATGGCAGCAATAGCAACTTTGTCATAGCTATAAGCTTGATTTTCATTGAGCCTTTCTATAAAAAAGCTTAAAACTCAAGTCATCTATATTCCTTACATAAGCTAGTGAGGGTCACAGAGTAGGCCCTTTTTATACAAGTAAAGGGTAAAGCATAAAGGGTAAAAGCTACATAATTTCCCCAAGGAAAAGTAAGTGAGATTATGACCTGGTATCCAGCCTGCCTAACAATTACCTACAATATACAACAGACCTGTTACCCTGCAACATCATATTTTAAAAATCCTGTGACTTTATCAATTACTTTTTCTACTAGAGAAACAGTTTTGGAAGTCCTCTAGGGAAATATTAGGCACTTGAAAATAATACTTTAAAATATTTTAGTTCCAAAGTACAATGGAGAAGGGCTCTAAATAATGTTCCATCAGATATATTATGACAATCAAGATTAACCTCAAGTTAGTCAATTTCTAACATGTGATTCTGCATTTATTTATTAGCTCTGCTATATCAGAAATGAATACTCAGTGAATACAAGCCCATCTTAAGCAATCATTAAGAGTAACAAAATATCCATTTTCTTAAATAATTAAGCTTTAATTGTTTTCATAACTTTTTGAAATAATTATTTTGAAAAGAATACTAGAAGTAAAGGCACAAAGTACTAATAATATATAGGTAGCATTCAATTCAACAAATATATTACCCTTTCAAATTCTTTTATGGAATGAGAAAGGTGCAAATAATTATGAGTTTTAAGATCATTTTTATTGACCTGCTTTATTCAAGACAGTGTATAACTTTCTTCAAGAATATTGCTAAAATGGCTAACCTCTGTGTCTCTCATACATTTATCATTGGTCATTTCTGATCTAAGTCAATCAATTCTATCAAATAATATGAAGACCATAAAATATTTAATAAGTAAATATTCACCAGGGGCCAAACGTGTTTTTGAGGAATTTTCACCAGTCAACTGGAGAGCTAATCTATCCTAGAACACACATTTTTAATGGCTAAAGACTTCAAAAGATGTAATAAGCATTGCCTAAGAGAATCACTTTCAACACTTAATAGATTTTGGCAAGTATAAACTGAGTTTCCCCTGATTGAGGTTATTAAAGAGCAATTCTAAAGGCTCTGGACATATAGCAACTTGAAATTTTGCTAATGGATATATTTGAAATGCAAGCTCTGAAAGGCCTGGTCTTAGGATATATATTTACAATCTATGAGTTTCTTCATCTCCATTGCTTTTCTTTAATTTATTACCTGTATTAAACCAGTGCTTGAACTGCCTATAGTGATGTAATGAACCTTAATTAAGAATTCCAGGTGAAATTCTTAGTAAAAGTTTTATATAAAAATGGATATGATATGGACTTCCCTAGTGGCTCAGTAGTAAAGAATCCACCTGCCAATGCAAGAGATACAGGTTCAATCCCTGCGTCGGGAAAACCCCCTGGAAAAGGAAATGGCAATCCAATCCAGTGTTCTTGTCTGGAGAATCCCATGGACAAAGGAGCCTGGCAGGTTACAGTCCATAGAGTCAAAAAAGATATGATATACATTTATCTTAAAGTGAGAGTAAAATGAGATGACTTACAACATTATGCCAAATGACTATAACCAGAGTTTGTCTAAAGATCCAGTTCTATGCAAGAGGCTATTAACATATCTCAGAGAATTTAATTTTTGGAGAAGGAAATGGCATCCCACTCCAGTGTTCTTGCCTGGAGAATCCCATGGATGGAGAAGCCTGGTAGGCTGCAGTCCATGGGTTCGCACAGAGTCGGACACAACTGAAACGACTTAGCAGCAGCAGAGAATTTACACTTGACTTTGGCAAGGATAATTCTTATGTGATGGAGCACCCTGCACTTTTGTAAATATCTTGAAGAAGATGAACACTGCAAACCTTTGTCTTTGAGGCATCTTATTTGAGAACAGGGCAAATTATCAAACAGATATTCCCATAAACCCAAATTCAGAATGTTCTTAGACCCTGAGAATCCCTTGCCTTAAGATAGGAGAAGGTGGACACATTTTAAATCCCTATGCATCATCAATTCATAAGTTAAGCCGAATTAAGCAATGGCAGCAAGAGTAAGTGTAAATACACACTGGATGCCATTAATAATTTTTATATTGATTGCATGTTAAAATGAAAATATTTAGACATATTTGTTTAAAGAAAATACACATTTCACTTGTACATTTTTATTATTCTGATTATTAAAATGCTAAAATTACACTTGTAGTTAGCATTATATTTCCATGAGACAGTGCTCACTTAGAGATTTAGTTGGGTATGTAGTTTTGTGCAGCTAGGTCATTTGGAAAAAGGATGAAAGTAAACCATCTGAATTATTCAAAAGAACATGCCAAATCATGAAAGAGGAGACAGGAATAAATATATTCAGCTTTCCTTTGTATAATTCTGATCACAGGTTATTAATTGTGTTATTAGATGTAATGAATTTTTAAAAATGGCAACAGGAAACATGGTGATGTGGAAAATACATCAGCAGGGTTTATCAGAAATTGTGTATCTGTGACAAAAAAAGCCATTTAGCTCCCAAATAAATTGAGACAAGTGAAATGTTCACAAATGCTAACCTAAGCCAAACAATCAGAAATTTGGCTAGATTAAGAAGCTGTATTATTAATTACACATTTCTGCTCTAGTCCATAAACAAAGATCACTACAAATTTTGAGAGGATTTGCACTTGGGCCAATTTACACAGATCCAAATGTTAAACAGCATATGAACAGTCTGTCCTATAACAATCACTTCCCATTTCTCCACTGCAAATTATTCTTAGTAGACCAGGTCTTTCAGCTTTTAATAAAACAAATGATTCTTTAAGGAAAGAGTATACTATGAGTTTTCATATAGTCCAATGCTTATATAAGTCCTATTCTCTGTTTTAGCTTTTTCAATGATTTTTTCAAATAAGGAATACTATTTAACTGCCTTTGCCAATGTTCATGGGACTTGGTTAGCCATGTTTATTTCATGTAATATTCAGCCAAGAAACATCTTGTGATGATTCTTTTATTAAAGCAACAGTAATTTTGTTATTAAGGCAGTATAAATTTTGAAACAAATTCCTCCATTTTAATAAAATATATTAATTACTCTCAGCTTTGGATCTTCTTTTTCCTTTATACTTAACTGAAACCAGACAATGAAGTAGACAATGATTAAGGGTAAAGATATAGAGAGACAACATACTTTTATACAATAGCATTTTTCTTGTTCAAAAATAAAAATCACAACAAGAAAAGAGACGTGAGAAATGGTATTAGTCCCATGTTATCTGGCATTTCCATAACAACATTTATGTGTGTTGAGCTGAGTTAGTGAAATAGTAGAAACCCAAATGTCAAGAAGAAGCGGTCTGAGGGAGCCCTAAACATACTAGGAGAAAGTAATTTCTGTTTTCCTAAATGTAATTATTTGAATACTGTTATGAAATCAAATCATAGATGCTGTATCTGTTATAGGAGATGAATAGAAATATTGAATGCATAGTAGTAGACATTCAGCCAATACTAGAGGAAGAGAATTAATAATAATACTTAAAAGCTCAATATTAGTGAGGTAAAAACTCAGTACAATTAAAACTGGGAATTTCCATGATCATTATTGTAGAATATATTTTTATAAAGGACTGTAATTTTCCCTTTAAAAGCTGCTACTAAGCTTCCCTTTACAAGCACTAAGAGTAGCATCAAGATTTATATAATGCATAAGATTTGTTCCAGGCACCCACAGAGAGGGGGAGAGAGAGAGAGAGAGAGAGAGAGCAAAGTAACAGTGACAATAAGGAGAGTATAAACTCTTTGTCACATTAAGGAATGATGTCAAGAGATTTAAATTAGGTAGAAAGAATTTTAATGAAAATAAAAACACATTCACAATAAAAATGTCCTTAAATGAGGCTGCTTTCTGTAAATCTATTAATTTTCTACAATGTTCTGTGTCATCCGAAGACTACAGTAACTTGGGTCAGGCAGGGTACATTTAACCTGCAGGGTCTTCCAACAGATGCAAAGTGATGGTGATTACCCACACTGCTTATGTGACAATGACTGCAGGATCAAGATTCCTCACTAGAATAATATGCCACCCATGTAAGAATAGTCGGTCAACGTGGTATTTTACTTTGCTCAGATCTCTTTCTGTTTCTTTCACAAAATGGATGAGTTTATAAAGTCCCAGACAATTTTGTTACCTCAGTGGTACCATCTCTCACACATGTACCCTTTAGAATGAAATAAATATGTACCCAGAGGTGCCCGTTACCATGGTGGGCTGGCAAAGGGTATATTATTAATAAAAGATCATTGAATCAACATCAGATATTATATATATATATATGTATATATATGTACATGTGTGTGTGTGCGTGTGTATGTGCTGTGTGCTCAGTTGCTCATTCATGTCTGACTCTTTGTGATCTCATGAACTACAGGCCACTGGGCTCCTCTGTCCATGAGATTTCCCTGGCAAGAATAGTGGAGTGGGTTGCCATGCCCTCCTCCAGGGGATCTTCCCAAGCCAAGGATCGAACTCGAGCCTCTTGCATCTCCAGCACTGGCAGGCAGGTTCTTTACCACACAGCCACCTGGGAAGCCCACATACATATATACATATAGTTGTTGTTTACTCCTGAGTCGTGTCTGACTCTTTTGCAACCCCCTGAACTGTAGCCCACCAGGTTCCTCTGTTCATGGGATTTTCCAGGCAAGAATATTGGAGTGGTTGCCATCTCCTTCTCCATACACACACACACACACACAATGCTCATTGATGCCTATCACCTGGCTAGACAGTTATGAAATATTGAATGAGTTATTTTAGGGAGGAAAGAAAAAAAGATCTAACTTAGTTCTTTTATCTCTTCTTCAACCTTCAAGTCTCAGAACTGGTACCATCTCCTTCAAGAAGCAAACTTCTTCCCCTAGTTTGGATTGGGAACCCCTCCTTTGTACTCCATAGTGTTGCATGTTTCCCTCATATGATCATAGCACTGAACACTGTTTCCTTCAACAGACACAAGAGTTCGATGGGGGCAAGGACTCTGGCATTATTTTTAAACCAGGCCAGGTTCACATTAGAGATTTGGGAAATGTTTATTGAATTGATAAAGAGACCAATCTAGGAAATTATATTCATCCCTCTTCTTTTATGAGGGGAGAAATTACAGGCCTTGTATGTCCTCATTCTTTCATCTACCGAGTTTCAATGATAAAGTAGAGACTATTCAAAATGCTAGAGATACTATGATTAAGCAGGAAGGTTAAAAAATTCATTATAATTTAGTAAATGTTGCTAAAAGTAAACATATTATGAGTCAACAAAGGTGTAGAGATAGTGCACAGCCTCTCAGAGAGGGTTTCCCTGGAGGTAGCATTTGAGTTGGGTTGTGTGGCTCAGTGGTAAAGAATCCACCTACCAATGCAGGAGACGTGGGTTCAATCCCTGGATTGGAAAGATCCCCTGGAGGAGGAAATGGCAGCCCACTCCAGTATTCTTGCCTAGAGAATCCCATGGACAGAGGAGCCTGGCAGGCTACAGTCCAGCAAAGAGTCGGAAGCGACTGAGCACAGCACATGTGAAAGATAAGCAAGCACAGAAAGAGGGCAAACAGGCTTCTGGGCAGAGGGTTGTGAGAAAAAAAGGCATGTTCAAAAAATGAAAAGGACAGGGAAAAGACTGTGACAGAATTCAAGACTGGCAATAGAGAAGCAGCTTGCGTGAGGGCTCAGTTGCTTCAGTTGTGTCTGACTCTGCAACCCCATGGACTGTAGCCCACCAGACTCCTCTGTTCATGGGATTCTCCAGGCAAGAATACAGCAGTGTGTTGCCATTTCCTTCTCTAGGGAAAACTGCCCAACGCAGGGACTGAACCCAGGTCCCCTGCATTGCAGGCAGCTTCTTTACCAACTGAGCCACCAGGGAAGAAAAAGTCAAATTAAACAAGATACCTATTTCCTTTACCTGGGATGCTTACACTCAACTTCTCTGGCAGAAGTTGTCAACTCCTTGGGAAAATAAACTGCATTTTTCTTTGAAGTCTAATATTTAAATAACAACATTCTTACTGTTTTATAGTGATAATAATGTAGTAAAAGTAAGTAAATATTGCAAACTGAAGGACTTTCCATACCTGAGACACTTTGCCTGTTGGAATCTGAGTCCCCGTTACTGGAATTAGAATTGTTGGAGGAATTGTTGTCAACCCCTCCCAGAAGGGGGCGCAAGTGGCTTACTGAGACTTGTTCAATGAATGATGTTCCATACTTGCGAAAATACCACCATTCAAATATCTAGAACAGAAAAATAGTAAGCATGATTACGGTCCTGTTACCAGCTATAATTTTGTACATACTCATAAAATACGTTGTATCTACTAATTATACCCACCTTAAATTAAATACTGGTTTAAACATATTTATTCCAAAAAAATTGTTTAATTCTAAAAATTAAGAAATTCTTGGCAGCAGCAAATACCATTTACATTTTAACTTCTCAGTGTTGTTTTATCCACTTAATACTGGCTTTTAAGGAAAATTTTTATACCCAGTCATGGTAAAATAACATTGTTAAGAGCTGCTCATTATTACTTTCCTCCAAATTTATATAATATTGATAATAAAATCACCACAGCTGAAAAGCAACTCCAGAAATAAATACAAAGAAGCTAGTATTAAAAGTGTGGCTTATGAAATATTCCAATATTTGGCATTTTATATTCTGATAAAGCCATACCTGCATAAGATTTTTAAGACAGCAAAATTCCATTAAAAAAAAAAACCAGCATCTCCTTAGAGAAATCCAGCTTTACAAGAAGAGTAATAGTTATCCCATTTCATGGTACTCTGGCACCCAAATGCTGAGAGATTCAGTAATGTCTGCCAGCTGAGATGTGCTTTATAAACACTAGTATCTGTTGTACACCATTAACATTTCCTAGCTCACAAGCCTACCAGTAATGTGCTGTTTGCAAAGAAGAAAAGAAATAACTTTCATTAAAAGAGGAGAGAAGTAATGATGCTCACATGACTAGACTGAAATCAGGACTCCTAAGCAAGGGGGAAGCAAGTGACCTCCCGCAATTTCTCCCACCTGCCCCACCTCCCCTACACCACTGTCTGAAGCTGCTCTCCCCACATCCTTTCCTGGCCTCCCTGTCTGATTTTGAATCTGTTCCATAAGCAGTCACAAATCACTACAGAGAAGAAATTTAAAAATCAACTATATCCCAGAGTCTCCTAAGAACTATACTTTTATAATATAGAATGTGGAACTACATAAAATTAACTACCTTTATCCTTACTTATTTCATAAAAACAAGATGATGCCTCTCATCCTTTCATTTCAGTCTAAATGTCACCTCCTCAGAGCTCTTTCCTAGTCACCAGATCTACAGTCAGCTTCTCTTGCCTCTCTCAAAAGCACCCTGCTTTTCTTCTTGGCAGCATTTATGACATTTGTTTAATATCTACATGTCCCACTAGAGTAAGAGTTTTGAGAGAGTAAAAAACATGTTTTGTTCATGATTGTATATCCAGGATTTGATAAATACTTCATGAACGAATGCAAAAAACAAGTCCTATATAATCAATGAAGCCAAAAGTTTGTTTTTTGAAAAGTTAACAAAAGTGACAAACCTTTAGCTAGACTGGCCTCCCAAAACAGAGGACTTAATGTTTTTAACGCATGAAAGAAGGGAAAAGTTAAGTTCTCTGTAATAGACTTTGGGCTATCATTTAAAAATTGGTATTTCTCTATTTTGTTCTACCAAAAATTCCTTTAAAAGACAGAAAGAACACCTACAAATGACCAGAAGGAACTATCAATCAAACCAAATGTTTGCAATGCTATAACAGGAGAACTTGATTTAATGCCAAGGAGTTACCCCTTCTAACTCTATGAGTTTTCACATGTTAAGTCATTTAAGTAATCTGACTGGGCAGACAGGAAGAATATGATATAAAAGCTAGGAAGGGATAGGTCTAGTCTATAATGTAGGAACAGGAGGAATAAGAGAGTTGTTTGAAGAAAGAACAGCATTCAAGAATGGTAAATTTACGAACCATAGATTCAGAAGGGAGTTTGTAACCTTAAGTGAGTTATTTTATCTATTTTAATACCAGTTTCTTCAACTATCAAGTGTAAATCACATTTGTTATTTATCCTTGAGTGTCCTTAATTTCACGCTCATGTAAATCACCCAGATCCAAACCCCATGTAAAAGACTCAGTTCAGTGCTTGCTGTATAGTTGGTTCTCAAAAGTAACAGCAAAGCTATTATTTATCACACTGATGCTGTGCATACCTCCTACAGGCAGCACAGCTCACATACTGCTATGATGCACTCCTCTTGTTACTCTATAGTTTAGGCTAATACAGCATATTGTCTGTTACTAAATGGTTGGCTGAAAGCCCTTGTAATCATTGTGAAAAAGGAGGCTGCTTACCATTTGGTCCTGACCACCCCCCCACCCAAAAAAAAAAAAAAAAAAAAAAAGATTTTGGCTTTGCCTTTATTGAAGAGAAGGAAGGCTCCAAAGGACCCAGAACAATGGTCACAGAACTAGCAATGGCTTTCAATCACTTGTGGGAAAGAGCTTTCTTTGCCCCAAGACTCTGCCTTTTATATTATGCTGCTTGGGCACCTGCCAGGCCTTCATTTATTCAGTAGCACAGCACTAAACGCTCCATAACAAGCATAGGCTGTGCTCCAGGGTCACAGAGCACAGATAGGGCCCCTGACACTACCAATCCATGCCACAGGCCCACAATGCCTCTCACACTCTGCTCCCATCACACACACACACAAAACCCCACTTTGCGACTCTTTAGGATCTCTCAGTTTATCCAGCCAAATCAGAGAACCCCAGCACTAAAAGGAACCCTCAAGGCCCATGAACAGTTTCATTTAGAATGCATGAGGGCAACATGTTAAGGTAGTCCAAAGTCACAAAGCTAACTCAGTAGCTATTTAACCTGAAGTCTCAGTTCTTGTGCCACTAATCTTACTAGGGCCCTAAAACAAGACATCTTTTTATAAATCTCTTGCTCATTTTAACAGATTTACCTGTCATTTTCGTTTTCAAATCTTCACTTCCAAATGCCCTCCTCTTCTACTGTTTCTTTGCCTTCTTAGCTATCAAACATAATCCAGAAGTCTATCAAATGGGACTGGATAATACATCCCAAGGTAAAAATGCTTCATATTAATGGAGTATTTGCATTATAATAGGAGACAGACCTTCCACCCAGTATTTCTAATGCAAAAATAACAGACTTAATGAAGACTGGGTTATTCATGCAACTGTTTGGATGGCAAAGGAGGATCTTCTCAAGCCTGTCCTATTAGAGCTGTAGATGTGGCTTCTTACCCAATACAGACCTTTATACTGGTATCTACAATACCATGGGACAGGCACTCCAATATGAATTAAACAAACAGCTACTAAAAGGAAGTGGGACAGGACTTAAAGCCTTCTTAAACTTCAAACCAAAACCTCTAATCTGGGGTCTTAGCACCAATGATCTGTCCCATATCCTGAAAAACAGCAAGCTTGGGCCAGAACCTCACAGTATTTTTAAAAAGCTGCACAGATACAAATGGGCAGATGGTGTTATTTAACACACACATATTTGGTGTCACTTTGAATTATTCTCCCTGGTGCATAACCTACAATGTAAACAGCAAAGCTCTCATAAACAAATTTAGATTTTAAAATTAGCCCTTAGACATGCTAGTAGCTTAATGGAATTGCCATTGTGGAACAAAACAGTTTTTAAATCTGACAAGTAACCATAAAATTAAAATATACATTTACACATTTCATAGTCTTTTAAAATGCAATCTGCCTACACCAAGAATTATACAGATCAAGTAAGATGAGAACTAAAAAGCACCAATTAGATTTGTCATTTGGGAAGTCAATAAGACCCTACAATCCTGCTGAAAGGTAAAGGCCCTAATATATTGAAAGACAGCAAGGTTGTGTGTCTTAGTTGGAACTCTTGATTCTCAGTAATATAATGTGTAAAATAAAGTCACTCAGTTAATGTTGGATGGATGGATTGTTGAAAACTGAATGGAGAGACGGCTGAAAGGTTGAATGGATGGATGATAAGGGTTGGTCTGGTGACTTATGGGATACTGTCTAAATAAAGAGCAGGACCAATGAGAGGTTTTGTGTTCATTTTGTTAGTTATAAAAAAGAGAGACCTATACATATTTGTTGGAAAGGAAAGAATCAAGTGGAATGAGAGAAACTGAAGTGCAAAAGAGTACAAATGACCAAGAGGCAGGACACCAAGAGCCCAGGAAGAACACTTACCCTGCCTCAGAAAGGTAACTTAGCATTTCTTCCTCTACGACAGGATGAATGGGAAGCATGAGTGCACAGACAAATAAATTTTATTTGGGAAATAGGGAGTGAGATGAGCTGTTTCACAGGTAAGAAGGCAACAAACGGATGTAAAGTAGGTGACAGTTATCTTAGTGGAGATGCAGGTAAGGGTTATCATCTGAGAATAAGGGAAGCAGGGGTGGAATTGGGAATGTGAGGATCAAAGCAATGGTTTGGATCTATACCTTGCAGGACCGAAGGGCCATTGCTATACTCCGGACCCAGATCACACTTAAAACAAAGACTCATTTGTCAGGAACCCAATTTCCTAGGCCTTGTAACCTTCTCCATTACTGTTGGATCAAGGAGCCCTGCAGCTGCAGGCTGGGAGTGGAGATTCAGGTTTGCAGCTGACCTAAGATGCAAACACCTCATTTTCACCTGCAGGGAAGGAACAAAAGTCTGGCAAAGAGTAAACAAATAAGGCCCTTTCATCTGTCTTGCATACCTAAAAGCTGAATCTTTCCTAAAGATGCCTAGATTCTTCCTATCCATTAAGAACTCCCCTTCTTGAATTGCATGTTTTGCATATATAACACTTCTTTCTCTTCACTTATTGGGACTTTCCTATCTTACTCAAAAATGCTTCAAGATTTCCACAGAGAAGCACCATAATGATTCCACACCAATTCCATTAAACCCATGGGAAACACAAAGATGTCACAGCCTGAAATTGGCTATGTGTTTCCCAAGGATTAAAGTAGATGATGATATCACAGGACAGATACAGCTATGGTAGAGAATGAAGAGGAAATATGAAACTCTGGCAGTCTACTCTCAAATAGACTGCAAAATTGACACCTGCTCTAAGTCTTCAGAAATACATCTGGTGGTAAACAGATTTTTGGCAAGAGGCGATCTTCTAGGCTTAAAGAAGATAAACCAAGGCAGTTGGCATGGGTTATAGTAATATCTGAAACCTTTTTAGAAGTTTCCTGTTAGAATTCTCAAGTAGATCCTTTTCTCTGTACCACTGACTCTTTCAAAGTCCCTCCCAATTCCTCATGACGATTTTCTTTCTTTCTTTTAAACACTCCTGGCTCCTTCCTATTTTGTTTAGAAATACTGAAGAACTATGGTACAGGACTGGAGAAGGCAATGGTACTCCACTCCAGCATCTTGCCTGGAAAATCCCATGGATGGAGGAGCCTGGTGGGCTATAGTCCATGGGGTCACTAAGAGTAGGACACGACTGAAGTGACTTAGCAGCAGCATGGTACAGGACTTGGTCTCCTGCTTCCTTGACCTCAGCCAATCGCCCCACCAGCCATCTGTTCCCCTAACCAGTTGAGGGGGGATATGTAAAGAACTTGTCTTCATGTCCTTCTACCTCCATTCCTGGCCTCCTACTGTCAAGGCTTCAGGAAAAGAAAAAAGACAGGGAACTGAGGTTCTCTTCAAGGTCAACAGCCAGTGATCCATCCCCACCTCAGTGTCTGCATTGCAGCATTAATGACTATGACCTGGACAGGAGGATCACTGTCTTGGGGTAAAGTCACCTAGCGACCACTGACAACTGGGAGATGTGAGCCTTTGCCATGATGCCCAAAGCTCTGTCAGCTAATCCTGGGGGTCAGCTTTCTTCCAGGGATTCTGACTTGATTAGTCTGGAGTGGTATTCAGAATCCATCACTTTAAACAAGCTCCCAGATAATTCCCAGACACAGTCAATTAATTCATCTGTTCACTGAATCTATGTGAATTCAACAAATATTTAAGAATTAGCAAGGCATTACACAGATATATTTTCAGCCTATATGATGCTTCCAACACAGAGAGGATAAGACCATAAATGTCATAAGTGAAATTATAAATTATGGTAAGTGATGTTTTATGTTCTAGACTAACCAAATCTGACCTAAGCCACAGCTGATTGGAAAAAGTTTCCTCCAGAGACGTTTATAGTCTCCCTGCCTCCCTCTTTCTTTTCTCTTCTTTTCTCTTTTCTTCTTTTTGCTTTCTTATCTACGTGGTCCACTTCTGTGGGCCTGTTAAAAGGAATACATCACCCACTAGACACTGCTGCAATCCATCTTCCTAGTCAACACATTAATGAGATGAACAATGATGCTGGGACAAAGCAGTGAAAATTTAAACTTTAATCTTCCTTATACTCTTACCTAGCAAGGTGACCTGACAAGTCATAGGTTTTCTGGCTGCCTATTCCTTAGGTTTTTACTGACTTACACTGGATGACTTCTGAGGGTTCCTTCCTCTAGCCCTGCAACTGCATAATTTTCAAGTCAAGTGGAGGTCAAGATTTTAGATGAATGAAAAAGAGTTGAAAGGAGCCATAACAATCTTCTAGTCCCACTCCCTTACTTTTAAACAGGAGGAGACAGAGGGCATGGTCAGACAGATCCAAATTTAAATCCCACCATCTGTCTGTTATATGCATCCTTGGCAAAATTATGTAAATTTTGCATCGGTTTATACTCAGCAGGCTGGCTTAACATTCAAAAAACAAAGATCATGGCATCCAGTCCCATCACTTCATGGCAAACTGTTGGGGAAACAATGGAAACAATGACAGACTTAATTTTCTTGGGCTCCAAAATCACTTGTGGATGGTGACTGTGGTCATGAAATTAAAAGACACTTGCTCCTTGGAAGAAAAGCTATGACAAATGTAGACAGCATATTAAAAAGCAGAGACATCACTTTGCCTACAAAGGTTTGTACAGTCAAAGCTATGGTTTTTCCAATAGTCATGTATGGATGTGAGAGCTGGACAATAGAAATGGCTGAGTGCCAAAAAATTGATGCTTTTGAACTGTGGTGCTGGAGAAGACTCTTGAGAGCCCCTTGGACTACAAGAAGATCAAACCAGTCAATCCTACAGGAAATCAACCCTGAATATTTATTGAAAGGACTGATGCTGAAGCTGAAGCTCCAATACTTGGGCCATCTGATGCAAAGAGCTGATGTACTGGAAAAGACCATGATGCTGGGAAAGACTGAAGGCAGGAGGAGAAGGGGATGACAGAGGATGAGATGGCTGGACGGCATCACCAACTCAATGGACATGAGCCTGAGCAAACTTCAGGAGATGGTGAAGGATAGGGAAGCCTGGCATGCTGCAGTCCATGGTGTTGCAAAGAGTCAGACATGACTGAGTGACTGAACAACAACAAAAATACTCAACAGCACAGAGGCACTGGATATATCAACCACTTAGAATTTCAATGAAGTTAATATTAGAATTCACTTAGAATTAAATGAAATAATATATTCAAAGTGCTTAAAACAGTACCTGGCATAGACTGGAAAACACAACAAAAGGTCCTTTATTTACAACTGATTCCTATCTAATTATTATCTCTTCTTTCAGTTTCCTGAAAACTATTGTTTTACACTGGATCCCTGAATTAACTCTTTTATTTACTATTTTAATTTTCTTTTTTTATTCTTGATTCTCATTTTTAAAAATTATGCTTTGGCTGCCTTTTCCCATATCCCTCTATTGAACATATATGCACAACCCGTAGGCATAGGAGCATGTCTAACACATTAATGGGGATACAGAGGTCTATTATAAATGTCAGTATGGCAGCATTTTCTCTATTCTACCAACATTTTTAGAAATTAAGGGAGCATTTTCTCCACATATCTACCTTACCATTCTCAAAAGCAAAAATAAAACCCATAAATGTTTTCCATAGATATAAACATCACCCACAGAGGCCACATCAAGCAGACTGGGCCTGTCCTTCCTAGAGCAGATAAAAGACTAAATTGGTGGGTTTGGACTGTGATAACAGGTGCAGTTCCTGTGGCTGGAACTGGGCTGAGATGAGAACTACTGTGACAAGTGGGTCGAGGGGCAGGCAGCATGAAGTTCAGCAAGGACAGAGGTGCCTGGATGGGGACTGGGCCGGGAACTGTAAGGGAAGAGTGAGAAGTAGGTGGTGTAACAAACTCATTGCTGGCTTTCAACCTGTAAAATCAAGAGATAGCAGTGACATCTAGTAAAATACACGCTGCTAAGTCCTCATTTATTTTTAAACACATTAGTGTAAAAGCAACATTTGCCAAACACATTTTATTTCTATATATGTTGTTCAGTTAACTGATTTTTCCTTCATAGGGTAAAAATAGCAGGGGTTTTGTTTGTTTGTGTTTAGCTCTCTTTGCCTAAGACATCACACTGCATGATAACTTCAGCCTCCAGCATAGGAATCCTGAGGTCCCCAAACAAGAAATTTCCTCAGGGGCAGCCCTGCAGCTTCTGTGTTCACCACCTGGCTCCCTTGACATTGCTCAGCAAAGAGTAGTTAGGTAATTGTCTCTCTGGTGCCAGGAAACCGCTATGCAATTCTATGCACACAGCTATTTCGCAAAGCACCTGATCCTTTATCCCAATGCTGCCTCTCCATGAAACGCACTTGACAGAAAGGAACAGTAGCTAAACAGAAACCTCAGCCCAGGGTGCATTTCAAGGGCTAGCAAAGGTGCGTCCCCAAGAGCCGATAGCCCCAGTGTCAACAATCTTTAAAGCAGGAGCCTAAAGCAAACGAGAGTTATTCCCACACATGGTAGTGACTTTGACCTCAGTATGCTGCTAAGTCACTTCAGTCGTGTCCAACTCTGTGCGACCCCAGAGACAGCAGCCCACCAGGCTCCCCCATCTCTGGGATTCTCCAAGCAAGAACACTGGAGTGGGTTGCCATTTCCTTCTCCAATGCATGAAAGTGAAAAGTGAAAGTGAAGTCGCTCATTCTCATCCGACTTGTAGCGACCCCATGGACTGCAGCCTACCAGGCTCCTCTGCCCATGGGATTTTCCAGGCAAGAGTACTGGAGTGGGTTGCCATTGCCTTCTCCTGATCTCAGTATAAACCAAGCATTTCTGAGAAGGCCTTTCAAAATCTTCCCACATCAGAGGATTTCCTTTGCACAAAGTTTTATGTCAGTCAGGAGAACCCTCTACTTCCTAAGAAAGCAACAAAGCAAATATATCATAAAACAACATAGCAGTGATCATCAGGCATCAGCAACTGCAATTCACACACAGGGAGAAAGTGTCGCCAAGCCTAGGTCTGCAAAGATGGTCATGGTCCAGGGAAATCCCTTTATTCAGAGGAGAGAAGCAGGCAGATGGAACATCACCATCCCTAAGTGAGAAGGGAAAACGACTGTTGGGCTTAGCTCACCAGAGTGAACCTCTGGAGAAGGAAATGGCAATTCACTCCAGTATTCTTGCCTGGAGAATCCCATGCACAGAGGAGCCTGGTGGACTACAGTCCAGGGGGTCGCAAAGAGTCAGACACAACTGACTAAGCACACACACACACACCAGAGTCAAAGGAAACAACCTGCATTCTGGTAGTTTATAGGCTAGTGAACCCACACTGAGATACTACTAAAATAAAATGCAGACCTGCCATTTGTTCAGAAGCTAGAAAAACAGCTGAGAACTTAACCAGAGAAAATGAAAGTCACTCAGTCATGTCTGACTCTTTGCAACCCCATAGACTGTTGTCTGCCAAGCTCCTCTGTCCATGGGGATTCTCCAGGCAAGAATACTGGAGTGGGTAGCTGTTCCCTTCTCCGGAGGATCTTCCCGACCCACAGATCGAACAAACCCAGGTCTCTTGCATTTCAGGCAGATTCTTTAACTTCTGAGACACCCACTTAACCAGAGAGGTGGTGAAATGAGTGATAAAAGCACAGGCTCTGGTGCAAGCCAGACTGGGTTGAAATCCTGCTCCACCATTTGCCAGCTATGTGACCTAAGGCAGGTTACTTCCTATCTAGCTTATGTATTAGTAAAATGAAAATAACACTAGTAGCTACCTCATTGTATTTTTTATTGCCCACGTCTCTATCAGATCAGATCAGTCGCTCAGTCAGGTCCGACTCTTTGCGACCCCATGAATCACAGCACGCCAGGCCTCCCTGTCCATCACCAACTCCTGGAGTTCACTGAGACTCACGTCCATCGAGTCAGTGATGCCATCCAGCCATCTCATCCTCTGTCATCCCCTTCTCCTCCTGCCCCCAATCCCTCCCAGTATCAGAGTCTTTTCCAATGAGTCAACTCTTCACATGAGGTGGCCAAAATACTGGAGTTTCAGCTTTAGCATAATTCCTTCCAAAGAAATAGTAATCACAGCATTATGTACAGAAGGGGAAAAAAAAACTTTCTAAAACCTCTTTCTCCTCAAAGATTCTTAACATAAATTTAACTATATTAGAGTGATTCCACTAGTTTAGATGGCTTCCTTTATGGTCACTTAAAGAAAACTACTGTAAGTATTATAACTTACTACACTTTACAATTTGTTTTACAGCATAAGGCAATGGAGCCAATGTGATAATGAAAATGATTATCATATTGCTTTTTGCCTATTTGGGATTTTTTTCAAGGAAGCAATAGCGAAATATATGTAAATTTTAGAAGAAAAGGAGATGAAGGGGGAAAGGTTAGAACTGCCACATTTGTGTCAATACATTTAAAGAAACTGAGCTATATTTCTCCTGATCTTGATTATGTCCAATAATCCATCCTGCCTCTTGAGAAACCTATATGCAGGTTAGGAAGCAACAGTTAGAACCGGACATGGAACAATAGACTAGTTCCAAATAGGAAAAGGAGTATGTCAAGGCTGTACATTGTGATCCTGCTTATTTAACTTATATGCAGAGTACATCATGAGAAATGCTGGGCTAGAAGAAGCACAAGCTGGAATCAAGATTGCCGGGAAAAATATCAATAACCTCAGATATGCAGATGACACCACCCTTATGACAGAAAGTGAAGAGGAACTAAAAAGCCTCTTGATGAAAGTGAAAGAGGAAAGTGAAAAAGTTGGCTTAAAGTTCAACATTCAGAAAACAAAGATCATGGCATCTGGTCCCATCACTTCATGGGAAATAGATGGGGAAACAGTGGAAACAGTGTCAGACTTTCTTTTTTTGGGCTCCAAAATCACTGCAGATGGTGACTGCAGCCATGAAATTAAAAGACGCTTACTCCTTGGAAGGAAAGTTATGACCAACCTAGATAGCATATTGAAAAGCAGAGACATTACTTTGCCAACAAAGGTCCCTCTAGTCAAGGCTATGGTTTTTCCAGTGGTCATGTATGGATGTGAGAGTTGGACTGTGAAGAAAGCTGAGCGCTGAAGAATTGATGCTTTTGAACTGTGGTGTTGGAGAAGACTCTTGAGAGTCCCTTGGACTGCAAGGAGATCCAACCAGTCCATTCTAAAGGAGATCAGCCCTGGGTGTTCTTTGGAAGGACTGATGCTAAAGCTGAAACTCCAGTACTTTGGCCACCTCATGTGAAGAGTTGACTCATTGGAAAAGACTCTGATGCTGGGAGGGATTCGGGGCAGGAGGAAAAGGGAACGACAGAGGATGAGATGGCTGGATGGCATCACTGACTCGATGGACGTGAGTCTGAGTGAACGCCGGGAGTTGGTGATGGACAGGGAGGCCTGGCGTGCTGCGATTCATGGGGTTGCAAAGAGTCGGACACAACTGAGCAACTGAACTGAACTGAACTGAATGAAGGAAAAACATTTTAGTTTAACTGAGTCACACTTGCTATAGAGTATCTCAGACGTTAGAATTTGACACAGAATTACATCCTCCTTTATTTTCCATTTTGCCTACATTTTGTTTTTCCCTTCAACAAAAGTAGCATACAATTTTTAAAATTTTCTTTTCAAATATATTTTAAAAACATAATCTGGACAGTGCAAGGCTTCTAGCAGGTCTCGCACCCAACACACACATACATGCGATCATTGTAAGCTGCTGCTGTGTACTCTTGCAGAGTTTTTTCCTGCACATATATAACACATATATTAATAATCAGCACATTTTTAAATAGGAAGAATTCCACCACTTACCAAAATAAGCCCTGATATTAGTGAGGAAGTTCCTGTTAGGGCCACATAGAACTTCGGTGTTAATGTGTTCAAAAACATGCTCACTGAAAAACAAGAAAGAGGGAGAAGAACAGGGAATGCATGAGTATATCATCAGTAAAACCAACTCTCATTTTTCTTTCTGGTGAAATCATTTGTTGCTGATGACAAGAGTTATCAGAATCATAGCCAAGTGCCATTAAAATGCGTCAGCATCACACAGGCTCAGAATACTAGGTTCAAATTATACATCCTAAAAGAAAACAACTACATACAAGAAGAAAGTTGTGAACAATTTTCATGAATTTATAGCCACTGAAGAGTCAAATCAAAGCTGGTTACTAAACTGTTAAGAGGACTGGAAGGTGCTCTAATATAAAACATATCTGATGTGTGGGTTCCACACATCAGAGTTTTTGATGAGCCAACAAGTGGTAGTTCAACCTTAAAACAAACAAAAATTAACTATATTAAAGATTTATTAAAGATTCTAATACTATGATCTCCCCTGAAAAAGAAATGTTAGCATATATTAATACAGTTTTTTCAACTAACTTATAAGGTTGTTAGACTTCTCATCAAAGTAATTGGATTCAATGGAGAAAAGATGAAAACTAAACCAATAAAAATGAAAGTACAGTGGTAAGACTAGCTCCTGCCACTCTGTTCAAATCAACACTACAGTAGATCTGCTTGCCCATTAAGTAAGGTCACTTACACATTTTATAAGTATATTTTAAGTCATTATTTATATCTAGAAATTGCACAAAACTTTGCAAACCAAACAACAATTGACCTAAATGGTTTTTTGCTTGCATATTCACATTTCTTAACTGAAGTGTTTGTGGAAGGGGATCATATCCAGTCCTGTTTCAATGAAGAACATTATAAGTAGGACTTTTATGCCATTAGGGGAAAAGCCTTTGGCATTTGTCCCGAGCTCAGCTCAGAAAGCAAAGTCACCAACATGAACAGAGATCCCATGCTCACTCATTGAACAAACGCTCTCTCTGCTTATGAATGAGACTGTGGACAAAGAATGGAAGCATGAATCAGACATAGCTCCCACCCTCTAGAAGGCTAAAGTCTAGCTGGAAACAGACAAGTAAACAAACAATCAACAGATGGTTTTGATAAGTGCATAGAAGGGTCCTGTGCACAGAATTTTATGAAAACACCTAAAAGGTATGCATCTTGGTCTGGGGGGTCAGGAAGATGTCCAGGAGTAAGCAGGAGTTAACCACACCAAAGTGGGCAGGAGGAAGACAGGAGGGCCATGTGAGCGAAGGACAGGGCCTGCTTTGAGGTCCTGAGGAAAGAGCACAGCCTTCCCAAATGTCTGTGGACCTTCCCAAAGGCAGAGATGTAGAAGGATGCACTGATTCTGTCTTTCCTGACCATGGGCCTGGTCTCAACAAACCCTCCTCCCCCAACACCCACTTTAATCAAACTGGTTTGAGGGACTCGTGGTCTATCATTTGCCATCACAAATCTGGACTAACAAAGTGCTCAGTCAAAAGTCACAACATGACTAAGTGGACCCTTTCGGAGGTAGAGGAGGCACAGAAGGAGGGATCGGCCTAGGGCTGTAAGGCAAGAAGAGGCACAGCTGAAATGTGGTCCTGCACTTGGCCATTAAAAAAAACAAGACTGTGGTTTGTCACTTCCACTTAACAGTCTCTATAGCAGGAGGCAGATTTCTAAAAAGATTAAAAAAAATCAAGCAAACAATTCTAGTTTCAAACCTAAAGCTTGTAACTGACAGTTGATTCTGAGGTGCCTAAAATTCTCAAAATTCCCCTCCTCACACTATGAATGATTCAACATTGCCTTTTTTTTTTTTTTTTAAGTCACCAAAATAGACCATTCACTTTGTTATTCTCTAATTATGAACATTCATATCTGTACCATACACTTTTCAGTAAGTTTCTGGGGACATAGAATTCAACGAAATCTATTTCTAAAAGAAAGAGGGAAACCACTGCCTGAATTGTGAAGTGCTTTGGTAGTCCAGCTAAAAGCATAAAGCAATGGAGAGAAAAAGATTGGCTACTGAAAAATTACTGATGCACTAGAGATAAAATTTGAAGAACCAATTGACAAGTGAAAAAATTATGTGAGTTTTTAAAAGAGAGAAAAATAAACATTCTATACATTCAGTTTTACTTAAAATTATATAGCAACCATCAGAAACAATTAAAACATGCTTCTCTACTACATCCAGTTATATATACCAGAGTTGGGAGAGAGAATGGTGGGCACTAAAACAGACAAATAGAGAATGAGAGAAGCAGAGATAGAAGCATTTATAGAGAGTGGAAGGTGTTCATTTAATAACCTACTAATTTTATAGTCTTACTAGACATTCTGAGTAACATCATTAAGACATGGCATTTGGCAATTCTGGGCACAAATATCAACAATTAGTACTTGCCATTTGAATCTATCTATATATTTAAAGTTCACAATAGCAATTTCACAGACTGGAGAACTCACTGCTCACTTCAACTCGGTGAGGGCAATATTATTATTCATCTTATTTCATAGCTGGTGGTTGGGCAAAGCCCTAACACAGTTATCTAGCCCCCAGAGCTCAGGCTCATGCTATCAAGGGTGCATATGAGGATAAAGCTGAAAAGCATGAAGGAACAAAACAGCAAAAGAAAAACAGTAGTCTTGCATTTGAAAGGGAGAGGAAGCTCTAAAGCAGAGATACTAAAAGATGGATGATTGTACTGCTATTCCCTGGGGGAGGGGGGGGGGGGGGAGGGGCGGGCGGGAGGAGGCAGGATGCCACCCTGAAGGGAAGCATCTAGTTAAATATTCCTCCCTTAAATGAGAGCCGCACATTGCAAACCAGACTGTCTTAAACCTAGGAATACCTTGCCTACTTTCATCAGAGTCACTGGAAATTATTTTTGAAAATATGAGGGGGAGCCTGCTGAAATACCTAAAAATTAGACAGAAAACTTTGGGGAGTATAGTTTGAAACATAAACTGGATATTTCCTGACACCTATAGACACTCCAGTGTTCTTGCCTGGAGATTCCCAGGGATGGAGGAGTCTGGTGGGCTGCCATCTGTGGGGTCACACAGAGTCGGACACGACTGAAGTAACTTAGCATAGACATAGGAATACTATCTCCATAGCTGCTGGGACTCAGGCAAAACAAATGGTAAAGACTAATCTAGCTGTGCTAAGAATCAATTCATAAAATTAAAAACTTAGTAAGTCAGAAGGCTTTTCATCTGACCTTGCTGGACACACTAACAGGTCATTGCGCAAAGAATATTGCATCAATTATTCAAGGATGGCAGGCCTCAGGGAATGTTTCTTAGGCATTCTGAAGATGCTGAACTTACGTCGTGTCTGACTCTTAGTGACCCCATGGATGTAGCCCACCAGGCTCCTCTGTCCATGGGATTCTCCATGCAAGAATACCAGCGTGGGTTGCTTTGCCCTTCTCCAGGGGATATTCCCAACCCAGGGATCAAACCCAGGTCTCCCGCATTGCAGGCAGACTCTACCATCTGAGCCACCACGAAAGTCAAAACTTGGCACAGTCTGGAATTAAGTACAGGTCTGAGAAGAAACTAGGTAGGAGGGGTGGGTAAATGAATTGAAAACTCAGTGACCTCTCTGGATCAAAGAAGAGAGGAGGTAAGAAGATAATACAACATGTCAACTGTGGAAAGTCAAGAATCACCCCTGTGAGCTGGGAACTAGAATACCAGAGGGCTTACTCAGGAGTCACATGGGATGGCCCTGTGAGGTCCTGTCTGTGAGGAGCCAGCCCTGTTTCTGGCCCTTGTGACACCAAGAGTCTTCCCGAATATTCTTCAGGGCACAAACAATTCCCAAATTACACTCCTGGAGAACACACTGAACATGTAACGCTTAAAGAGTGTTTGACCCCTCAAGATATATTCTACTTTATACAAGCCCTTGAACGAACAGGTTAAGGCAGCATCAAAGACTAGGAGGTACTGACCAGACAGAACTGAATATGCAGTGTGATAAAGTCTACAACACCCAAAAACATGGGTCTGCTTTGTCTCATGTTCCATTTAATGCCTTGCTAAAATAGGGCATGTGAAGTAAAAAGAATTAGAAAGTTATGACAATCAGCAATCACTGAAAAGATTAGGACTAAAGTCCTTAGAAAGAAAGGTTAAAGAAACTAAATCTATTTAAGCTGTGTTGGAAAAAAGAAAAAAAGAGAGAGATTTTTGTGTGAAAGCTTTATGCCTGGGAAAGAGAGAGGGGTTAGGAGACTTGGTCTCTGCACCGAAACCAGCAGCAGTGGTGGCCCTGGGAAATTCTGACACCCTCCCAGAGCTCCTCTGAGGCTCAGATGGAAACAGGCCTTTTCCTCACCCCCTCACAACCAGTTCATACTTGCCGAGTGTCACCCTGGGAAGGGTGCTGGGGATACAGCAAGGAGCAGAGTCCCTCCAAGGGGCTTACAATCCAAGGCGTGAGAGAGGTAAGTAAACCACTAAGAGAACACATGAGGGAGTCAGGAGGACACACAGCACTCAAAGGGATTAGGAGATCAAGAGAAATGTCTGCCAAATGTAAGCATCCGTCCGAGACTTGTAGGATGAATCAAGAGCTACCCAGGTGAGATTACTTGTGGCTGCATGGGCTAGTCTCAGACGAGACAAATGAAAATGAGTTCAGACTGCACGTCTCAAAATTAAAGGTGTTTACTGCTCTTTGGCATTCTCCAAAATCATTTACCAAGGACTTCTCTCTAGTGACTTTATGCAGGGAGTAGATAAAACAATACTGAAGAAATAGGGAACTCTGAATTCTTACTTTTCTTAGAAAATAAATATAAGTAAAATTTATTTCAATACAAGTTGAAAATCTATGATTCTGGGGCTGTTTCATTATCTACAACATAAGATAATGTGTCTTACAGGGTTGTTGTGAGAACTAAATGTGACAGTTTAGATAAACTGCCTAACACAGTAGATGTCATCAAATAATATTACTGTTGTTTTTTGTATTACTCTTCCTTTTGTGATTGGGCATCTTCTATTACTATGGCATAGAAAGCAGAGGAGACTGAGCTGAATGTATACATAACAGTAGGAATAGTAGTCATCTAGCATTTACTGAGCACCTCCTGTATGCCAAGCACTGCGGTATACATCACAGCCCAAGAAATAGATCACCTGCACTGTGATTTGTCTTTATGTTAAACACGGATGTCCTACAAAACAGTCAGTTAACAGAAGGGTCCTTTGAACTGGAGTCTCGCTGCTTGAGATGGAAGTAAACTTGAGGGTGAGTCTGAAGGCAGCCATTATAGAAGGCAAAGAAATCCATGTGGATATCCAATAGCTCTGGCTAACTGCGGTGAGCCCAGAAAGGGTGTTAAGATAAGCCACTCTATCTGCTCCAAGAGCTTCTTTCTCAACTGTTCATAAATAAAATGCAGCTTCAAACTCTGCTTCCATGAGAGCAAGCTATTCCACATGCTAATCTGTGGCTGTCTTTGCAGATCTACTGATGTTAAAGTAGAAGCTTGAGGAAATTTTTTTTTTAATCTGGAAACCAAGTATCTTCATTTTACCCCAGTAAATTTTTGTTGTTGTTGTTGTTTTAAATAGGCCACACATTAAATTTACAATATTTAAATGTTTCAAAAAAAAAATCAGTTTTACATCTGTAAAACCACGTCAGTTCAACAGAAGATTAAAAGCACACCAAGAGCATGCTTTCTCGTTTGTTGTTTCTGCTTCCCCTCTCCTTGCCCTTCACCCTGGTCTCCCTAGGCTGTGACAAGGTCTCAGGCTTTTATGTATCACAATTCCCTGGATAAATTCTGTAGCATTTATCCTTGAGAGGAGAAAGACATGGAAGTATATTTTTAGACATGTTCTTATTGCAAGAAACCCTCATAAATCATTCTGTCAACTCTTCCCTCTACCCCTGACGTTGCATTGGCAACTTTACAGGTATACTGTTTCTGCTTTATCAGGCGTCTGGCTCGACTGAGGAGTGGAGCTGAGCACATTCTTTCTTTCCTCAGTTGTGACGGAGAAACTACACTGAAGCAATGCTCAATCTTCACGGCTCCTTGTCCCTTGCTGGAGGGAGTCCATCTGTCAACAACGTAGGACTGTCCAAAGCCCAGTCACATATAAACCTTGGTAACCCAAAGGACCTAGAGAAGCGAGATCTCAGATTACCTGTTCCCTTTTATTTGCAAGTAGGCTCATGATGAGAGACTATAGTCAAGAACAGGAGAGCAACTTGTATAAGTCTTTTACATTTTTAGCTATTTAAAACATGCTTTAATTTAGAGTTGAAGATTTATGACTCTTCTTATTTCTCATAAACTGCTTGACATCAGGAAGAAAAAAAGACATAATTGCCTCTAACGGGAGAAACTTCTGCAACGAGACAGAAGCCTTATGGAGACATGGTCCTCCAGGCCCAGGCCTCCTCTCACCTCCAACCAGTCACTGAGTCTCCATCATCCAGCACCCAGCACAGAACCTGGGCCACAGGGATACTCAACGTTTGATAACCTGCAGGACAGCATAAGGGAGAGTGGTAGGTGACAAAGTCATTAACAACCATTCCTCAGGACTTCTTATTAAAGAAACAAATTCCTAAGTCTAGAAAAATTGAAATTCTTTAATGGCTGTGACCTGTTCTTCTGGGAGTGTGTGTGTGTGTGTGTGTGTGTGTGTGTGTGTGTGTGTGTGTGTGTGTTTCTGTCCTAGAGTACCTGTACACTGTGAGATGCTTATTAGGTAGACTGAATGACCGCTACTCACTGCTAAATCAAGCAAGTCCAGACATACTTATGCTATCCTCACACAGTAAGGCCTTGGCTATATAGAACCCTCAGTAATGAATTATTTGGGATAAAATGAAAATGAATGTATTAGTTGCTCATTCGTGGGTCTGACTCTTTGCAACCCCATAGCCTGTAGCCTGCCAGGCTCCTCTGTTCATGGGTTTCTCCAGGCAAAAGTACTGGAGTGGGTAGCCATTCCCTTCTCCAGGGGATCTTCCCTGGATTTTCCAGACTCAAGAAGCGAACCTGGGTCTCTTGTATCGCATACAGATTCTTTGCCATCTGAGTCACCATGAAAGCCCTAGTTAAAGCCCTATTAAAAATCAGAAGTTTTCTTTTTCAAAGCAATTTTATAAGGAAATCTTTCCAAAATGCATCACATACTTGACTGCATCTTTAAACAAAATATTCAGAAAATATTTCAATCTTTACTTGATGGCTGTAAGTCATCAAAATGAACATAAACTATAGTACTGTGCTAGCATTCAGCAATATTTCTAGAAGCCCTTTCAGTACCCTATGTTCTTTCCCTCCAAAATGAAGTGATCCCAGACTAATGTGTTTTTTCAGTCTTTCTCATATTTTTGTCACCCGGCATACTATTATTTGTTGTCATTGTGTGCCTGCTTCAAACTGCTTTCTCTCCTTTTTAATAAACTACTTAAAAATCTACGGTTCCTTCAAAGGCAGGTAATCAACTTTGGTCATTCAATAAATACTGATATTTAATGTATGTCAAGGGGGCTTCCCAAGTGTTGTAGTGGTAAAGAATACGCCTGTCAATGCAGAAGACACAGAAGACATGGCTCGATCCCTGGGTCAGGAAGATCCTCTGGAGGAGGATATGGCAACCCACTCCAGTATTCTTGCCTGGAGAATCCCATGGACAGAGGAGCTTGGCAGGCTACAGTCCATGGGGTCACAAAGAATTGGACACAACTGAGCACACAATATATGTCAAAACTGTACAATGCTGAGGATACACAGATATATAATACATAGTTCTTATCCTCAAGGAGCTCTGCATTTTGTGGAAGAAACAGACATGGAAACAAATTAACAGGCAATTCTTAATCTGAGTATTACTCTGGAAATAGAAAGTTGGTACTCCTACATCAGCCTTGGGCTAGGGTGCACGTGTACATGCTAAGTCGCGTCAGTCATGTCCGATTCTTTGCGACCCTATGGCCTGTAGGGTAGGAAATAGAATATGCATTCATAAATGTTCCTTTGGTAAGATTGCTAAGCAAAGCCAAAGAATGTGCACCGGAACTAGGTAAAATAAGACCTGTGATCTCCCATTGGTAATTCTTTGATGCTCATCTGTATGTGCTATATACACTGGCTTTAAATATATATATATATAGAGAGAGAGAGAGAGAGAGAGAGAGAGAGAGAGCTTGGTGGTTGGGGAGTTGAAATGACTGGATGGCTGAGTTCTAGAAAGGTCCAGTATCACCGCAGTGAGCTATAATACACACATCTATAGGATGGCTGAAATCAGTATTGTAAATATAAGAACACTCTTGGTGGTTCTTGTGTTCACAATAAAAGTGGTCACTCAGTCATGTCAGACTCTTTGCGACCCCATGGACTATAGCCTACCAGGTTCCTCCGTCCACGGGATTTTTCCAGGCGAGAGCACTGGAGTGGGTTGCCACTTCCTTCTCCAGAGGATCTTCCTGACCCAGGGATTGAACCCAGGTTTCCCACATTGTAGGCAGACGCTTTACTGTCTGAGCTACCAGAAAAATTCCTGTGTTCACAATGGAGGACTCCAAAAGGCTCCTTAGAGAATCAGTCATGCAAAATGTGTTTGGACTTTTCCCTCATCTTGATAAGAATTTGGTCATCAGCTTCTCACCCTTACTTTACTAGAAGTTATTTTTTAAAAAAGAAGCCCTAATGGTTTGATTTAATCTAACCTAATGATTAGATTACATGCTGCAAAATTCATTACCTAAAGGACTAGAATAGAGATACTACCTAAAAGTGTTCAAAATATTTGTGGCAACCCAGTAGTCTGAATACATAATTGATAAATTTAAGATGCATGGAAGTAACTAAGAAAGGTAAGAAGAACATTAACAAGAGTAAGGGAAACACAGTCTAAAACATCTTTCAGCAAATTCTCTATACTTATTCATCAGTGCACTCTTTTATCCAAAATGTACTTGGCTTATAAAAAGTACAAGACACTGAACTAGACACTGGGGTCGAGAAATTAAAAAATAATGAGACTGACCTAGAGAAAGGAAAATAAGATGCCTACACAAATAACACAGGACAGAATATGAAACACATCAGAAAAGAGGTACAGACAAAACTTAGAGGAATAAAATATCACTTTCCTCTAGAAGGATGAGAGAAACTTAATGAATCAGATGGCCTTCTTTCTGGGCTTTGAAAGAAGGATAAGCTTAGAGCATGAGGTTGGAGATGAAAAAAGATAGTGTAGGACTCCAGACAGACAGGACAACATACCCAAAGGAACTGGGTTGGAGTACGAGGTAGATGAGGAGAAGCAGTGGGTGAATGTTAACTCAAATGCCAAGCTGAGAAAATCAGACTTTACACAGAAGACAGCAAGAACATACTCACCATTCATGAACAAAGATGTGAGCAAGACAGGTGTGTCTGGTAGTAATGAAGCAGAGTGTAAAATGTAGAGCTTTAGGAATTATTTCAGAAGAGAGCTCCTGTAATACCATGAGGGTGGGCAGTTGGGCATATCAGATGCTGCAGAGATAAATTCAATGGGATTTGGCTGCTAACAATGTGACACAAAGAGTAAGAGTTTAGAGACGGTTGGCAAAATGGAGCCAAAGTCAAATGGCAAGTGATTAAAGATAGCGAGTGAGTGGTAAGGAAATTACAGCAGCGGGCACAGGCTACTTCAATAGGAAGTCTGGCAGGAAAGGAAAGAAGAGCATTTATCATTAAGTGTGACTTAAGTACAGAAAACAGAAATGGCACCTTAGGAGTTAATAAGTAAACTAGGAAGGAATAAAACTCAAACCTTTATTCTACTGCAGTGATATTAGCCCCCCTAAGAAATCTAATACTGGTTCATTCTTATACCAAGCTTTTATCTCAGATTTTTTTTACATACATCTGAAAGAATAATTAAAAGTGTGAAGTACTTTAATTGACATGATTCTGAACCTAACAATTACATTTATGTGCATTCCTGTTTTATCAGCTGGGATTAAATGACAATACAAAACTAAATTGTTTTCTACTGAATTTATTCTGATTTTTGTACTGTCTAATAATTTCCATGCTCCGTTTTGAAACCCTCTGCTAACTGCAAGAGTTTGCTCACATGAAGATCACAGTTTGAGCCAGAGAAGCAACTACAGGCCACAGAGTAGTAAAATTAAAATTAAGTTAGGTGTTTCTTTTTATTATATTCTCCACAAATCAATGACTAATCTACTTCTCTTTTGAGTGAACAGCTGCCGCACAACAGAAGGTCTGCTGGAAGCAAAGTTAGGCTATTTCCTTTTCGGTGAGGACACATAACCCACAGAGTAAAGCAGCCACAGGGGAAACCACTAGACAGACCAATATTCTGGTATTCAGCAGCTCCAAAGCTCCACAATAAACCTTTGGATTCATTATTTTCGATTCCAGTAACTAGTTTCAGCTTTGTATTTGCATCAGATGACTAGCTATTACTCCAGAGGACACTTAAAATTATCTCCCCAGGTCCAGGGCTGGTAGCAAATTCTAAGCACTAAGGCTCAAACGAATTCAGCTTAAAGCAACGTCTACAGGTGACAGTCAATAGAAACTGAAAATTGGTATTTGCAAATGCTAGTAAGCCAGTTTTTTTTTTAATATATTTTTAAAGATGTATCTAAATTCCAGACGCCCTATGCCATCCCTAATACAAACGCTCCTAGTGCCTGTTGCATGGGCTTTTTTCCCTTCCAAATCTACTCTTAACATCTCAAATAGTTTTCAGACATTGTCATCCCTCACTGTGAGTGACCCATTCATCTATAATATAAAAGGAAAAAGAAAAAAATTTGCATGTTTTAATTAGAATTGTCTAATGCCTCACTCCTTAGGATTCAGCATTTTACCTACAGGTGGATCAGTAGTGGTTAAAACCCAGGATTAATGAGGTCACTGTCCTAAGTCTGAATGAGTCAGTGAATCTCATACCAAGAAATCCTGTGCCACAAACTAGAGAGCACCCCAGGCTAGCTGTACTATAAATAGGTATTACCGCTTGGAAGCCAAGCAACACATTAGTATAAAATAACCACATTTAAAAAGAAAAAAAAAAGGGGCTTCCCTGATGGCTCAGTGGTAAAGAATCCACCTGCCAATGCAGAAGACACAGGTTAAATCCCTGATTGACGAAGATCCTACATGCCAAGGAGCAACTAAGGCCATGGGCCACAGCAACTGAACCTGTGCTCTAGAGACCAGGAGTCACAATACTGAAACTCCATGTCTTAGAGCCTGTGTTCCATCACAAGAGAAGCCTCCCCAATGAGAAACCTGTGCACCACATCTAGGGAATAGCCTCCACTCTCCATAACTAGAGAAAAGTCCACACAGCAACGAACACCCAGCACGTGTGCTCAGTTGCTCAGTTGAGTCTGACTCTTTGCGACCCCATGGACCATAGTCCACCAGCCTCCTCTGTCCATGGGATTCTCCAGGCAAGAATACTAGAGTGGGTTGCCATTTCTTCCTCCAGGGGATCTTTCTGACCCAGGGACTGAACCCACATCTCCTGCATTGTAAATGAATTCTCTCCCTTGAGCCACCTGGGAAGCCCAATAAATACCCAGAACAGCCAAAATAAAATAAATTTTAAAAAATTACCAAAGAAAATGATTAATTTTCAAGGTTATTTTTCCAAACCATTTTGAAAAACAAACAAACAAAAAAATTAATCTTCCCCCTGCAAAAAAAAAGAGAGAAAGAGAGAAAAAAAGAAAAGAAAAACCAGCATACATAGCACTGCTAATGATTACCCGCACAGGCCAAGTTTTTCTTAGGAGATACTGCTAAGATAAAATCATGCAAACTGACAGATGTAGAGACTAAAGGACAAAGCAACATTTAACATAATTACTCAGTAAGCAAGTACAGTAAGTGATTTGCAAAAATGCCACTTTTAGTATAAATCAGATCACTATCTGCAAGATGTCTAACATCATCATTATGAGGACAAAAAAGTGTCTTATCAGACCATACTTTAAAATACTTAGTTCAGTGTAGAGAGAAAGACTGACTAATATTTACTCAGGAGATGTACTAGGGCTACTATATGTCAGGCACTGTTTTAGGTTAAACATTTTAGATCTTTAATCACTTGATCCCCACAGCAAATCCACAAAGTACATCATTACTCCCATTCTCATCCAAGGACATGCAGCTATGAGCGATTTGAACATTACTCTGCCAGACCCGAAAGCCTGTGCTCTTTCCTCTTGGGCACATACCTTTCTTTGGGGTAGCTGATACCATATTTGGGAAGGTAAAACAGAAATGCCCAAGTTTCACATTTGCTGTTTGAGGTTTCCAAAGTTATTCTCTTTTGAAATGGCACTGTGCCACTTGTTCCAGAGCCAGACCCTGAGACTGGGCTCAGGGAGCCCTCTAGGACTTGAAAGCAAAGGACTGCCCCAAACCTTAGCCTCAGGGGCACAGAGATTCCTGAGTTGAGGGTGAGAGTGAAGGTGGCTGATTACTGAGACATTCATTACCACACAAACCTCATGTTAAATGACTTTGACTCTCCCTCAAGACAAGACAATGAAACATGACATCTGCAAGTTCTGATGCATTCTGCTCTGCATTCTGTTTTATTCTGTATATTGCCCATTTAAATTATTATGTTCTTGGGAGGGGGTTTCAGGATGGGGGACACATGTACACCCATGGCTGATTCCTCTACAATATTGTAAAGTAAATAGCCTCCAATTAAATGAATTAATTTAAAAATAAATTAATAAATTACTATGTTCTATGCTTAGTTGCTCAGTCATGTTGGACTCTTGCAACCCCATAGACTGTAGCCTGCCAGGCTCCTCTGTCCATGGGATTCTCCAAGGCAACAATACTGGAGTGGGTTGCCATTTCCTTCTCCAGAGGATCTTCCCAATCTAGGAACTGAACCAGGATCTCCTGCACTGCAGACAGATTCTTTACCAACTCAGCTATGAGGGAAGCCTAAATTACTATAGGTCAAGGTAAAAATCCAGAATCAGATATTTCACAGAGAAATAGGCAGCACCATCTCACGGTCAGGACGTAAATATGAATATTGGTAGATCTGGCTCCTTTCTCTGATTCTTTATTAGGCACCATTCATTCTCCTTCATTTAAAATTACAGTGTGAACTTTTTCCAATCTCATTAAAATTTTTTGAAAACATGATTTTAATGGCTGTGTAAGAGTACTTCCTCCCAAAGTTTTTTTTTTTTAATAATTTATATAAACTGCTTTGTCAATGGAAATTTAGGTTGTTTCTAAAGTTTTTGATGTTACCAGTGCTATTAAAATGAAAGTGACTATTGCTTTGATAGGCATGTCTAATGATTTCCTTAGAATGGATTCCTAGAAGTAATATTAATGACCTAAAGGTGACAAGCATTTTAAAGTCTCAATTCAAGTTGTCAAATTACTTTCCAAAATGGTTGTGGTGCTTTCCACTCCAGCAGTGTTTGAGAGCATCTGTCTCATCAAATTAAGCATTATGTGTTCCCAAATTAGTAGAGAGGAAAGGAGGGAGGGAGAGATGGAGGGAAGACACAGAGAAAGAAAAAGATAAAGAGAGTAAGAGAGGAAGGAAGAAAGGAAGAAAGGAAGGAAGGCAGAAAGGAAGAAAGGGAGAGGGAGGGAGTTATTTCTTTGATTACTAGCTAAGCAAAAATTTTTTCATGTTTATTTTCTCTAGTTTTTAATTCTTTGGGGAGCATCACAGACAAAACCAGATCTAAAAATGATGGGAGTACAACATGAAACAAGTCAAAAGCTGCAGAAAAAAATCAAATAATTTCTCAAAACAGGGAAGCCAGGGACCTAACTGCTGAAAGGAAACACTTAGGTGAAAAAAAAATCCCACTTGCAGAGTACTGGGGTTAAAAATACCTTAAACTGTCTACCTCATTTTAGTATGAGAGAGAAATGCTGTCTCTTTTTGCCACAGAGCATTAGTGACTTGAAGTACTCCTTTGTTTTTCCTTTTTGGTGCTTTTCCCCTTCTTCTTTTTCTTGTACATAATTTCTACATACTTGTCTCTTATTTCCTCTTTCTTAGGAATAACGACTATTGCCGACTCAAACATTACAAAGATGGACATACCCAAATGATAGAGAACAGGTATTTATGTTCTATAATAAAACCAGGAAACAGAAAAAAATGAAAGTCTAAAACTGATTCACTCCTAATACATTCGATCAAAGTAAAAACATAAAATTTATCTTTATTCTCAACAGATTTTTTAAAAAATAGAGCATGTCCTAGCTGTGGAAAATTTATAAAGACTTTTATAATCATAATTTTTAAATGGCTAAAAATTTTCATTGGCTCTAAGACTTGACATTTGACTAGCAGAAAATATTTATAGGATCTTCACAAGACTCCCAGTTGTTGATTTTCACAACTTCGTAGGGTCTTATTATTCTGCCCATTTTTACATATAACAATTACTCGACTTGCTCATCCAGTCACACGGCTAGAACGTGACATACTCAGGACATAAAGTCAGGCGCAACTGGCTCTGAAGGCTGAGTACTTACTTCATCACCGTTCTATGGGCATCTTCTACTGCACAACAGCCCTCACCCAAAGTCTCTAGTCGGATCATTTTCCATCTGTGCTCATTAGTTTACGTATGGCCTCTGGCTTCTTTCATGCTACAAAAGCAGAGCTGAACATTTGTGACAGACTCTACGACCTGCAAAGCTGAAAATTCGCACTATCTGGCCCTTGGCAGAAACAGTTTGCTGACCCCTGGCCTACATTAAATAAAAAGTGTTTCTCTGGTATTTTCTATTGATGTATCCCTTAATGGCAAAAGAAAATGAAGTGGAGTCATGAACCCCAGTTTGAGAAGCATAAATTTAAACAACCATTTGCCCCTTTACATCCTGTTGGGGAGTCATCAGTGTTTCAACAATGCTGCCATTCCTCCAAACTTTTTAAAAATTGTAATAGTAGCCTGATGTACTTTCTTTTCAACAATCTCAACTCTGGTAGATGTTAGTATTTTAAAGGTAGATTTTATCTTTGGTAACATGTAAAACTTTCTATGGCCCAAACTAGTGCCTGAGTTAGCTAGTTAAACTGGTATTTTTGGTTTTTAATCACAGATAAATTATGATTACCAGTTCATTGATAAACTATGAAGCTGGTTCTTTTATATGACCTGTGCACTGATTCAGATATCAAATATTATTTTGCTTGTGTTAACTTGTCTAGACTACAATCTCCAGTCATTTAATCAAACACCAATCTAAGTATTGCTATAAAGGTATTTTGTAGATGTGATTAAAGTACACAATCAGTTAACTTTAAGAAGATTGTCCTAGATAATCTAGATGGACTTGATTCAATCAGCAGGTAGAACTGAAGTCTCCCTTGACAAAGAAGAAATTCTGCCAGTGGATAGCAGTTCCAGCCTGTCCTGAGGAGTTTAGACTCACTTAGGCAGCGTATAATCATGTAAGCCAGCTTCCTACTTCTCCCTTTCTCTCTCCTCACTCCCACCCCTGCATTATTGTGTACACACACACACACACACACACACACACACACAGAGGAATCTCCCACTGGTTCTGTTTTACTAGTAGAACCCTGATATATCAAGTCTGAAAATATTTCAAAAATAATTTTAGTTCTCGTTTCATACTTAGCAGTTTAGACAACACCAATCCCTTGGATAAATATAGCCACCTAGAAATGAAACTCATTACTTTATAGTCACATTATTATATTATCACTCCTATTACATCTGAATTCCTCTCTTCCCTCTGGCAAACCACAAATTCTAAAAGAGTAAAATTAAGCTAAATAAAACCTACCTGAGAGTATAAAGTACTGAATTTTCATGGAAAGTATAAAAGTCTTAAACTATAGCAGTAAGAAGATAGATAAAATTATTAAAACTTCTGATACAGGTTATGCACAATCACACTTGAAATAGTTTCTATGAAAATGCCAGTCTAAAAGAAATTTTAATTCACTAAAAGTCCAACAAACTGTAGACAGACACCCAAACATTTCCTGCATCCAAAACATCAAAAGAGGAATAATTTGAGAAACATTCCAAAAAAAGCACTCAAGGCTGCCATGTATACATTATTATTCTGGCCTGCAGTTCAGTTCAATTCAGTTGCTCAGTCGTGTCCGACTCTGCGACCCCATGAACCACAGCACACCAGGCCTCCCTGTCCATCACCAACTCCTGGAGTCTACTCAAACTCATGTTCATCTAGTTGGTGATGCCATTCAGCCATCTCATCCTCTGTCGTCCCCTTCTCCTCCTGCCTCCAACGCTCCCAGCATCAGGTTCTTTTCCAATGAGTTAACTCTTCACGTGAGGTGGCCAAAGTATTGGAGTTTCAGCTTCAGCATCAGTCCTTTCAGTGAACACCCAGGATTGATTTCCTTTAGGATGGACTGGTTGGATCTCCTTGCAGTCCAAGAGACTCTCAAGAGTCTTCTCCAATACCACAGTTCAAAAGTATCAACTCTTTGGCGCTCAGCTCTCTTTATAGCCCAACTCTCACATCCATACATGACTACTGGAAAAACCATAGCCTTGACTAGATGGACCTTTGTTGGCAAAGTAATGTTTCTGCTTTTGAATATGCTATCTAGGTTGGTCATAACTTTCCTTCCAAGGAGTAACCGTCTTTTAATTTCATGGCTGCAGTCACCATCTGCAGTGATTTTGGAGCCCAAAGAGATAAAGTCTGACACCGTTTCCACTGTTTCCCCATCTATTTCCCATGAAGTGATGGGACCAGATGCCATGATCTTCGTTTTCTGAATGTTGAGCTTTAAGCCAACTTTTTCACTCTCCTCTTTCACTTTCATCAAGAGGCTTTTTAGTTCCTCTTCACTTTCTGCCATAAAGGTGGTGTCATCTGCATATCTGAGGTTACTGATTTTTCTCCTGGCAATCTTGATTCCAGCTTGTACTTTCTCCAGCCCAGCGTTTCTCATGATGTACTCTGCATATTAGTTAAATAAGCAGAGTGACAATATACAGCCTTGACATACTCCTTTTCCTATTTGGAACCAGTCTGTTGTTCCATGTCCAATTCGAACTGTTGCTTTCTGACCTGCATACAGATTTCTCAGGAGGCAGGTCAGGTGGTCTGGTATTCCCATCTCTTGAAGAATTTCCCAGTTTATTGTGATCCACACAGTCAAAGGCTTTGGCATAGTCAATAAAGCAGAAATAGAAGTTTTTCTGGAACTCTCTTGCTTTTCCCATGATCCAGCAGATGTTGGCAATTTGATCTCTCGTCCCTCTGCCTTTTCTAAAACCAGCTTGAACATCTAGAAGTTCACGGTTCACATATTGCTGAAGCCTGGTTTGGAGAATTTTGAGCATTACTTTACTAGCATGTGAGATGAGTGCAATTGTGTGGTAGTTTGAGCATTCTTTGGCATTGCCTTTCTTTGGGATTGGAATGAAAACTGACCTTTTCCAGTCCTGTGGCCACTGCTGAGTTTTCCAAATGTGCTGGCATATTGAGTACAGCACTTTCACAGCATCATCTTTCAGGATTTGAAATAGCTCAACTGGAATTCCATCACCTCCACTAGCTTTGTTCATAGTGATGCTTCCTAAGGCCCACTTGACTTCACATTCCAGGATGTCTGGCTCTAGGTGAGTGATCACACCATCATGACTATCCGGGTCGTGAAGCTCTTTTTTGTACAGTTCTTCTGTGTATTCTTGCCACCTCTTCTTAATATTTCTGTTTCTGTTAGGTTAGTGAAAATTAATAAGAGTGGCAAGAAGCTCTGAGGGCTGAGTTGGGCACCTAATCTCTACATAGTAATTATTACAGTTATTACATGAATAAAATTATAGTGTTATTCTAATCATATATCCATAGAAACATATATTGATTGAGCCAACACTTGAGGAAGTACTCTTTTACATTTTTAAAGTTATGATAATTATTTTTATCTTGAAACAAACCAAAAAAAAAAAAAAACCACATAATTTATTTTCTGCTCCTAGAGTAAAAGCTGCGAAAACAAGAAAAGAAGTTTAGACCATCCTGGAAAATCACCACATCCTTTCCCTCCAAGAAATCTTGTTATAATTGTCACTGATCCATAAAACCTATGTTTGACTGTTTTTACTTTGGATTTGGAATTTGATGTGATAGTCATAATTACAAACATTCAACAGATGTAAAATTCAGTTACATAAACACAAATACATATATTAAAACACACACAATAGGCTTCCCTTGCACAAATGGAGTGGTTATAAAAATACAGGACGTGAATACCTAAATCCAGAATGTTTGAACCTAAAAGATTATCTACATAAATCAAAAGCCTAAAATGTGGAATTTGCAAATTTAGTTGCTAAAATCATTCTAAAAATATGAAGAGATCTTGGTCCCCACTTGTCAATCCCAAGAGCTTGTACTGTGAATTAAGCACATTTTGGTTGTTTTTTAAACTCACTATACACCTATGGGTTTATCCTAAGGAAATAATCATGGGTTTCTGCACATATTTATCTTCAAGGATATTCAGGAAAATAAATTTGTAATATTAATTATAAAAGCAAAATCAAAACCACTGAATATCCAACAAAAGAAATGGCTAGATATTACATATTACTGTGACAGAATAGCATGCAGCCATGACAAACCATGCTACAAAATCACATTAGGAAAAAAGATCACCATGTTTTAGTTTAAAAATCATATTATATAAGCTTGTATAGTTTGACACTTTTTGTAAAAAAAATTCATAGATTATATATCTACTATCTTATAGGTACATAAGTACAGTTTCTGAGCACACGAAGAAAAGTTGAAGGATAGAATGCAAACATTCCAGTATTGCTCAACTCTGAGTGATGCAATTATGTGTGATTTTTTTTTTCCTTCACTATAGACTTGAAATTTTCTACTATATGTGTTCTTTCTTTTAATCAGGGGAAAAAGAGATTTGCAGAGCATGACATAAAACTAAAAATCATATGGTGCAGTAGTTATCTTTGGAGCATGAGATTATGGGAACCTTCATTTTATACTTTTTACATTATCTATAGTTTTACATTTTTTACATATGCATGTATTATTCCAATAATCACTCAAATGTGTGCTTTTAACACAATCAAAACATGCTACTTTTTAATTTTGAGAAATAAGATATGTTCTTATTTAAGGGGATTTTTTAAAGTACATGTCTATTTATTTTAGTTTAAAAGAAGATATTTCAAGATAAGTTGATAGATTAAGAGCAGCAACAACATAATGCTCCTACTTTTATTAAGTTTTCAAAGAGAACAACATAGGAAAAGTTTATATGTATCTGAATTCCAGTTTTATAAAAATGAACATTGAGCAACTTTTAATGATTACAATGCTACAGTCACAAAATCTTATATGGAATTATTTCAATATATTTATAATTGCATATGAACAGCACACAGATTTATTCAAGAACATGAAAGACTGTCCCTAAGCCAGAGAAGGAGAGCCACGTAGGAAGCCAGCAATCATTTACCCTGCACAGTCTGCACCGAGCACGCCACCCACCCAAGCCTGCTGCCATCCTTCAGTGTCACAGTGGGCTGTTGACATGACTTAATCGCTGAGCTAAAGCTAATTATACAGCAAATGAAACAATAAGAGAGAATTCACCCCAACCAATTAACTAAGAGTAGACATTAACTGTCTCAGAATGTCCTGCATATGCTAATTTAAACTTTATCACCCATAAAGACATCCATACAGTCACGACATTTTTTGTTTATTCTTTATCAAGCTTTACAATAGTAGGAAAGACCCTGATGCAGAGCATCTATCTGGCTACCATATAGCTGGCATTCATTTCTCCAGCTGGCTGTGAATTTCTATGTTTCATCCCAGGGTTTAAGCAGTGTTGTTTAAATGATGTGAGTTACTGTATGGTAATAAGCTGATAATTGCATAATAACACCATTAAGAAAAAATAAAAGTAACAAGATAACCTGGATTCACAATACTTATAACCCAGTAAGTACAATTAATTTGTGTCCCCAGATGGCTGGATTAATTAATACATCTAATCAGGAAAAATGGGCAGAAGAACTGAATAGACATTTTTTCCAAGGAGGAAATGCAGATGGCCGATAGGCACATGAAAAGCTCCTCAAAATCACTAATCTTGGGGGAAATGCAAATTAAAACCACAGTGAGATACCACCTCACACCTGTCAGAATGACTAGCATCAAAAAGTACATAAATAATATGTTGGCGAGGATGTGGAGAAAAAGGAACCCTCTCTACACTATTGGTGGGAATGTAAATTGGTGCAGCCGCTGTGGAAAACAGTATGGGGGGCGGGGAGGTGGGGCGGTTCTCTAAAATCTAAAACTAGAGCTACCATATGATTCAGCAATCCTACTCCTGGGCATAGATCTGGAAAAGATGAAAATTCTAACTTGAAAAGATACACACACCTATGTTCATAGCAGCACTATTTATAATAGTCATGATATGGAAGCAACCTAAGTGCCCGTCAACAGAGAATGAATGGATAAAGAAGTGGTGTACACACACACACACACAGGAATACTCAAATCAGATCAGATCAGTCGCTCAGTCGTGTCCGACTCTTTGCGACCCCCATGAATTGCAGCATACCAGGCCTCCCTGTCCATCACCAACTCCCGGAGTTCACTCAGACTCACGTCCATCGAGTCAATGATGCCATCCAGCTGTCTCATCCTCTGTCGTCCCCTTCTCCTCCTGCCCCCAATCCCTCCCAGCATCAGAGTCTTTTCCAATGAGTCAACTCTTCGAATGAGGTGGCCAAAGTACTGGAGTTTCAGCTTTAGCATCATTCCTTCCAAAGAAATCCCAGGGCTGATCTCCTTCAGAATGGACTGGTTGGATCTCCTTGCAGTTCAAGGGACTCTCAAGAGTCTTCTCCAACACCACAGTTCAAAAGCATCAATTCTTCGGCGCTCAGCCTTCTTCACAGGAATACTACTCAGCCATAAAACGAAAAAAATTTGCCAAAATTTGCAAAATTGGAGGATGGACTTGGAAGGCACTATGCTAAGTAAAATGAATCAGACAGAGAAAGACAAATACTGTATGATATCACTTATATGTGGAATCAAAAAAAAAAATACAACAAACTAGTGAATATAACAAAAAAGAAGCAGACTCAGAGATATAGGAAACAAACCAGTGGTTACCAGTGGTGGAGACAGGGGGAAGAATAGGGGTGGGAGACAAATAGATACAAACTCAAGAGAGTCAGAGATGACTTAGTACTGAAACAACAATAACAGTGGATCTAAGATAGGCTCAAGGATATATTGTACAACACAGAGAATATAGCCAAAACTTTGTAATGACTGAAATGGAAGGTAACCTTTAAAAATTATACACATTTTAAAAATTTAATAAAATACTTGTAATAAGAAAAATAAAACATCTAATCAGCAATGTTTCTAAAACTAAGATTATAAAAAAAAAGATTTTGTTTTTTGAAATCCTTGTCTTTTCTATCCTACTATTAAATTGTTGAAATGCTCAGTTGCAGGCTCCCTTGGTAGTTCAGCAGGTAAAGAATTCCCCTGCAATGGAGGAGACCAGATTCAATTCCTGGGTCAGAAGATCTGCTGGAGAAAGGAAAGGCTACCCTCTCCATTATTCTTGCCTGGAGAATCCCATGGACAGAGGAACCTGGCAGGCCACAACCCATGGGGCCACAAGGAGCGTGACATGACTGAGTGACAAAGAACTGCACACTAGTTGCACCTTCTCAACACTGCTGCTGCTGCTAAGTCGCTTCAGTTGTGTCCAACTCTGTGCGACCCCATAGACGGCAGCCCACCAGGCTCCCCCATCCCTGGGATTCTCCAGGCAAGAACACTGGAGTGGGTTGCCACCTCCTTCTCCAATGCATGAAAGTGAAAAGTGAAAGTGAAGTGTCCAACTCTTAGCGACCCCATGGACTGCAGCCCACCAGGCTCCTCCGTCTGTGGGATTTTCCAGGCAAGAGTGCTGGAGTTGGGTGCCATTGCCTTCTCAACACTAACGAACTACAAACTATGCTTTGGAGTCTGTGTCAACATTGTATAAAACTGTTACATAACCATGGCTGCAACTAAGAGTTTTTCCTTCTGTCCTTCAAGCCTTCCTTGCAAAATGGAACACCTCTTCCTAGAAAATATGGGATCAGGTTTGTTCTCTTTTGAGCCAAAACAGCTTACTGTCTCTGAGGGAATTTTTCTCATCTACAAATTGAGGGATTTCGACTATAAAGTCCTTTTCAACTCAAGGACAAATGACAATTCTCTACTAGCAAACCTACCACAAGATTTAAGTTACAAACCACAAACTTTGCAAGTCATATCACAAAAGGCTAATTCAATAATCAAGAGTTCCAAGGAACCAATACCTAAATCCTTTCACTGACTAGAATCTGACAAAAATCCAAGTTCTGTAACATGTATTTCTGTCAAATTTATTTAAAATGCAGCAATGCTAAATGCTATCTGTAATAATAACAATTATTATTATTATTACTATATATTCTCTAAATTGTTAACTTCCATGAAAATCTAATCTGGAGCCATTATGGCTTACCTTATGATACCCATTTAATACACATCTGCAACAGTACAAAAGCAGAGTTGTTATATCCTGAAATGTGACTCTGGCCCTAAAGAAGTCCTTTAGGATCTTAAATAAATTGGTGTGCTAGCCATACCTAGTCATACATGTATATTTTATACTTCTACTCTTCTCCAAGGATGCTATAGAAAATAATAAGACAATATTTATAAATGACTCAGAATATCCAAAAAGAAATACTTCTTTTTGGGTCCCATCACTTCATGGCAAATAGATGGGGAAACAATGGAAACAGCGACAGACTTTATTTTCTTGGGCTCCAAAATCACTGCAGATGATGACTGCAGCCATGAAATTAAAAGACACTTGTTCTTTAGAAGAAAAGCTATGACAAACCTAGACAGCATATTAAAAAGCAGAGACATTACTTTGCCAACAAATGTCCATCTAGTTAAAGCTATGGTTTTCGCAGTAGTCATGTATGGATGTGAGAGTTGGACTATAAAGAAAGCTAAGCACTGAAGAATAGATGCTTTTGAAGTGTGGTGTTGGAGAAGATTCTTGAGAGTCCCTTGGACTGCAAGGTGATCCAACCAGTCAATCCTATAGGAAATCAGTCCTGAATATTCATTGGAAGGACTGATTCTGAAGCTGAAACTCCAATACTTTGGCCACCTGATGCAAAGAACTGACTCATTGGGAAAGACCCTGATGCTGGGAAAGATTGAAGGCAGGAGAAGGGGATGACAGAGGATGAGATGGTTGGATGGAATCACCGAGTCAATGGACCTGAGTTTGAGCAAGCTCCGGGAGATGGTGAAGGACAGGGAAACCTGGCATGCTGCAGTCCATGGGGTCGCAAATAGCTGGACACGACTGAGTGACTGAATAACAACAACAAACAGAGTTTGATGTATATGCTATGTATGCACAGACATACACACATACTGGATTAGCTAAATCCTGAATTGATAATCTGGAAGTGAAAAATCTACTTTCAGTTTTACCACAAATTTAGCCAGATAGTTTCTGCATCTTTGTATAACAATTCATTTTTTAAATGGGATCTTCTGAAATTCCCTCAGTGTTTCTAAAGATGATAAGGATGAATCAGTTATAGGAATCCCCTGCAATTCATAGAGCAACTGTTCCAGAAAACTCTAAAAAAGGCCTGGGAGATGAGAGGATGAATGTCCTCCAGATCTCTTTTCACAACTGGCTCAGGTCTCACCCCACCAGATAGGCCTGGGTGCAGCAGACAGCACACAACAGCACACAGCAGAGGGAAGCACAGAACTATATCTTTCCTTCCCCGACTTCTTCCTGATGTCCAGCGGAGAGGACAGGGACAACAATTGGCTGCATGGAGAGGCTCAACTTCTCAGTCTCCCCATAGTACAGATGTCTTAATTTGGGAGCAAAGAAACACAGCCTCTACATTATCTAACTTCCATTTCAATCTATCTCCACTCACCTCGACTCCATTATTTCTGTGACTAGGATTTATGCAATGGAGTAAAGTAAAAATTGTCACCATGATGAGTTCAATGGGCTTATGATATATAATCAAAATTATAAATCACAAACTTTTAAACTATAGATGTTTACATACCTAAGCAGCATAAAGAATACTAGTCATTATAAATATTAAAGGATAGAGAATATTTGAATAAATTTGTAATACATTTTACAGTAATTATTGCCATCATTATTCTTCATAAAAATCCTCAGGAAGGGATAAGAATTATTCTAACCTATATCGGCATACCATTGGCGTCACCTTCACCAAAGGATACTTTTCAAATGTTCATTTTCTTGGAATTAAGCTCAGAAGAATGAACTATAGTTAAAATCATTAATAACCCAAATTGTTATATCAGCTTCATGCTGCTGCTGCTGCTGCTGCTGCTAAGTCGCTTCAGTCGTGTCCGACTCTGTGTGACCCCATAGATGGCAGCCCACCAGGCTCCTCCGTTCCTGGGATTCTCCAGGCAAGAATACTGGAGTGGGTTGCCATTTCCTTCTCCAATATTAGCTTCATAGTTAAGCTGTAATATTGATTAATTTCAAATAATCTATCAAGCTGTACAACTGTACCAAAAAGAGTACAAATGCAAACAGAGCATTATTCATCATAGCCTCACTACTCACTGGAAACAAGCATGTGAGTTAAGTACAGCTCATTGTCTTAGGAAGAGCCAGATTTCCAAATTCTGAAAGGTTGTATCTAGAACACCATTATTTATTTATTACCTAGTGATGATTTCCTTAACGTTACTGGATAGCATTACAAAGGTTTAAGGGGGTTAGTCTCTCAGTTCCGTTTAGTTCAGTCACTCAGTCATGTCCAACTCTTTTCGACCCCATAAATCGCAGCACGCCAGGCCTCCCTGTCCATCACCAAAAGCCCATTACTCTAACTCATTATTTGAAGTCTCAGTGTACCTAATGGCTTTTCTTTCATATGTTGCCAGGCTTGCCTATCCACAATATACCAACCGCATTACCTTCTGTCAGACTAGCTCATTGTGTATATATGGAAGGAGTCCATAAACAGTTTGGGTGTGGTACCTTTCCTAACTGTCAAAGCACTACTCATGAGGGAACAAAATCAGCCATCTGAACTAGATATTACATTAACTGTATATAAGAAACACGTAACAATATCTACTTATAAAACCATTAGCGTGTAAATGAATAGAAAAACTAGTTTAAAGTAACTAGTGTGATTTTTTTTCTTAATTTCAGAAGGATTAAGGTAAAAATTCCAATCCAGTAATCTGCTGACAAGAATTTTAACTATATTTTTCCCACAGTGCTTTGAAACAATGCTTTTTCAAAAATTTAATATCCTAAAGGAAAGATACCTACATGAGATGGAAAATTAAGTCTGAAGTTAGCTTCTGACTAATTTCTGGAAGCTGAGAAAGTTTTTTTTTTTTTAATTTGCTTAACAGACATTTGTATAGAGCTTATTATGTGCCAGACACTGTTCTATATATTTTACAAATATTAGCTCATTTAATCCTCATAGTTACCCTATAAAGTACTACCACCATTTCCACATTACAGATGAGGAAATGGGCACAGAGAAGTTAAATGACTCACTCAAAGTCATACAAGTAATCAGTGGTAGAATCAAAATTTAAGCCCAGGTAGTCTAGATTTGGATTTTGTGCCCTAAACACTAACACACTACACACTCCCTCCATAATATATTCCCTGTCTTCATGAGGACCAGTGACGTTTCGCTGCTTTAGGTAGTTTTATGTCTCAAGGTTCTTTTTGCTAGGTTGTATATTTTGCCCTCAAAATACATGTTATATAATATAATTTGTATTTTCACTTAGTTTTCCATTTCAGAACATCCAGCACTACCTCATTCATTTAAAATACTGAAATATTCAACATAATACAAGCCATTTATGACAAATCCACAGCTAACATAATACTCAACTGTGAAAAGCTGAAAGCCTTCCCACTAAATTCTGGAACAAGACAAGGATATCTACCATCAACACTTTTATTCAACACAGTACTGAAAAATCCTAGCCACAGCAATCAGATAAGAAAAAGAAATAAGAAGTACCCAAACTGGAAGAGAACAGGATGCAGACAGGTTGCTACTCTATATGGAAAACCCTAAAGACTCCACACAAAAACTATTAGAATAAATAAATTCAGCAAGGTAACAGGATACAAAATTAAATGAACATATATTTGTTGTATTTCTTTATACTAAGTGAAATATCAGAAAGAGAAAGTTTAAAAAATCTCATTTAAAACTGCATCAAAAAAAAAAAAACCTAGGAATAAACCTAACCAAAGAGATGAAAGACCTATATGCTGAAAACTATCTAACAGTGATAAAGGAAACTGAAGGTGATTCAAAGAAATGGAAAGATATCCCATGCTCTTGAATTGGAAGAAGCAATATTCTAATCTATGGTCATACCACCCTGAAGGAGTCTGATTTTGTGTGATGTAAGAAGCTAAGCAGGACTGAACCTGCATAGTACTTGGATGGGAGAATCAATATTCTTAAAATGGCCAAACTATCCAAAGCAATCTACAAATTTAAAACCATCCTTGTTAAATTTGTTGTTCAGTCATTCAGTTGTGTCTGACTCTTTGCAACACCATGGACTGCAGCATGCCAGACTTCCCTGTCCTTCAACATCTCCCAGAGCTTGCTCAATCTCATGTCCATTGAATCAGTGATGCCATCCAACCATCTTACCCTCTGTTGTCCCCTTCTCATCACTCCTTCAATCTTTACCAGCACAGGGTCTTTTCTAGCAAATTGGCTCTTCAAATCAGGTTGCCAAAGTATTGGAGCTTCAGCTTCAGCATCAGTCATTCTAACGAATATTCAGGGTTGATTTCCTTTAGGATTGACTGATTTGATCTCCTTGTAGTCCAAGGGAATCTTCTCCAACAACACAGTTCAAAAGCATCAATTCTTCGGCGCTCAGCCTTCTTTATGGTCCAACTCTCACATCCATACATGACTACTGGGAAAACCATAGGTTTGATTATACAGACCTTTGTTGGCTAAGTAATGTCAGCAAAGTTTTATAATATGCTGTCTACATTTGTCATAGCTTTTCTTCCAAGGAGCAAGAGTCTTTTAATTTCATGGCTGCAGTCACCATCCCCATTGATCTTGGAACCCAAGAAAATAAAGTCTTTCACTGTTTCCATTGTTTCCCCATTTAATTGCCATGAAGTGATGGGACCAGATGCCATGATCTTAGTTTTTGAATGTTGAGTTAAATTACCCTTGACATTTTTCACAAAACTAGAATAAATAATCCTAAAACATATATGGAACCAAACCATAGAAGATTCAGAATTGCCAAAGCAATCCTGAGGAAAGAGAACAAAGATGGAGATATAACCCTCCCAGACTCCAGATAATACTACAAAGGTATAGTAATCAAAGTAGCACGGCTGTTGCTGCTGCTGCTAAGTCGCTTCAGTCGTGTCCGACTCTGTGCGACCCTATAGACGGCAGTCCACCAGGCTCCCCTGTCCCTGGGATTCTCCAGGCAAGAACACTGGAGTGGGTTGCCATTTCCTTCTCCAAAGTAGCATGGCACTGACACAAAAACAGATACATCAATAGAACAGAATAGAGAGCAAAGAAATAAACCCACACATCCATGGTTAATTAATCTTTGACAAAGGAGACAAGAATATACAATGGAGAAAAGACTTATCTCTTTAGCAAGTGGCATTGGGAAAGCCAGACAGTAAATGTAAACCAATGAAGTTAGAACACTCCCTCACACCAAAGCCAAAAAAAAAAAAAAACTCAAAATGACTTAACAACCTTAATAAGATAAGACATGACATCATAAAACTCCTAAAAAAGAACATTAGCAAAACATTTGGACAAAATTGTACCCATGTTTTCTTAGGTCTGTGTCCCAAGACAATAGAAATAACAGAAAAAATTTAAAAATGGGATCTAATCAAACTTAAAAACTTCTGCACACAAAGGAAACCATGAACAAAACAAAAAGACAACCTATGGTATGGGAGAAAATATTTGTAAATGATGTGACTGACAAAGGGTTAATATCCAAAATACAACAACAGCTCATATAGCTTAATATTTAGAAAAAACTCCAATAAAAAATGAGTAGAAGACCTAAACAGACATTTCTCCAAAGGAGACACACAAATGGCCAACAGGCACATGAAAAGATGCCTAACATCAGTAATTGTAAGAGAAAGGCAAATCAAAATCACAATGACTTATCACCTCACACTGGTCAGAATGACCATCATTTAAAAGTCTATAAATAATAAATGCTGAAGAAGATGTGGAGGAAAGGAAACTCTCCTATACTGTTGATGGAAATGTAAATTTGTCTAGCCACTACAGAAAACAGTATGGAGGTTCCTTCAAAAACTGAAAATAGAGATATGATTTATGAAAACATGAAAATAGAGATAGAGAACATATGAGTCAGCAATCCCACTCTTGGGCATAGATCCAGAAGAGATGAAACTAGCTTGAAAAGATACGTGCATCCAGTGTTCACAGCAGCACTATTTACAACATCAGAGATATGGAAGGAACTTAAATGTCCATCAAAAGATGAATGGATAAAGATGTGCTGTGCTCTGTGTGTGTGTGTGTGTGTGTGTGTGTGTGTGTATACTCAGCCATAAAAAAGACGGAAATATTGCCATTTGCAGCAATACAGACAGACCTAGAAAATATCATACTAAGTGAAGTCAGATAAACACAAATATTATATGATATCACTTATATATGGCATCTAAAAAATAATACAAGTGAATCTATTTACAGAACAGAAGTAGGCTCACAGAAATAGAAACACAGAAAATAAATTTACAGTTATTTTCTGTAATAAAGGAGAAAGGGGAAAGGCAGGGAGGGATTAATTAGGAGTATGGGATTAACAGATACACACTGCTATGTATAAAAGAGATAAGCAATAAGGATGTGGTGTACAGCACAGGTGTGTGTGTGTGTTAATCATTCAGTCTGGTCCAACTTTTTGTGACCCCATGAACTGTAGCCCACCAGGCTCTTCTGTCCATGGAATTCTCCAGGCAAGAATACTAGAGTGGGTAACCTTTCCGTTCTCCAGGGGATCTTTCTGACCCAGGGATCAAACCTAGGTCTCCAGCACTGCAGGCAGATTCTTTGCTGTTTGAGCCACCAGGGAGGCCCCATAGCACAGGTAACTATATTCAATATCTTGTAATAACCTCTAATGGAAAAGAAACTGTATACATATATATGTATAACTGAATCACACAGCTATATACCTGAAATTAACACAGTAATATTGATAGTAAATCAGCTGTATTTCAATTTTAAAACAAATAAGCAAAATTAAATGCTGCAACAGCATTACCTTGTATGAAGGCCTCAGGGTGTGATTAAATATCCTACTGATTTCTCTGATTATTATTTACTGACTTTCTTTTGCTCTTTTTCTGGGTCTTATTCCAGGAACTTCCTTAAAATCCCAACCCTTTTCAGTCCTATTCTTCAAAGACTGAGGCTCAGTCTCAATGCTCCGTGGGGGGGTTCCAGCATAGTCTGCCTGCACTCCTGAGAACTGTAAGCCTGAAATTTTGAGTTACTGTGCTCCCGTTTGCTTTGTCTCAAATTCCCTTTCACAGGGGCCTATCCTGTGCCCTCACTGCCTGAGCACCTCTTTGGTCTCTTGATTTGACACACTTCACTTCCCTCATCCACACCTGAAGCTGGCCAGTTGCAGTGGCTGCATCTCTTTTCCCATTTTGGCACCTGTCCACCTGCCTTGCTCAGCTAGAAAGAACAGCTCTGCCTAGCCAGATGCCAAGAAGTGACAAATCAAGCTCAATCAATAGATGGTAATTAAACTTCTGCTTTAAAAGCCCAGCAGAGGTTGTCAATGGGATTTCTCAATGGATCCCTGCTGCTAAGCAAGGATGTAATTTTATATTTAGTTTTAAAACTTGAGCTTTCTCCAATAGGATTCCTAGAGAAAACAATTAAGAGTGAATAAAAGCAACAGTAAGAATTGTTTTATGGCAAAAAAAGGCAATAAGAGAGGATTTGGCATTTCCACAATCAAAATACCTATCACTAGGTAGATGGTGACTAATCTTCATTACTAGGTAAGCTAAACAGAAACACTAAACAGTAATATAGGTCACTTTCAAATATAATCTATTCTCTTGGGTTTTCCTTCAGTCTAGGATCTTTAAGCAAGCTATTTAAAAGATATAATATTGCAGAATGACACCATTGAGGGGAATAGGGTGAAGCGTGAGAGACAAGGACGACTTTAAAGGCTTTAAGAGGAAAAGGCCTCACTGGTCTATACCATATTTCTTACAAAAATGCATTAATATGAATATACTCTTCTCCAGCACATCCAATTCACATCACTGTCCCAAATAATTATTTCTCTAGGAAATGCGAAGTCAAAAACAAAATGTTTCCCATTAAGTGGGAACTACTCTGCTAATGCCATTAGTACATATGCTCTCACTTTAAAACTAAGAGGTTGCTAAATTAGTCACTTAGGTATACTGAACAACTGTGGAAAGGTATTAACCTGCTGGAAAACCCTCACCCCTCACTCTCACATATCCACTGGAGATTTCCAGTTAGGTCTAATGACCAGTAATAACCACAGCCATGCAGATCATCAGGAGTTTCTGATTTACCTAAAGAGGAAAATTGCTGCCAGTGAAAAGTAAATGGAACATATAGTATGTTCTGCCTCTAATGCCTCTTTCACAGGCTAACTTGACATCTGAAGAGCATGATATTTCATGTAGCTTGTTCAATGATAACTTTTTAAAGATCTTATTGACAGATTTTCACCCAACTGGTGTGCTGACTGGATTACAGAGCTCCTAGCCCAGAGCCACCTTGTCTGTTTACCCACATGTACCATTCAAATATCATTACATTCTGTGCTTGTCATGATATGGAAAACAATGAGAAGCCCTAAGTTAATCTTTGTTTTCCAGGGCTTATTTTCACATAGTCCATTTTATCATATGGTGTCTTTAAAGAATGATAACATTTTTGAGCTGGAAAAGACCTCAAATTACCTCTTCCTAAATGGAACTTTTTCAAATATAAGTTCCATAGACTATTAAGAGATGTTAGTTTACTTGGGGGAGGGGCAATTTGAGAAACACTGGGTTAAAGCAGAATTTTTTTGTGCAGGATGTCTCAAAAGCTTCCATATGCTGAATACCTGTAATACTCCAGAAGAGGAGTATAATACACAATTTATCTTTATTAAAGAGTGGAGTCCTAAAAATATCTTTTTTTTCCAATTGTGGTAAGATATGCATAACAAAAACTTACCATCTTAATCATTTTTAAGGATATGTTCAATAATGTTAAGTATATGTACATTGTTGTGCAATCTCCAGAACTTTTCATCTTGCAAACTGCAACTCTATACCCATTAAACCACAACTCTCCATTTCCCCCTCTCCTCCAGCCCTGCAAAAATAATTCTGCAGAGATAGGAAGGATAAACTATTTTCCTTTTAGATCTCTAAGTTTTTAGCATTCATCCATATGCTACTGCTAACTTTCTAAGCTTTAGAAATTACTGGCATATTTTCATACACCATAATGATGATTTCTGGCCTTTATTTTAACTGTGCCTAAACAGCTGGCTTGAAGCAGCTGGCAACCCAAGAGCGAAATAAAACTGAACGAAGCTAAGCACCTCCTTGACTAGCATCATGTGCCAGGGCAAGGTCAGCTTTGGTTCCACTTGGCCTTTACTTATAACCTGTCTCAAAAGATCCCTTCTCAGAATATCTGCATCAGTATGTTCATCCTGGCACTGGGTGCTGGATATTCATTCTTCCCCCAGCTGCTCTCTGCTTCACATCCTCTAAAATCATGGTTCCCCATGCCAAGATGAAATGCAAAAGGGTACATTAGTCAAAGACACAGGGAATGAGTACCACGTAAGGTGAGAGGCATGTGCCATGAATATTAATATAACCTAAGCAATTATAATCACTACAATGGGAGCTGGCACACATTAGTTACTAACTGCACAGAAGAGGCAGCAGTTAACCTCGGTGAAGGTTAGGAAGCTCTGCTTGAGTCACTCTGAGGAAGCCTTCATTTTTCCAACTGAGTAACAATGCTAGATTCTCAGCTCCCTAAGACAGCCAATTATTTTCAGGAGCACTGCTAAATTCTCAAAATAAATTTGAATTTGCATTAATTGATGATACATGACATACTACAGATGGGCGGTGGTAAAGTAGAAAAAACATAGGATGAAACAGTTCGTGTGATAGTTAAAATCATTCTTACAGTTGCTGCTGCTGCTGCTAAGTCGCTTCAGTTGTGTCCAACTCTGTGCGACCCCACAGACGGCAGCCCACCAGGCTCCCCCGTCCCTGGGATTCTCCAGGCAAGAACACTGGAGTGGGTTGCCACTTCCTTCTCCAAAGCATGAAAATGAAAAGTGAAAGACGCTCAGTCATATCCGACTCTTAGCGACCCCATGGACTGCAGCCTACCAGGCTCCTCTGTCCATGGGATTCTCCAGGCAAGAGTACTGGAGGGGGTTGCCATTGCCTTCTCCATTTGCAGTTGCTGGTTGATTTATAAACAACCTACTCTGAAGGAGATAAGCCCTGGAATTTCTTTGGAAGGAATAATGCTAAAGCTGAAACTCCAGTATTTTGGCCACCTCATGCAAAGAGTTGACTCATTGGAAAAGACTCTGATGCTGGGAGGGATTGGGGGGCAGGAGGAGAAGGGGACGACAGAGGATGAGATGGCTGGATGGCTTTGCTGACTCGATGGACGTGAGTCTCAGTGAACTCCGGGAGTTGGTGATGGACAGGGAGGCCTGGCGTGCTGTGATTCATGGGGTCGCAAAGAGTCGGACACGACTGAGCGACTGATTTGATCTGATCTGATACTCTAACAATATTTCAATAAGTGGGATAAAATAATAGTTGTCGGGAGCCGTGTTAGGCATTACTGACAAAATGGAGGCATGGCCCCAGACCCCTCTCCTCATTCTACAGGCATGGCCCCGGGATGAAGGAGTTAGGCCTTGTAATTCTGACTTGTCTTTTCCTCTCCTTGGCTGAGTTGACTGAAAAAGAATATTAAGGTGCTTATTGTTCTTGAGAGGAGCATGAGAAGGCACAAAGCCTTCTGGAGCTGTGCTCAGAAAATAATTCATAAAGTTAATCATTGACATTTGTTCAAGGACTTTTACAAAAGAGTGTTCCAGGATGAGCACATAGGCCATAGTTTGAGGCCATGGGAGGGATTGCTATCTGAAGCCTATTTGTGAGGAGAATGTTTATGGCAAAGGAGTTTACTGAATTTAAGGCTTAGAAATAATTAAAACAGTTAGAAGTTAAAGATTTAAGGAATGTTGTAAAGTTAGCATATTTTACTATAGCTTATAGAAGTTAGGAATTTTTAGAGACACTATAGCTAGAAGTCTTTTTAAGAGATAGTGAGCTCAGGATGTTAGGGGCAAACAGGATTTAGGACGATAAGTAGTAAACTGAGGAATGTAGCATGAGTTACAATGTAATCATAAGTTAACTATAGGACACATTAGAGGAGATAGATAATAGATGATAAGGCTGATTCCGAGAGAATCCCTAAAGCAGGAACTCTTTTTGAAGAGCAACAATGATTTATGGAGATAATAAATCTGGGAGAGGGGGAACTGAAAATGTCAAACCTCTGGCCTAATGTTTTTGTAAAAGTATAAAAGAGAATCTTAAACTTGAAATAAACAGGCAGTCCAAAAGAAAACTGAGAGGCTCCCTCATCGCCGACACTATCTCTTCAGGTTGAATCCCTGGCTGCTCGAGCTGGACTCCAGCAAATAGTAGTAATAAAAACAATTTAGTACTGGACTGGAGACATCACCCACTCAGAGGCAGAGAAAGAAAATGTTTTCTATAAAAGGAAAAGATAATAAAGAAGGGAAAAAAAGATATTCACACTTAAAAAGTGTATTTGGGGAATGAATAGCAACTTACTTAAACCGGACCAGTGTCTTAAACTGTGAAACTCATGATAATATATGAAGTTGTCTTTCCCTCTTTACAGCATAAATGAGACTTCCAAAGAGAACTAAGCTATCAGACCTGCTAAATGTTTCCAAAAACAAAACAAAAACATTAATTTGTAAGAATGAAACAGAAAATAAAGCAGCTTTACCAGATTCAAGAAAATGCTCCAAAAACTGTATCCCAGCTCAGCCAACATCATGTCAATAAATATCTGTTGGATGCTAAATGAAATGTCACTGGATAGAGTTGAAGGAAATTTAAGAGAATTGATCAGAAGCCTCCTTGCTAATACAGTTGAAGAAAAGCTCCGGAAGGGTAACACTGAATCATCTGTTATGGGTCTGACAGTCTCTCTTTGATCAACCTAACCTTTAAACAGACTCCTCTGAATATTTCTCCCAACTAGGCCTTGACTCAGACTGGCATGTCTGTCTTTGCATCGCCCAACTTTAGCGAGAATCTTATTAAAAAGGTTTAGCCAGAATCTCCCACCCTTGATATCTTATCACCCTTAATATTTAACCAAATTTCTCACCTCCCCCGTCCCCCAAAACAATAACTGGTCACTCTGGTCAGTCTTCAGCAAGAATTCTTTTAGAATCCTTTTACAGCAGTTTAGCAAAGAACTTCCCTACCCTCTTAGTAATTTTCTACCCACCAATCCCCACCCTCACCCTGTTCCTTGACAATGAACCCCCACTTTTCCCTGTTGTGATCAGAATCGATCCCAGTTCCATACTGAGATCTCTTTCTCCCTACTGCAACAGCCCTGCTTTTACTGCTTTAACTATCGTCCGTCCAGCTCTGGTTTTCTTTGAGAGGCCTTAGTCCTTGTTCCACTCTGGAAAACAGTTTGGCAATTCTTCAAAATGTTAAACACAGACTTAGCACAAGACCTAGCAGTTCCACTCCTAGGCATATACCCATAGGAACTGAAAAGATATGTCCTTGTAAAAATTTGTACATAAATGTCCACGGCAGTATTATTTTTAAAGCCAGAAACTAGAAGCATCCCACATCCCCATCAAATGGTGAATGGATAAAGAAACTGTGGTATCTCCATACAAAAGATCAATACTCAGCAACAGAGAGGAACAGAGCACTGAAACATGCCACCACATGGACGGATCTTGAAACATGCAAAATAAAAGAAGCCAGTCACAAAAGACCGTTACGTTGCATGAGTCCACTTATATGAAGTTTCCAAAATAAGAAACCCCAGAGACATAAGGCAGATTAGTGGTTCCCAGGGAGTGAGGGGACACGGAAACACAGAGTTTCTATCGGAGCTGATGCAAACATTCTAAAATCAGATGGTGACGATGGTTGGACAACTCTAGATATTCTAAAAATCACTGAATTGCATACTTTAAAAGGATACATTTTACTGTAACTACACTAAGAGACTTCCCTGGTGGCTCAGATGGTAAAGAATCCTCCTACAATGCAGGAGACTTGGGTTCAATCCCTGGGTTGGGAAGATCCCCTGGAGGAGGGCATGGCAACCCACTCCAGTATTCTTGCCTGGAGAATCCCTATGGACACAGGAGCCTGGCTGGCTACAGTTAATAGGGTCGCAAAGAGTTGGATACAACTTAGCGACTAAGCACAGCACAAAGCATTATTTAAAAAGTAAATAAATAAGTCATTTCCACAGCTTTGTCTGTTCAATAGGTGTTTGCTGAGGGCCTATTATATGCCAGGCACTGAGAAAATAATAAAACACAGACATGGTTCCTGCCCTCCCACAGCTTACAGTCTTGTGGAGGAAGGCTGGGTTTAAACCCTGGTTCACAATTTACTGTAATCTGGGAAAGTATCTTACTTCCTCATCTATAAATAGGGTAAAAGACAAGTGCCCAGTGGCTGGCGAATTGGAAGGACTTCCTGAGTGTTAGTAATTATTAAGTAACTATAAAAGCACAGCATAAATACTGTAGAGAGAAGGAATACAAATAAAACAAGAAGGCTTAGGTTGGGAAGCTGTAGAAAGTATCACTTCAGAAAATGACATTTGGGCTAAAATGTGAAGGACCAGCTAAAGGCAGAAAGATTTAAAGAAAAACAGACAAAGGAAAATACAAGTACAAAGGTCCTGAGGCAAGGAAAAGCTTGAGGCCTTCCAAGAACTATGTGTGATCAGCTGATACTTAAGTGAGGGAGAGATAAGCAGAAGCCAGAATGCGCCAGGTCTTGTAGACAAAAATAATAATAATGGATTTTATTCTATGTACAACAGAAAATCACTGAAGGCTTTTAAGCAGAAGTATGACATGATCCAAATTACATTTCCAAAGATCCCTGGCTGCTATGAGGGGAAGAAGGCTACTGGTGTGCTCCAGGGAAGAGATAAGGTGACCCAGATTCCACTGTGGTAGAGATCCTAATAGCCCTGGCAGGGCTGAGACATACAGAAATGAAACAAGGATCTGCACCAGAATCCCTTCCATTCATTGCTACCCATGCAGTCTGCATTGAACAGAACACCAAAGGAAAAGTGAACATGATGTAGAAGAAAGCACACCATACCTACTTGAACCAAAAGCCCTCAAATTCCTAGTTCCACTTCCAAACAGCAATACAATCTTGGCAGACTTCATCCTCAATTCCTTCAGTTCAGTTCAGTCATTTAGTTGTGTCTGACTCTTTGCAATCCCATGGACTGCAGCATGCCAGGCTTCCCTGTCCATCATGAACTCCCAGAGCTTATTCAAACCCATGTCCATCAAGTCACTGATGCCATCCATCTATCTCATCTTCTGTTATCCCCTTCTTCTCTGGCCTTCAATCTTCCCAGCATCAGAGTTTTTTCTAATAAAGTCAGTTCTTCGAATCAGGTGGCCAAAGTATTGGAGTTTCAGCTTCAGCATAAGTCCTTCCAATGAATATTCAGCATTGATTTCCTTTAGGATTGACTGGTTTGATCTCCTTGTTATCCAAGGGACTTTCAAGAGTCTTCTCCAACACCACAGTTCAAAAGCATCAATTCTGCACTCAGCTTTCTTTATGTTCCAACTCTCACATCCATACATGATTACTGGAAAAACCATAGCCTTGACTAGATGGACCTTTGTTGGCAAAGTAATATCTCTGCTTTTTAATATGCTGTCTAGGTTTGTCATAGCTTTTCTTCCAAGGAGCAAGTGTCTTTTAATTTTGTGGCTTATCAGAATAATCAGAATAACAGTTCTACCTCACAGGTAGACTTAAGGTACTCTATGACTTAATTGACTTACATGTGAAAGTGCTGCAGAGTATCAGGCAATGATAGTGTTAGTCAGTTTAAGAGATACACCCAAAACAAAAACAAAGTACAGATTGTGATTAATTGTTTGTTTCTCTTTCAGGTCAAGTTGTTTTTTGTTTTGTTTTGTTTCAGCGAGTACCTGCTAAGCTTCTCCAAAATACTTGGGCTTGTTGAGAAGACAGCAGGAAGCCATCTATTTGTTCCACAGCACTTACTTGCTGGGAAAACCATACAGTTGTTGCAGATAAAAGTCCTTTCCCAAAGACACAGCCTGGGGAGTGAAAGTTCTATAAAGAAAACTCTTCCCTAAAGAAGTCCAGCAAAGGAATGTATGAACATAGAGAAAAGCAGTGAACATTTTCTATAAAACAGGTTTATGAAGCAACTAATATAATGATTGATTTTAAGAGATATGCGGCAAAGTAAATGACACAATTATCCTGTTTACATGCTTAAACTTCTGCCGAAATAAATTATACCCAAATTTTACCTGAAAAACAAAACACTTTGGTCTTCCTGCTGGTGAAGACACCTCTGTACACATTAGAGTCAACACTTTCTCTGAAGTATACTTGTAGTAAGGGTACACCTGGGATTTTTCTCAAGTTAATTAAACAATTAAAAAAAAAAAAAAGAAAGTAAATTCTTCTGAGACTTTTCTGGAAGCCCCTGATAGAAGCATATAGGGAAGTAGTTTTTTAATTACCTTGATCGTTCATTAATGTTTTTGCTCACTTATAATTATATCATATTCCTTCCTAAAAGTCTTCCAAGAAAGCATTAATTAAAGCAAAAGCAAAGAGTTATGCGTTTATTTACCAATATGTTTAATCAGATAATGAAAAAGAGAAAAAAAGAAAAACTTTCTCATATATATTGTCCCATAAACTTCTATCTTAAAGAGGAAAAAAGATTTTTATGTCTTAATAAAATACCATATTAAAAAGCCAAAAGTAGCAAAACAAAAAGCATCTTTAAGTAAATGCCATATTATGTTGTCATAGCTGTATAATTATTGAATGTACAGTAGGAAATCTAACGATTTCCAAGAATAGAGATTTAACATTTGCAAAATTATTGAACTTCAAATCCTCTACACAGACACTGATACAGATTAATATAAACAATGGCTGTTGGAAATTGCTATAAATTGCACACATTTGCATACAATTATGTCAGCTGGGTGAAGGGGACACTGGAAGGATAACAGTGTATACAAGTATTTTCTGAGTTTCTATGTTCTTTAAAATCCAGCCTCCTTCCTAGAAGCAAATAAACTATGCTCCTATAGAAAAAGAGAAGAAACCAAGAAAGCAGTAGATGAAATTACACAAATGTAAGCATAAAAATCTTTCTCCACTACCCCTCAACTGAAGGAAACAAAATGAATAGAAATGAAAGTTTTATCATTCTGAAAACCATTTGATCTTTGTTCTGATTTAAGGAAAAAAATAAAAAGAGAAAAGAATTAGAACTATATTTCACCATTTACATAAAATCATCAGTCATATTATTAAAAAAACCTTACCGCTCAGATTTTCTTTCAAATTTAATTCTGCCTATAGCCTCAAAAGAGAACTGAGTGAAATAAAAAACAAAAGCAAACAAACTAAAAAGCAAACACAAGATTCTATTTTCAGTTATTTTTAATTCTGATTGAGATATTTTTCCATGTACAGCACAATGCCCCTATCAGAGTATGCTAAAAAAAAAAAAAAAATCTGCTTCAAACTACCGTTAAATATAGATAAATGAGAAAATCAGCAAGTCAAAAACAGTTCAGTTCAGTTCAGTCACTCAGTTGTATCCAACTCTTTGTGACCCCATGGACTGCAGCACGCCAGGCCTCCCTGTTCATCACCAACTCCGGAGCTTACTCAAACTCATGTCCATCGAGTCGGTGATGCCATCCAACCATCTCATCCTCTGTCGTCCCCTTCTCCTCCCACCCTCAATCTTCCCCAGCATCAGGGTCTTTGCTAATGAGTCAGTTCTTCACAACAGGTGGCTAAAGTATTGGAGTTTCAGCTTTAATATCAGTCCTTCCAATGATATTCAGGACTGATCTCCTTTTGGATAGACTAGGTGGATCTCCTTGAAGTCCAAGGGACTCTCAAGAGTCTTCTCCAACACCACAGTTCAAAAGCATCAATTCTTCAGTGCTAAGCTTTCCTTATACTCCAACTCTCCATACATGACTACTGGAAAAAGCATAGATTTGACTAGAAGGACCTTTGCTGGCAAAGTAATGTCTCTGCTTTTTAATTATGCTGTCTGGGTTGGTCATAACTTTTCTTCCAAGGAGTAACCATCTTTTAATTTCATGGCTGCAATAACCATCAGCAGTGATTTTGGAGCCTCCCAAAATAAAGTCTGACACTGTTTCCACTGTTTACCCATCTATTTCCCATGAAGTGATGGGACCGGATGCCATGATCTTAAGTTTACTGAATGTTGAGCTTTAAGCCAACTTTTTCACTCTCCTCTTTCACTTTCATCAAGAGGCTCTTTAGTTCTTCTTCACTTTCTGCCATAAGGGTGGTGTCATCTGCATATCTAAGGTTATTGGTATTTCTCCCAGCAATCTTGATTCCAGCTTGTGCTTCATCCAGCCCAGCATTTTGCATGATGTACTCTGCATATAAGTTAAAAAAGCAGGGTGACAATATATAGCCTTGATGTACTCCTTTACCTATTTGGAATCAGTCCATTGTTCCATATCCAGTTCTAACTGTTGCTTCCTGACCTGCATACAGATTTCTCAGGTGGCAGGTCAGGTGGTCTGGTACTCCCATCTCTTGAAGAATTTTCCACAGTTTGTGGTTATCCACAGTCAAAGGCTTTGGCATAGTCAATAAAGCAGAAATAGATGTTTCTCTGGAACTCTCGCTTTTTCGATGATCAAGTGGATGATAGCAATTTGATCTCTGGTTCCTCTGTCTTTTCTAAAACCAGCTTGAACATCTGGAAGCTCATGGTTCACGTACTGTTGAAGCCTGGCTTGGAGAATTTTGAGCATTACTTTACTAGCATGTGAAATGACTGCAATTGTGCGGTAGCTTGAGCATTCTTTGGCATTGACTTTTTTGGGGACTGGAATGAAAACTGACCTTTTCCAGTCCTGTGGCCACCGCTGAGTTTTCCAAATTTGCTGGCATATTGAGTGCAGCACATTCAAAGCATCATCTTTTAGGATTTGAACTAGCTCAACGGGAATTCCATCATCTACACTAGCTTTGTTTGTAGTGATGCTTCCTAAGGCCCATTGACTTTGAATTCCAGGATATCTGACTCTAGATGAGTGATCATACTATCGTGATTATCTGGGTCATGAAGATCTTTTTTATATAGCTTGTCTCTGTATTCCTGCCACCTCTTCTTAATATCTTCTGCTTCTGTTAGGTCCATACCTTTTCTGTCCTTTATTGAGCCCATCTTTGCATGAAATGTTCCCTTGGTATCTCTAATTTTCTTGAAGAGATCTCCAGTCTTTCCCATTCTATTGTTTTCCTCTATTTCTTTGCATTGATCACTGAGGAAGGCTTTCTTATCTCTCCTTGCTATTCTTTGAACTCTGCATTCCAATGGGTATATTTTTCATTTTCTCCTTTGCTTTTCACAGCTATTTGGAAGCCCTCCTCAGACAGCCACTTTGGCTTTGAATTTCTTTTTCTTGGGGATGGTCTTGATCCCTGTCTCCTGTATAATGTCATGAACCTCCCTCTATAGTTCATCAGGTACTCTATTAGATCTAGTCCCTTAAATCTATTTCTACTATATAATTTATTGTAGAAATAATTATATCTATTTCTACTATATAATTGTAAAGGATTTGATTTAGGTCATACCTGAATGGTCTAGTGGTTTTCCCTACTTTCTTCAATTTAAGTCTGAATCTGCCAATAAGGAGTTCATGATCCGAGCCACAGTCAGTTCCCGGTCTTGCTGAGAGAATCAGCAAAAGTCAAAAACAAGGGATTTCTTAACTTTTCTGCCTCTTGAGAGATGAAAAAACTGAAAGTTCGGAGTTTTTGCTCCACTCTATCTGCTTATTTAAGTGGAGGATTGAGGCACCAATAATACTACCTGAAGTGACAGGACTAACCCATTATTTTGGCACAAAATAGATACACTAGGTTGGTCACAAGGTGTGTTGGCCAAGGTCAGGATGTATGATTTCTTCCTTTATCTCTCAAGCTGAAGTCTATCCAATGTTTGATGTATAGAGTATATAAACATTTACTTTTTTCCTTCAAAGTATGCAAGTTCATAAACTAGATTTAATCATAAACTAGTGGAATTACATCTTTTGAGGCAATTTCACAGATTTATTGCATCTTAGAAAATTTAGCACATTTAAAACATGTTAGAAAAGGAAAAAAAAAATAAACAAGTGAACTGATCTATTGCTGCTTAGCATTCTAACAGGAGACTAACTCTTTTAAATATATCCCAAGGACTACTATGAAAGTGTGATTGAATTTCATATCACAATGAGTACAAAATTAAAAGCTTTTAATTAATCAATAATTAATCAATAATGACTCTGATCTCCATGGCAGTACATGTGCAATGAGCTGTCTGCTTTAAGGTTAAAAAAATATAAGATAAGGTCCTGTTGGCAAGATTACCATTCGCTATGGACAGATCTGTGTCCCCCTAAATTTGTATATTGAAACTCTAACCTCCAATGTGATAGTATTTGGAGTTGGGGCTTTGGAGACAATTAGGTTTAGATGAGGTCATGAGAGTAGAACCTTCGTGATGCGATCAATATCCTAATAAGAAGAGACAACAGAGCGCTTTCTCTTTGTGTGTGTGTGTGTACGCGCCATGCAAGGATATGCCAAAAAAGTGGTTGTCTGCAAGCCAGGAAGAGAGAGAGCACCAGAGATGGGAAACACTAGCACTTTGATCTTGGAATTCTCACCCTCCAGACTCTGAAAAATTTCTGTTGTTTAAACCACGCAGTCTATGGTATTTTGTTATGGCAGCCCCAAATGACATACTCCATCAAACCAGTGATAAACAAGGTATCCTTTACGATAGAGGACAAACTACAAATACAATCTGAAAAATGGGCTTGGACTCTTAAGCTTTGTCCTATATATTAATTCTCCAAGTGACAACTAGTGTAACTATTGTTTATTCTCTTTTCCTGTCATCGTGATGGCTACACACTTCCTTTTCCCGTCAGCGTCACTCTCCAGTACCCACTCATAGGCAAGCCTCCATCTTTGCTACACCTATGGATTCAGACCTGCCATTTACAGTACTATTTCAGCTTATATTCTTCCTCTCTGATGTAAAGAAGTAAAATTCAAACTTCCTGACTAATGTTCTCTGAAGAGTAGAGCGTTTACATCTAATTTTTTCTTATCACTTAATCTGGGATTTAGATCATTTATATAAGCTGTTCTTTGGTTATCTAATTATTTTACATCATAAATTATCTGCTTCAAATTACCTGTAAAAATCATCATAGGTTATTTCTACCTCCCCTCCTCTCACCCCCACCACACAGACATAAAAGTTGTAAAACGTTCAAATAAATTTCAGCAAGCTGGACAGTAAAAAGGCTGGGCTAATGGACTTGAAACTTGTGAAACCTGCCCTTACGGCTTCTCCTGTTAGTGAAGGAGTCTTTAGAGCTGACTTGCATGACAGGGACTACAAGAAAAAGGCCAAATATTTGATCTATCTCATTTCCTAACACCCACTCACCTCAGAGATCTGAAACTCCATGTCTGGGAGTTTCGATTCCATGATGCTTATAATTGGCTTCACAAGCGAGGAATTAAGATTTTCTTTTTCTATTTATTTATAGGAAAAGCAATATTACACTAAACACTATGTTAATTATTTTTAAATATCCTGTAAGCTATCATTTTATTGGAATTACTTTCATTACTACCTATTAGCTTTCACACACATTTATTATTGTTGAAATCATATTATAGGTTCTATTCCATTTAACATGACACCTTAAGTGTACTTCATAGTTTTCATTGTAATGATTTGATGAGGTTATGTCATGATGATATAATATGTTAGTGACATAACATCACTAACATACCATTTCTCTTCTGATGAACATTGAGGTTACTTCCAATTATTTGCTACTGTGTGAAACAATACAGTTTGATCATGATGTGAACACGTATTACTTAGGATGGATTGCTAGGGAATGGATTACTAGCCGAAAGGGTTTTAGCAATTTTTCTACTTTTCTGTGGTTTACCTTTTTTTTTTTTAATTCCCAGGAGGAACTGTGCCAATGACTTCATCAGCAATGAACAGTTCATGGTTTCTTTTTAAAATAAAAACATACAAATTTTGCTGCAAATTCACCAATATGAGATGTTCTCTTTTTGTGATGGAAGGGGGGAATTACCTCAATAATTTAAAAGTGTCATCTATGTGTTATAAATTTGCACAAAGTCTTTGATACAGAATTATGAAGAACACTTTTTCTTGTTCACTTTACTACTTCTATTTCCCTTTCTGTGAATTATCTGTTTTGCCCATTCATCTATAAAAGTCTTGATGTTTGAGGGATAAAAACAAACCAGTGCTTTATACACACAACCCTCCATATCCTCAGGTTCCCCATCTGTGGATTCAACCAACCACAATTAAACACACTTAGAAGAAAGATTTCAGAAAGTTCCAAAAAGCAAAACTTGAATTAGCTGAGTATTGGCACTGTATTTATCACATTGTATTAAGTAAACTAGGAACTTCTCTGGTGGCTCAGATGGTAAAGAATCTGCCTGAGATGCGGGAGGCCTGGGTTCAGTCCCTGGGTCAGACAGATCCCCTGGAGAAGGGAATGGCTATTCACTCTAGTATTCATGCCTGGAGAATTCCATGGACAGAGGAGCCTGGCAGATTGTTTACAGTATATGGGAGCCTACAGGTTATTTACAGTATATGGGAAGATGTACATAAGTTAAATGTAAATACTATACCATTTTATACAAGGGGAACTTGAACATCCACAGATTTTGGTATCTGTAGGAGTCCTAGAACCAATAACCTATAGATTTCAAGGGATGACTGTGCTTTATACATATTCCTTATCAGTCATACAGGTGCATGTCTATTTTCCCCCTCATTCTAAAAGCTGTTATCAAATATACATTTAAAATAGTTTTCAAATCTATATTTTTCTTTGTTTCTCTATTTTTTTAAGCCCCCAAATATATATCCTTTCACAGTTCCATTATATATATTCTGCTTTACATTACTTTAGGTTTTCTATAACATTTTTTCATTAATTTCATCAATTTTTTCATAAGTTCACTAATTTATTTCAATTTTACATTGGTATATAGTTAAATAAGTTGATGCAAATAATTTTTAAAAACTGCTACTCAGCTCCCCAACACAGGTACTTTAATCTTTCTTTTTTTGGAACATATTTCATTATATTGTTTATATATTGCTGAATCTATTTCTAGACTCAAGTATTGTTCCATAGATCTGTGTTTATACTTTTTCACCATTATTACTCATTGCTCCTCTATTTGGAAAGTTCCCTGGAAAGCTGCCTTATTTATTTTTCCATAAGATCATTCTTTCAAGTTCTCCCCAAAATCTCAGACTGATTTTGACTCAAATTATATTATATGCATAAATTAGTTTTAAAAGGTCATGGACTGGATTTATAAATTAAAATGCTGCATGCACACAGAAAGAATGCTTTGGCTTTCTAATATTTGCTTTCTGTTGCTCTCACAGTGAAGAAGCTTCATGCCTATTTCTTGAGACTGTTGTGTATATCAAGGTCTCTGTGATTCTATTTCTATGCCTCAGCCTTTACTTAGTTCAAAACATATTTGAAGGCCCACCATCTGTTCTAGCTACAAAACACCTAGAAAGAGACAAGGTTTTCCACTCAGCTGGAATTGTGAAAGAGGCAAAGGAAAATTAATTCAGCACTGTGATTAGAAACCTGTCCCCTTATACATGGTGTTACAGTCATGAATAACCTGATACTCTGATTGCCTTGTCTACATATTCTGCTTCAACTGATTCCATAGTTTTTAGACCATTTTGACCTTTGTGATACACAAACTCTTCTTCGCTGACCAGCCAGTGTCTAAATCCACCCACCATTCATGTTTAGCAGACCCTTCCTTTCCTATCCATGGGGCTTGGCTACACCCCAGGCCCTCACAGCAAAAGATGCTAATGCATATGCCTTGACTAGTTACACTGATCAAATGATTAAGAAATTTCAAAACTTAATTTTATAGAGCATAGTGAAGTCGCTCAGTCGTGTCCGACTCTTTGCAACCCCATCGACTGTAGCCTACCAGGATCCTCCATTCATGGGACTTTCCAGGCAAGAGTACTGGAGTGGGTTGCCATTTCCTTCTCCAGGGGATCTTCCTGACCCAAGGATTGAACCTGGGTCTCCCGCATTGTAGGCAGACGCTTTACCATCTGAGCCATCAGGGAAGCCGGTAATATTTAATTTTAATATTTAAGCATCAAATCCTATAAACTGGTAGAAGCCTAAGGCTCAAGGTCAGAAATAAATTAAAATATAACTAATAATTATTTGGTATCTTAGAATTTGATCTAATATTGGTGCTCTGTGGTGACACAGATAAGTGGGATAGCGGGGACATATGTATACATATAACTGTTTCACTTCTTTATACAGCAGAAACCAGTACAGAATTGTAAAGCAACTATGCTGCTGCTGCTGCTACTGCTAAGTCGCTTCAGTCGTATCCGACTCTGTGCGACCCCAGAGACAGCAGCCTACCAGGCTCCCCCGTCCCTGGGATTCTCCAGGCAAGAACACTGGAGTGGGTTGCCATTTCCTTCTCCAATGCATGAAAGTGAAAAGTGAAAGTGAAGTCGCTCAGTCGTGCCAACTCTTTGTGACCCCATGGACTGCAGCCCACCAGGCTCCTCCATCCATGGGATTTTCCAGGCAAGAGTACTGGAGTGGGGTGCCATTGCCCTCTCCAGTAAAGCAACTATATGCCCAACTTAAAAAAAAAAAAGTAGTCCTATACTTCACAGTACATTTGACCAAAGCACTACATTTATGAAATGAAGTATCTGAAGAATAACATTATTCTCAATTCTGGAATAAATCTAGATGTATACATTTCAAATTAGCAGGAATTTCATATATATACTTATATGTGCCAGAAATATCACACACACATGCATATACAGCGTTGCCATGATTTGTGTTATTCTAGCCTGGTGGGTTGCCATCTATGAGGCTGCACAGAGTCAGACAAGACTGAAGCAACTTAGCAGCAGCAGCAGCATGTGTTAGACATATAAGAAACATTTCTTAACTTAAAACATTTCTTGTCATTTCCCTTTAAAATAATTTCTACTCAAGAGAAGAAATAGTATTTCCTACTTCTTTGATACCATCATATAGTATTTGTATAAGTATGGCCAAGAATTATAAATGCTGAGTTAAAACTTTTCTAGATTGTAATTTCTCATAAGACACAGGATAGCTATGAATATAGGATTTATAATTCAAGAGCATTTCTCTTTTTCTACACTTGGTTCTGATACTCAATTTCACCACATTGAACCATGAAATCAACGGAAATTTAGCCTTTGAGTAAAGAAGTACAATGTTCCTTCATGAAAAAGAGTTCTGCATTAACAACCAAAAGAAAAGATGTACAGCAAAGGGTATTGAGTAGAACACATTTTACATATTCCACATTAACTTTTTTATGCAAATGATCATTAATTTATAAACAGATAAAGCTAAAGAAAGTTTATGTTTTAGTGGGAAATAAAAACAAAAAAATTTCTATCATGCAAGTTATATGGGAAATAATTGCTCTTCTGCAAAAAGAAAATGTGTTATGGATTTGCCTGTCTTATTTAGATAGATAACCTGAGTTAAAGAATAGTCTATTCTCAAAAAGCAAAAGCAGATGTGTTTCCAGTCACTCACTCACAAGTTAGGCAACATTCCTGATACTCCTGACACTCACAAATACAATTTATAAAGAATTTCAAAATAAAAACTCATGAAAAATGAGCATGCTTTCCAATGACAGCTTACATAAATCCTAGAATCTGTGGCCCACACACAAGAAACAGCTGTTACCCTAAGTCAGAGGAGTCAGAGGCACTGCCTCAAACCAACTGGGGTTCTGCAAAACATCCTACTTTGATAGGATTACTGGAGCTGCCAGACTCCACAGATGGTAACAGGACTTGAAAAAGAGTCCAAAGGGATCTTAATTTTTAACCCTCTTACTTTACTCTCAAGCACAAACACTTGATCCCAAGAAGTGACAGGTCACGTTCGCATATGACATAGTGACATCACATATGACATAGTGACAAAGGTCAGATCTCTCGACTCTTCTACTACACACTTCTTTTCAAAAGCATTCTATTAAAAGGAAAAATAAGTTCCAAAAAATAAGTTCCATATACTATATTCAAATTGATGGTTTGCTATGGGTCTGAAATAACATAATAACTAGTGGATGTCAGAGGTCTTCAACTGGGCTATTATTTTCTATGTTTAGGCATCTGATGCCAAATAATCAAGCACAGATGTTTTAGTACATAACTCAAACAATCTATTAGGAGGAGCCCTAACTTAAAGCATGTAAACAATATCTTACAACTCCCTAAGGCTTAGTACTTATTTTTTTTTTAAATCACATCAAATCAACATTATGGAAAGAATATCAATTATATCCAAAATATAATGTTGAGAACTATAGGAAAAACAAAGAAGTAGAAAAAACAGTCCCTGGTCTAATGAATTTAAAATTCTTGTTTTAGTTTTGTCCTAGACCAGTTTTTCATCACTCCTATGGCAAAAGAAAGGCACTTTCAGATATACTAAAAATGAATGAATTTGGACATAAACCAAATCATTATGCTATACATCTAGAACTAATACAATGTTATATCTCAATTGAAAAAATAATGAATATATAAGTATAATGAGATAAATAGTGAAATACAGCTCTAAGCATATTTATAAAAAGGTTTAAACTGGCCACAATTTAAAATCACTAGATTTTAAGTTTACCTTTCAAATCATTAGGAAAAAATAAAACATAAGGAATCGATGAAAACTAAATCTACAGCTTTAGATCATCCACAAGTTGCTGATAAGAAGTATCCATTTTCTTCACTCTAGATACTGATACAGTGTTGAAATGGGTGGGATCAGTTAGAACCCTGCAGCACACCACCAAAATCCACCCAAGTGACACTGCTGTAAAAGACTCCCTTTTATGCTCAAAGCTATTTCCAATTTACACATTCTTCTATTTTTATCCTATTTAATCTTACGTAACTCGCATAAGTCTGAGCAAGCAATACACTCTTCAGAAATGCACTGAAACTCTTTTGCACCTGGCACAAATCAATATTCCCATCTCACCTAGATTGTTACGCTGGAACAAAAAGTCCTACTAACAATTTGGACAAAAAGAAAGAAGAACACCAGGAAGGTACTTGGAATTTACTAAAATATGAACATCAATTATCAGATATATAAATATTTTATCAGATAAATAAAACCCCACTACCCCACTAAGCAAAATGGGAGGTAGGTAGGTAAAGTACAGTGTAGTGGTTGGTGCATGTTATAAAGACCTGATTATAAATCCCCGATTCATACGACTAATAAGAGGTGTTTACACATGACCAATGTGAATCATGTCTAGGGTTCCTTATACCACATCATCACTAAATATAAGACCTTCCTAATCCAACTGCTTTTCCTTTTAACTAGCCCGTATTTCTTCATTTCTGCAAAGGAATATGAGATAGATGTACTGCTAAAATCTGTATTTGTTTCTCTGCTGTCCTTTCCTGATACACCCAGTAGAGAATTCCATAGCAACTATGTCCATCAGAAATACTGTTTTGTTTTTTTAAAAACAATTAGAGTGTTGGGAAAATGCTCACACAGAGCTTAGCAAGCTAAACCATCTTGTGCCTCACCCATGAAGATTTATCTCCCAAATTATCAAACAAAAAGAAAGCACAACATGTTACCCTGCCCGCAAGCACAGCACATTTATAGTACAGACCAAGTGTGACAAAGGAATGACCAGACAAAGGCAAAACTCTTTTATATTCTAGTTCATTGCTGTTGTTTAGTTGTTAAGTCATGTCCAACTGTTTTACAACCCCATGGACTGTAGCCCAACAGGCTCCTCTGTCCATGGAATTCTCCAGGCAAGAATACTGGAGTGGGTTGCAATTTCCTCCTCCAAGGGATCTTCCTGCCTCAGGGACTGAACTCTCATCTCCTGCCTCTCCTGAACTGTCAGGCAAATTCTTTACCACTGAGCCTCCGAGGAAGCACTATATCCTTTTAAGAAAAGGTTTGCTGTTGTTTAGTAGCTAAATCGTGTCTGACTCTTTGCAACCCCGTAGACTGTAGCCCACCAGGCTCCTCTGTCCATGGGATTCTCCAGGCAAGAATACTGGAGTGGGTTGCTATTTCCTTCTCCAGGGGATCTTTCTGACCCAGGGATCGAACCTGAGTGTCCTGCATTGGCAGGTAGGTTCTTTAGCTCTGAGCCACCAGGGAAGCCCTTAAGAAGAGGAGGGAAATGCAAAAATAATTGTCACCTTCTAGGCAGACTTCAAGTCCAGCTCTACCCATCACCACCTTTAACACGAGGCATGTGCACGTTACATGTGACACCAGTTGTTGACAGTGGGGTAGAGCAGTTTCTGATCCCTGAAGGACTGATAGCTTTGCACTATGGCACTTGAGAATCTAGCCTGACAATTCCAATAATGGAAAAGGTCAGCAGAGAGAAACAACATTACCAAGCAGTGCCTCTTTTTCACTGACTGGCTTCTTTTGTCTCATTTTATAGTTTTAACAGATGCAATTCATACCTAAATGGGTATGTGCATAGGTTTTAAAATACAATATATAGTAATCTATACTAGCTATAATCTATACTAGCTATAATCTATCCTAGCTCTGGGCTTCCCTTGTGGATAATTAGAAGGACGCACCCTGCTGAGACTTCAGGGACTGCCCCAGGGGAGGACAGGGCTGAGGATGGAGCCATGCAAATCTGGTAGCCCAAAACTGTAGTAAGAGGGCTGGGCCTCTACCTCCTTAGTTCCCGCAGTGCTACCAAGCAAGATTCAGAGGTGCCAGCTCTGAATGGAAATAGAGATTCCAAAGGACCAGGGCAAAGATTTCCGTGAGAAACGATGCTGAGGAGCTTGGCAAAGAGAGTCCCTGTTTCTCTCTGGCACCTCCAGGACACAGGAAAGCTCTGCAAGAGCAGAGAGCCCAGGAGATTAGGGCTTTTTACTGCCACTGTTCAGATGCCTCAAGCATTCTTCTAAAGCTGCCTGGAGAAGTTTACAGTTTTACAAATTACTTTTTCTTTGAATAGAAGATTACTTCTTTCGTTAAAACTCTATGTTCTGTAAAAATTGTCGTTAAAACTTTGTGTTCTGTAAAAATTGTCTGACTTTTTCTCTTCATTTTAAAATTCTCTACAAAGAACAGCAAATAATCTAAATACTCAACAACAGGAAAATGATAGCTCCATGCTGTGGAATGGTACACGCCATTTAAGATGTTGTCTCTCAGTAATAGTTAATAAGATATAGAAAGTCACAATAGAATGTTAGGTGGAAAAAAAAGGCAGATGATACAAAACCGCACAGAATATGAAGCATCATACCAATTAAATGTTTTTAAAAACTGGAAAATCTATTGCCTCTTGGTATCGAAAGTATAAATGACTGTATAATTTACTGTACTTCCTAAATCACCTTCACTGAAGATACTTTGTTTATAACAAGAAAAGTTATTTATTATTAAAAGAATAAGAACAGATAAGAATAATTACTTTCCCTGGAAATGTAACTATATTACATCCAATGTCAGGTGGAAGGTTACAAAGGTTACCTCCAAAAGTCTTTCTGGTGATTTACATGGGAAAAAAAATCAACTGAAAGCATAACATACCAATCAAGCTGTTTGGATCCCTTTAAACAAGGTGCAGATATTAGTACAACAGGTCCTGGAAGAACAATAACCTTTAGACACACCTATGAAAAGATGAGTTACCAGAGGTAAAATTTAATCATAGCCCTTTAGATTGTGCCACACTAATAAATGATGGCATGTTTTTTGTTTTTAAACCTTCCCTTTCATATCTGCCCTGTGAAATATTCTGAGAAACCAGATCAGAATCACAAGGCCCTGGACACTAGCGCGTTTACTTGAGAACACTGCATAAATTATTGATGACACACAGGTTACACTGTGTTCACAGAGTCTACAGCAGATGAAAAGCTTTTATTTTGGTAAAGAGCAAGAGAATGGGAATAAAAACATGTGGGTGGCTAGACTCTACTAAGAGCTGCCAACCTTCATATTTCCTTTTGCCTTTGTTGTGTGTCCTTCTCTATTTCTTTCAGATAATTTTCGGTTTTGGTTAATGGCACGCCCATCCATTCAGTTCCTCTGTGAGTAACTTGGGAGTCATCCTTGATTTCTCCATCTAACCTCACTCCCACACCCAATTCAACAAACCCCATTAGTTCTACCCTTCAGAGACATCCTGTACACACCATCTTCTCTCTCTGTCACCACCATGACCACCCTGATCCCGGCCACCACAGCTTCTTATTTTACGTAACAGCCTCCTAATCGGCCTCCCACTTTCACTCCTGCTCCACTGGCACCAACAAGACTCGCGTTCTCTGCCCTGTCACAACCTTTGTACACACTGAGCCCTGTGCCTGAAAGACAACTCTTCACAAGGCCAACTTCCTGGAATCCTGCACCACACCTCTCAAGTCAACAGAAAAGCTTTCTCTGATCGCCTTATCTGTAGCAATAGCGTGATTATCTTGGCACTTTGGCAAATATTTATTGTCTGCTTTATTCATCAAATTAAAAGCTTCATGCAGGTCAAGAAGCAACAGTTAGAACTAGACATGGAACAACAGACTGGTTCCAAATCAGGAAAGGATTATGTCAAGGCTGTACATTGTCATCCTGCTTATTTAACTTATATGCAGAGTACATCAAGCAAAATGCCGGGCTGGACAAAGCACAAGCTGGAATCAAGATTGCCAGGAGAAATATCAATTACTTCAGATATGCAGATGACACCACCCTTATGGCAGAAAGAGAAAAACTAAAGAACCTCTTGATGAAATTGAAAAGAGGAGAGTCAAAAAGTTGGCTTAAAACTCAACATTCAGAAAACTAAGATCACAGTACCTGGTCCCATCACTTCATGGCAAATAGATGGGGAAACAGTGGAAACAGTGAGAAACTTTATTTTCTTGGGTTCCAAGATCAATGGGGATGGTGACTGCAGCCATGCAATTAAAAGACTCTTGCTCCTTGGAAGAAAAGCTATGACAAACCTAGACAGCATATTAAAAAGCAGAGACATTACTTTGCTGACAAAGGTCCATCTAGTCAAAGCTATGCTTTTTCCAATAGTCATGTGTGGATATGAGAATTGAACCATAAAGAAAGCTGAGCACTGAAGAATTGATGCTTTTGAACTGTGGTGTTGGAGAAGACTCTTAGAGTCCCTTGGACTGCAAGGAGCTCTAACCAGTCCATCCTAAAGGAAATCAGTCCTGAATATTCATTGGAAAGACTGGTGCTGAAGCTGAAACTCCAATACTTTGGCCACCTGATGCAAAGAACTGACTCATTTGAAAAGATCCTGATGCTGGGAAATATTGAAAGCAGGAGGAGAAGGGGACGACAGAGGATGACATGATTGGATGGCATCACTGATTCAATGGACATGAGTTTAAGCAAGCTCCAGAAGTTGGTGATGGACAGCGAAGCCTGGCGTGCTGCAGTCCATGGTGTCGCAGAGTCGGACAGGACTGAGCGACTGAGCCGAACTGGACTGATAAGCTTCACAAGGGAAGGGCTATTTCTGTCTTGTAATCTGTTCGATCTCTAGCAGCTAAACACAACATGTTTAATGAATTAAAGAATACTTTGTTTCATCTGTACTGGTGGTATTTCTGCAAGTACATTAGAGTGGGACAGGGAAAATAAATCCCTGACTTCCAAGCTGATTTTTTAAATCATTTTTTGTGTCTTCATTTATTTTCTCAGCATATTCTCTCACACCAATTTCTAGAATAAAATATTTGCCATGGAGATGTATAACCATAAAAAACATCCATAGCCTCCAAACACACAGTATTGAGCTGGCTAACATATCCTCAGATGTCAGACTTCGCATTACATCTATTTAATCCAAATCCTTTAATTACTGGCAGCCTAGGAAGTTTTCTGACAATGCACAAAGAGTATAACGTGCCAGACATTAGTCAATGTAAAATCATTTTGCAGCTGGACATGCACATTTGCATGGTTTTAAATTTCTAATAGAATACTCTCTAAACAAAGTTCTGTCATCTGGACACCATATCACTGGGACCACCATACAGTCTGGGAGAGATTCCATTCTTGCAATCAAATGCTCCACTTGGTAAAACCTCTCCCTAACCCATTTTATAAACAACACTAAGACTGTCACACGCTGTAATAACTCTCAGGTTACAACTGTTTATAATAGCCATTTCTAAATTCTCTTCATTTAAACGTTTAAAATATTCAATTTGTCACCTCAAATGAGGTCTCTATACAGAAAAAAAAAAAGATGAGTGTCAGAAATAATTCTGAAGGATGAACACACAAAGTAACAAAAAAAGTGCCTTTTTTGGGTAAATGACCAATGTCTTTGGTTTAGCATTTTGCTCAATCTATTTAATGCAATTTAAATCTAAAACCATGCTGTACAAATATTAACTCCTCCAGAAGGGTTTACTGCCATTTTATTTATGTATTTAGTACTGAATATATGGCAGTCCCTTTATATTCACTGCAATTAAATCTTCCCACCAATACTATAGGTAGGCACCAATATTATTCTCCACTTCATAGACTAGGTGGAGGTTTAGAGAGATGAGGAATTCAGTGAGGTTAAGCTTGACACAAGTGGCAGGGCTAGGTGCTGAACCCATTAATTCCTTGTACTTAATAACTACTCTATGGCAGTGAATAGACGAATGAATGCTTCATCCACAAAGCATTTATGAGAAGTCTTCTAGACTTTCTCAGATTACAACTGACAATTTTCTGTTTTTAAATTCAAAATCCTTAGATGTCTGCATTATCCATTATAACTCATATCATCATTAAGTGATGGAAGAAATGTTTTCTTAGGGTACTGTATATTCTGTGAACAGGCCCTGGACTAGGTATTGGCAAAGCAAAGAAGAAGAGAAGAAAGCCCCATTCCTGGAGACTAAACAGAACATGGTGAAAGTGTAAGTAAGTAAGCCACATGATAGGTGGCATTCTGGGAAGCAGGGTGCAGTGACCAACTGCCTCCCCAAGTGAAGCTTTTAAAAAAAAAAAAAAAAGGCTTCACAGAGGAAGTAACACAAGAGCTGAGATTCCAAGGACAAGCATAGACTCTCCAAGCAGAAATGGGAAGAAGCATTTGAGTTAGTGAAAAACATTTTGCAGAGGTGTGAAACTACAGCATATGGCCTATTAGGTAAAGAGCAAGTATTTCAACAGAAGCTGGAGTTGGCAGTAACCCAGAAGAGAAAGAAAAACTAAGGCTGGCCACACAGGCTAATGCAGACTGAAAGGGTCCTATATGCCATGCTTGGGAAACGGGGCTCACCTCACAGGTGATGGGAAGCTGTCTGAGAGGCTGTGAGCAGCATAGGAAAAGAGGACACAAAGAGACATGAGTTTGATTCTTTCTGGGCTTCCCAGGTGTCACTAGTGGTAAAGAACCCGCCTGCCAATGCAGGAGATGTAAGAGACATGGGTTCAATCCCTGGGTCAGGAAGATTCCGTGGAAGAGGGCATGACAACCCACTCCAGTATTCTTGCCTGGAGGGTCCCAAGGACAGAGGAGCCTGCCTGGTGGGCTACAGTCCATAGGGTTGCAAAGAGTCAGACATAACTGAAGCGACTTAGCACACACACAGAAATCCTAAAAGAATGGATTAATTAAAAGTTTGAGAGCCAGGGAAGACCTCCGTATTTCTCACTGTTAGCACTGAGCTGGACACATTTGTAAATAAATTTATTCCACACATTTTATTGATAACTAACAATGTACCAGACCTTGAGATAATTGCTAGGCATACAAAATGAACCAAGCAAACCAAAAAAATAAAAAAGCAAAAACCTGTCATTTATGGATCTTTCAATTGGGAGTGAAAGTGTAGGTAGGGGATATAGATAATACACATTAACAAGTAAATTTTATAATCTTTTCAGGAGGTTATAAGTGCAGTGGAAGAAAAAGGAATTTTATTTGAACCAAACTGAGGATTATAACACAGGAAGCAGATTCTCAGAGAGCTCTGAGAATTATTTCACCTGTTAGAAGTCAAAGGCAGTCATATACATTTTTCAGATATAAGTCCATACATCAACATGACACACAGATATTTTATATAATGTTCACCAAGGATACATAAGTCCAGGTAAACATGCAAAGCAAGCAGCAAGTCACCATGACTCCCAACAGAGTTGGCAAAGAAAGTTATTTTTTTTAAAGTTACTGTCACAGAAGTTCTGCCACTGTAGGGTCAGAAGAAAGAGAAAAAATAGCTCTTAACATTCAAGCCAGCATTCCCATCTTTGAGGATTGCTGGTTAATGTGTAACACAGCTACACACTGTATCTACGGAGGCCTGAACAAACACAGAGAGAGAAGTTTATGTTCAGTTTTTCTTGTCTTGCTTTAAAATATAAATTTTGTTTCATCAGCCTCACTGAGAAGACTGGAGGAAATGGGTGTAAGCCCTGCAGATATCTGAGCAGAGGTCATTCCAGGAAGAAGGAACATGAAGTGCAGAAACCCTCCAGAAGCCTGGTGATTCAGGGGACAGCAAGAAGGCCTGTGTGGCTAGGGCTGGTCAGCAAAGGGAACCTAAGAGGAGATCAGATCAGAGTGCTGCCAGGGCCAAATCCTTTAGGGCTTTAACTCTGAGGGTGAAGGAAAGCTTCAGGAGGGTTTGAGCAGAAAAGAAATTGACTGAAAAGTCTCTCTTTACTAATGTGTCTAGAATATATTTGGGAATCAAGAGCGAAAGCAGGGTCACCAGCCAGGAGACCTTTGAGTAATCCAGGCAGAAATGGTGTCTGCAATTTTGAAGATAAAGTCAACCAGACTTCTTAACAGAGTACATGTGGAGTATAAAAAATAAAGGGGTTATGGATAACTGTCAGGAATTTCTGCCCTCAGCAAGTAGAAGGATGGAGCAGTCAGGATCTGAGAAAGAAATAAATGGATGAGTAGTAGGTGGATGAGGCGCTAGAAATCCGGAGTTTGAAATATTTATGGGCTGCTCAAGCAGAGATGCTGAGTTAGGCCACCGGATGAACAGGTCTAGAGTTCAGAGAAAAGCTCAAGACTAGACTAAAGGTCTAGACTAGAGCAGTTTAGACTAGGTCAAGAGATGTAGAAATAAAAAATATGAGAGATGTCTGAACATGAATGGTATTTAGAGATATAAGAAATAGATGAATAAACAAACACTAACTTTAGAGTCACAGAGTTCTTTCTTCATTCTTGGTTCTCACACTGTGTGACCATGGAAACTTCCTTTAAAACTTCTCTGAATTCATTCCCTCCTGTGTGAAATGGGATGATAAAAGGTATCCTAGGAATTAAATGGATTAAGAACACAAAGCTCCTGAATAGTGCCTGGTATATGTCAAGCTGTCAAATGGTACTGGGTTATCAGATTTTTAAGCAAATGAATGATGTTATCCAATTTGTTTTGTTAGAAAGATAAGATTCATCTTTCCCTTTTTCTCCTTCCACCTCCCTCATGCCTTATGTGCTAAGTGTCCGACTCTTTGTGACCCCATGGTCTGTAGCCCACCAGGCTCCTCTGTCCATGGGATTCTCCAGGCAAGAATACTGGAGCAGGTTGCCATTTCCTTCTCCCTCTCCCCCTAAAAGGAAATATTCTATCAGATATGTGGGCTTCCCTGGTAGATCAGCAGTAAAAAATCTGACTGTAATGCAGAAGATGTGGGTTCGATCCCTGATCAGGAAGATCCCCTGGGCAGGGGAATAGCAACCCACTTCAGTATTCTTACTTGGGAAATCTCATGGACAGAGGAGCCTGGTGGGCTACGGTCCGTAGGGTTGCAAAAAGTTCAGACACAATTTAGTGACTAAACAACAACAATGAGATACCTTAATCAAAAATGTAACAATCCCTTTTCTTTTCTTTATGAAGCCAAGGTGAAAAGACATCTGAGAGAGAAGGAAAAGGAAAAGGCAGGCATTAAGTACCCATCCCAGGGTCCTGCAATATCAAAGAACAACACAGGGTGAAAACTAAATAATGACAACAAGCAGGGTGGTCCAGAGGTCTAACATTTTAAACTGCTTTCCTCAGAGCTGCTACGAATGTATTCTTTTCTATTATACTCTCAAAACTTTTTTGACCCCGAGAAATGCAGACCATGAGAAATATAAATGTAATTAAGAAAAACAGGCTAGATAGTTAAGAAACACAGACTGGTACTTTCATCCTCAGGCAAAGCAGATGCTAATACTCAATTGGAATCTCTTGCAACTGTGAATGGGAATAATATTGGCTATCTCACAGGGATGTGGTGGTGTTATTTTCAAGTTTGGACTTAAAAATAATAGCACTAATATTAAAATCTGAAAACTGAAATAACATTTATGGAATATTCTGAGGGACTTCAATAAATAACAATGTTTATGTATTATGATGGTGTAGACAATCACTTCCTCATCTTGGGAGATGAGGTAAGGCTCCCTTTTAGATCCCACTCATAAAAAATCTTTGTAGACAAAAGGCAATTAAACACGAGAAACTCCCTGACCTCCTCTGAGTCGTGTTGACCTGGGAACATGAGGCAGTTACAACAGAAGTAATATAGGAGTAAAAATATTTCTTGATGTAAAAAGTTAATTTGTCTCAAACTCATGACCTCCCCAGATATGCAGATGATACCACTTTAATAGCAAAAAGAAAGAGGAACTAAGGAGACTCTTGATGAAGGTGAAAGGGGAGAAGGGAATGGCAACTCACTGCTGTATTCTTGCCTGAAGAATCCCATGGACAGAGGAGCATGGCTGGCTACAGTCCATGGGGTGGCAAAGAGTTGGGCACTACAGAGCGACTAACACTCTCACTTCCAAACTACTATAATTAGACATGACAAAGTAGACTTGGATAACAGAAGGTGTTCTGAAGACTGATTCTAGCAGCATGATTTGTGATGCTTCGACAACTCATTGTTGAATGTCTCATTCTTTATTGATTACTATAATAACTTAAAAGGTGATTTGCTTTGTGTTATAATTATGGTCTAAAACACTACTTATCCAACCCCTATATAATTATACTGAAACCTTCAAAAGTAAAAAAGAATTATTAATTATCATCATTAATGGAAAAATATATACTGAGCAGTACCACTTTGTTAAAACATACTATATATTTAATACAAAGATTATGCCAAATCTCATTCTAATATTTAATTTCATAAGTTTTCTTGAAAAGAGAAAAAAAAACTCTCGGTGGATCAAAGATTCTAAAGTAAAAAGAAAAGTGTAAAAGTTCTAGAAGGAAATATGGGAGGTTTTAATAATTTTTAAAAAATCTTATAGAAAGGAAGGTCTTTGTAGGCAAGACACAAAGAAAGAGATATATGTATATATATACATACACACACACACACACACACACACACACATATATAAACTGACTTCACAAATATTTGAAGTATCTGCATGAGAGAAGAGCACCATGAATAAAGATAAAAGACAAATGACAAACTGAAAAAAATCACTTGAAAAATAGATGGCAGAAAAGCAGTCAACCTATTTAACATAAAATAAGCAATTCAGTTCAGTTTAGTCGCTCAGTTGTGTCCAACTCTTTGCGACCCCATGAACCACAGCACGCCAGGCCTCCCTATCCATCACCAACTCCCGGAGTTCACCCAAACCCATGTCTATCGAGTTGGTGATGCCATCCAACCATCTCATCCTCTGTCATCCCCTTCTCCTCCCACCTTCAATCTTTCCCAGCATCAGGGTCTTTTCAAATGAGTCTGCTCTTCGCATCAGGTGGACAAGTATTGGAGTTTCAGCTTCAACATCAGTCCTTTCAGTGAACACCCAGGACTGATCTCATTTAGGATGGACTGGTTGGATCTCCTTGCAGTCCAAGGGACTCTCAAGAGTCTTCTCCAACACCACAGTTCAAAAGCATCAATTCTTCAGCGCTCAGCTTTCTTTGTAGTCCAATTCTCATATCCATACATGACCACTGGAAAAACCATAGCCTTGACTAGACAGACCTTTGTTGGCAAAGTAATGTCTCTGCTTTTTAATATGCTGTCCAGGTTGGTCATAACTTTCCTTCCAAGGAGTAAGCGTCTTTTAATTTCATTGCTGCAATCCACCATCTGCAGTGATTCTGGAGCCCAGAAAAATAAAGTCAGCGACTGTTTCCACTGTTTCCCCATCTATTTGCCATGACGTGATGGGACCAGATGCCATGATCTTAGTTTTCTGAATGTTGATCTTTAAGCCAACTTTTACACTCTCCTCTTTCCCTTTCATCAAGAGCCTCTTTAGTTCTTCTTCACTTTCTGCCGTAAGGGTGGCGTCATTTAACAATGTTCAAACTTATTCTCAATTAAAGAAACAGTTAAATGAGATATTATTTTCACTCATCAGGTTGACAAAGAGTAGCAGTAATAGCTGCAAAATGATCATGCTTCCAATGTACTATTATCCTCATTTTATAAGTGAGAAAACTGTGATCATCCTAACATCACAGAGCTAGGAAGTGGTAGAATTGTCATTTTTTAAAAGTCTGTTCAGACAAACTTTAAGTTGATTAAAGTGGGATGAGCAGGTATGTTTATACATCATTTTTGATGAAGTTTTATGGAAGACTCCTGGAGGAAAATGCCCTATATCGCACTGTCATGGCCCCTTCAAGTGCTACATGATTTTTTCAGCTCATGAGGCAAACATCTTGTCTTAAAAAATTAATATGCCAAAGCCTTGTGCCCCTTCTAGAGACAAGTTGCATATTTCCAAAACAGAAGTAACTCAGGAATCACGCACACTAGCTAAATACTGTATTCCTATGTCCATCAGTATCCCAAATAAGAGAAAAGATAAGGCTGGACATGTGTCCCCATTCCTTCCCCTGCTAGAGTTGCACAGTCATCCCACAGGAACTAGGCTGCAGGACATGGGCACTCCAACTGCCGTCCCACTCTCATCACTACCAATGGAACCACACTGGCTTCAAGACCCAGATCATCTGCAAACTGAAGCCGGAAATCAGAAGACAGTGTTTGACATTGTGTTTAATAGGGAATAAAGAGAGTGAGAGTCTGCTCTCTGCCCCTTGGTGTTTTGCACTTTCCACTTCACCACGACTAAAAAGGTAAAGTACACTATAGCCCAGAGAGAGGCTGTAAAACAGAGTAGACTGTGCATGGCCTCCTCGGAGAGTTATATTGGCAATAACCATCAAAATTTTAAATTCATAAACGTATTCATCCGTTCCACTTTAGGAATTTATGTTGAAAATATACTTGTTCATGTTTACAAAGACTCACGCCATTGACTGAATGTCTATGACCCCCAAATTCACAGGATGAATCTTAACCCCAAGGAGACCCCAAAGAGCTCCTCTGCCCTTCTGCACTATGAGGACATAAGAAGATGGCATCCATGAACCAGGAAGCAGGCCCTGACCAGAATCCAATCATGCTAGCACCTTGATCTTAGTGCCTGGACTTCCCAACCTTCAGAATGGTGAGAAATAAATTTCTGTTGTCCCTAAGCCTCCTACACTATAGTATTCTGTTATAGAAACCTCAAAGGTTTAAGACAACATGTAACAACCAAAACTGAAAATATCCTAATAGTCCATCAATAGAGGACTATTTAAATAAACTATTATTCGGTCATATAAAGGAAAACTATGAAGCTGTTTTTTTTTTTAATGTAACTGATCTAAACAATAGTCTCTAGCCAGGCACCTCTGTCCATGGAGATTCTCCAGCAAGAATACCAGAGTGGGTTGCCATGCTCTTCTCCAGGAGATCTTCCCAACCCAGGGACTGAACCCAGGTCTCCTGCATTTCAGGCAGATTCTTTACTGACTGAGCCACCAGGGAAGCCCACATATCTTTTCAACACCTGATTTAAAATGCAATAACTCATTTTAAAGTATATAAAAGCATATAAAAGTATAGATTAAAAAAAATTCCAGTTTGTGCAAAATAAAAGGAAGGAAAAATATGCATGCATTTGTTACACAAGAGTATTTTTGGAAATTTACATATGGCCACCCACGTTCCTGGACTCATGGCCCTCTTTCTCCAACTTCAAAGCCAGCAACAGCAGGTTGAGTTTTCACATCACTTTACTCTGGCCTATTCTTCTACCTCCTCTTCTACATTAAAGGACTTTTGTGAACATACTGGGAATAGTTAGATAATTCAGGGTAATATCTGTATTTTATAATCAGCTCATTAAAAACCTTAATTCCAACTGACACACTAATTTTCCATCACCATTTAATATAATAGAGCCACAGATTCCAGGGATTAGGATGTAGACTTCTTTGGAGGCCATTCTGCTCACCACAAGTACGAGCAGTTTAGGGAAAGGGACTTTATTTTTTTTTTTTTGGAAAGGGACTTTAGAGTCCTATCTTTCTTTAAAACAAAATATGCTTTGCCTAAATAGCCTATACAGCTCTTTTAAGAAAATAGGAACATAGGTGTGCAGACAGAAGGGGAATATATGTGTAAGAAAAGTGATTTTATTAAAAGAATACATATATGGATATGTAGTAATAATGCAAGAGAAATAACAGAAAGGAAAATATATGGAAAACAGAGAAACATTCCAGTTAGCACCAAGCATTAATTCTCCCAGTAGCAACTCCTTTTTCAGACCTTCACCCTTTGCTAACATCAATTCTTTAAAAGTATCCGCACAACTGTCTCATAGCTCTGGCTGGTTACCGCACCATGATTCCTCAGCACATAAACGTCTCTCTCTAGGTTTCACTGGAGGAGAAAAGCAGAACGCTCCAGCAACAGCAGAATTTGCAATGAATAACCAATCTGCTTACTAACCTACCAAAATTACATTCATCCTCATGAAGAAAAAAATGAATATGCAGTAAAAATTCAATCCTGCATTTCAGAATCAAACATCTCTAAGCCCTTTAAATACAGATTAGCTAGTACACATGCACCGGAGAAAGCAATGGCACCCCACTCCAGTAATCTTGCCTGGAAAATCCCATGGACGGAGGAGCCTGGTGGGCTACAGTCCATGGGGTCACTAAGAGTCGGACACGACTGAGTGACTTCACTTTCACTTTTCACTTTCATGCATTGGAGAAGGAGGTGGCAACCCACTCCAGTGTTCTTGCCTGGAGAATCCCAGGGATGGGGAAGCCTGGTGGGCTGCCGTCTCTGGGGTTGCACAGAGTCGGACACGACTGAAGCGACTTAGCAGCAGCAGCAGCAGTACACATGCACAGACATCAATCAGGCTTTCTTGCTCATATTCAGAGCCTTCATATCACAAAGTAGATGCGGTCCCTACAGATTTTCCTAAAGAAAGCCTTGAATTTTCAGAAGGTATCTTTTACTGAAAGTACCCTAATTCAATGCAGAATAAAAGGGTGGAGTACATAGTAGAGAAGGGAGAAGAGGAAAAAAAAATGTGAATAGTAAGATTTGATGCTGTGTGTGCATCTGTGTGTATATAATTCCATGAATTAAGTTTTACAGAATAAAAAATAAGAAAATACTGCTCAAGACACTAGATTAATTCAGAGTTAATTGCAGACATTTTGGCAATGATATTATTGCATGCTGCTGTTGCTGCTGCTGCTAAGTCACTTCAGTCGTGTTCGACACTGTGCAACCCCATAGACGGCAGCCCACCAGGCTCCCCCATTCCCGGGATTCTCCAGGCAAGAACACTGGAGTGGGTTGCCATTTCCTTCTCCAAAGCAGGAAAGTGAAAAGTGAAAGTAAAGTCACTCAGTCGTGTCCAACTCTTAGAGACGCCATGGACTGCAGCCCACCAGGCTCCTCCGTCCATGGGATTTTCCAGGCAAGAGTACTGGAGTGGGGTGCCATTGCCTTCTCCATAGGCTATATTAAATGCAAATATGGAAGTCTAATATATCAGGAAAATTTTCATACCAGTGATGGCTTCCCAAAGGAAACTGGCACCTGTCAACCGTCTGTAGTGACAAACAGATGCATTCAAACACCCACTGGTAAAGAAATGAACCAGATTAGCAGATTAAGATTCCAACCTTTAAAATAAAGTTTACCTACGACCACTTCCTAGAGACTTATTATGAAGCAACTTGCTCTAAGTGTGTTGCCCAGAGAGGGAGTTTACTGTGCATAGTGTAAATACTAATACATTCTTACCAACTGATAGTGTCTGAGTTTCTTAAAATGAACTGTTCTCCTGAACAAGCACATAACTAATGAAGCTTCTTGGGCTCTCTATCTCCCAAGGTAGATTATTTCCCTTGGGACTTTACAGGGAATTTACAGGACATTTACAGGATGACAAGCCAGGATAGACTACATGGTCTATCACCACTTAACCAAGGACCCCAACAACCCCCCAGGGACCTGCACAGGGAGAAGCGATTCATTGCAGCCACTTTTCTTTTACACAAAAATCATAAATTTTTAAAAATAAGATTAAAAGCTTTTTCTTATACAAAAGGAAGTAAATATTCCATAACCTTATAACTTTTGATTTTACACGAAAATATTTTAAAATATATACCAAATGAAAACAAATTCCCAGAGTAACCTGTGTTTTAAACTCCTGCGTGCCTTTTGTCCTCCAATTCTACTTCTAGGAATTTATCCTAAAGGGAAAAAGAAATCACTATGTGCCAAGATTTAAGCATAAGAATGCTTACCACATATTTATAGGAGATAAAATTAAAAAAAAAAAACAAAACACAGTAACAATAGTAAAGGAAGGATAATTTTAAAATGTTTCAACCTTCAACACAATAATCTATGGCTAGAATCTAAAAAAGAGTGGATATATGTTTACATACAACTACTGATTCACTTTGCTGTACACCCGAAACTAACACAACATGTAAATTAACTATACTCCAATAAAAATTTAATAAATGTAAAAAATGAATGGCTGTTAAATTTGGCATTGTTACAACATATTTATAAACTAGTGTTAAATTTTAAGAAGTAGGTGTGAAGAAGTATCTAGAAAGTGATACCCGTTTATAGATATATCACTCATTGACTATTTTATGTTAAAAGAAATTAAGAGAAATTATCACCAAGGGAGAGGATTGGGGGGATTTTATTGATAATCATAAAACCTTCCATTTATTGAACAGGACACTCTGCTTTAAAGACAGAGCTGAAGATGTTCACTAGAATTTACACATATATACATTTTATATAGATTTATCTATAGTATAAAACTCTCAGTACACCAATCTATAAGTATTCAATACATATTTATTTGCATTTATACTTGTATAAGTACACATTCAACACTTACTACATGTGGAGCACTCTTTTAAGCTATCTGCATTTACTATCACATTAACCTTTCAGTATGGGCTGGGTATTGTTCTCTATTATAAGATTACCAAAGATCACTTGCCCAGTAAAGGGTAGAACCAAGACTCAGTCCCAAGTCCTCCTTGCTGCAGAGCTCAGGCCTTCTTCTTCATCTTTCTCCCTTTTCTCATTATTTGTATTAGTTAAGATATCCACAATGAAAATGAACTTTGCTGTGCTAAGGAAATAATATGTTATTTTAGACTTTTACTTTTCACTTTCATGAACTGTAGAGGGAAATGGCAACCCACTCCAGTGTTCTTGCCTGGAGAATCCCAGGGACAGAGGAGCCTGGTGGGCTGCCGTCTATGGGGTTGCACAGAGTTGGACATGACTTGACGCAACTTAGCAACAGCATCAGCAGATGTATACTAAAAAGATTTAAATGGTTTTATGTTTTCAAAATAGCTCTCACCCTAGCCTTGAGAAATAAAAACGTCATTATGCTATGCTAAGTCGCTTCAGTCGTGTCCGACTCTGTGTGACCCCATAGACGGCAGCCACCAGGCTCCCCCGTCCCTGGGATTCTCCAGGCAAGAACACTGGAGTAGGGTGCCATTTCCTTCTCCAATGCATGAAAGTGAAAAGTGAAAGCGAAGTTGCTCAGTTGTGTCCAACTCCTAGCGACCCCATGGACTGCAGCCTACCAGGGTCCTCCATCCATGGGATTTTCCAGGCAAAAGCACTGGAGTGGGGTACTACCGCCTTCTCCGACATTAGGTATCAATCAATACTCACTGGGGAAAATCTTATTTATAAGAAAGACTAATCATTGGTCAATGCAGGAACCAAAGTGAACAAGCCTTTTTTAGCAGTAGGAACTGCCCAACTCACTGTGGTCTCCTTAGTAAACTGGGACTCCTTCCCAATCAGCTTAGGACTGATGATTGGCAACGAAGAGGACTCCAGGCAAATTACAAAAGTTATCACATTAGATCTACCTAGAAGTATCTCTTTCAAAAGTTGTCATATTAGACTACCCTTTTAGCACTTAACATCTATCATGTACTTTTCATTTAAGTTGTAGTAATAGAAAGTCTAGCCTCCTCCTTCCCCAATTGTCCCGCTTAAAAAACAATAGGCATTTAAGAGTTTTTATTTCAAAAACTCCCTTCAACATCTCCACATGCTGAGCACAAACATCTGAAACAACTATTTGAATGCAGCCTGGGGTCACTCTCCTTTGTCACTCAGTCATGTCCAACTCTTTGCGACCCCATGGACTGTAGCCTCCCAGGCACCTCTGTCCATGGGATTATCCAGGCAAAAATACTAGAGTGGTTTGCCATGCCCTCCTCCAGACGATCTTCCCAACCCAGGGATTGAACCCAGATCTCCTGCACTGTATGCCAATCTTTACCATCTGGGCCACCAGGGAAGCCCTATTCCTAATCATAGTGTTGTGTTAGTCTCAGCTTAGTCATGTCCAACTCTTTGCAACCCCATGAACTATAGCCCTCCAGGCTCTTCTGTCCATGGAATTTTCCAAGCAAGAACACTGGAGTGGGTAGCCATTCCCTTCTTCAGGGGATCTTCCTGACCCAGGGATTGAACCCAGGTCTCCTGCATTGCAGGTGGATTCTTTACCATCTGAGCCACTAGGGAAGCCCCTCTATAGGCTAACACTAATGTTCTCCAGAAGACTGCTACAGTAAACTATTTCTCAAAACATCCATTTACCACTAGTTTAAATGTTGGGAAGCAATGAGCTAAACTATAATGTCATATAGTAGATTTCATCTCTATCTAAAAATGAAATTCAAGGTTATGCTATTTGTTGTGTAATTAAAACAAATCTCATTTGATCCCACCCTCATACATTTCAGAAGTATGAGCTAGCACTAAAAGCCCTTAGAGAACATGAACAATTAAAAAAAAAAATCTTTAATTAAGCGTACCACAGTATGATGAACATGGTAACAGATAATTTTAATAGTTTCATGAAAACTGAATAAAATATTCCCTCCATCTTCAACAGAAGAATTTGAAAAGATCAAAGCACTTCAATTATTTTGACTGAAAGAAACTGTCTATTGATAAATCCAGCCTAATCAATGCAAGAGGTGATGGTCAGAGGCTAGGTTCAACCTTTTTGGATCTGTCTTTCCACAGGCTTGTTTGTTTTTCACTTCATTCTAATCCATTACATTTGAGAGCCTTGTTCAGTTTAAATAGCATCAAAAAATCTTTTTCTCTTCAGCTTTAAATTGGCTCTCCTCAGGAAGCTTTTGTGTTTGGACTGTATATTAAGGGTGTAACATAAAAATGCAATGCTGTGCATATTCATACAAAACAGAAGGTCACAGGACCTTGCTCCCAAATGCCAAATTCTTCTAATTACCAGCATAAAATACCAGTGTTTAAGGGGAAGGCTGCCTCACAGAACATGGTGCAGGCAATTGCACTGGTTGCCCCTGTGGCTTCCATGGCAGCTGTTGAGGGCAGAGCTGCTCTCTCTACTTGTATTGCCAGCATTCCTAGAGCCAGAATGCTGGGTCCAACCAACAGCTTTTAAATCTGGTTATATGAAGTCACCTGCTGAACTCTGTAAGAATATAATGGACCTTTATTCTGAAGTGCTAGAAAAATGGCATGAAAAAATAAAAAAGTCTGACAGTGCTACCAAGTCTATTCCCCAACCCTAGAACAGGATTTTAAAATGAAGATTGGATTGGGAGATTCAAGCAATTGTGGTCTTTCCACTACATGTAGAACATTTTATTATTATGCAAATACTTTTTCAGAATACAAAACAGGCAGCCAAACACAGCAGTGTATGAATATGATATATGGTTGCCCCAGGAAAAGATATAATTGCTACCTAAATGTTCTGTCCCCACTTCCTTTTTCTTTTCAACAGGGTTCTTTGAAAACGCAGCTTAAATGATATGAGAATGAAAATGATCATTTTCATAGTGACTGGTAAGGAAACTAAGAGTATAAAGCCTCACACAGCTGGTATTTACCTTTGTTTCTGCTACTAATTTTCGAAAGCAAAAAATTAAATAGAAGTCAAGTCAGTTCAACGAGGAATTTCCTCTCCAGGTTCTACTGATTCATGATACGTGCCATGTTGTCCCTTATTCCAGACATGATGTTTTGGAGAGCCCTACACAAGTGAAATGATAAAACAAAATATGCTACATCACATCGCCTGACATCCAATCATTGATAATGTCTCTAGTAGGCCTCTAGTAAGGAGGTGGCTCAGTAGCACGAAAGGGAAAGCAGAAATTTTAACACTTCAGGAGTAAGGAGTTCACATAAAACGCAGGAAAGTCAAGTTTTAATGCATGGAATGAGCCTCCCAAACCACCATAAACAATTCCCAGAGAGATTTACTAAACAGCAAGGAACCATTTTACTTGTCAGCCTGGGACCTCCACAAATGCAGTTGAGGTCAGAAAAAGAAAAATTAGTACCTCTGGCTTTTAATGTCAATGTCCTAAGAAATCACCAGAATGATTTCTAAAACACACATGAAGCTATATAGTTCTTTGTATGCTTCTCAAGAATTCCCAATCATCTGGTTGTTCAAATTAGCAATCAGAAAATATTTATTGATTCATATTAGATTCTGAACTAACAAATTCTTTGAGGACTGTTCTACAAAGAACTTACTCAGGCAAAGAAAAAAAAAATAGACTAATCCTAATTTTTGGAAGTTACAAATAATAGTACCTTTAACGCCAAAGGAAAGGAAATATTAACTCCATAAACACAATCCACTTTTAACTACTTAAAAATGTCAGAAAAAAATTCTGAAAATATTCGTGAAAAAAAAAAAAAAAAAACCTGCTCTCATGCTGGCAGCAAAAGTTAGAAAGGAGATATTTTCTTTATTAAAAATAAAGTCTAAAAAATAACTTTAAATAATCAAGTTAATGTGAAGAGAAAGGGTCTGACAACCATGACAGTGAAGACAGCTAAAATCTCTCCTGTATGTGTGTGTTTTACTTTAAGCAAATTAGACATACTAAATAAAATTTGAATTTTCAGGCCAAGTACTTGCTTTGTAAAGAAGTGTAACCCTCCTCCCAAAAACTAAAAATAGAAAATGTTGCTTTCATTCATTTGAAATATTCTACTGACAAAAGGAATCAAGGCACAATTTCAGGAAACAAAGGCGAGGCATACTCTGTATCCCTGAGTTATTGTTCCATTCTGACACCACACACAGCTGGTGTTATGCAGACTCCAACTTCCTCAACAAGAGAGCCTGGAAAAGGTCAATTTAATATTAAAAACAAATGAATGATAATCACGTGGCAGCTGGTGAATACCCAGCATCTGAAGACCCAAGAACTCAGGGACCTGGGTATTTATATATAAAAAACCAACTCTGCATGAAATCAAATGTAAGCACAGACAGTATCTGCTTTATGAAAGCTTGAAGGGAAGCAAGGCATACTGCACCACCACAGTAAAAGTCTTTCATAATATGCACAAACTCTGCAGAGAGGAGTAATGCTGCTGTCTGCTCCCCTTGACACAAACAAACAAGAACATCTCTGATATATGCTAATATAAAACTCAATAAAATAAACCGCAAAGTAAACTTACAGGTTTTAATTTTCCTACTGGTCCTCCTTAAACAGTGATAATTCTGTCCATTCTAATTAAGAATCAAGAAGAGTTTACTGAATGCCATTAATTCATTTAAATAGAGGTAAGCAATGCTGTTAAAGTGCTGCACTCAATATGCCAGCAAATTTGGAAAACTCAGCAGTAGCCACAGGACTGGAAAAGGTCAGTTTTCATTCCAATCCCAAAAAAAGGCAATGCCAAAGAATGCTCAAACTACCCGCACAATTGCACTCATCTCACATGCTAGTAAAGTAATGCTCAAAATTCTCTAAGCCAGGCTTCAGCAATACATGAACTGTGAACTTCCAGATGTTCAAGCTGGTTTAGAAAAGGCAGAGGGACCAGAGATCAAATTGCCAACATCCGCTGGATCATCGAAAAAGCAAGAGACTTCCAGAGAAACATCTATTTCTGCTTTACTGCTATGCCAAAGCTTTTGACTGTGTGGATCACAATAAACTGTGGAAAATTCTGAAAGAGATGGGAATACCAGACCACCTGATCTGCCTCTTGAGAAACCTATATGCAGGTTAGGAAGCAAGAGTCAGAACTGGACATGGAACAACAGACTGGTTCCAAATAGGAAAAGGAGTACGTCAAGGCTGTATATTGTCACCCTGCTTATTTAACATATACGCAGAGTACATCATGAGAAATGCTGGACTGGAAGAAGCACAAGCTGGAATCAAGATTGCTGGGAGAAATATCAATAACCTCAGATATGCAGATGACACCTTTATGGCAGAAAGTGAAGAGGAACTAAAAAGCCTCTTGATGAAGGTGAAAGAGGAGAGTGAAAAAGTTGGCTTAAAGCCCAACATTCAGAAAACGAAGATCATGGCATCTGGTCCCATCACTTCATGGCAAATAGATGGGGAAACAGTGGAAACAGTGTCAGACTTTCTTTTTGGGGGCTCCAAAATCACTGCAGACGGTGACTGCAGCCATGAAATTAAAAGACGCTTACTCCTGGGAAGGAAAGTTATGACCAACCTAGATAGCACATTCAAAAGCAGAGACATTGCTTTGCCAATAAAGGTCCATCTAGTCAAGGCTATGGCTTTTCCAGTGGTCATGTATGGATGTGAGAGTTGGACTGTGAAGAAAGCTGAGCACCGAAGAACTGATGCTTTTGAACTGTGGTGTTGGATAAGACTCTTGAGAGTCTCTTGGACTGCAAGGAGATCCAACCAGTCCATCCTAAATGAGATCATCCTGGGTGTTCATTGGAAGGACTGATGCTGAAGCTGAAACTCCAACACTTTGGCCACCTCATGCGAAGAGTTGACTCATTGGAAAAGAGCCTGATGCTGGGAGGGATTTGGGGCAGGAGGAGAAGGGGACGACAGAGGATGAGAGACGGCTGGATGGCATCACCGACTCAATGGACATGAGCTTGTGTAAACTCCAGGAGTTGGTGATGGACAGGGAGGCCTGGTGTGCTGCAATTCATGGGGTCACAAAGAGTCGGACATGACTAAGCGACTGAACTGAACTGAACTGAAGCAATGCAAAGCATGTGCAGCATTCATATCAAAGTATCATGAAACTTAAAAAAAAAAAAAGAATTACAGACATGCATGACTTTAAGAAAATCTAAAAAAACCCACAAACATATAAACTAGAAATATTAGGGAATAATCATTTGTATTTAAAAATTGTCCTTAAATATCAAGGTTGAGATAAGATAACATATGGTACCACTACAAAGGCATGAATTTCATTCATATTTTCCTTAACAAAGAGAAGGACACTGATATTTTTGTGTTTAATAAGCAAGGTGCTGAAAAATGAGATGAACTATGTACAGATATTTGGCAAAGTAAGCATAAAACCCAGAACCACTACTGTTCTGTCTTTAAATAAATCTCCCAGGGACTTCCCTGGGAGTGCAGTGGTTAAGATTCCATGCTTCCAATGCAGGGGGGCTTGGGTTCAATCCCTGGTCCAAGAACTAAGATCCCACATGCTACATGACACGGCCAAAAAATTTAAAAAAAAAACGAAATAAAATTAGATTATTGAAAAAGAGAGAGAGATAAAAGAGGAGTGGAGAATAGATCCTTAAGTCCTTATAGGCAAAAAAAAAAATAAATCTCCCAACACATCATAGACTTTTGTACAAAAAACTATTAAATGGACAAGCTACTATTATTATTTAGTTTGGTAGCCACTAAGATGAATACACCCAGGTCACAGGGAAAATGCAATGCAACTGGCAGTGTGAAGCAATAACATCAAAGACTCCAATATGATAATACCTAGCAATAATAGGTATCACTTATTGAGTCTTTACTAAGTAATAAGCATTTAATGACATTTTAAAACTCACAAGAGCCCATGACATAGTATACAATACATATGTCCATTTTATAGAGGAAGAAACTAGATGCAGAGAAATTAGTTAATCCACCCAGGGCCATATAGTTGGCAGAATGAGAATTTCAACCCCCACAGTAAGATTCCAGAGCATGGAAACCAGGAACCATGAATGCTCCATTAAAAAGTGCAACAGGGTATTCAAAAAATGTGGGATGCATTTTGTAGGGAGCAGTGATTAGAGGGGCAGGGGACAGGGGAAGAAAGATGTTTGAAAAGTTGACAATAATTGTTCTGTGTGCAAAAGAGGTTTCTATGATGATCTTGGGATGAGGATTTAAGAGAGAAAAAAGAACTTGAGAACCATCACATTAGGAGAACCAGGAAAATTCATGGAGTAACTGGTACCTGATATGAACTTCAAAGAATCCATTCAAATGATTAAGATTTGAATAGCTGGAAATAGAGGTAAGAGCCAAATAGAAGGTCTTGCATGAGAAAAGGCACTCAGGAAAAAGCAAATAATAAATGCAGAGTAGTAGTGGGAGTTAAGCCAGGAGAGGAAGGTAGCAACCATATGGTGGCTAGCTTGGACACCCAGGCAAAAAGTTTATATTTAGCTCAAAAAGCAAAGAAGAATCATTGAGAGTGTTTTGAACAGGTGTTGGGCCCTGGAAAAAATGATCAAGCTAGCTGACACAAGGGAATACAAATTGTGTAATTCCACATATACTAAGTCCAAGGCAAAATTAATCTTAAATTACAAAAATCAGAAAATGACTGCCTAGTGAAGAGGGAAACCATTTTGGAAGGGCACAAGAAAACTTTCTGAAGAAATGAGAAATGTTCTATATCTTACTTGGGTGGTGCTTATCGGTTCAGTTCAGTTCAGTCGATCAGTCATGTCCGACTCTGCGACCCCACAGACTGCAGCACACCAGGCCTCCCTGTCCATCACCAAATCCTGGAGCTTACTCAAACTCATGTCCATTGAGTCGGTGATGAAATCCAACCATCTCAATCTCTGTCATCCCATTCTCCTGAGTTCAATCTTTCCCAGCATCAGGGTCTTTCCCAATGAGTCAGTTCTTCACATCAGGTGGCCAAAGTATTGGAGTTTCAGCTTCAGCATCAGTCCTTCCAAAGAATATTCAGGACTGATTTCCTTTAGGATGGACTGGTTGGATCTCCTTGCAGTCCAAGGGACTCTCAAGAGTCTTCTCCAACACCACAGTTCAAAAGCACCAATTCTTTGGTGCTTATCTTTTTTTATAGTCCAACTCTCACATCCATACATGAATACTGGAAAAAGCATAGCTTTGACTAGACAGACCTTTGTTGGCAAAGTAATGTCTCTGCTTTTGAATATACTATCTAAGTTGGTCATAACTTTTCTTCCAAGGAACAAGCATCTTTTAATTTCATGGCTGCAGTCACCATCTGTAGTGATTCTGGAGCCCCAAAAAATAAAGTCTGACACTGTTTCCCCTCCCCACTGGGAAGAGTGGGGACGGGATTGTTTCCCCATCTATTTGCCATGAAGTGATGGGACCAGATGCCATGATCTCAGTTTTCTGAATGTTGAGCTTTAAGCCAACTTTTTCACTCTCCTCTTTCACTTTCATCTAGAGGCTCTTTAGTTCTTCTTCGCTTTGTGCCATAAGCATGGTTTCATCTGCGTATCTGAGGTTATTGCTATTTCTCCTGGCAATCTTGATTCCAGCTTGCGCTTCAACCAGTCCAGCATTTCTCATGATGTACTCTGCATAAAAGTTAAATAAGCAGGGTGACAATACACAGTCTGGACGTACTTCTTTCTCGATTTGGAGCCAGTCTATGAGAATGGGGGACACATATAATTTATCTTGTTCCCTGAGAATGCAGGCTGCCAGATGACATGGACCAAATAATAACTTTTTCAAGTTATTTTTTCTCATTTTTGTCAACTTTTATGCATCTGATGCTGCCATTTTATCCTCAATTATACTCTATCTCATAACCAATATACAAATATATACGTATTCTGGTATGAAAAATACCTATAATTTCATAATTCTGATAATTTCAGAATTTCATAATTCTGGTATGAAAAACTTTAAAAATAATTAAACTACTGATTGCTTATGTGCTTATTAAGGGCTTGTCTCCCATACTGACCTATTTCATTACACATTATAACAATCTCATGAGGTTTCCTATTATACCCATTTTACAGATGAACAAACTAAGGCTGAGATAATACCTATAGCAACAGAGTCAAATAGGCACCCTTGTCTATATATCTCAAATCCCAGGTTCTGAAGCACTGTGCTGTACACTTACACCAAAAATAATTAACAAACTAGGGTTATCTGGAACTCAGAGAAAGGGTGAGAAAGTCAGTACAGATGAATAATCCATTAAATGTATTTACCCCCATAGTTTTCAAAAGACTACACTAGTTAACAAGGGGTTATTACATGACTGTTGGGTTATTTATTTTTGAATTGGAGTGTAATTGCTTCACAATGTTCTGTTAGTTTCCAATGTACAACAATGTGAATCAGCTATTATTGTTGAATTGCTAAGTCCTCCGACTCTTTACAATGGACTGCAGCATGCCAGGCTTCCCTGTCCTTCACTATCTCTCACAGTTAGCTCAAACGCATTTCCATCGAGTTGGTGATGCCATCCAACCACCTCATCCTCTGTCATCCCCTTCTCCTCCTGCCCTCAACTCTTCCCAGCATCAAGGTCTTTTAAAATGAGTCGGCTCTTGGCATCAGGTGGCCAAAATATTGGAGCTTTAGCTTCAGCATCAGTATTTCCAATGAATATTCAGGTGATTTCCTTTAGGATCAACTGGTTTGATCTCCTTGCTGTCCTATGCACCATAAGAGTTCTCCAGCACCATAATTTGAAAGCATCAGTTCTTTGACATTCAGCCTTCTTTTTGGTCCAATTCTCACATCCATACAAGACTACTGGAAAAACCACAGCTTTGACTAGATGGACTTTTGTTTGCAAAAGACATCTCTGCTTTTTAACATGCTATCTAGGTTTGTCATAGCTTTTCTCCAAAGGAGCAATTGTGTTTAAATTTTGTGGTTGAAGTCACCATCCGCAATGATTTTGGAGCTCAAGAAAATGAAATCTGCCACTGTTTCCCTTTATCCCCACCTATTTGCCATGAAGTAATGAGACCAGATGCCATGATCTTAGTTTTCCGAATGCTGAATTTAGAGCCACCTTTTTCACTCTCCTCTATCACCCTTATCAAGAGGCTCTTTAGTTCCTCTTTGCTTTCTGCTATAAAAATGGTATCATCTGCATATCTGAGGTTGTTATTTCTCCTGGCAATCTTAATTCTAGCTTATGAGTCATCCAGCCCGGCATTTCGCATGATGTACTCTGCATATAAGCTAAATCATTAGGGTGACAATATACAGCCTGACGTATTCCTTTCCCAACTTTGAACCAGTCTATTGCTCCATGGTTCTAACTGTTGCTTCTTTACCCAAATACAGGTTTCTCAGGAGGCAGGTAAGGTGGTCTAGTATTCCCATCTCTTTAAGAATTTTCCACAGTTGTGATCTTCACAGTCAATGGTTTTAGCATAGTCAATGAAGCAGAGGTTTTTCTGGAATTTCTTTACTTTTTCTATGATCCAATGGATGTTGGCAATTTGATCTCTGGTTCCTCTGTCTTTTCTAAATCCAGCTTGTATACCTGGAAGTTCTCGGTTCACATACTGTTGAAGACTAGCTTGAGGAATTTTGAGCATTACTTGCTAGCATGTGAAATGAGTGCAATTATGTGGTACTCTGAACATTCTTTGGCATTGCCCTTCTTGGGATTGGAATAAAAACAATTTCCAGTCCTGTGGCCACTGCTGAGTTTTCCAAAATATTCTGACATATTGAGTGCAACACTTTAACAACATCATCTTTTAGGATTTGAAATAGCTCAACTGGAAAACTTCCACTGGCTTGGTTTGTAGTAATGCTTCCTAAGGCCATTTGACTTCACACTCAAGGATGTCAGGCTCTAGGTAAGTGATCATACCATCACTGTTATCCAGGTCATTAAGACCATTTTTGCATAATTCCGTGTATTTTTACCACCTATTCTTAATCTCTTTGGCTTCTGTTAGGTCCTTGCCATTTCTGTCCTTTATTGCGCCCATCTTTGCACAAAACGTTCCACTGGTATCTTCAGTTTTCTTGTAGTCTTTCCCATCCTATTGTTTTCCTCTATTTCTCTGCATTGTTCACTTTAAGGCTTTCTTATCTCTCCTTGCTATCCTCTGGAATGCGGCATTCAGTTGCGTAGATCTTTTCCTTTCTCTCTTGCCTTTCACTTCTTTTCTCAGCTATGTGTAAGACCGCTCAGGCAACCATTTTGCCCTCTTGCGTGTTTTTTCCCTTTGGGATGACTTTGGTCACCTCCTCCTGTACAGTGTTATGAACCTCTGTCCATAGTTCTTCAGGCAGTATGTCTACCAGATCTAATCCCTTGAATTTATTTGTCACCTCTACTGTATAAACAAGTGATTTGATTTAGGTCATACCTGAATGGTCTAGTGATTTTGCTTACTTTCTTCAATTTAAGCCTGAATTTTGCAATAAGGAGCTCATGATCTGAGCCACAGTCAGCTCTGGGTCTTGTTTTTGCTGACTATATAGAGTTTATCCATCTTTGGCTGCAAAGAATATAATCAATCTGGTTTCTGTATTGACCACCTGGTGATACGTCCTCCCTCTTGAGCCTCTTTGGTACCTTAATAGGACTATAGGAGGAGTTTCATAAGAACAGGGATTCTATTTCTAAATATAAAAATTCATAAGTTCAGATCCTTCTAATTAAACAAACGTGAATATTTAGGTAAAAATGGGAGGAAAGCCACTTCTAAAATATAAGAAAGTGATTTCCTAAGATAACAAACAAAAGGAAGAAAGTAGTTCATCTTGGTGAGAGAGCAAATGCTTTAAGGGCTATAAAAATAGCATTTTACATAAACGTACAACTCTGCTTATCTATTTGTTAACACATATCTCCCATAATACTTCTACATGGCAACAGTTGTTTAATAAAGTCTCATTTTTCAGGCTACTTAAGACTTTTCACAAATCCAAGCATGTCCTTCAAATTTGAATTAATGAGATTTTACTAATACCATCAACTTAGATTTTACATGCTTTCCCTAGAAACATATATTTGAGATTGTTACTCTACTCCAGATAAGTATTCTTTTATCAGTGGGGAAAAAAAGACAAACCTAACTCTTGGAATTTCATAACTCATTTTATCGTTGCTGGGAAAAGTTAAAAAAGACTTAAATGAAAGGGAAGATATACCATGTTTATGAATTGGAGAACTAAAAATTGTTAAACTATCCACTCCCCTCAAACTGCTTTTCGATTATACACTCTCAATCAAAATACCAGGAGGTCTTTCTGTAGAAATTGACAAGCAAACTTTAAAATTTCTGTGGGATGAAAGAATCAAATATAGCCAAAAAATTTTGGAAAATAACAGACCTGGAGGGCTTACATTACTTGATTTCAAAAGAATCATAAAGGTGTAGCAATCAAAACTATAATACCATGGCCTAAGGATAAACACAGAGATCTCTGGAATAAAATAGGATAGAAATACAGGGTCAGTTGATTTTTTATAAAGTTGCGAATTCACTGGGAAAAGGACTGTCTGTTCAAGAAATGGTGCTGGAACAAGTGAATTTTGGTGGGAAAAATAAAAAGTAAATAGCCAGTATTACCTCATACTATACACAGAAATTTACTGAAAATGGATCATAGAACACACAGAAGCACAACATAGAAAACATTTGGGAGAAAATACAGGGAAAAAATTTTTATGACCTTAGGTTAGGCAAAAAATTTTATATAGGACACAAGAAATTAAGAAATTGTATGTTATCAAAATTAAAAACAACAGCAGTAAGAAAACAAAAAGCTACAGACTATAAGAAAATACTGTCAAGACATATATCTTTAAAAAGATCATATCAAAATATACGAAGAACTCTCAAAACTCAATTATAGAGTTTCCCTGGTACTCAGTGGATAAGAATCTGCTTGCCAGTGCAGTAGACACAGCTGCTACTGCTAAGTCACATCAGTCATGTCCTACTCTGTGCGACCCCATAGACAGCAGCCCATGTCCCTAATCCAGGAAGATCCACATGCTGCAGAGCAACCAAGCCCGTGTGCCACAACTGCTGAGCCTCTGTTCTAGAGACTGGGAGCCACAATTCCTGAGACCACATGCACAACTACTGAAGCCCTCATGCCCTAGAGCCTGTGCTCTGCAACAAGAGAAGACACCGCAGTGAGAAGCCCAGGTACCATAACCAGAACAGCTCCCACATGCCACAACTAGAGAAAAGCCTGCGCAGCAACGAAGACCCAGCACAGCCAAAAATAAATAGATCAATTAATTATTTAACTAAATTTTAAAAAATGGATTGCACAGCTTTCTTGAATGCTGTGATTTAAAAAAAAAAAAAACAATTATAAGGCAAAGTATCAATATTTGAACGGACATTTCATCAATGAAGATACATCAATGGTCAACAAGCACATGAAAAAATGCTCAACATTTTTACCGATGAGGGAAATGCAAGTTAAATTCATAATATATCACTACACACTCACTAAATTAGCTAAAATTTAAAAGACTGACAATATTAAGTATCGCCAAGATATAAAGCAATTGAACTCCCACACATTGCTGCTGGGAATGCAAAAAAGTATAACCATTTTGAAAAACAGCTTGGCAATTTGTCAACAATTGCGTTTCTACATTCCTAACCAAGAAAAGTGAAAACATATGTCAACACAGAGAATTATACATAAGTAATTACATCAGCTTTGTTCATAAGAACCAAAAACAGGAAACAATTCAGTATCGTTAGGCAAATGGCTAAGCCAATTATACATTTTTTTCTACTACTTGGTAATAAAAAGAGATGAAGTACAAACAGCCATAACAACATGACTGAAAACATTATGCTAAATGAAAGAAGTTATACAAAAGAACAAAATACATTGTATGATCTCATTTATGTGAAAGTCTAGAAACACGGAGATTAACTAAAGTGGCACAAGGTAACTTTGGGAGGTGCTGGATATGTTCTGTATCTTGATTGCAATGGTTACACATAGGTATACATTTGTCAAAATTCATCAAACTGTACATTTTAAATGGATCCATTTTTTTAATGGATACATTTTATCATATGCATATTGTTCTCCAATAAAATTATTTCAAGAAAAAGCTGGTTTCTCTTGTCAAATTCTGCATATTATACAATGCCAATTCCAATGACATCCAATTTTTAGTTTGATTTATGGGTACCTGTGTCAAAAATAATCTAATTTATACTGACTTAACTGAAAGAAAAACATATAGTTTTAATATTATAACCCTCTTGGTTCTCTTCTCACTGTCTCACTCCACCATCTCCAGTTGAACTTTAAATTTCTTGAAAGCTTTTTCCTTCTTATCACTTATCATGGGCAATTCCTCTACATTCCATAAATATTTGTGAAATTAAATCAAACAGTTCTCCACAGTCTTTCTTTCCTAGTGTTACTCTTGAGAACAGAATAGAAATTAAGCCTTCAAATGTCTTATGATTTTATTTTTTTCTTTCACTCACTTTAACACAATCTTCTTTCAAAGTATTATGCCAGAGCACAGTATGTTAAACAGATGTACATTTATAGGTTTGAATTATAATATTTAATAATAAAGTCAACCAATAACAACCTGAGTTCATTTATCAACAGTACCCAATATATCAAAATTATTTATTTTTAATATGTGAATGTATCTGTTGTTCTTTGAGGTTTTTTAGCAATTAAAAATGAAATTCAAATCAAATATTAAAAGTAGGGGTCAGCAAATATTAAGACCCGTGGGCCAGAGCTTGCCCACCACCTGGTTTTGTATAGTTCTTAAGAATGTTTTCTTTTTTACATTTTTCAAGAGTTGGAAAAAAAGAATATTTTTGGTATGTGAAAATTATATAAAAATTCAAATTTCCACATCCATAATAAAGTTATATTGGAACACAGCCACACTTATTTGTCTATGGCTGCTTTTATGCTATAGTGGTAGAGTTCAGTAGTTGCAAAAGAGACTGAACGGTCCACAAACTTTAAATATTCACTATCTGGCTCTACCGGAAAAGTCTGCAGACTCCATGTTTAACACAAATCCTCACAGTACCAATTTCATGGAGCAGAGTTTGGAAACTACTTATGACACAGTATATTTTGAAAGATTACCACTAAAATATTTTTCATTCTACTTGCTCTTCTACAATGCACTCTTGCCACTTCCTCACCAAGAAGAGTCTAATTCTCTTCCTTTTGAATCTGGGCTCATTTTAGTGACTTGCTCAGCCAATATAATATAGTGGAAGTGACTTCTAAGACTTCCAAGATCAGGTCATAAGAAACCTTTTAGCTTCCTTCTAGGTCTCTTGGATACTCTGCTAAAGGATGCTTTCTCTGAGAACCTAGCATCATGATATGAGAAGCTTGAACCTCATCAAGAAGCCAAATATAGGTATTACTGCCTACAACCTTAGCTGAGCCCCAAATCAACAGCCAGTCTCAACTGATATCCATGTGAGAGAGCTATTCTGGACCTCCAGCTCAGATGAGCCTTTAGATAACTGCAGCCAAGAGACATCTGACTGCAACCACATCAGAGACTCTACATGAGAACCACCAGTAGCTCCGATCAGTCAACCTAAATAGACTTGAATAGAACTGAATAGAATAATAAATGCTTATTTTAAGTTACAATGTTTTGGGGTGGTTTGTTGTATGGTAATAGAGAACTGAAAAAGTATTATATTAAAACAAATCTAGAAAAGTTTCAGGTAAGAAATTCTAGACTTCTGAGTCAAGCCCATGCTTGGACTATCCATGCATATCACCAGGCCAAACCCTACTAAAGCCTCCACTAAGCCTAGGTGTTCTAGAAGTAGCCATGGAGGAAGAAGTGGTAAATAACACTCTAATGGAGCCACTGTGGTTTCCCAATCTGTATGCATTCCATTCAGACTCACTGTCCCCCCGAATATGCCAATATGCCTGAATCTTATTCTGAAATTCTCACAAAGAAGAAGAAAATAATTTTTCTAATTTCTAAAATTACATCAGGATTGGCAAAGAAACACTTCTCGGTTTTCATGCTGTAAATGAATTGATGATTATAATTCCTCTTTATTTTTACTTGATAATATTAAATTGATACATGAACTTAGGTGAAATGTAGTCATTAGGTCAGTATATAGTCAAGTATCAGTAAATGGCAATTTACTGCTAACACATCTGGGCTTAGTAATAGAAGTCCATATTGTCGCCTACTCCTGCCTGAGGGGTGACAGGTAAGAGTTGTTCACTGACAATATTTCCAATATGTGCCAGTTATGTGTGATAAACTCCTTAACCTGAAAATTTTAACTAAACAATATCAATCCCCTATGAAGCCAATACATCATATTTTCAATATTCCCTTAAGCTACAGTGGATTCAAATTTCAAAGAATGAGTGCTTACTATATGTTAGGTATGCTGCTACACTCTGGAGATATGTCTTCAACTGGTGTAAATTTCATTTAAAAGAGAGAAGTGGCTCTGAATTATTCCAGAGAGTCATAATGTGACACAGAATGGTATGTTTATTTTAAACCAAAAGGGATACTACTAGAACACTTAAGATTCTTAATCTTTCTTCTTAACTCTATAACTGTTTTCAAGTTTATTTAAACATTTATTCTTGTGATTATTTTTCACCCTAATGTGGAAAATACTTGCACAGACAAATGTTTTAAGAAGAAACCATTTCAACTCTTAGTGGCTTAAAGTCATCCTACAAAAATGCTGTAACCAATCAGTGATAGCTGCCGCAGCAGTGACTAGTAGTAAAAAACACTGGGCATTTGTCAACCCTGACCTAGTTCATCAGTTTCATGTAGTCTCTTCCCTTCAGATCTCCTACTGAGTCCCTTCAAAGATCCTCATGATGGAACTTCCACCCATTCTTACAAAGTGACATTTCTTCAGCCAGTTTTCCCACTGCCAGTCTAATCTCCACAGTGACCCTTAATAAGCTCTACCCCAGTGCAGATGTCCTGACCCAAAAAGGCAGATTCCCCTAACATTCAAGAGTTTGTCAGATAAGTCACACTTTAGGCCCGGAGACCTTAGATGGTAGATGGCCAAACCCTGGTAGAACGTGGTACATCCATGATTTGCATCCAAGCAATTGAGCACCAGAGTCTCTGCACTTAAGTCACTGCAACAGGCACGTGGTTGCTGCCATTTCTACAACACGCATTAAATACCAGAGAAGGCAATGGCACCCCACTCCAGTACTCTTGCCTGGAAAATCCCATGGACGGAGGAGCCTGGTAGGCTGCAGACCGTGGGGTTGTTAACAGTCGGAAACGACTGAACAACTTCACTTTCACTTTTCATTTTCACGCACTGGAGAGGGAAATGGCAACTCACTCCAGTGTTCTTGCCTGGAGAATCCCAGGGACTGGGGAGCCTGGTGGGCTGCCATCTATGGGGTCGTACAGAGTCGGACACGACTGAAGCGACTTAGCAGCATTAAATATACATCTTGGTCCCTCAGTTCAAAATAAACTGAATCCATTACTAATAAAAGCAAAATCTCTACAGAGAAAATATTACAATTTACTACTCGCACAGCAAATGTGACATTACAGGACTTTTAAATAATTCAAAACTGGCATTTTCTAACTAAAGATACAATAATAAGCATGTTAATGAATGTTTTACACTTATTAGGGAAAAAATAGTAGGATATAAATACACTTCAAAAAAATGTTAAAATGACCATATATTTTTTTATGTTCCATATGGTCTTGTATTGAACATGTAATAGTATTTGAACATAATTTAACATGGTAACTACTGTTAACGTTAAAAATACACATTATCAGTGTAACTGATATGGATTCAACCCAGAATCCATAACAATTCTATTCACATCCTGTGTAACTCCATGGGGATTCTATGAGGAAAGTTTCCATATATGGTAATTTTTCCCCATAGACTCCCCACAGTTTATACAGGATATGAATCTGGTCCATTGTGACAATGAAAACAACAGATCACTGAAAACTCATGTGTAATTTCTGCTGAACAAACCAGACTAACAATTAAGGAAACCAGTACTCAAGTGAAAATAAGTACTCTGAACATTTAAAAATAACCACTGGGTATTTTCATTCCATTCCTATACTAGCAGAATCAGTATATAAATATCCAGGGGGAAAAAAAACAAATTCCTATCTTTATTTCGTTTAAAATATTCCCTTGATTCTAAAAATTACGATGCCAACTACTAACAGGCAAGAAACCCAAAAGGAAATTTCACATCAGACTTAACATTGTCAGAAGATAAGAAAAGACAATAATATAGTGAGACAAGTCAAAAGTATTAAATGAGCTTTACTTCCCAGGGTCCTGTATGACCATGTCCCAGTGTAAATTCCAGTGATTCATAATTATTTTTCTTTATTGTGACTTTAGCCATCTGTGGTTTCTATTTATCCAAAGTCATGTAATTTTTTTTTTTATTTAATGTTCTAAGTATAGAATTAGCAGTAAGTTTTTGTGTGTATATTTAAGTATGTGCATTTTAAGTAAGATGAAAGCATCTAAAATTCAATACAGCTAAATACTAACAGCTGGATTAAAGATTTGGAAAGGAAAATGACTCTGAACTACCTAGTTGTCATATGACAAAAACTAATAAAGGGAGGGATATAGTACTAAAATGTCAACCATACTAACAGCAAAAACAGCAGTGTCATACAATTATTTAACAAGAACTAGGGCTTATACTGCAGAACAGTCCAGTTGTGAATAGCCATTTTTGAAAGACTATAGTTGCTGTTAACGTCGCAACTGATTCACAGAAATTACACCAAAACAATAGAACCAAGTTTAATCTCACGTATGACTGGTTGTCAAGAATGGCCCTGAAATACATAAAAAGGGAATGTGACTCATTTATTCTTCTATAAAAGAGTTGTCTGTTTAATTGTACAGTTTCTTGGTGATCTAATATTGCTAGAGTATATTCATTTTACCATCTCTCACATAATGGCTCAAAATTTGAGATAATTACATTGTTCTTAGAAGCATGATACCATACTCACTATTAAAATTGAGAAGGTGTCAGTTCCAAATTAATGCATTTATCAGTAATGAAAATAAAAAGCAACAGCTGCCCTTTCGGTATTCATCAAAGAAAATCATATGGGGCAGCACATATACCCCAAATCCTTTCCAGCATCTAGCTGCCTACTGAAGGTGAGGTGGGCATGCAGAAAATGGCAAGGAGATTTGCAAGACAGTCATACCACAGCTAAAGAGAACTGACAATCTGACACACAGGTCCACCATATAGCCATCACCACTAAACTCACAAAATACTACTGCTCTGCTGGGATTTGGGTAATTTCTCTTTCCCTTTCAAGATACAGAAGATGTTCTTTCTAATATGTTACAACTACAACAAAATGTTCAGAGGAGGGATTAAATGACACTATTTGCCCCAAGGGTACACTGTTTCTGAAAAGGTAGGGTGTTGCTCTCTTCACTGGACTAATAAGGTAGGTGCTTTTAAAGACACTTTCACTTATTAGAAAAGAGCACAATTCCCACCACAGCACATCTTAAACGGTACCCTTGAGGACTAAAAAAGTTAAACATGGGAGGGGGGACAGGAGGAGGACTGAGCTAGAAAAACACTAATTGAATAAATGTCCATGTATTTGAAGTACTTACTCTTTGGAGAATAACTGGCTTTATGATAAAGGATGCAACCAAATGGCAGCAGTACAAAGTCAGTGTCCCTTACTCCACAAAAAGAAAAGATGAACTTTTTCTCTATTTATAAAATTTAAAGAGGAAAAGAATTTTTAATTTTTGTGGAATTCCATATTTTAAAATATGAACTATCATTAAATCAAGCACTCAACATATGCATTTAAATGACTATTCCCCTCACTAAACTTTCTTTTTAGTACTTACATCCTTAAGCCTACATTACTTTGACCAGACTAAAATTGCATTTCCTCAAAGCAGATAAAGGGCAGACCTACTACTCCCATTTTTAGACATGGGAAATTTCGGTAAAGGAAAAGCTCAGTGAAATACATCATGATGGTAATAGATTACAGAAGCTATACTTCCTGCTTTGTACTAATGATTAATTTACACATAACATAGAACACTTTCATTTCAAAGGCTGAAAATAGTTTGTGTCCTAATTTATACAACTATGGGAGATTCAGATATACTAAGTTAGAAAAAATGAGACTCCAACACTGTCAGAGTTCTTCTGTAAAGTGAATCAAGAAGATATTCACTGAAGCGAGGTCAGAAAGAGCATTTATAAATTCTGTTGCCATAACTATGTAAGTTTTAACTCTGATAAACTTTTTACTCTTCCAGGTAAGTTTTTTTGTCATTTTAAAGGTTCTTCAAATATGTGTGGTGGGTGGTGGGTGGGGGGTGCTTTGTGGGCGTTTAATACGATCTCAGTGAGACTAAACATGTTATAATGTGATTTCTAGGTTACCTCAAATTCCTGACCTGAAACATGAAGTCAACTTAATCAATCCAGTACTTGAAAATGAAGGCATGAAAATTGTTATTGACATTTCCTTTTCTTATACGCAAAGAGTTAAAAGCAGAGAAAGAAAATTTTAATCACATACAAGTGACAATATCAACAGAATTCAGAATAGTGATCACCTTTTGGCAAGGAACAGAAGTAATATTGGGACAAGCAATATTGACAGAGAAGGGTCATCACAAAAGAACTTTCTAGAGTAAAAACAATGTTCTGTATCTCAAACTGGGTAGCAGTTCCAAGGTGTAAACAGGCAAAAATTCAATGTGTTCCACACTTTGATTTATGCATTTTATTGTATGTGAACCATACCTCAATTTAAAAGTAAAAGCATTCAATACAAGTAAGTTACTGCAACCAGAAATTAGGGATAAGAATTATAAAATCAGAATATGTTAGAAAAAAAAAAATGAACCTTTCCAAGATCTAGCATAGCACTGTACACAGACTAGATAGCTAAACAAGTATTTACTGTAAAAATTTAGTAAAAATATACCAGGTGGTTTGGAAGATCCCTTCTGAACTAATTAGAACTTCTAATGTGACTGTTTTTCTAAACATTCTAAATATAGTCTCAGTCTATAAAACAGCCTCCAAAAGATGGAAATTAAAGGCCTAGAGAACCTATGCCTCAAAACACAAAGAAAATACACTTGTCTCAACTCTGAGTACACATTTAAGGAATCTCCTTATCTAAGGAAGGCAGTCCATTCTCAACATTTTGCAGCCACTGACAGTACAAATCTATCTATGGTCTTCTAGTGACAAGCAGGAAACAAAACTTAATACTCAGTCAAGTTAAAAAAAAAAAACCTACATGATGATGTTCTGTCTTCTGAATGGCATTCTATCTGTACAGCAATTTGGTAGCTATGGAGACCAAAAGCAACCAGCAGTTTTCAAACACAGATCATAGCACATGGGTGATATTATCAAAAGATGAGGTTTAACGATCAAGAAAGGCTATCTGCTGAGTAAACCTGGCCAGACGATGTTAGAGTCCCTGTGTCAAGAACCCAAAGGTTCCCACACTGAGTTTCAACTTCCATTTTCAGCTGAACAAAGTAATAGGACTAATTTTCCTTTAGGATGTAAATATTTCTATCTACTCTACCTAGGTTCCTACTTAAACAAAATTCAATAACTGAAACGAAACTGGAAGGTCTTCGCCACTAAATAATCTGTTTCTAATCCTGGGTGACAATAATTCCAAATGTATCATTTTAAGTCGATTCAAAAACCATTTTTAAATTATTTAAAAAATAAAACTATCACATGCTGAATGGGAATCACATTCATTGTTATTCTATCTTGACCTTGATAAGGCATTGTGGTAATTTCAGAAATGGGACGCTTGTAGGTAAAACAACAAAAATAATCCACCCTTTAAAATAGCCAATCAAGAAACAGAAGACCTGAGGAGTATCAGCTCTCTTGAAATACTGCTATTCTGGAATAATCATCAACTATGCATAAATAATCACACTGATCACCCAAAATCAGAAAGGAGAGACTGAATTATATATTCATAAGAAATGTGTTTCTTAAATTGCTGCCCTAACCCTCTCTCCCCACAAAGCCAGTGTCTTGCCAATGTTTAAAGTCCTAGGTCAGCAGGTTGAGTCTCTTTATAAATTCTGAACTGTCACCTTTGCTTATGGATAATGACAAAATATTCTGCAGAGCCTGTATAACTGCATTGACAAGTTATACTATTCTACATCCAACATTAAATAAACCACGTTACTTAGGCTGGTCATCATTTTTCAAATACCCATTTTAGCTGTCCACAAGTGCCATCCAGCCCAGCCCCTTGTGCGGGGCCTGCTCTGCACCAAAGCAATTTCATTGTATAAGTTTTATGACAGATATGCTGCTGCTGGACTGTGGCGCTAGCCAGCATATCAAAATTGAAGCCATTGTGTAAAAAAAAAAAAATCTATTTAAAAAAAAAAGCTTAACTTTTATTTTTTGTATCTACATATAATGTCTGTCCCTGTGTTTCTGTAAAAATATGGGAAGAAGATATAATGACACCTCTTTCTCCTTTTAGATTAAAAAATGTAAGCCTTTTTTTCTTTCTTAATAAACACTATCATCTCAGATCCTCACAGTACCTATTTTAGGGTTTAAGGACCATTATAGAACCACAACAATAGATCAGTGACAGACTTGATCCCACCAATTAACACATTCTGGGGAGGCTGCCTAGATTCCTGTCTTCCTCCCTCCCTCTTGGAGGCCTGATTTTGACCACTCTGACATCCCTGGCCTTAAGGATGAATAACCCAGTGAAGGGGAAGTCCTTTTCCTGAGACCAATTTATTTGTAATTAGAGTCAAAATACAAAGGCTGGTAATGACCTATGGCAAAGTGATATGAACTCCAAGCCAATGAAACCATGACAGCAAGCAGATTTCTAAATAGCAAAGTGAGATCCATTTACTTACATGAAGATTCAGTGCCAAACATGGCTGGCTCCAGAGGCTGCTTTTAAAAAATTAGAAGAATGGAAGAAAGAAGGAAGGAAGAAAAAAATCGAGGACAGTGTACGTGTGAGAGTGGAGAGATGAGCTGCTACACAGCAGAGGTCATGAAGACAGACAATGCAGTCCAAGCTGTGTCCAGCTGCCAGATTCTCCTCTTACAAGCTTCAGTGTTCTCCCGTGTGATTGAAAAGCAAGGTCTCCTACAGCACCAAAAACCGAAGAGCTGCTTTTGAAAATCCAATAGGGAAAGGCAGGCCGACCTGGCTCTTCTGGGATGCAGGGAGGCAGAACTAGGTAGCAGCGGGGGCAAGACTGGGAGCAGCAGCAACAGCGGATACTGCAATCCCCAGCCCAGTTATAGCAGTAAGACAATAGCAGGGCTTATGCATACACCGGTGACGTCAGAGACACTGCACAGACCGACTGCGCTGCTTGAGCCAGAGGCTCCAGGGGCTTCAGGGGAGCAGGCAATTCAAAGGGGAATTCCTTTGTCACAAAATGCCCAAGACCAAGAGCCACATACATATTCACATATATATTCACCCTCCTGACAAGATCTTCATCCTGAGATACCAAGCACTAAAAGAGACCTCAAAGAAATTTAAATATTGGCTTTATAGCAACCAACCACAAAGATATGCAAATTAGGGTTCTTGATTTTAGGCAGCAAGTAGAACTTTTCAAAGGAATTAAGAATATGAGAAATGAGAAAAATAACCTACCTTTTAAAATAACTCCAGAGTTCATTGCTTTTTCAGTAGGCTTGGGTAGACTGACAGATTAGGGGTTTGTACACTCAATCACAAGTATGTGAAAATATGTACACTATTCCACACATATCCTGGCATATAAATTCACAAGCAAATATAACAATAAAACAACACTATAAGGGCTTAAAACACTGTTTGACAGCCAGTGAGCACTCAAATGTTAAAGAATACATGATTAGCTATTTTACAACTATTATGCAAACATGAAAACCACTACTCTAGGAATATGTGTATGTACACATTTTTCCTATCCTATTTTTTTTGCTTTACTTTTCTTTATTTTGCCTTATGAGAATTCCTATCATTTTTCCAGGGTAACTCAGTAATGTTAATGCTGTGTACACACACCTGTGTACACCTGTGCAAGTAGGCATATATGATCAACAATCATATTTCTTTTTCACCCCACCAAGACAAAGAAGATATTATTATTTTGTCTCTTGATTCATTACCTGCATTACCTTTACTCTTAGAAATCTACTTTTTTCTAAAAGCTATAAGTGCATGGACTTTTATTAGAATATCTATCCAACACAAGCACAGAAAGTTTGTTTCAATATTTTAAAAATATTGAAATGCACAAAAAAGTGTGGGTGTTTTTCAATAATCCCATTGTTAAAGTTATATAAAACAAAAAGTTCAAAAGCTCAAGTTTCTTTTCCATTCATTCATCTAAGGTATATACTTTTTCTAATACTTTCTAAAGTATATAAGCATGTCTCTATATAACACAGCTTTTAAACACTAAATTCTTATATGGTGTGGAACTGCAAATTACCATCTAAAAATATCATTAATAGTTCTTCTAGTCAGTATATGTACATCCTCCTCATCTTTAAATGGTTACATAATAGTCCATCGTATGGATGTGCATAAAGGTAATCTGACCTTCATCTTATCGAACATGCTAAACCATTATGGAAAAATTGCAATGATGCTACATAAGAACAAATGTTTTATTGTAGGTATGATAATAATGGGGCTTTCCTGGTGGCTCAGATGGTAAAGAATCTGTCTGCAATGCCAGACACTTGGGTTCAATCCCTGGGTCAGGAAGATACCCTGAAGAAGGGCAAGGCAATCCACTCCAATATTCTTGCCTGGAGGATCCCATGGACAGAGGAGCCTGGCGGGTTACAGTCCATAGGGTCACAAAGAGTCAGACACATCTGAAGTGATGGAACAAACACACACACAAGATAATAATAACCAATTTTTACTGAATGTTTACTCCATACTAGGTATTATTTTGAAAATTTCACATATATCAGCTTACTTAATCTTCGTAACAATCCTACAAGGCAGATACCATTATTATCCACATTTGATAGATGGTGGTCATGCAGGTTACTAAATGATAAGCTGGGATTCAAACCCAGGCACTCTGGTTTCAACACATATGCTCTTAACTACTCATCTATAATGTCTCTTGAAAAAAAAAAAATACCAAAATTATATTTTAAGAATTCAACTAAAATAAAAGGAAAATAGAAATCAATAAAAAAATATGGAGAAGAAAGTTCTTAAAAGAAAAAGGTCACCAAAAACACTAAAAATGAGAGAAAATTTCAAAAATTAAGAAAAATGCATCCCTCCCAAAATAAGCAGTCCAGGTTAACAACCAGTGGAAAACACAAGTATACCTCAAAGATACTGTAGGCTCTGTTCCAGACCACCACAGTAAAGCAAGTCACACAACTTTCTGGTGTTCCAGTGTATACAAAAGTTATCTTTACACTGTACTATAGTTTATTAAGTGTGCCACAGCATTATGTCTAAAAAAATGTTAATTTTAAAATACTTTAATTGCTAAAAAATGCTGACCATCACCTGAGCCTTCAGTGAGTTGCAGTAATAACATCAAAGATCACTAATCACAGGTCACCATCATAACAAATGTCACAATGAAAAAGTTTAAAAAATTTGTGAGATGAAAGTTTGAGACAGAGACAGAGAGTGGGCAAATCTGTTGGAAAAAATGGTGCTGACAGACTTGCTTGATGCAGGGTTCCCCAAAACTTTCAACTTGTAAAAGGATGCAATTTATGCGAAGAGCAATAAAAGGAAGCTCAAGAAGATGAGGTATGCCTGTATCAATAATAGCGCTGATATATATAGCTGTAGGAAGTAGGAAAGGGCAATACACTTCAAAAGGGCTAAAACCAGAATACTATCTTACATGAGATCTGTTTTAAATTGTATACCAGATGTTGCACATGAATAGTCACACAAAAGGGGGTGGATGTGGCCACAAGAAAGGCAAAAGGAAAAGTAGAATAAGCAAAGGATCCGTGGATAACAGATATAGTTATTCCTCCATATCAACCAGTTCCACATCTGTGGATTCAACCGACAATGGATCAAAATATTCAGGAAAAAATATTACAGAAAGTTCCAGAAGCAAAACTGGAACTTGACACAAGTTTTTTGTGTCAAAAATGCTATTTTTGACATAGCATTTGCATTGCATTTACATTGTACTTACAACTTACATAGCATTTATCTCATATTAGGTACTATAAGTAATCTTGAGGTGATTCAAAATATGCAGAGGGGATGTATGTAGGTTATATGAAAACACTACACAATTTTCATATAAGGTATTTGAGCATCTGCAGATTTGGGGTTGGGGGTAGTCTGAAACTATTCCCTGCGGATAATTGAGTAACAAATGTACTTTCCATAGTCTATATACAACAACTTCTTGCCAACTCACTGATGTAGCTCCTCTCTTCAGTTCATACATGATATCTATATGCATATGTAAATACATTTTCTGAGTGCCTATATTTATTTCTTGGCACAGACTTCTAACAGTAAGTTAAAGGCTGCATTATTTTTCAAGACATCTACTTTTTAGATAACTATAGCAGGATCAGGCTTCCCTAGGGCTCAGTTGGTAAAGAATCTGCCTGCAATGTGGGAGACCTGGATTCAATCCCTGGGTTGGGAAGATCCCCTGGAGGTGGGCATGGCAATCCACTCTGGTATTCTTGCCCGGAGAATCCCCATGGGCAGAGGAGCCTGGCGGGCTACAGTCCATGGGGTCGAAAAGAGTTGGACACGACTGAGCGACTAAGCACAGCATAGCAGGATCAGTATGTTTAAAAAAATTAGGTCTCACTTGCAGCAAAACTGGACACATATGACATCCTCTAATTCCTGTTAAAGTTTCTATAATCTTCAGATGTCAGAGGTATTTCTAAACACCTCTGGAAGGTTGGGATCCATATGGTTGAAGACCCATCTTTGAAAATATAGATTTTGAAATTTTAGTTTGCTCCCATTCTCTCCTCTGGGCAGCTAGCATGAGCTCAGAGAATGAAGACAAATTTTAATATGCTACCTAAGGAAAATGTAAAGAAAGGAAATGAAGGAAGAATAAAACTGACTAATGTCCTCCACACTCCTTCATAAAATCACATAATATAGTCTAAAACCAAAGTGATCTTTGGATTATCAATTATGTACAATTATGCCTGCCTGTGACCTTGCCTGCTGCCACCCTGCCCTTCTATTAGTAAAGTGAGTACTGTTAATTTCAGGATAAAATTAGTAATGAAAGAAGAGATCAACATTCAAAATAATTTAGTGGTCAAAATAATTATTGTTAAACTAGAATGTTGTGAGAAAAACAATAGTAAAATATTAAAGTAAGTGAACAGTAATTTTTAGAAGAAACCCGATTCATAAATCGACTCAACAACTATTTCCTGAAAGCCTACTGTTTTGTACTCTAAGGGTACAGCCATTAACAAACTCCCGCCTCCGTAGAGCTCATATTCCAGAGGGTGAGGCAGACAAATATGTAATACATTCAGTGGGGGTATATGTTATAAAGAAAGATAAGAGGAATTAGAGGATGAGGAGTGATTGAATGGGAGGGTTATTTTAGGTAAAACAGTCAAGTAATGTCATCCTAAAAAGATGACTTCAACAGAGACCTGAAAAACTGAGAAGAAACCACATGGGTAACATGGAAACTACATGGGGAAAAGAACTTTCCAGAAAAGCAAAATAAATCTATTCTTAAATAATCAAGACTCAATTTACTATTGGAAGATAACCCCTCTAGTGCTGTGATGCTGTCATTAGTATCAATACAAAAGTGGTTGTGCTGAACTGTGCTGACACAAAATAAGTTTTATTTTCGAATGCAAAAGAATTCACTCTCCCATGAGCTGAAAACATGTGTTCTTCTCATCAAAGTTTAATATACCAAATATACCTATTTTTGCAAACATGGAAATATTTTTTAAAAATCACCATAGAAGACAACACTCAAAATAGCTTCCCACCACATCAGACAACTAATTTAGTTAATTTAATTATCTCTATTAATCTGGTAAGAATTTAAACCTCATTTTCTCTTAAGAGTACATACAGCAATTTTAAAAGTGTCATATCTGGAGTTCCTCTGGAGCTGTATCCTTTGTTCACATTAAAGTTTTATTTTCTTAGTATTCCTCTTGATGTTTATTTAGCATGTTAAAAGTGTGTGTCTTGAAACCAGAATTGAAAAAGACACGTGTACCCCAATGTTCATCGCAGCACTGTTTATAACAGCCAGGACATGGAAGCAACATAGATGTCCATCAGCAGATGAATGGATAAGAAAGCTGTGGTACATATACACAATGGAGTATTACTCAGCCATTAAAAAGAATACATTTGAATCCGTTCTAATGAGGTGGATGAAACTGGAGCCTATTATACAGAGTGAAGTAAGCCAGAAAGAAAAACACCAATACAGTATACTAACGCATATATATGGAATTTAGAAAGATGGTAACAATAACCCTGTATACGAGACAGCAAAAGAGACACTGATGTATAGAACAGTCTTTTGGACTCTGTGGGAGAGGGAGAGGGTGGGATGATTTGGGAGAATGGCATTGAAATATGTATAATATCATATATGAAACGAGTCGTCAGTCCAGGTTTGATGCACGATACTGGATGCTTAGGGCTGGTGCACTGGGACGACCCAGAGGGATGGTATGGGGAGGGAGGAGGGAGGAGGGTTCAGGATGGGGAAAACATGTATACCTGTGGCAGATTCATTTTGATATATGGCAAAACCAATACAATATTGTAAAGTTAAATAAAATAAAATTTAAAAAAAAAAGTGTGTGTCTTTTAAAATACCATCCATGAAAAAAAAATACCATGTATGGGTTATTACTTAAAAACAACAGAGAAGTGTTTTAATGGCAATATATAAACTACATAAAAATTTTAAAAATTAGTGATTCTGTCCTTTGGGGGAAAAAATTGTACAAATTTATAATTAAAAATATATGTATAGTGAAGCTCCCTAGTAAGACTTCAGAAATTTCATTTCTTTGTCTATAAAGTATATTCCTTCCTGCTTCAACATAGAAACAGACATAGAACCTTCTAACATACATGTAAGCCTTCTAACAAATAAGTATATTCTATTTTAGAGTCCCAGCACAAACTTCTGGAACACTAAAGTCAAAAGGAAAAGAAATCCAAAATCCAGAGAGAAAGAGAGATACTATTATTGTATTTGGTTTAAAGAACTCTAAAATAGGAAATACGGATTTATAGAAAAAATGTATTTGGGTATTTGGAATAATTAATTACTTCTAAATGTTTCAGCTTCAAAAAATATTCACCACAAAAGTCCTTTAGATAGCAAGTGCCTAAAATTTGCATTTTATTAACAATTTCACAATAATTTTATTTTCACCATAATTAGCTATCTTGCCAAAGATCTATCCATAGAGTAAAATGGATCATTTATAAAGAACATGTAAGTGCTTAATTTAAATGCACTTTTTGTCATTATTTGGGGTACGGAAAATAGGTCTCTGTCCTGGTAGAAAAATCCTCTAAAGTTTTTGTTGTTTAGTTTATAAGGAATATGTCAGAAAAGTGTCACCATAACCCAAAAGTTCAAACTTAGGGAAATACAATTTTGAACTAGTTGCACAAATTTTGAGCAAAGATCCATGCCCTTATCTCCTATTACCACCTCACCTCTCAACCCCACTTCCACCCCATCCAATCTAAGGGAATCCCCTACTTACTCATCAAGAACCACCACCCACGGTTAACTTAACTTTACTCTTGTACCAACTTACCACTCAGTGAAACTAGAAGCTAAGAACAAGGTTAACAAGTTTAAAAAAAGAATAGGCTAGTTACACTCAGAAATTTAGGATAAAAACTGAAATTCTCCAATTCACTTCACCATGTCAACTCCATCTAAAAGATGGGGCCCACACATGTACAAAACCACCACCACAATGTCAAAAATGTTTTACAGTCTCCGTAGACTGTGTGTATATTTTATTCTCTCTGTGGCATAGTCTGAACACGGATGTTTGTACTCTAAAGCTTCTTGACCAGAGGGTCGAAATATGAATTAAATATGAGTTGCTGTTTATTTTAACTCTGAGTATGGCTCAAAATAAATACAAGAAACAACAAGCACATGTCTGACAACTTCCCTTAAGTATATATGTATGCTAAATTAATCATGATTTATATACAACAAAGTAATACAGCAGGAGTAAACTCATGCATAATAATTTTTTAAATACTTTCATTTACAAACATAACCAATGTAATTTTTAAATAATTCAGAATAGTGTATTTTAAGTAATTCTACATGGCTGGAAAATATTTTAAATTTAATTTTACCTGTATAATCCATAAAGAAGCAGTAGGCAGGGAACCGGGTATTTTCCAAAGTAAAACTCTATCAGACTCAAAATGAAACAGCTCCCTGGACAGCAAACCGCTCTGGGGACAGCCTCCTGCCATGTGACATTGAGCACACACACTTCTGCTTATCTCTGTTCAAGTTGCAACGGTCATGGCTCTGCTCTCCTTTGCCCGTTTTTTTAAAGTCATCCTTAGAAAAGTCTTTCTAGAAGACTTTTAGAAGAGAAGTATTATTTCTTCCCATTCATTCCTGTATTGTTAGTTTAAAACTAGGGAAAAAATAAATTTTCTTCTTTCTCTGAGTGAAAAGAACTCAAAATATGTATACTTCATCCTAGTACTCAACATTACCAAGCAGCATAACCTGAAAGGAGTCAGCAACCAAATTTTTAGGAAGAATAGTCTTTTGTCATTATGTTCATTCCTTTGATAGTGTGCACATGTGATCCATTTGAAACACATTTGATTTGTAAACAAACCTAATACAGGTAATGCAAGAACAATCCTTTAAAGCATATCTAAAACCTTTAACTCATTTGTCTGAGTCCTGAAACAGACATCAGATGAAAAGGACATATGATCATTCCTGTAACAGACTGTATCTGATGTAATCTTTTATGTCACATTGCCACATGCACTGAGCCATCTTTTTCTTCATTACCAATTGTTTTCATCTTGAATATGTCCTGGCTAAAGAAACCTTAAGAATGGTTACTTCATCTTGACACAACAATTCTTTAGACCTTGCCCAGACACAAGATACAAATTTTTAAATTTTTTATCAACAGTCTTTTCTTTTCAGCAACCTAAATGGTTGGATAATTTCCAGTTTATAAATATAGTAATACTCTCCCAGATTGCAACTACTTTGAGAAAGAAAAGTATTGATGTTTTGAGTGGATTTATTGGAGTAGTGGGATATTTTGCTACTTTTCTTTCCATGGAATAGGTTTCTCCATAAGATAATTACAAAGTTGACAATACTAAACAATATGATTCTAATCTTCAATATAACATCAGAAGTATAAAGAGTACAGAAATTTAAACATTTTGAGCCCAACATCATCTATAATTCTATGAAACGAATGAGAAAGCATCATTACATTCAGCCATCTAGGCGATGCTTCATTACCATAAGCAGATCCCATTACACCACCATTCTGCTAACAGTCAAAAGCTGTTAATTCCCATCAACTTCACCTGTCACTGTTGCTAAGCAGCCCTGTCTTACTTCTGGGGCTTTAATTCTCTTTATCTCAATCTAGGGTACTGACTGGGGAGCTTTCCATGAGCCATGAAAATTTGATATACTTTTTCCCTGGTAATTAAAATGTGCAAATGGCTAAAACATTATGATTGTTTTAAAACAGTAAGCTAAAAATTCCCAATAATAGCTGTCTTAATTTCCACACAACTTACAAGTATGTGGAAATACTGATAGCCATTATCAGATGTCACAAGAAATGATGTTTTGAGTGTTTCACAACTTAGTGCTGTCAGCATGGATTTGAGCACCATTATTTTAAGAATAATTGTTTTATTTTTACCCTTTATATTTAATAACTCTTAAATCACAGATATTTTAAGGAAATGCATTTGATTCACAAGTAAGAACATAATGAAAAATCCAAATGAGAAAGTAGAAGACAGACAGACAGATGGGTGCTGCTGCTAAGTCGCTTCAGTCGTGTCCGACTCTGTGCGACCCCAGAGACGGCAGCCCACCAGGCTCCCCTGTCCCTGGGATTCTCCAGGCAAGAACACTGGAGTGGGTTGCCATTTCCTTCTCCAATGCATGCAAGTGAAAAGTGAAAGTGAAGTCGCTCAGTCATGTCCGACTCTTCTCGACCCCATGGACTGCAGCCTACCAGGCTCCTCTGTACATGGATTTTCCAGGCAAAAGTACTGGAGTGGGGTGCCATTGCCTTCTCCGAGACAGATGGGTAGATGGCTCTAAAACCTACAGTCCACAGTTAAGTGAATTCACCACACCTCAGAAAGCCAGCAGAGTGGTTAGGAGCCAGGCTTTGTGTCAGACGACAAGGTTTAAGTCATTCCTTAACTGGATGACCTTAAGCAAGTTTTTAAATCTCTCTGATCTCAACTAAGTGACAAAGGGCCTAGATCAACATCTGGTTTGTGACAACAGCTAGTACGTAAACAGCACTTAATGTGGTCCAGGCATTGTTCTAAATCATGCATTAATAACTTACTTAACCAATAAGATAACCCTGTGAGGTATTATCCTCATGTTATAGGTGCGGAAACTGAGGTGTGGAGGGTATGTAACTTGACTGAGGCCACACACCATACATAACAAAGCCAGGATTCAACCCAAGTAGCCTCACTTAGATTTCTTGTGCTTAACCACCTCCACAGATAGATGATCAATAAATGGAAGCAGAATAAGAAAGATCATTTCCAAAAACTAGGTTCATTCTTTCCAATAAAACCATTTCTGCAGTTTGTCAAATATTTTAGTTCAGAGTTTATAAAAACTCTTTTTATAGTCTGTGTTCAATCCCAGTACACAGAAAAATTAAACCGATAAGCAGAATGAAAGGGATAATGTCTAAAGTCATTGTGATGGCTTAAAATGAGAGTTGCACTAGCCAGTTAAGCAGAAATAAGTACTCAAGTGCAGAAAGTTATAACCGTAAAAGGACTTGTACTGTGTACTACCCCACTCTCCCAGCAACCACTAAGTCTCTCCTTCCCCTCTCTACTTTTCAGTTTCCAAATGTCACAGAAGATACGACTTATCTGGCCTCCAAAGAGGCTGAGCAGTTTCCTCTGACTGTAACTTCAAAGCTTACTCAGGAGGACAGCACCTTCAACTAGATCCCCTGCCTTCCTCCCCAGGAGTCTTCTCTAGCCTCATCTCACCCTCAGCAAAGCAGACTCACTAGTATGCCTAGATGCACCCCTCAGACACAGAAACAATTACATCACAGTCCTCCCCAAAACACACTTACAAGTCACGGGAGTCACAGGTTCTTTGCAAGTCATCTGTTCCCAGTCTACAGTCGAGGGACAAATGTCCTCAGTGCAACTGCCTGCTTCAGGAGCTGCCCACACTGCATCCCCAAACCCCGTCCCAGATTTGGGCTATAATCTATCCCTTCATGGTCCAAGCTGGAAGAAGTAAAATTACTGAACCAGACCTGTTGAATCAACACTACTACTCATTACCTCTCTGGCTGGGAAAAGTTCTGGAACACTTATAGATGTGGGTTACCTATTTCCTCATAGGTAAAATGAGGAGGTTGAACTGAATGATCGCTAAACCCTGCGCAACTCTAACAATACAGGATTCTACTTTAAGCCAATTATAGCTGGATGAGAAAACTGAAGTGACTTCCAGCAGGGAGCTCTTCCTTTTCCTCCAGCCCACATCACCCCTCCTCCATCGTGCTAGGGTGTTGGAACAGCCCCACCTCAAGGGTGGGAAACCAGCAACCCAGCAGGTATTGTCGAAACCTAGTGCATTTACGTTGAATGTCTAATTTCTCCAAACGTTCAGACACTATTCATCTCTAGACAAGCCCTAGTAACTCAGCATAGGGGTGAGCAGACAAATACAAACATTCATAAAACACAATAGAAACGACTGGTTGGAGGCCCTCCTTACTGGTGAGTTCATGGTCTGGTGGATCATACCTCTTAGGAGAACAAGATCTGTGTACCAGCAATAAAGCTTCTGAACGTGACCCCTCCTTCCAAAACACGACTGAGACAGACTGGACAGGGATTGCCAAGTTTTCTACAGATGACAGCTCAGCGTTGAAACACAGATCTCCTCGGTTTCCTCGTCATGGCTTTCCTATCTGGAGTAGTTTCTGCTATGTGAGCCCATAGCCCTTTGCCTCCTTAGAGAAAAAGAATGAACAGAGCTCCAACTTTATACTTTCCTCTTAAACCTGAATACCATTTACCATAATTGTACCATATATTTTACATCATATTTCCAACAGATAGAATAACTTACTTTATCGCACATTTTAAAACCCCATGCCCAGGGTTGGATTATAAATGCTCACTCTATTATTCCAGAAATGAAAAGATGGGGTTTTCCCTCCTGCCTCTCTTCTCATCTTCCTCACCAACAAGTCACTTAAGTGAAAATGCCTTAATAGTATGCCTCATTCCAATTTCCATTTACTCTAAGGGAGAACAAAGGTTACCTAAGAAGTCACTGCTTATCCATGCTTCCTACCAACACACTCCAGCCTGCATCAGCCTCAGTATTTCCTTTTCATGTTCTGTCATCCTTCACTGCTTACAGGTCTACATGATTATCACATGGGCCCTCCCATATGCGAGAAGACTCCACTGCAAAAAGGGTTCTCTGACTGAAGAAAATGCTAACAGCATTAGCCCATCTCCTTGCATGAGTGTGCTCACCATACTTCAAAATGTTTAATAAACCAAGATACAGCAGCATAAAGCACCAACCAGATAACAAAACAGGACAGGAACTGTTCAACTCAATACCATGGACCAAGACCAGTGCTATATATTCTTCAAGAAAGTTAACAATCATCCTCACCAAGCACAAAAGCATAATTATGACCAAAGGCAAGGTGAAATCTGACAGAAGATCTACTTTACCCAACTCCAAACCCTGAGATAGGGATTATTTCTAGACAGACAACTTCTCTGCTATATTTGAAAAGAATCAGGTCAATGGTGGCAGGATCCAAAGCTCTCAGTAGCTGCAAAACTCAGACCTCTTATGAAGTAGGAGGGTCACTTCCTGCTTTCATGAGCTCCAAAAAAAGTGATATCAAGTAACCACAGCTGGAGAGAGGGGGAAAATAACTTTTATAAGAGGTGGAATACCACTGATGTTTTGATTCTGTCAGAACAGTATTGTAAAAAGAGACATCAGTTTAAATGTTTAAAGTTAACCAGTGAAAAATACATCAACTAACCCAGACATAGAGTTAAGACTCATGAGAAACGTAACTAATATTATTAAAATGCCTGGTAAAGGACGGGGGGCATACAGGGTGGAAAAAAAAATGGCTGGTAAAAACATGAAAGATTAAGATCTTCTTCCCATGAATATGGATCTAACAATAAATGCATTTGTTCATTTTACACTTTGAAAGTGAGGGTCATTTTATATATGCTGGAATCAAAGCTCTAGTGGAAAGACCACAAGCAAATCCAGGTTTCTACAACAAACAGAGAGGTGCGCAAGCCAAACATACCCTTCTGTAGAAAGCTTCTTTAGAAAAACCACAGACCTGTGTGGTTTCAGTCTGTTCACCTGGCTGGCAAAAGGAACCACTGGAAAATAAGCAAAGGAAGTCATGAAAAATGGTCATGAATGGATTATGACGAAAAAACAGTAGAGAATCCTTCAAGAAATGTAGCAGTATTCAGCTAGAGTTTTTGGTAAGCAAAGAAAGTCACAAATTTCCATAGTACTCCAAAACATAAACTAACCTTGATGTTTTAACAGAGGCCAGCACTCTTTCTACAAAGAAACAGTCAATATTTTAGATTCCATGGGACCATCCAGTCTCTCGCAGCTACTCAATTCTGCCATTTTAGTGCAGAAGTAATCATAAGTTCAGTTCAGTTCAGTTCAGTCACTCAGTTGTGTTGACTCTTTGCAACCCCATGAATCGCAGCATGCCAGGTCTCCCTGTCCATCACCAACTCCCGGAGTTCACTCAGACTCACGTCCATCGAGTCAGTGACGCCATCCAGGCCATCTCATCCTCTGTTGTCCCCTTCTCCTCCTGCCCCCAATCCCTCCCAGCATCAGAGTCTTTTCCAATGAGTCAACTCTTTGCATGAGGTGGCCAAAGTACTAGAGTTTCAGCTTCAGCATCAGTCCTTCCAAAGAACACCCAGGACTGATCTCCTTTAGGATGGACTGGTTGGATATCCATACATGACCACTGGAAAAGCCATAGCCTTGAGTAGATGGACCTTTGTTGGCAAAGTAATGTCTCTGCTTTTCAATATGCTATCTAGGTTGGTCATTTCCTTCCAAGGAATAAGCATCTTTTAATTTCATGGCTGCAGTCACCATCTGCAGTGATTTTGGAGCCCAAAAAAAGCAAGTCTGACACTGTTTCCCCATCTACTTCCCATGAAGCGATGGGACCAGATGCCATGATCTTCGTTTTCTGAATGTTGAGCGTTAAGCCAACTTTTTCACTCTCCTCTTTCACTTTCATCAAGAGGCTTTTTAGTTCCTCTTCACCTTCTTCCATAAGGGTGGTGTCATCTGCATATCTGAGGTTATTGATATTTCTCCTGGCAATCTTGATTCCAGCTTGTGCTTCTTCCAGCCCAGCGTTTCTCATGATGTACTCTGCATAGAAGTTAAATAAGCAGGGCGACAATATACAGCCTTGACGTACTCCTTTTCCTATTTGGAACCAGTCTGTTGTTCCATATCCAGTTCTGACTCTTGCTTCCTGCATATAGGTTTCTCAAGGGGCAGGTCAGGTGGTCTAGTATTCCCATCTCTTTCAGAATTTTCCACAGTTTATTGTGATCCACACAGTCAAAGGCTTTGGCATAGTCAATAAAGCAGAAATAGATGTTTTTCTGGAACTCTCTTGCTTTTTCCATGATCCAGCGGATGTTGGCAATTTGATCTCTGGTTCCTCTGCCTTTTCTAAAACCAGCTTGAACATCTGGAAGTTCACGGTTCACATATTGCTGAAGCCTGGCTTCAGTATTCTTGCCTTGAGAACCCCATGAACAGTATGAAAAGGCAAAATGATAGGATACTGAAAGAGGAACTCCCCAGGTCAGTAAGTGCCCAATATGCTACTGGAGATCAGTGGAGAAATAACTCCAGAAAGAATGAAGGGATGGAGCCAAAGCAAAAAGAATACCCAGCTGTGGATGTGACTGGTGATAGAAGCAAGGTCCGATGCTGTAAAGAGCAATATTGTATAGGAACCTGGAATGTTAGGTCCATGAATCAAGGCAAATTGGAAGTGGTCAAACAGGAGATGGCAAGAATGAACGTCAACATTCTAGGAATCGGTGAACTAAAATGGACTGGAATGGGTGAATTTAACTCAGATGATCATTATATCTACTACTGCGGGCAGGAATCCCTTAGAAGAAATGGAGTAGTTATCATGGTCAACAAGAGAGTCTGAAATGCAGTACTTGGATGCAATCTCAAAAACGACAGAATGATCTCTGTTCGTTTCCAAGACAAACCATTCAATATCACAGTAATCCAAGCCTATGCCCCAACCAGTAATGCTGAAGAAGCTGAAGTTGAACAGTTCTATGAAGACCTACAAGACCTTTTAGAACTAACACCCAAAAAAGATGTCCTTTTCATTATAGGGGACTGGAATGCAAAAACAGGAATTCAAGAAACACCTGAAGTAATCATAAACAACACATAAATAAATGAGTATATGTAGTGTGTTCCAATAAAACTTTATTTACAGACTGTGGAATTAAATTTTTTATAATTTTTATGTTTCATGAAATATTTTTCTTTTGGTTTTTTTAAACCACTTAAAATATTTTTTAAAAATATTGTTAGCTTGAAGAACAGGTGGCCCGTGGACTATAGTCTGCCAGCCCTGTTCTATAATCTTTACTATAGTTAATTTGACCTTTCTTTGAAAGAACTGATTTCAGTTAGGTCTCTGCCATTAACAAAATTCACAAAGGTAATGGATTCCATTAACAACAGCTTGATGGATCAGGGTGGGAAATTCAAGAAAACTTCTATTCCAATTCCCTTCATTTTAATGATATGAGCAACACCTAGTCTTGACAGCCCACACTACATGTTCACTGTCCAGCATGTTAGAATTTGTGATAAATGCTGAATTAACTTGTAAGAAGTCAACTACTTTCACAGTGTAACAAAAACATTTCCAACCCATGTTCATCTATAGCCCTCAAAAATTATATAAACATGGAAATCATTAAGACCTCCAAATCACCTCAAGTATACTATAAGACAGGAAACTTTGTACAAAGTACACTCAGAGAATAAAATGCAAAAAACAGCTAGTTTGCTATGGAAAAAGCTGACCCCATTCACCGACAGTAGCTGAGAGAGAATTCTTGAGAAATAAGAAACTTAGATTTCAAGACTAAGTCCATATTCAACTACTTTGGGTAGCTATTTCACAACAGCACCTCATTTTTATGAAATTAAGAAGTAGGTTTAGATTATTTTGATACTTTTCTAGCTCTAAAATTTTTAGAGCTACATTACTTATGTTAATTATGTAATTATGTAATTACATAATTATGATATCTGATGTAAATTAATTATGATATCTGATGTAACTCACTGAAAAGTGATTTTCACTTTTCATTATCCTTCAGACAAGAAGCACATAATTTTCTCTCTGCTCTTTTATTTCTGGCCTTTTGAAAGGCCACTGAAAATACACTTCTGATTAGCATAGTTGCTGCCTCCTTAGAAATACCCATTCTTAACACAGATATAAGTGATTTAAGAGAAAATGTAATACAATATAATACTTGGGAGATGCTTCCAGAGACACATATTTGTGTCTGCTGCAACTATAAAATCCAAGTTCCATTAACAAAAGCACACATCAGGTCCTTTAGCTACACAGAAATTTGTCTTTAAAACTGCTGCATTTTTCTACAATAATCACATTCTTTATCTATACAAACCATGCTTCAGCTGCCTCTAGAATCAAGCAAAACTGAATTTAGTCCCTGCCATTGCTACTTATAAACTGAAAGGTACTCACTCACCTCCAAGTCTTATTTTCCCCATCTGTGGGACAGAACACCATTCTTGGTAGCAATGGAAATGATACATACACAATGGTATATAAATACTGATGTTCTCGAGAAGATACCTGCAATATGTTGTTAGGCTTAAAAAATAGGAATAATATGCTAATACTTTAGCTTTTTTTTTTTTTTTTGAAAAGCATACAGTGAGAAAAAGGAAAGAAATTCTGACACATGCTACAATATGGATGAATCTTGAGGATATTATCTAACAACAAGTGAAATAAGTCAGTCATGGAAAGACATACTATTGCATCATTCCACTTACATGGGATATCTATAGTAGATAAAGTCATAGAGAAAGAAAGTAGAAGGGTCATTGCAGAGGCTGGTAGGAGGGGAGAGGGGAATTGTAATGGACATAGCACTTCAGTGAGATAAAAAAAGTTCTGAAGACTGGTTACACAACAATGTGAATGTACTTAACACCACTGAACTATACACTTAAAAACTAGTCAAGATGGTAAATTTAACATTATGTAAAATTTCCCACAATTTAAAATTGTCAGTGAAGTTTTAAATAAAATAAAATTTAAGACGCTTTTAAAAAGCATGCAATGGACTCCTTTGGCAGTATAACTACTGACGATTTTCACTTTCTACTTTACATGATTTGTCACTGCTGCAAAAGTAGCATGAGTTCACTATGGAAAACATTCAACCCAGGGGGAAAAAAAGCATTTTCATTTTTATATGTAAAATAAGCCTAAAAGCCTGAAAACTGTAAAAATCTACCAGTTAAAGGTCCAATTAGTCTTTTTCTTTTTAATTGAAGTATAGTTGTTACAATGTGGTGGAAGCTTCAGGTGTACACCAAAGTGATTTGGTTTTTAATGTACATATATTCTTTTTCAGATTCTTGTCCATTATAATTATTACAAGATAAAAGAAAATTATAGGCCAATATCACTGATGAACACAGAGGTAAAAATCATCAACAATATACTAGCAAACTGAATCCAACAATACAGTAAAAGGCTCATACATCATGATCAAGTTTATCACATTTATCCCACAGATATAAGGATTTTTCAATATCCACTAATCAATCAATGTGATTGATTCGATATGCTGTAACAATGTGATACACTATATTAACAAACTGAAGAATACAAAACAAATGATCTTCTGAATAGGGGCAGAAAAAGCTTTTAATAAAATTCAACATCTATTTTTGACTTAAAAAACTCCAAAAAGTGGGCAAAGAGGGAACATACCTCAAATAATAAAGGCCATACAGGACAAACCCACAGCTAACACACTCAGTGGTGAAAAGCTGAAAGCATTTCCTCTAAGATCAGGAACAAGACAAGGATGTCCATTCTCAGCACTTTCATTCAACATAGTATTAGAAGTCCTAACTACCACAATCAGAAAAAGAAATAAAAGGAATCCCAATTGGAAAGGAAAAAGTAAAACTCACTGTTTGCATATAGCATGATACTACATATAGAAAATCCTAAAGATGCCACCAGAAAACTACTAGAGCTTATCAATGAATTTGGCAAAGTTGCAGGATACAAAACTAATACATAGAAATCTGCTGTTTCCATATGCTAACGACTATCAGAAAGAGAATTTAAGGGCACAATCTCATTCACCATGGCATCAAAAAGAAAAATATACCTAGAAATAAGCCTAACCAAGAAGGCAAGAGATCTCAGAAAACTGTAAGATGCTGAGGAAAGAAACTTAAGATGACACAAACAGATGGAAAGATATACCATGTTCTTGTACTGGGAGAACCAATATGTTAAAATGACCATACTAAATTGACTAATTGGTTAAATTGACCAAGGCAATCTATAGATTCAAAGCAATCCTTATCAAACTGCCAGTGGCATTTCTCACAAAGTAGAACAAAAAAATTTTCAACTTGTATAGAAACACAAAAGACTCCAAATAGCCAAAATAATCTTGATAAAGAACAGAGCAGGAGAAACCACACTCTCTGACTTCAGATTATACTCAAAGCTACAGCAATCAAAACAGTATGGTACTGGAACATACCCACACACAAAACAGACACACAGATCAATGGAACAAGATAGAAAGCTTAGATATAAACCCATGCACTTATGACCAATTAGTAAATGACAAGGGAGGCAAGAATATACAATGGAGAAGAAATTCTCTCCAATAAGTGGTGCTGGGAAAACTGGAAAGCTATGTGTAAAAGAAAGAAAGTAAAACACTCTTTAATACCATATACAAAAATAAACTCAAAATTAATTACAGACCCAAATGTAAGACTGGTTATTCTAAAACTCCTAGAAGAAAACATAAGCAGAACACTCTGACATAAATCACAGCAAGATTTTTTTTTATCTGTCTCCTAGAATTATGGAAACAAAAGCAAAAATATATGAATGGGACTTAATTAAACTTAAAAGTTTTTGCACAGCACAGGAAATCATCAAGAAAATGAAGAAAATCTACAGAATAGGAGAAAATATGTGCAAATGATACAACTGACAAGGGTTTAATTTCTAAAATCTACAAACATCTTATATAGCTCTGTATCAAAAGAAATAACCCAATGAAAAAAAAAAAAAGAAATAACCCAATGAAAAAATGAGCAGAAGACCTTAACAGACATTTCTCCAAAGAAGACATACAGATGGCCAACAGGCACATGAAAAGATGCTCAATATCAATTATTAGAGAAAGGCAAACCAAAACTATAATGAGGTATCACCTTATACCAATCATAATGGCCATCATTAAAAGTCTACAAAAAATAAATTCTGGAGAGGGTGTGGAGAAAAAGGAACTCTCCTACACTCTTGGTGGGAATGTAAACTGGTGCAGCTACTACGGAGAACAACACGGAGGTTCCTTAAAAAACTTAAAAGAGAGTTACCATATGATCCAGCAATCCCACTTCTGGGCGAATAGCTGAAGAAAACTATAATTTGAAAAGATACATGTACCCCCATGTTTACAACACACTATACATGATAGCCAAGATGTGGAAGCAACCTAAATACCCATCATCAGATGAATAAATAAAGATGTGAGATCTATCTATCTAGCTGCCTATTACTCAGCCATAAAAAGGGATGAAATAATGCCATTGCAGCAACATGGATGGACCTAGAGATTATCAGATTAAGTGAAGTCAGACAGAAAAAGAGAAATATTATATGATATTACTTATATGTGGAATTCTAAAAAAAAAGATACAAGTGAATTTATTTACAAAACAGACATAGACTCACAGACATAGATAACAAACTTATGGTTACCAAAGGGGAAAGGGTGAAAGGGATAAATAAGGAGTTTGGGAGTAACAGATATACTATCATATATAAAATAAACAGAAGAATCTACTGTATAGCACAGGGAGCTATATTCAATGTTTTATAATAACCTATAAGGGAAAATAATCTGAAAAAGAATATATATAAGCACATGGAACTATATTCATCTAGTCAAAATACATTAAGATTAAATGCAGTCACCAGGAACTATACATATAATTAAAGTCAGAATGGCTGACTAAAAGAATGATAAAGGATTGGTGAAAATAAATATATTCGTATTATTAAATTTGGGGGGAAATATTTTAAATGGCATTTATTCAAAATTTGTTTAAATTTTAAATTTGAATGAAACCACATATAAAGAATAAAAATTTCATTCTTAACTCCCATGCCTAGCAATGCTCAATGTCCACTTAAGTGAATAAGTGGACAAACTTGAATCGACAGCAACTCCTTGAATCTCAGTAAATGTACACAGCATTCAGAATAATTATATTACACTGCTACCAACTGGTGGCAGCATCCCTAAAATACAAGGACAAAAAAATAGGAAAGGAACAAGTTCACTCTGAAACTTTAAAAGATGTAAATAAAAGGGTGACAGACTTGTAACAACTTTTCTCCTTTGAAAACTTTACTATTTCCAATAAAATATGGACTGTGCTGTGCTTAGCCGCTCAGTCATGTCCAACTCTTTACGATCCAAGGCTTCTCTGCCCATGGGGCTTCTACAGGCAAGAATACTGGAGTGGGTTGCTAAGCACTCCTCCAGGGGATCTTCCCAACCCAGGGATTGAACCCAGGTCTCTTGCATTACAGACAGATTCTTTACCCTCTGAGCCACTGCTGCTGCTGCTCCTGCTAAGCCACTAGGGAAGCCCAAATATGGACACTGTCCTTTAAAAAGGCACTGTCCTTATTTTATTGGATGCTGCTATAAATAGCATCAACTCTGCTATAAATCAACTATGAAAAAGACATGAGTTGGAAAAATTACTTGAAATTAGAGCAAGATCCAATTTTGAATTCTACTTTAGGCAACAATGTACCTCAAGTTTTCTCAGATATGAAACGTATGAGCCTCTCAGCAATCTATTACCCATATTTCATATGTGAGACCATTCTGTAAATGGTAAAATGTCAGGAATTAGTATTATTTTTTCTTTTTTTTTTAATGGCCAGGCTGTGCAGCATGCAGGATCTTAGTTACCTGACTAGGGATCAAATCTGTGTCCCCTGAATTGGGAAAACAGAGTTTTCGAACCACTGGACCACCAAGGAAGTTCTTTATTTATTATTATTAATTAAATTAATCATGTATGCTTGCATGCTAAGTTGCTTCCATCGTGTTCAACTGTTTGTGACCCTATGGACGTAGTCCATCAGGCTCCTCTGTCCGTGGGGATTCTCCAGGCAAGAGTACTGGAGTCCCTCTCCTCCAGGGGATCTTCTGGACTCAGGGATCAAATCTGCATCTCTTACATCTTCTACACTGGCAGGTGAGTTCTTTACCACTAGTGCCACCTGGGAAACACGTCTGAAACACTTCTATTTATGATCTACGTATTTGTTCATACATCAGCTTTTTGAATACGTTAAATGCCCAAAGATTAAAAACATATATATATATCTGTCTTCTGAATCATTCTTTACTTAGTTCTCCATCTCCTTGATTCAACTCAGATTTTTTTCCCAGGACCTTTTTTTAGCAGAAACATGCCTTACATACTTTTCATGAATATAATTTATTTTTAAATTTATGTCTGGGAATTCAGCATACAGTGCTTCATGTTAGTCATTGTTTCCACAGCCCATCAGCACTTAGGCAGGAAGTATAATATGCAAAGAAGGAACTGAATCTTATGGGATCTATCAGTAATGTTCTATAGCATTTTACAAAAATTTGATATACATAACTAATCATGAAAACTGGAAATGTTTTGATATTAATGATAACAATCAATGCAGAGACAGAGAGGAAAAATAAGGACTATGACTCATCACCACAGGAGTTAACTGAAGTTGAAGTAGATTGAAAACCGAGACTAGACTTAGAATCAACAGATTTTAGATTTTCCACTCTGTACAATGTTAAAATAATATTACATTTTATATTTATATAATGTGAATTACTAACATAAAAAATCTGCCATCATAATGAATAATAGTAATCAAACAAAATGGGAGAAATTTTAAGCTATTTTGTCAATATTATAGTGTATCAAAAAACACCTACTGCTTCAGTGAAATTAGATTCAACAGAACTATGTCATGGTATTTCATTGAGAATGTAGACTCTAGGAATGTGTGTATGTTTCTTTAAAACATATATACACTGAGGATAGATGGTATAACAATGAACAAAATACAAGTGTCAGTGAATTCCAGGCATTATACCATAGCAAAACATTTAAACATAGCCATGTTTCAAAAATATCTGAGGAAATTAAATATATATTAGGTTCCCACAACTATTTACCTAAAATATTCCTAATTATACTTGAGTTGTGTCTTCATAGAAATATAAAGTATCATAAATGTTTTCTTCTATTCAAAAGTCCATGAAAAATGTCGTATTTTTAATTATTTATACTAACTTACACATTTTAAAAAATTCAGTTCAGTTAGTTCAGTCACTCAGTCGTGTCCGACTCTTTGCAACCCCATGAATCGCAGCACGCCAGGCCTCTCTGTCCATCACCAACTCCCGGAGTTCACTCAGACTCACGTCCATCGAGTCAGTGATGCCATCCAGCCATCTCATCCTCTGTCGTCCCCTTCTCCTCCTGCCCACAATCCCTCCCAGAATCAGAGTCTTTTCCAATGAGTCAACTCTTTGCATGAGGTGGCCAAAGTACTGGAGTTTCAGCTTTAGCATCATTCAGTTACTGTAAAGCACTTATTGCTAAAGCATTACAAGATAAAAATAAAGGCTCATAGACAGTTCTTAATACCAGACATAAACATAAGCACACTAAAATGCATTAAAAAGAAAAATGTTTTATTTCTATAATCAAAAGTCTATTTTCAGATACTCATCAACTAGAATCAATGCCTATTCAAAGATAGATTTCTTAAAGGTGAATAGATTATTTAGGTCATTTGGGGGATAGTGCAATTATAACTCGGAGAAGGCAATGGCGCCCCACTCCAGTACTCCTGCCTGGAAAATCCCATGGGCGGAGGAGCCTGGCAGGCTGAAATCCATGGGGTCGCTAAGAGTCGGACACAACTGAGCGCGTTCACTTTCACTTTTCACTTTCATGCATTGGAGAAGGAAATGGCAACCCACTCCAGTGTTCTTGCCTGGAGAATCCCAGGGACGGGGAAGCCTGGTGGGCTGCCGTTTATGGGGTCGCACAGAGTCGGACACGACTGAAGTAACTTAGCAGCAGCAGCAGCAGCAATTATAACTTCCACATTTTTCTCCCTGAGCACAGAGCAGGACCTGGTTACACAGTCCTCCAAATCCACTCAAAGAACTAGGGGGAAGTACGTAGGAGGCATGCTACTTTTGAATTCTAGTTAACGTCTGAGGACTGAGGTGGTTTTCCCTTTTTTGGCAGAATACAAATGTATTTGTCTGAATTGTGACAAAAAATATAACTTTAGAAATTATATAATATTGTCCAAAAAAGTGACTGTTTTACATTTCAACAAAAGAAAGAAAAGACAAGACAACAACTTACATTTATTGAATTCTTTATTATGTGTATCAGAGACATTGAAACACTATGATAGAAACTGCCATATACTACATTATCACAATCATTGTCTCCATCTTGCTATAAAATCATAATGGACTCTTTTAAAGGGCATAAAAAAGGGCCAATCAAAAGCTCTAAATCTTACCAGAGTTTAAAAATCTCTATACACTGTTAATTTCTTTTCAACATATTTCTGAATTAAGAGATTCAATAAGTTGAATATTTCATTGTTTCTCTTCAGGGGACATGGGCAACATAACAAAATGGTAAAATTCTGAGCCAAGTGGATAATACAAAAACAAGGTCAAAGAATCCTTTAACTATCTCCCTAGATCTCTGATTATCACTGTCCAAGAGATTATTTTCAGGACACTAGGTTTTTCCCTCCTTAATTTAATAATTTTCTTACTATATATCCAATATAACCATTTTCCACCCGAATCAAGTTATTCTGTCAAAGAAATATGATGCATACTATTCAACATTCACCCACATGAATGTTAAGAAACTTTGAGAACAAAGAACCTAAACATTATTTAAAATAGGATACCATAAAAGTCAGTTTTCTCAATTTAAAAAATAGACAAATATATAATGATGAGAGACCCTCACCTTAAATTTGCAGAAACCACTGAAAATGAAAGTGAGGTCTCTAAAGATTGTAGTTACCCTGCAAAGACACTCTCCATGTGTCATGAATCAATATAGCAGCAATTTATGAGTGATAGACAACCCATTTAGAACTCCTTCCAAAGAAACATTTTTAAAAGCACATTCTAAAAAAACTAATTCAGTAAATTAATCTGTCATTGTAGAAAAAAAAGTAAGATTTTGTTATTATTGATTTGCATAATTTTTTCATTGAAGGGATTCTACCTTTAACACACACACTGCAGCCCTTAGGGAACTAGCAGAAATTCTACGTACCTAATCAATCTGAAATAGGCTGCATTAATAATGCTATCAGCTGAAGGCAATTAAGAAGCTTGTAAGCATAACCAAATACTGTATAAAAACAACAATATTGCATTAGAAATTTGAAATCTCCTCCCAAAAATATTCTTTCTTGATTGGATCTTCAGCAAAAATTACTTAGTGAAAGTTCAATATTTAAGAAAGTATATTTATAAAACATGACATCTTTTCAGGTTTCCATATGTTTTTAATTATATTTTGCCTTTAAGCAAGATTAAATCAGATTATATTCTGCTAGAATAAGATAAGGATTCTGCCATTTCTATGGCACTGAGGGGAAAAACAAGGAAAAGTCAATATACCCCCAAAACTGACATTAATACAGTTATGAATCTACCACCCATAGTTACAAGAAATGGGGGGGAAAAAGCACTGCAACACAAGAAACAAGAATGTATCAGAAATGGTCTCTGGCTACTATGACAGTTACATATGACACACCTTTTCCCAAACTTGGCCCAGAAACAATCTTGAAGGTTTGTAGGCTCTGTTAATAGCCCACATGGATTGCTTCTGAAAGCATCATTTCCTGATCCCTGCAATTTTATCACCTTTACTAACCACTAGTCCTTTCCAAAACTCACACTGATATAAAACCCTCTCTTTCCAGCTCATTTATCAAGTGAAAGGCTCCTTCCCAGGAAAACAGACACCTGAGTTCCAGGGACCGTAACAGAAAATAGCAGTAAAATCATTCAACAGCACTTAGCATTGGAAGTTTTCTACTTTGTTCTTACAGGAAGAAAGTGGCCTTTAAATCTGGAAATATATTCTATAAATACATGCATGTCTCCACATACTACTCCGAGTAGTTTGACTGACAGGTCTTTTAAAGCAGAGTGAGGTGCGCCCTGTTTGGGTGAAGACTCACTTGACAATGACTAGACCTCTGTTGCTTCCATTCATTTGCAGAACAGTTTTATCAATCCGCCCTGTGGATTTTCATGCACACTGGATAAGGTTCTAGTTTCACTGCTTCTGCGCTAAGCAAGTGACAAAAAGGCTCTTCAGTGTTTTCCAACATCAACATCTAAATGTTCTACTAATTGGTTGGTGCTGAAAAGAACTCCTAGATTCACAACACCATAGGCTACAGAACAGAAAAAAAATCTCATAGCCAGAAGCTTTAGAGAATGTCTTCCAAATTTCTCAGGGAAAAATTATCTGAATTTTTCAGAGAAGAGATAAGCCTCTGGACACTAGGATTTCTCATTGTAATATAACTCTTACCATCAAAAAAATCCAACAGTACTTCTCAGTGAGGGCACTATGGGTATTTTAAGCAGGATAACACTACAGTTAACATTCCTGGCCCCCAAGCATTAAAGGCCAGCCATGACCAGTCACTGTGACAACACAAAGCCCACACACACATTTCTACATGGCCGCTAGTGGGATAGCACTGTCCTCCCAACCTTAATACTATATTTCCCTACCATCTTAAATTTGAAGTTGCACAAAGCTCAGAATAAGCTTTTCTTAATAACTTTATTATTTTGATAGGCTACAGAACTAAATGGAGATACAAATGAAAATGATATTAGATATAGAACTAAACCCTAAAGGAATGTTTAACATGCAGCTTGAAAAAGTCCAAAAGGTCACTTTGTTTCTTGGTCACTTACAAAAATACTAATATTAAAGTTGCCTCTGAAGCCTTCCTATCCAACATAGTAGCCACTAGCTAACTATGGCTATTTATATTTAAATTAAAAATTCAGTTCCTCAGTAACACCAGTCACATATGTTCAACAGATGCTTTATTTTAGATCATCTCCACTGTCACAGAACGTTCTACTGGGTAGCACTGCTCTGAAGCTTCCTAAGCATATGACAGGGTATCTCACTGCCATTCTGAAGGGAATTCACAGCAAAGGCATAGAATTCTTCAGTGGCAGTGATAGAAAACATTTATGTAATCATAGTTCAAATCCAAACTTTTTTAACAGTTAAGCCTTTGGAACAAACTTCTAGACATGGGCAACATCAAAAACAGAAACTTCAATATTAGACCAAGTTGATTAGTAGCTACAGAATGGTTCAGCTTTCTTAAAATATTGACAAACAAATTGTTCTATGAGATGACACTAATCAGTGGAATAATAGTAGGAAGGCATCTAATCTTTCTTCTCCAAATTATCATCTACTAAGGGTCACAATTTTGTTTTATTAACACAACTGTCTGGTGGCTAGTATGCCCTCCACAAGGCTCTGTGTAGCCCTTTGGAACCACAGAGGCATAGATTTGCTCCTATTTTTCCCTCCCAAATTTAAAGGTGGTTCATCTTCTCTTTTATCTGTCCCTGGGTGCTCTTGCTCACAGGGTTTGTAGTTCGCACACTTACCACACTTGGAATTATGTCCAAGGAGGAGCCTGGGAGGCTACACTACAACTATATAGAATGTTTAGTATGCAAATTCCTGAAAAAGCATGTGGTAAGACTGTAAGTGTATTTTTCTACCTCTCCACTATTGGAAACTCTAAGATTAGGGCAGTAATTCTGTTGTAATTCTGTATAAACAAGTTTTCCAAAACTTCTGGTGTACTGAAGTTTATTAATACGTCCACCATTAAAAGGCAGAAGAGGGGACATATCAAAGTAATTTGGAAGGCAATGCAGCAACGGCATGCCTGATTTCCATCCTTGATCCTCTACAAACTGACAGGCTCTGAGACTTTATGCAGCAGATTGCTTGGCAAACTGAGGTAAAAGTGAAAAGGAAAAAGAGCCTCTTGCTGAGGGTGAAAGAAGAGAATGAAAAAGCTGGCTTGAAACTCAACATTCAAAAAACTAAGAGCATGGCATCTGGTCCCATCAGTCCATGGCAAATAGAAGGGGAAAAAGTGGAAGCACTGATAGATTTTATTTTCTTGGGCTCCAAAATCACTGAAGGTGGTGACTGCAGACATGAAATTAAAAGATGCTTGCTCCTTGGAGGAAAGTCATGACAAACCTACACAGCACATTACTACTCTTAACCTGTCAAAAGGTAAAAGAGATTATAGTAGTAGTTGTGTAGTCGCTCAGTCGTGCCCCACTCTTTGCGACCCCATGGACTGTAGCCTGCCATGCTCCTTTGTCGATGGGATTCTCCAGGCAAGAATATTGGAATGGGTTGCCATTCCCTTCTCCAGGGGATCTTCCTGACCCAGGCATTGGACACGGGTCTCCCACACTGCAGGCGGTTCTTTAACATCTTAGCCACCAGGCAAGCCCAAAAGAGATTATAGTTTCTCACAAGTCAAGGCAGGACCAGGGCTAATATCCAGATCTCCTAGACTGGTGGTTCTTTCCTCTCTTCCAACTACCACTAAATTCCATTATGTATATTAGGCAGGGCCCTGGCAGGAAGAAGATACCACACCAAGATCAGAATACTTTAGGCAGAGATTAATAAAGAACTATTTACAATGATGTGGAAAGGGCATTGAATTATCATAAGGAATAGTGCCGTTCCCTAGAACCATTACCGTTCCCAAGATGGAAAGAGCCAAGAAGAAATTACCAAAACCAGGAAAACGAAAACCATATAGACAGTGAAATTCATATAGAGGTAAATGTGGCTTTCACAGAGGAGCACAGCCAGATAACTCACTCTCCCTAGGTCATCTAGTTCCCTACCAGGCTTTTTCCCATTGACTAAACCCAACCAGAAACCAGACATCTGACTAGAAAAGTCTACATTAGTCACCTCCTAGGACAGAAGATAAGGGTAAAAAAGTGAATGTGAAGGAGAAAACAGAAGATGACCAGCATGTTATGTTATCTCCAATTATTTATCTAAAAGGAGCAAAGATATCACATATATTTCCAGCATCATTTTCTCTATAGAACTATTGTTAGCACTTCAGGCTCAAGAACTATATATTGATTTCTCTTTTTTATGGTGGTCACTAAGTCCGATCTCCTTCATGTCAAAGTGCTCCTTCTAGTGCCTTAATGAATTTGTGTTTAATAGTCTTTGGTATAAAAATATCACCAAGGATTTTCTCTTAATCTAAAAACACTGTGTCCAACAGTTTCTCCTTGTTTGAAAGTAAATATATCTTCTCGTTTAGGAAATTCTACTATAAAAATCAGAATATTATAGTTACTTCCTTTAGTCATTGATTCTATTATTTGTTATGTACAAAAATCACTGATCAATTAGACATTATATTTTTTGGCAAATAATTATATCTTTAAGCTTCTTTCATACTTTTGGAAAGAAGTATTAACTTCTAGAAAGTTAAGTATATTTATTAATCAAGTGCAAAACATCCTCCTTTTTCAATTGAAGTATTAGTTTCAACTAAGTATATTATTCGGAGAAGGCAATGGCACCCCACTCCAGTACTCTTGCCTGGAAAATCCCATGGATGGAGGAGCCTGGAAGGCTGCAGTCCATGGGGTCGCTGAGGGTCGGACACGACTAAGTGACTTCACTTTCACTTTTCACTTTCATGCATTGGAGAAGGAAATGGCAACCCACTCCAGTGTTCTTGCCTGGAGAATCCCAGGGACGGGGAAGCCTGGTGGGCTGCCATCTATGGGGTCGCACAGAGTCGGACACGACTGAAGTGACTTAGCAATAGCAAAAAAGTATATTATTAGTTTCAGGTGTATAGCAAAATGATTCAGTTATATATATTCTTTTACACATTCTTTCCCATTATAGTTTATTACAGATTGAATACAGTTTCCTGTGCTATATAGTAAATCCTTGTTCTTTTTCTATTTTATATATAGTTGGATGTATCTGTAATCCCACACGCCTAATTTATCCCTCCCTCCCTTTCCCCTTTGGTAATCATAAACTTGTTTTCTATGGCTGTGAGTCTGTTTCTGTTTATAAATAAGTTCATCTGTATTAGTTTTTTAGATTCCACGTATAAGTGATATCATATAGTATCTGTCTTTCCCTATGTGATTATCTCACTTAATATAATATTCTCGAGTTCTACCTGTATTGTTGCAAATGACAATACTTCATTCTTTTTTATGGCTGAGTAATACTTCATTATGTGTGTATGTATATATATATACACACACCACACCTTCTTTATCTATTCATCTGTTGATGGACTTGAGCTGCTTCTATATCTTGGCTATTGCAAAAGTGCTGTTATAAACATTGGGGTGCATGTATTTTTTCAAGCTAGAGTTTTCATCTTTTCTGGATATATGCCCAGGAGTAGGATTGCTGAACATCCTCATATCTGTTTGCTTCAAAGAAAATTTAGAACCTTGAAGATATTATGCTAAGTGAAATAAACCAGTCACAAAGGGACAAATATTGTATGATTCCCTTAATATTAGGTTCTTCAAGTAGTCAATTCATAGAGGCAGAAAGTAGAATGGGTATGTAGACAGGTAAAGTAAGGGATTTACCATTTTCAAGGGTCAAGGAAGACTGAACTGAAAAGGTGATATTTGAATAGAAACCTCAAAAAGTGAGGGTGTGAACCATGCAGCTAAGGGACTGTACTTAGAACACATAGTTCAACCTGTGCTTATAAACTGCAATTTATGGGACATAGAGAAAACTATCCACCTATTTTCTACCTTCCTTCCTTATTTTAGTGCAATTACAACAACCTAGATAATTGTAATTTTTTAATTTTTTTTTATTTTTTTATTTTTAATTTTATTTTATTTTTAAACTTTTTTCCTCATATGTGAACACAACAAGACAAAACAAGTCTGACTCCTTAGAAAATAAGGGATTCTTAAGCACAAACACTGCTAGCATGCTAAACAAAAGTCAAAGTTAAAAACCCAGACCAGAAAGAAAGTTGTCCAAACTGGAGATGAAAGAAAATAAAAGGAGAAATTACTCATTTCACTTACTGACTGACTTTTACAGTGAAGTCAATGTTAAACAATCACCAATTTCCCCACTCCTGAAAACATCACACACACACACACACACACATACACACACAGCTTTCTATCAGCCACATATTACCAGATATACATACACACACCCACACAGCTTTCTATCAGCCACATATTACCAGATACACACACACACACAGCTTTCTATCAGCCACATATTACCACACACACACACACACACAAAGCTTTCTATCAGCCACATATTACCAGATATGTGAAGAGAAAATTTCTAACAGAAAAAAAACAGTGACAAAAACAACAAAATCACTTCTTTTAAAAGACAAATGGAAGAAACAAAGACAATAAAAACAAATTTCCTCATTTCTTGATTTTGAAAATCTCTGTGATCATAGCTATTCAAATAATTGAGACTAGTGAGTAAAATGATCATTGGATTCTAACAGTGTATGAGAGGAAAAAACTGTGATCTATAAAGTATACCAAAAATACTTTAAAATGACCAACAAAAGACAAAAATTGAAAATTCTCATTTTTTAAAGTCTGCCCTCTAGCACTGATAATAGTATTAGAATAAATACATTTGTCCAGAGGGATCAAGTTGCTTTACAAAAAAAAATTAAAATAAATTTAACCATGAAATCTGTACATGGAAATATGCTGAAAGACTGAGAAAAAACATAGTAAAAAATTAATTGCTGTGAATAGCTAAAATATGGGCCTCAAATGAACCAATTTAATGAAAGTAGAAGAGAAAATATTCTCTAGTATTATTTTTTAAAATATCAATAAATACTCAATTTCATTCAAGTGGGCAAACTTGCAATCTAATCTTCCCACCATCATCACCCCAAATATACCCAAATAAACACTCTATTAGATTTATCAAAGCAAGCAATGAAGTTAAGAAATGAGCTGATTCAGGAAAGTACTTATGAATCCTTTTAAAGAATTGTAAAAATGCCTCAAGAACTTTGAATTTTTAAGGTCAGAACAAGGGCTAAATAGCCAATACTCCTAAGGCAGCAAAGGGATAATGTTTAGTAACAGGACTAGCTCTGGAATTTTGGAAAATAAGAAAAGAGGAGTGTGGTCATGATGGGTGAGTCCCAGTACTAGATAGAAAGTGACTCCAGATGTGGGAACAAGAGAAGCCCCTGGGTGACTGGCTTCCTGTGAGGTCTGTCTGAATAAGGAGTAAGGTCAGTAATGAATCTGCAGAATAGAGTGCCAAGAGCAATCTTATGGGAAATAATGCATACAAAATTTAACGGGGTGGTGAAGAGTCAAGAACCAAAGCAGGGGCCAGTTTTCAGGAACAAGAATATGAGACGAGGCATAGAAAATCCAAGTTGGAGCAGTTTTCTTGCTACAGTCTTGAGCAGCCAGGACAGTGATGCTACAGCAAGCCCAAAGGTCTGAGGAGAATGCATGGGCCCAGTGAGGCACTTCTGCCCATGGTTTTCTTCCCTCAACCATGTCCTGGCTTCAGGGGGACTTCCCCAGAACCACTAAGATGCATACAGACAAAAAACACTAAGCCCATTTAGACGGCTCTACATCACCCACTAGCACTCAATCACAATTTATAGTCCTTCTTTGGAGTGACTTTGAGGATAAGGAAGAAGAGAGATGCTTTGGTCAGACAGAACTTCAAATAACACACCTCTAAGAAGAGAAGGCTGAGGCTCAGAATCTACATAAATTTTTGGACACTGACTAATGCCCTGCTGGATGATCAAGGACTTGAAAGGAGTAATACTAAACACTGGTGGCTAGGAGGTTAGAGATGAGGGAATGTGGACTATTTAAAAGGGGTCGGTGGATGAAAACATGCACATGAACTCTCAGTAAAAGGCCCAGCTGCAAGAGAAGACCTTAAACATTCTTCTTGATCACCTTTGCTGGTTCCTCATTTTCTTTCCAATCTCGGAGAACTGAAAAGCTCCAGGAATAGAGCTTTTTCTCTGCTCTGTATTCATTCTTTCAACAATCTAATCTAACGTCATGGCTTTAAATACTACCTATAAACTGTGTCCGAAATCTCTATCTTCAGACTCAAATATCCAACTCCCTACCTTATATCTCCCATTTGAATGTCTGAATACAAGTTAACACATTCCAAATGAGTCTTCCCCCCAAACCTGCTCCTCCTTCCACTCAAACTAGCCTTCCCCATTTCATTTGGTGCCAAGTGCAATGGCTACATGGATAATCTCTCCAAGCAATCTGATATTTAGCAGTATTTTTTTAAAACAAAACCAAAAAACTGAAGTAGCTGATGTGCATTCATTGAACAGTGGCATATAAGATAACTATCCATTAGTTCCTGATACGTAGATCCCTGGAGATGTGCTATATTTTGTCCTTTCTGAAATCTAATTCTTCAGCTTTCAATTAGATTATGAACATTTTCACTTTCCCTTAAATTGGTCAGGGTGCTTCTGCTGCCTGCAACGAAAACCCCTTACTGGGTATAATCACCAGCTCTCAGTTCACTGACTTGGCTCTACCACCACCAACTCCCAATCTGTCGCCAAACTCTGTCCTCTCTACTCCACTCTGTGTACAGGTACGATGAAAAAGCAAAGTTCTCCCACTTTCAATTATAACAGACTCTAACCATACACGCCCAGAACTGTTCTCTACATTACCTGAGAAATTCTAAAAGTTAACATTATCTTTCACTGATGTAAATATTTATTCCCAAACTGGTTATATCCAGTTATCCATGGAAAACACAATGAATAGGAAATCTCTAACAGGATTCCACCTGCAGTTCATCTAAAAAAGTCCTATACCACAAATTCTGATAATCCCTACCTCTGATCCCACATAATCTCTATTAAAGCAGCTAACCTCAGCCAAACATAATTAATTATTCATGACTTCATGAGAGGAAAGAGCCATGGATCTCCTCATTTCTATATCCCCATGAGAGGCAGGCTTGATAAATGTTTGTTGAATTTTATCACAAAGCAATACAGAAAATGCTTCACATTTGTAAAACAATCACCATCCTTCAAATGACAAGTATTCTGAGCTGAATATGATGCTAATTATCTGCTACTAATACATCTGAGGATGAACTGTTTCCTCAGTCTTTCTGATCATAATGAAAAATCAAGAGAATTATACATAGGCCTACAAAGTGCTTATTACTTTGATATTTATAACTAATTCATGAATTAGCCTAGGTCAAAGTTTATGTACATCTCAAAAATAAGAATAACATATTTACTCACCTAATTCCTCTCATCTCTTTGTTTAATAAATGTCATATGTTTAAATTTGGGAATTATATAAACAAATAGAATGCTCTAAAGGAACTTTTAAGTTCTCAGTAATTTTTGCCCCAACCTCTAGTGTAACTTTAAAATATTTAATCAACAGGTTGAACATGAGTATCAATATCACATACACAAGCCTCAAAAGTAACAAGATGTCTTTTCCCCCAAATAAAATAACTTTATATAGGAAAGCCTCACAAATGTATGGACAAGCACCATCTAGTGGCAAAAAGAATTACTCCAGATAAAGAGATCATTGACAGTAGATCTAAAGAGTAGCTTCCCAGGTGGCACAGTGGTTAAGAATCTGCCTGTCAATGCAGGAGATGTAGCTTCGATCCCTGGGTAGAGAAAATCCCCTAAAGGATGAAATGATAACCCAACCAGTATTCTTGCTTGGAAAATTCCATGGACAGAGGAGCCCAGCAGGCTACAGTCCAGGAGGTCACAAAAAGATGGACACAACTGATCATGCATGCACAGATCTAAATGAAATTACTACCCAAAATCTAAATCTTAGACATTCGCTGCTTAGGACCCAGTTTTGTTAAAATGTTTAATAACCATGTGGCTCTTAAATCAAGAGTAGTACCAGTTTTAAGAACAAAGATTAAAACTAAATGGTCAGACAGTCCAGGTTCAGCTGTTTTAACACTCTTGAATGACCTTCTTCAATCTGAAGTGGAAGGAAGGAAACTAACACCTGTGTTGAGCCCCCACTCTGCAATGTGCTGGGCATATTTACATATGTTACATCTCATTTAATCCCCACAACAGCCCAGTAAGGAAGTTATTAAAGTCTCCCCTGTGCAAATGAGGAAGCTGAACCTCATATATTACAGAACTTCTTAAGTCCTACAGACAGAAGTGATGAAGTCACCTTCCCATCCACTGCTCCTCTAACTGTAACTGGATCCTTGGGAGGAAAATTAAAGTAATACAATAGATGAAGTGTATACAAACTCTTGGACTTCCCTAGTGGCTCAGACAGTAAAGTGTCTGTTTACAATGTGATAGACCTGGGTTGGAAAGACCCTGGAGAAGGAAATGGCAACCCACTCCAGTACTCTTGCCTTGAAAATCCCATGGATGGAGGAGCCTGATGCAGGCTACTATCCATGGGGTTGCAAAGAGTTGGGCACGACTGTGCGACTTCACTTCACTTCATACAAACTCACTGAGCACTAGTTTAGGCCACATGTAACTGACTCCAACATAGAAAAGAGAGACATGCTATAGGATGATACATAATCCCTCAGTCTTTGAGATTAATCAGACTGCTATCTCAAAGAGGACAAAGCCCATCTTAGTCCTGAACACAGTGAAGTATAGTGGAAAGCTCATGGACTTTGGTGTCAGGCCTAACGAAAACAAGTGTTACAAACTAATATTAACAGAATGCCTCCCACGCAGCAGAGCACAGCGCTGGGGACACAAAAGTTTCTAGGCAGATATGACCTGCTCTCAAAGAGCCTACAGTCCTGACCTTGAAAAATTCATAGTCTAGAAGAGAAAGTGACAGACCAGTGGGTCCTTTTGGCACAGTTGGAGAGGCTACTTAATCCATAACCTAGTTTGGGGCAAAAAGGAGGAGTTTCTCAGAATTTTGTTTTTTCTTGCATAAACTGGATCCTTCACAAGAGAGGCTTTCATATGTTATTCATCACAACTTTCAAATGTTCTTCTTTCTTCTCTCTTCTCTCGTCTCTCCTTTCCCCTTTCTCTTTCACACACATGAATATGTACAAACTGGGGTTTGAATTCAAATTTCTGCTTTCCAGCAGACATATCCTTTGCAAAAAAGTTCAGTTTTCCAGGGCCTTACATGTTCACAGATTTAGATCAATTCCATTTTAAAAACTGAAAAGATATAAAAAATAGATGATGGTGCTTGACAGAAGAGGATAAAACTTTGGAACCAGGTCTACTGAAATGCCAGGTCTGCCATAATTGATTAACAGATTATTTGAATTGTTTGAAAAATAAAAATGAAAGAAGAAGGGGGGAGATAATCTTAAAGGTGACTGTACCTCTTCTCTTTCTCTTCCTAAATAATTTCATCCTAAACTCACAGGGAACAGTGGCAGATTATATTTTCTGCCACTGCAAAATCACTGCAGATAGTGACTGTAGCCACAAAATTAAAAGACATTTGCTCCTGGGAAGAAAAGCTATGACAAACCTAGACATCATATTAAAAAGCAGAGACATCACTTTTGCCAACAAAGATCCATATACTCAAAGCTATGGTTTTTCCAGTAGTTATGTATAGATGTGAGAGTTGGACCATAAAGAAGGCTGAGCACCGAATAACTGATGCTTTTGAACTCTGGTGCTGAATAAGACTCTTGAGAGTCCCTTGGACAGCAAAGAGATCAAATCAGTCAATCAAATACTAAAGGAAATCAACCCTGAATATTCATTGGAAGGACTGATGCTGAAACAAGCTGCAATACTTCAGCTACCTGATGGGAAGAGCCGACTCATGGGAAAAGAACCTGATGCTGAGAAAGACAGAAGGCAGGAGGAGAAAGGAGTGACAGAGGATGAGATGGCTGGATGCATCATCGACTCAACAGACATAAGTTTGAACAAACTCCAGGAGATAGTGAAGGACAGGGAAGCCTGGTGTCCTGCAGTCCATGGAGTTGCAAAGAGTTGGACACAACTGAGCCACTGAAAAACAACAGCAAAACTCATAGGGGGTGCAAAGCAAGGAGGCCTCTCTGCTGGGGTGGCAACACACAATGACGGGTGGCCCAGAGCAGGGTGAGGAGAGCATCCATCCATGGGAGCACCTCCACTCAGGGTGTCAGAGCCCAGGCATCAGAACAGGGAGTGGCCCCAAATATGGGCTCAGAGCTGAATAGTGAGAGGAACACACTGTCCTGGGAAGGGTGGGGAGGAATGTAGAGGGATTGGGGATTAAAATCCAAACAAGACGAGCTGGGCCTCGGAGGACTGTTCAGCATGCAGTTTCAGAACTAAGTATGTCAGAGCCAGAGGAAGGTGAGAAGGAATGTTGAGAGATGCAAGTACATACAGATATACTGAGCAAACAGTAAGTATATTGAGGATACTGGGACTCCGGTTCCTCACTATCGGTGAAGAAAAAAATACAGAAAGAAAGAAAACTTAAATGAACCCTGTAGGGATGAGAAAGAGGTACTGATGTGAACTCATGAGAGAGATACGGAATAAACAGATATAAAGAAATACACATGTAAATGTGCCTATCTCTCTATATGCATATATACATATATTCCCCTGCTCTATCATCTGAGAGGACTGGGAGCAGTAAAACCCCAGCAGCAATAAGCACACCTTGGGCCCAGATCTTGGCTTGTAAACATTTTTCTCCACTAAAAGGAAAAGGGGATTCTTAGAGAAACTGCTGATTCCAAGGCTAGAGTAGGTAAAGTACAAGTTGAGACTGGAACATCTTAGAAAATAATCAAGTTCTCAAGGAATGACAAGGACATGTCAAAAGGATACAGAACAGCTTGAAGGGGCTCACAGTTTGAGTATCAAAATAATAATAGTGATAATTACAAACTATAACCCACTGAATAACACATGAAACCAGGAGTCTATACTGTCATGAGGAACTAAATGAATACACTGAAAGTCTGAGGAGGAATTTATATACTTTTAAACCTCTTCTCCACAAAATACTTACTAACTACAAAAGAAGTAAGAATAACCTTACAGTAGCAAATCCTTGCAGACACAAGGATTCAAATTACCAAAATGAGCATCATTGGTAAGAGGGCAAATAAAAATCATGAGCTACCAGACAGAACAAAGTGAAAAAAAAACAGTGTTGCTACTGTGAAATTCTGGTCAAGGTACACACACAACCTGAATTTACTTAATCAATTTGGGCAAACCCAGATTGAAGTGCATTCTACCAAATAACCAGCATGTATTCATCGAAAGGATCCAGGTCCCGATAGTCAAGAAAAAACTGAGGAACTGTTTAAGACTAAAGAAGCCTAAAGAGACACAGCAATAAAATGCAATTGCAAATGATCATTCTGCTATAAAGCACATTATTGGAACCACTGGTGAGACTCGAATAGGGCCTGAGAACTAGACAGCAGTACTGTGCCAATTTCTGATTAAATTGATTAATTAGAAGGATCTATTTAGATGGTTTTGCTATGAAAGAGAACACCCTTGTTTGTAGGGAATACTAAGAAAAATGTAGGGAATCACATCATCAATGCCCTCTCTAGTGATTGTGGAAGAAAAAAAAATTGTACTGACTTTCAACTTCTCTGTAAATGAGACTTTTTTAAAATTAAAATTTTAATTAAAAAAAAGTGAATCAGGAGTGCTAGTGAATCATATTGACTGTCAGTTGTGCCTTGTGAACATCAAATAGAAGGGCTCAGCTTCTAAAGGAATATGCACTGTTGGGGAGAGGACTGAAGGCCCCCAGAGTTTAGGGCCTGACAGGCCTGGATGTACCATGAGTAGGAGTAAGACTCTGAAAGGAAGAATCACGGTCCTCAGGAAACACAGGGAGAGGAGGTTAAACAGCCAATGGGATATATAGGTTTCAGGAGGCACTCAGAATTGGTGATTTGGGGAACTATTTAGAATCAGGTAAACTTACAGGTGTCATCTGGTCTTCATGATGAAAAAAAAAGTGAGGAATTTTTTATGTAATTAATAAATGAGCATAATGAAAATGATGATGATCCATGAAGTATATTTTGAGTGGAGCATGTAATATGAAGGATAGAAGTGAGTATCAAACCAGAAAGGTTCACTGGGGTTAATAGAAGAAGTCCTAGAATATTAGGTTTAGGTGTCTCCATTTTATTTACATAGTTCAGTTCAGTCACTCAGTCGTGTCCGACTCTTTGCAACCCCATGAATCACAGCACGCCAGGCCTCCCTGTCCATCACCAACTCCCGGAGTTCACTCAGACTCACGTCCATCGAGTCAGTGATGCCATCCAGCCATCTCATCCTCTGTTGTCCCCTTCTCCTCCTGCCCCCAATCCCTCCCAACATCAGAGTCTTTTCCAATGAGTCAACTCTTTGCATGAGGTGGCCAAAGTACTGGAGTTTCAGCTTTAGCATCATTCCTTCCAAAGAAATCCCAGGGCTGATTTCCTTCAGATTGGACTGGTTGGATCTCCCTGCAGTCCAAGGGACTCTCAAGAGTCTTCTCCAACACCACAGTTCAAAAGCATCAATTCTTCGGTGCTCAGCTTTCTTCACAGTCCAAGTAGACAACAGAAAGACATTAAAGGATTTGAAAGCAAAATCCCAGTATGCAGGATAGATTAGGAGAGATTAGATGCAGGAAGATCAGTTGGGAGATTATCGTAATAAGATTATAAAGGCTGAAATAAAGAAAGGAGTAGGAACTGAAGAGCATTCATGAGGCACTAAAACTTGACAGTAATTGTCAACTAAACACATGAAAAGGAAAGAATATTAATAGATAAAGATAATTATGAGTCTTGAAAGTGAGAAAGAGAAACTGAGCTCTGCTGCGAGGAAGAGAACAAAGCTAGTGATCTATATGTCAATGAAAATATCCAACAGGCCACTCAAAATGCAAACCTAGAAGCTGAGACAGGGTCCAAAAAGAAATAAGACATTTGAGTTTCATGTACATGAGATTACTGAAGGGCACAGCATAAGAAGAGAAGATGACTAAAAAGAGAATCTTGAGAAATGCCTCGTTAGGAAAAAGAAACCCTTTTTAAAAAATGGTCCAAGGAGGTAGAGCAAAGTACCTTATGTCAGACATTTGCCATCTGCCCATCTTCTACTTCCCACCTTCTGTACCCTACCCCCTGCCTTATAGTTGATTCATCTAATGGGAGACCCCAACAAGGGACGAAGAGGGTGGGCAGGGGAGAGGGGGAGGACATTCCTTCCTGCTTCCCAATATACAGCTTCACCTCAGAGTGACAGAGTGGCCCCTGCTCTCTAGAAAGACCTCAGCCTTCTGTACAGCCACCTCTCCAGGTCCCAGGATCTGCTACTTCCTGTAGACCTGCAGATAGCAATGGCTTCCCGCTGCTGCCAGCTCCAAAGCAATGCCCTCTCTCTCATTATTGATAAATTTTCCTTTATTATTTTCCTGCCCACAAATTTATTAAATTCTTCTCGATTAACAATATGAGTATATGATATGTTTCCTGCTGAGACCTTCATGAAGATAGTACCCTTGGGCCTTCCCTTGGGGCTCAGTGGCAATGAATCCACCTGTCAATGCAGGAGACACCAGTTTGATCCCTGGTTCAGGAAGATCCCACATGCCTTGGAGAAACTAAGTCTATGCACCACAACTCCTGAGTCTATGTTCTAGAGCCCAGGAACCACAACTACTGAAGTCCAAACACCCTTGAGCCCATGCTCCACAACAAGAGAGGCCACCACAATAAAAAGGCTGTGCACTGCAACTGCAGAGTAGCCCCACTCACTGCAACTAGAGCAAAGCCCGCACAGCAAAGACACAGCCACAAATAAATACATAAAAAGACAGTGCCCTTATCTTTGCCAGCAATAATTATACACATAATATATTTCAAAGTATTTAACTTCCCCCACTCAAAATCCTACACAACATCTTCCCAACCCAGGGATCGAACCCGGGTCTCCCGCATTGTAGGCAGTCGCTTTTCCATCTGAGCCACCAGGGAAGTCCAGTCTAGGATCTAGTCTAGCTAATTGGTCCATTCTATCTCTGGTCTCCTCTGATGCCTTTGAAGATGTTGGATTCTAAGACATCTGAACTGGGATTCATCCTCACTAGCCCCTGCGGAAGCTGAGCCTCCAAGAAAAAGCAGATGTGAAGACATCAGAAAAGCTCACACCTACAGATCAGGGAGCAGCCTTTCCCCTCCCTGGCAAAAAATGTGTTGTTCCACGTACAGTGGCCCAGCCTTCCTGACCTACTGTTCCTCTCTTTCAAGATGGCCAGTGGCCGGTAAGCATACCTATCTTACCAAAGGATGTGAAGATGGCCAGAAGGGACCAAGGAATGACTCAGCTAAGCTCTTGGCACCAAAAATTAACCTTTCCCTGCTTACCTAACGTAAGTGATGCTGAAGAATGTAGCAAGTCACCAACCACTAGCCTGTCAAAGAGAGTTCTGGCACTGCCACCCCATTGTGGGCTGAAATTGTGGCCTCGAGATTAAGATCTCATTACCATTCAGGATTTAGTGCCCCAGTCAGCTACAACCCAGATTAAAATCAGCCCTCTAGGACCAAGCTAGGCAGGCACATTGGCCCTGGTTTTGCTGCAGTGATGACAACTATCCAAAGGTATTTAAAGAGTGGGATATGGGTGGAGGAAGGGGGGGCTGGGTTAGGGATGCCCGAAAACAAAGCCATGGGATTTCTAAAAGTCACACTGAAAAGTGAAAGAATTGCACAGAAAAGACCTGAACATTTGAGCATCAAGTCACATAAGAATGTGCTATGCTGAGGATTTCCCTAGCGGTCCAGTGCTTCTACCACTGGGAGCACAAGTTCAATTCCTGGTCAGGGAATTAAGATCCCAATGCTGCATGGTGCAGTCAAAAAAAAAAAAAGAAGAAGAAGAATGTGCTATTCCTGCAGCAAAGAAGAAACACAGTCCACAGACTATTGTAGAACAGACCTGGTTTGGCAATACTAAGACTTTTCAGTTGCAGAGAAACCAGGAGTGCCTCAATGGCTATCTCTTTGAAGGCCTCGCCTCCTTTCCATGTTCTTTCTAAAACCCCTAGCTCCTAGCTAGGGGATGCTAGGGCAAAAGGAAGAACTGGACACCCTAGAGCCCCAAACCGGCCTTCCCTTCCTGCGTGACAGTACAAAGGCACTAACGGCGGCCTGTGTCCTCCCCCTGTCCACAGCCTGCCAAAGAGAATCCAGTCCGATACTCTACTCAGCTACTCACTCCACCGGCCTCACGATCCAAAAGCCTCTCCTAGTCCACAGTCCCCAGGCTTTCTGTGATGCAGAGTAGAAAGGGGCACAGAAGCACTAGATCTAAGAGACAAGATGGGACCTGAGAGGGGAGAAGGAGAGAAAAGGCTTACTGAAGAGTTCATCTCTGCAATAAAATACTGAGGCTGAAGAGAGTAAGGAAGGTAAAAGGCCTGACTGACTAGGAACAGGAGAGAGAACAAAGGAGGGGGTGAAATATGAGGCACAGCAGCCAAAGGGGACAGCAGAAATGTGCTGGGATTATGAACTGTATCTCCATTAAGAATGACACTACAGAATGAAATTCTTTTCCACTCATTTTTGTTATTGTTGGTGGTGTTCTCTAAAAACACCACCATTCTGGAACTAATCTGTCTGATCTGGCATAAATGGGATTAGAGGTACCAGGCAGAAATTCTGTGCGTACCTTTCTTCCTCCCCACCCATTTCACCTGAGTGGAGCCCACCTGTAAGCACTGTCTCAGAGGGAGCGGTGACAATAAGCCGTCTTACCAGAGAAATGCCCCAGAAATCCATTGATTGAAACTCACAACATCAGCATATTTTGTAATACCAGTCACATTTTCAAAGGAGTAATTTGCAATACACAGCCTATGTGCTAACTTGCTTCAGTCATATCCAACTCTGCCACCCCAAGGACTGTCGCCCACCAAGGCTCCTCTGTCCGTGGGATTCTCCAGGCAAGAATGCTGGAATGGGTTGCCATGCCCTCCTCTAGGGGATCTTCCTGACCCAGGGGTCAAACCTGTGTCTCTTACATCTCCTCTATTGGCAGGCAGGTTCTTTACCATGAGCACCAACTGGAAAGCCCTGAATAAACAGCCTTTACTTGTTCTCTTTTAGGTGGTCTCTGTGTGTTTTCACAAGGGAAGGCAAAACTCTTCACTGCAGAAGTATGGGCTGGGCAAAGTGACTTCCGTTTTAAGAGTACGGTATTTGAAGGAGAGAAGGGAGTCACTTCACAGTGTAGAACTCAAGAAACACTGAACCACCTCAGCCAGGTGAGAAAGGTTAACATTCACGGTGATAAATTAATATCATGTATCCTTGATATGTGAAGAAAGTGGCACTTTACTTCTGTGGTTCTCCCTCCGCAAACCCATGATCCCAGAAAAATCATGAGACACATAGCTGACATATCCCAGTTGGGGGACAGCCTACAAAATTCCTAACCAATGCCTCTCAAAACTATCAAGATTATCAAAACAAAAGCATGAAACATTGTCACAGCCAAAGAGTCTAAGGAGACCTGACAACACTGCAGTGTGGTATACTGGATGGGATCCTGGAACACAGTACAGGAACATTTGGTAAAAACTAAGGAAATGTAAGTATGTGAAGTATAGACTTTGGTTAAAAATGATATGTCACAAATGAACTTATCTATGAAAAAGAAACAGACTCCCAGACATAGAGAACAAACCATCAGGAATCGGGGAGTGGGGAAGCGGTGAGCTGGGAGTTGGGAATTAGCAAATGCAAACTACTGTATATATACATACACACAGGCTGCCTGATCAAGGCCACTCTTTAATGTCCTCAACAATGGGTACCAGTGAGAAGGGAAGAAGGGACAGTAGTCCTGAACACCAGGTAACATAGCATCTGCCTGGAGCACTCATGGGCAGGAGTGGGCATTAACAGCAGTCATGAGGGGGCACAGGGGCCCTGGTGGACCCTGCGGCCTCAGAATTGTTACTACTTATTCATTCTAACATATCCTCAGTCTGACATTTGTAGGCAAGTATAACCTGAAACATTTAGATTTAAGTTACTTTGTAATCAGGAGCAAGCTAACCTATAAGTAGCAAAGTGAATCCCTTGATATTTTGCAACAGTTTATCACATCATAGGTGGTTTGATTTACCAACACTCATCTTATTTCTAATAGTAATATATGCTACATTAATTTCTCATTAATTTGAGAATTTTATCATCTCATTTTGGATAATCTGCTACATCCTAAGGTAAGAAAACTAGGACAGGTTAAATGTGGGCATACAACGCTGTGTTGCAAACAATAGTTAACTTCTCTAGTGCCTCCAAGAAAAGAGGTGAAAGCAATGTGCCAAGACTGGGAGAGAGCAGTTTTCATCTAAAATCCAAAGTGGAAATAATATCATTTCACAAAGACAAATGGACTTCCTGCCTAGGAGTACATGTGAACTATAACTAAACTATTTAAAACAAAAGCAACTTAAAAGGACTAACACAGTCTAGCTGCTACTGCTACTGCTGCTGCTAAGTCGCTTCAGTCATGTCCAACTCTGTGTGACCCCCAAAGACAGCAGCCCACCAGGCTCTGCCGTCCCTGGGATTCTCCAGGCAAGAACACTGGAATGGGTTGCCATTGCCTTCTCCATTGTGTGAAAGTGAAAAGTGAAAGTGAAGTCACTCAGTCGAGTCCAACTCGTAGTGACCCCATGGACTGCAGCCTACCAGGCTCCTCCATCCATGGGATTTTCTAGGCAAGTGCTAAAAAGAGATTTCTGTAAGCCAAGTATCAAGAGCATTCACATATCAATAGCATATTTTTAATGAAATATAACATTTTATCCAAATAATAAATGATTATAACAAAAGCAGGTAATGTATTAATAAAATACTGTCTTAATGTCAAAATATTTTTATACCTTCTTTGGTTTTTGCAGGTGTTACAAACAGAATTATATACATTAAAAAGCATTTTATATTTTACTTCTAGCTCATGTTTGTTCACTATAAAGTGAGCTAGACATGAGACAATAGATGGTCATTAATGCTCAAGACATGGTAGAGAAAAGCCCTTGCTGTGACCACTACTACAACTCCATTCCCCAGCTAGTCCCAGCCTGCAATCACTGTACTTACTAATATTATTAATATCATGTAAAATTTCTCTTTAGACGAAACAAATCTTTATTTTTTCTTAGCAGTTGGTCAGTTTTCACACAAGCTTTGAATTTCAATCCTCACTAGCCCTAAGAGTAACATGTTCCTTATCTTATATTTTTTAAATATTTGAATTCCTCTTTTCCATCACATATATTCTCATGGTTAAAACTAAAAGTAATTATTTTAAAGAATTATAGTTTCTTTGTTTTTAAAATCTACCAAAAATTGCTGCATTTTCTGTAAGCAAACAATAAAAAAAATTTTTTAACTGTTGGTGTAAAAACCATTTTTAGGAATACTTTTATAGCTAAAACTAATTTATATCTGCATATATTTGTTCAGACTTAATTGATGTTATGTTGTCCTCATTAATGTACTTTCCCTTGAAAAAACTGATTGTTCAAATTATGTGAAAGAAAGAAAATGAATTATTCTTAAGATAATGACTCTCTTCAATTGATTAGATTTGCTATATGATTCTTTTTTCTTTGCATTTCAGGCTTTTACTGAATGATAATGCATATAAAACTTTCAGTTTGGAGAAAAAACAATTGAGAATCAAGTTTCTAATATTTAAAAACTGTGATTTAACTTCTCATACTTCATCTCTCAAATGTAAGGGTGCAATAAAAAACATTCTCATTGCTAAAAGAGCCAAAGAGCTATGGTTTTGCTAAAGAGCTATGGTTTTTCTCTAAACCATAATGTCAAGTACTCTGAGTCTGAACTGAGAAAAGTATAATTTGCTTTATTTTAAATAAAACAAGTCAATGGTAGAGGACAGTATTTCTCTTTCCCTTATAGCAATGTTCAGGGGAAAAGTACAAACTAGATCGCACCAGTCCTTACTATGTGACACTACAGGAAATTTAAATGTATGTCACCAACTGAGTCAAGTGGGTGTAATAAATTGCAAAACACCCCAAGAGCATCATTTTTTAAGTTCTACTAATAATGCCCATTAAACAGCATCTATTGAATAAATGAAAAGATCAATTTGGTAAGGAAGTAAATTTCATTCTCATTTCCAAGAGAAGGAGACTAGAAATTGGAAAAGCTTAACAGAGGGAAGAACTGTAAGCATTCTACTATTACCTACTGCTAATAAAATAGCTGGAAAAGGAAATGGCAACCCACTACAGTATTCTTGCCTGGGAAATCCCATAGACAGAAGTTTGGTGTGCTATAGTTCATGAGGTCACAAAAGAGACGTACACGACTTAGCAACTAAACAACAAAATAAAATAGCATTTTAGAATGGTATTACAGCAGACTTCGAAACAAAACAAAAGCCCAATTCTAGATCATATGTAGATTCAGATTCAAATTGCTTATTTTTAAAAAAGCCACTTCTTTTTTTAAAGACTTTTCTGCCTCAGAGTCTGTCAACTGTTTTTGCTATTTTAAATTAAGCTTTCTTATTGAAAAGAAAAAAAGTCCTTACTCACTGACCTAAAGATTCCTTTAAAGTTATCTATAGGCTTCCTCAAAATTTCAGAAAGACTAACACTTAACCAAGATCCTTTATTAGATTTGGAAGTCAGCTTATGGAACCAACTTAGAGTTCTACATGAAGTATATTTGTTACTAGAACACCTTCAATTTCTCAAAATTTAGAGGGAAAACAAATATTCCCACAGATAAATTGTGCCTTATTTTGCTGAGAGATCTGGTAGCTACAATTAAACAATGACTCTCTGGCCCCAGCCATAGCTAATATGATGTACTGCTAGAGCTAAATGACCCTGTCAGCTTCTTATTTTAGCACAGCAGATAGTTCAGGAAAGCTTACCATAGTTGAATGACTACTAACTATAACACATGAGCAACTGCCCTGCTCCACTGCAACAAAAACTGAATTTTATTATATATTCCCTCTCTACCAGGAAACTCAAAACCCTTTATAGATAACTTTACAATGACATCTCAAATACAATAAGGAGGTTGGTAGATATTATTTCCTGTTATCAACAAACAGATATTCAATAGTGTGGCTATAAACAATCCAATAATAATTCATTATTCTGCTTAGTGCAATTCTTTGGCATGCTTCCACTTTATATTTTAAATTATTTATAATTCAATTTTAAAAGGTTTCTTTCCATTTACATTTATTACAAAATATTGGCTACATCCCCACTGTTAAGTGATACATCCTTGAGCCTATCTGACACCCAAAGACTTGTGCCTCCCACTCTCTCCTTATGTTACCCCTTCCCCCTTCCCTCTGGTAACCACTAGTTTGTTCTCTGTATGAGCCTGCTTCTTTTTTATTATAATCACTAGTTTGCTGTATTTTTTACGTTCCACATATAAGTGATATAATACAATGTATTTCTTCTCTGACTTATTTCACTTAGCATATTACCTTCCAAGTCCACCCACGCTGTTGCAAATGGCAAAATTTCATTCATTGTATGGCTGAGTAATATTATATTGTATATATATATATACCACTTCTCTTTATCCATTCATCTGTTGATAGACACTTAGGTTGCTTCCATATCTTAGCAATTGTAAATAATGCTGCTATGAATATTGGGGTACATTATCTTTTAAAATTTTTGTTTATCTATTTAAATTGGAGGCTAATTACTTTACAATATTGTGGTAGTTTTTGCCTTACACTGACACAAATCAGCCACAGGTGCACATGGACAGACCCAGAAGTGGAACTGCTGGGTCATATGGTGGTTCTACTTTTAATTTTTTGAGAAGCCTCCATACTGTTTTCCACAAGGGCTGCACCAACTTAACATTCCTACCAACAATGCAGAAGGGTTCCCTTTTCTCCATCTCCTCACCAACATTTTTTATTTATGTTCTTTCTGATGACAGCCATTCTGACAGGTGTGAGATGATACCTTATTGTGGCTTTCACTCGCGTTTTCCTGATGATTAGTGATGTTGAGCATCTTTTCATGTGCCTGTTGGCCACCTGCATTTCCTCTTTGGAAAAATGTCTAATTTATTATTCTCTAGACTGAGCGACTTCACTTTCACTTTTATGCACTGGAGGAGGAAATGGCAACCCACTCTGGTACTCTTGCCTAGAGAATCCCAGGGACGGGGGAGCCTGGTGGGCTGCCATCTGTGGGGTCGCATAGAGTCGGACATGACTGAAGCGACTTAGCAGCAGCAGCAGAAAGAATATCCAGGATAAGAGAGATCCAACTATATATCTTAACCTGTTATTTCACTGTGAGAGACAAAGCCTAGAGAATAGAAACTTCTAAAGAAACAACCTACTATTAATGCCTTGGACATTAGTTTACAGTCTACAAAGCACTTTCTCATGCATTTTACCATCTCATATGAAGTTGCCTTCCCATTCTGCACCAAGATGGAAAGCCAAATGCAGCTATCTAAGCCACACAAACACTCATAGAATGCCCAGGGTTGTGCCAATTGCAGTGTATTTAAAAAGAATAAACACAACTTAACTTGTGACATTTGGCCAGGTACACACTTTTTGTCAATCCCATTCCAGCCCCACATCTAGACAATCACCAAGCTATCCTAACCAGACTTATACCATAGTAACCCTTCTTTGCTTTAGTGTACTCCTGCTCTGAATTTTTCCATTACTTCCACTTCAGGCATTCACCTCTTCTGAATACACAAGAACACTCTTTTCCCTCCCTTGTCTTCAAACCCTTGCTCCAGTTACCTCATAAGAATCCTTCTATCTCTGAGTTTCATCTGTGAGCCAAATAACAAATCAGTCTTGAGTGCTGAGTATTAGCAATATGCCCGTGAACCAAGATAAAGAAAACCTGAGGTGGTAAAATGAACTAAGAAAAGGACCACTGGTGCCATGGATCTTGGAAAGCCTTAGAACACCCAGAGTCATTTATGCGTTCATCTTTCCATGTATCACCATGAGCAATGACCACATGGTGGAAAGATAAAGGTGAAAAACTCATGGTCCCTTTTCTCAAGCTCTTCTGAGTATAGTCCACAAACAGTCCCTTTCGAAAGTTTCCACCAAGTTCTCATCCTCATTCATAAAGCTGCTTTCCCATCAAAATACATTTTTTAACGGGTTCATCTGTGTTGCTTCCTTTAACAGGACAACTAGTATTATAGCAATACTTGTTCTGTTTGAACATTTTTCATTTCACAGTTACAAAGAGAATATCAACTATATAGCTATTTATATGGGATATAGCCAGACTCGTTGTCTAGCCCAGGGAGTGTAACAACCCATAACAAAGCAAGCAGCACAGAACCTGGCTCATGTAAGGACTCAATAAAGGTTGGCTCCTCACCCCTTCCTAGTTTCACTCAGCAGATTTTCAATCTTATTTTTAAGATGTGACTCCTACCATGCACCATTCTTAATCATAGGAAACAAAATATATCTAGAAGCACAAATGAATAAGGCAGTATATTAGAGGATTTTCATTGTTCAGCACACAAAATAATTGCAGAAGCTAGGAGAAGTATAACTGACATAAGACTGTGTCCAAATAATAACAAGAATAATATAACTTCAATTTTACAGGCATCTGCTGTTCAAAGTGAATGAATAAACAAACCAGTGGATGAATGAATTAACAATGAATGAACACAGTTCAGTCAATGAAATGGACTGGGACCAGGTACATGATATATGGCTGCTAATATTCTTATGTGCTATGCTCAAGGCTCAATGCTAAAGACCTCATTTAGAGCTCAAAATAAAACTATGAAATAGAGATTATTCACTATTCTGTTCTCATATTACAAATGAGGAAAGAGTCTTACAAAGTAATTTGTCCAAGTTTCCCAACAATTGGCAACCTAGAATTTGAACTCAAATCTTCTAAATCCAAAGTTCCTTTCATCTTATCAGAGCTGATATCTCTCTTTCAGATATACAATACTTCATGGAGAAAAAAGTATTTCAGTAAAATTGGCAATAAGGCAAATTTCTGTAATGCTAACACTATGTTCACGCTGGCTTCTCATATAAACTTAGAAATGTTTTCTATGGTTAGAGAAGGGAAATATGCAAATATATGAACTAAATTAATTATGCTTAATTATTTCTAATCACTTCAAATTATGTTTCTATGAAGTTTCATAATCCCTGACAATATTGTTCTTAAGAGTGCCCCAATCAAATATTTCTTCCATTACTCTATCCTTCCATACAGACAAGTATTTTTTCCATGTAGGTAGAACCCCAAGTTCCATCCTTAGAGATAATATGAGGCATTTAGCTCAGCAAATTCCTTTGTTTGAAGTTTCAAGTTATGTTACACAAATTGGCTTCCAAAGCAGTCAATTTTTGGACTCCTAACATTCTTTGTATAGATTTACTCTACAATAGGTCTTCACTGGTGGTCCAGTGGTTAAGACTCTGTGCTCCCACTGCAGTGGGCACAGGTTTGATGCCTAGTCAAGGAAGTTCTGTATGCTGCGCATCACAGCCATACTTTACAATATGGACCAGAATAACCTTCTTTAAACTCTTCCCCTAAGAAAATGGATCAAAATGAATTAAAATTTTGGAACTTCATAAATATTTCAAGGTAATCTTTATAATTTAGAGTCAGTAAACACAATTCTAAATCTTATAAGAAATTACCACATATATTCCAAAATCATTTCCTAAAGGACAGTGTTACTTCTGAGTCACCACAACCAACTGACATTGATTTTCATCCATTCAGCAAATACATACTAAGCATATGTTAGGTCCAAACACTCACTGTTCAAGATCCTGAGGACCCACGAGAAGGCAGACAAATCATAACAACGAATGAGGTCCCTATTCTCACGGAGTTTACAATCACATGGAGGAAAACTATGAGAATGCAATAAACAAGAACTACTGCAAACAGGGCTAAGTAATATACAGAGAACCCAAATCTGGTGACATTTATAGTGACTGGTCACTGTGGATTGGATCATCAGGGAAAACCTCTGAAAAGAAGTGAATTTAAGCAAAGGTGTGAATAGTATAAACATGACTGCATAAAAATCAAGTGGGAAAACATTACAGATTGAGGACACAGCTAGTGCAAAGGCCACAAGGCAAGAACAAGCAAAGCAAGTTTAAGAATGAAGACAGTGACCTGAAGAAAGTGGCAAAGTTCAGACAGGAGGGGTAGGAAGGGGTCATGTCATCAGATTTTGTAAGCCAGGATAACATATTTTGATTTTAAGTGAAATGGAAAGCCACTGAAGGAAGCCACATATAAGCTGGACTTGTATTTACTAAGAATTAGAATTCCCTGGTGGCTCAAATGGTAAAGAATCTGCCTGCAACACAGGAGCTGCTGTGGCTGCTAAGCTGCTTCAGTTGTGTCCAACACAGTGTGACCCCACAGACAGCAGCCCAACAGGCTCCCCCGTCCCTGGGATTCTCCAGGCAAGAACACTGGAGTGGGTTGCCATTTCCTTCTCCAATGCATGAAAGTGAAAAGAGAAAGTGAAGTGCTCAGTCATGTCTGACCCTCAGCAACCCCATGGACTTCAGCCTACCAGGCTCCTCTGCCATGGGATTTTCAGGGCAAGAGTACTGGGGTGGGTTGCCATTGTCTTCTCCAGCAATACAGGAGACCCAGGTTCAATCTCTGGGTCGGGAAGATCCCCTGAAGAAGGGAATGGCTACCCACTCCAGTATTCTTGCCTGGAGAATCCCATGGACAGAGGAGCCTGGCAGGCTACAATCCATGGATCAAAAAGAGTTGGACACGACTGAGTGACTAACTCTTTCTTTCAAGTCCGTGTATTTGCTTGGTTATAGACTCTGCACTCGATGAAAATTATCCCAAGGCACTGAAGCAGAGTTCTGGAGCTAGAAAGGATCTTAAGGAATAAAAGTAAAGTCGCTCAGTAGCGTCTGGCTCTGCGACCCCATGGACTGAAGCCTACTACCAGTCTCCTCCATCCACGGAATTTTCCAGGCAAGAGTACTGGAGTGGGTTGCCATTTCCTTCTCCAAAGCTATCATTAAACATATACAGAAACTAAGAGTCTAAAAAAAAAAAAAAACAGAAAAGCATCATTCAGATTGCTTCATTACGACTGAGAGAAATGTCTCCAAAAGTAAAGGCAACTCAGATGTCTGGGATCTATCCTCAACTCAAAGCTGACAACCATAAAATTGTCCTTTTATGTGTTCATAAATTGGACCACCATGGATTAGATACGTATGACTCACCATGGAATTTCTTAAATTTTTGTGACAGTTTCTGACTTCTATCTAAAGCTGAAAACTTAAGTAAGGTACATAGCCAGTAATGTGTTTGATCAATTCCATTGTTCTAATCCCAACTCACTGAGTACACCACAGCTTGGAGACTGATTCAGGAGGTGAATAGTAAGGAACCACTACGTGCAAGAAGTACAGTGGAAAATGAAGAACCAGAGTCTAGCAGTCTAGTATGTATATGGAAAGAGAGACACATTTATACAAACACTGAAACATATTGGATTGGCCAAAAAGTTTGTTTGGGTATTATTATAATACCTTATGGAAAAACCTGAAAGAAATATTTGGCCAACAAAATATATGAAACATACACAACCATAATTAATACAAGGTAAAAACTTTCCAAATGCCTCTCAGATAATGTACAGTGAAAACTGGAGGAAGTATCACATTCAGTTGAGAGAATCAGAAGGCAGCATTCAAGCTAGTCCTTGAAACATGGATGGGATCTACAGGTGGGAAAAAACATTTTAGACAACAGGTACATCAGGGGCAAAAAACCTAAGTTAACTACAACAAGGCCCTCATGATAAGAAATCCAGAGTGTTAATTAAGTTTAGAGCAACTATTTCCAATACGAAAATATTTAAATCTGAACTGCGCCTAAAGCTATGTATATTTCTACTCAGTAATGTAAGAGTTTTGCATCTGTATTTATCATCTTAACACCAAAAAAGAGTTCTATGACAAAAACAATCAAACTTAGGTTAGACTATTATATTTGCTTTCCAAAGGGAATACGGTGAAGATCGCTCAGTCATGTCCAACTCTTTGCGACCCCATGGACTGTAGCCTACCAGGCTCCTCTGTCCATGGGATTTTCCAGGCAAGAGTACTGGAGTGGACTGCCATTTCCTTCTCCAGGGAACTTCCCAACCCAGGGATCGAACCCGGGTCTCCCATACTGTAGACAGACGCTTAAACGTCTGAGTCAAGGAATACAATAGAATTTAAAAGATCTTTGAAAACTTGTTTTCCAGGAAACAGAAAAAGAACTGGAAAATCACTTAAGCTTCTTGGTACAAAAATGTCGAAAGATATACATTTAAGAAAGGTGCAAAGTGTTTCAAATTCAGCATCTAAAAACCTCAGAACAAGGGAAGATGAGAATGTGCTGTCACCACCACAATATATAGCAAGTTACAGGGCTATTTTTTAAACATTAATCTATGCTATTGCTTTTTCTCGAATAACGGACTGCATGACTGCTCCTAACTACAATTAATGTTCTGCCCTTTCGGAAAAGCATTGCTTTAGGATAATTAATTCACTTGAAAACTGACAGGTAACAATATAATTTAGGGTTTTCAAAAATCTTATTAAAAGTTCATTATACTTTCAATAAATCATAGAACTACTTTAACATTCTTCTATCCAACTCAAGGCAGAACGTCACAAATGAATTTCAAAGCTAACCACTGTGTTCCTAATATGTTTGTTTTCTCCTTTGTCTTTCCTAAAATTCATTTTTCATTGTACGATTTAAATTTTAAAACTCCAAACAAAAGTCAGAACCACATGACTTCACAGGTGAATTCAATCAAACATTTAGAGAAGAGTTAACACCTGTTCTCCTCAAACTCTTCCAAAATAACTGCAGAGTAAGGAACACTTCCAAACTCATTCTATGACCAACATCACCCTGACACCAAAACCATACAAAAATATCACAAAAAAAGGAAATTACAGGCCAATATCACAGATGAATATAGACACAAAAATCCTCAACAAAATACTAACAAACTGAATCCAACAATGCATTAAAAGGATCACACACCATGATCAAGTGGAATTTATCCCACGGATACAAGGATTTTTCAATATCTACAAATCAACCAGTGGTGTCAGCTTGCCTAAGGAAGGAGGCCTAGGCCACCCACAGCTTCCTAAAAGCGGCTCTAGCTTCTGCTGCCTCTTCGGGGACACATACCTTCATCATCACAAGAAAAGCAAACACCACAGGGCCTAGGAACAGCAAAATGAGTCCCTCTAGAACCCATTTAGATCTCGCTGGGAGGACAAGTTCCACATAGGAGGGGACTTCTCCCTTCACCTTCTCACAGAAGTAGCAGAGAGAGATGAGTCTCTGTGCGCTTCTCTTTTACCTTCCTTTATGACTAAAACTACATAAAACTACAAATGAAAACAGAAGTCCAGCATCACTGGGATAAATGGTCTCAGGTTCCATCATGTGTCTAATGAGATTCAGTGCAGATGGCCTTTTCATCTTCATATTTTCTCTATCTCTATTAGCCTAAGTGAGTTAACGATGCTAATACAAATTAACAAAGGAGTTTGAGAAAAAGATTTAATGTTGGGAGAGGACCTAACAATTTTATTCCTTAAAATTTTTGCATTTTCCCAATTTTGCTCCTTGCCTGTTGTGTATAAAACATTGGTTTGTGGCACTTATGGGCACATGCACACAAATACGCTCACAGACGATTATTTAAACTACTTTAAGAAAAAGGCAAAGGAAGAAGGGGCAGTAGGAGATGAGATGATTAGATAGCATCACCAACTCGATGGACATGAATTGAGCCAACTCTGGGAGATAGTGGAGGACAAAGGAGCCTGGCGTGCTAAAGTCTATGGGGTCTCAACTTAGTGACTGAACAACAACAAAGAAAATGTAGTATTACAAATGAGTATTACAAGTATTACAAAGACCCTCATGCTCGGAAAGACTGAAGGCAGGAGGAAAAGGGGACGACAGAGGATGAGATGGTGGGATGGCATCACTGACTTGATAGACACGAGTTTAATCAGGTTCCAGCAGTTGAAGATGGACAGGGAAGCCTGGTGTGCTGCAGTCCATGGGGTCGCAAAGAGCTGGACAGACTGAATAACTGAACTGAACAAATGTGTGTTCTGAAATAAAAAATTTAAATGTGCATTAAATGAGAAAGGTTCACATTTTTTAAGCCTCAAAATGAATTCTTTGGGAGAAAAAGAATCAAACCACTTACCAACAAATATAAGATTTCATTGCCATATATATTCAAGCAACTTCTTAAAATAACAAAACTTTGGGACTAGAACTTATCTTAGAGATATATTTGCCACAAGCAAGGAGCCAGTATTGTAATGAGCAGCCACTCATAATAGATGAAAAGCCAGAAAGCCATTATCACTAGGAAAACTGAATCCAAGGGCTGAACAGCTCCTATCCATTTGGCAACATGATTCTACAACGCAGATTCCACGGGGCAGCCCAGGAATAACATCCCAAGGGATATTACAAAACAAATATAAATATGAACATGAGTTCAAGTTAAAGTAATCAAGATTTCCATTTAAAAGCACAAGTACGTAACAAAATGTGTACATTACCTCGTGTTCTAAAAATTATTTTAGTGTAGTTAACAACACACAGGAAAATGCATTTCCAGACTCTGACTCTCTGATTATGTAAATCACACACTAAGCAGAATGCATATATATTCAGTTAAGACTGAAAGAATTTCCCAAATTACTGTCAACTTTAAAAAAAGAAAAAGAGTTTTCTAACGATTCCCACAAGTATTTCCAGACTTCAAGAACTATAGCCCTTCCTGCAAAATATACTTTGGGTTCTTGATTTGTCTCTGGGGTGTTACTGCTGGTGTCTGTTTTCTTTGTGGTTGTTTTTTAATGATTCAGTTGGCTGGCTGCAAGTTTAAGATCCTGTTCTAATTACCTTGGGCACTTACAACCGTGGATACAAGACCTGCGGGGCTCCCTTCTTAGCATGTGGAGCTTTATCTAAGATCCTGAACATGACTAGTTACCAAAGCCTTATGCAAACGGGGACAAGGAGAGAGACAAGGGCTGAGATCATTAAAAATCATCATAAATTCCAGATTTCCTGTCTCTCCTTTTGTCCCTGTGACATTCCCTCTGGTAACCTGACACGTCATCTATAGCCCTGATGGTACCTTCGAGAATCTCTCTCCCGTCTATAAGAGAGTGACGCCGCTATCCCCGCAACTCGAAACTCTGCGTGGGGGGGGGGGGGGTGTCAAATCTCGGCAATGCGGGGTCGACTCCTTCGGGGGGCTTCGCTGATGGGTAGCACCCTCACGGGGGCGCCCGCGACCCGCGGAGTCGCGCGGGTGTCGGGAGGGACACCTCGTCCGACTACACTTCGGATGTTCGGCACTGGCGGCAGACAGCGTGTGAGACGGACACGGTCCAACTCTGAGGAGCCCTCGGGGTTCACACGCAGACAGCCGAGGGGGCGTCCGCGGGGAGTCCCTCGCTCCCGACCTCCGTACCCTCAGTCGCCCGCCGACAAGCACCTCAGGCGGAGGAGCGGTAACCTCCTGGCTCGGGCCGCCTCACGGCGTGGCGCCTCCTCCACAGGGTCACCGGGCCGCGGGGCCGGGAAGGCCGCCGGCCGCCCTCGCACGTCCAGTCGACCCCGCCGCCCGGGCCCCCAGGCTAAGGCGCCGAGCCCTCGCCTGCTGGCCGCGGGCGTCCGGTGCGCGGGCGCCGGCGCGTCCCCGAGCGCGCGCCCCGCCACCCCCGCCAGTCGCGGCCCCGCGCGAGTTGCACTAACTTTCCGGGGCGGGGGAAGGGCGAGCGCCGCGGGCCCGGCTGCCCGGGCCTTACCTGTGCTCAAGTTGTCGTTGATTTTCAAGGGCACCCGCAGGATGTAGACCAGGAAGAGGACGATGAAGAACCATACGGTCCAGAGATAAGTCCAAGACCAAACTATGCAGGACTTGAGCTGCTCCAGAAAGCCCGTGCCCGCTTCAGCCATTTTTCGGCGCTGCTCTCTGCTGCCGCGGCTCTCGGTGTCTGCCGGGATGATTCACCGGCCCGGAGGCGCCGCTCGCGCCGCCGCCGCCGCCGAGGCCCGGGCGCCCCCGGAGGCCGCCCGGGACTCGGGCGCGGCGGGAAATCGCGCGCGGGCCTCGGGCGCCTGGCCTTTCTTTCCCAGCCTTATTACTAACTCTCTGAAGGCCCCTACAAGTGGCTTTCGTGGAAGGATCACGTGGCTCCTGCCCTTCACGTTCTGATGCCATTTATATTATGCTAATATTTAGAAAGAAAAGCCAAGTGGCCTACTGAGGGAAACCCTTGACATGTTCACGGTAACTGACTTATGCTGAGGGCTTCCTATTATGTTTGTACAATCTCACCTAATCTTCAACAATCCCCATTATATAGATAAGGGAAACTGAGGCACAAAGTGGTTGAGCAATTTACCTTCAGCTGGAGCCAAAATTCATTGGCAGCATGATGAATGCTAGTGCCCGAGGTCTTAAAACCAATGCTCTACTCCTTTCTCTCAGAATTTAGATTCAGAGGGATGAATAAATCCGGAGCACTCAGAAAAAAATAGATGTAATCCTGTCACCGATTAATAGGCCTGAAAATAAATCATTCTGTTAAACGAGATTTGGGTTGCATGCTATTTACCTTTGTTTTGCCTTCCCTAAAGCCATACCGGGGGTTTTGAAAGAAATCTTCACAAAAAGAGTGTTTATCTTCGAATTTCGGGGGCGATGACAGTTCAAAAAACTCTCAACCTGTTTTTAATATATAACAGTTTTCTGGGATAATTTTGGCTTACTCTGAATTGGCTACTTTATTTTTTTAATTAATTTATTTTACTTTACAGTATTGTATTGGTTTTGCCATACGTTGACTTGAATCCGTCATGAGTGTACATGTGTTCCCCATCCTGAACCCCCCTCCCAAACCCCTCCCCATCCCATCCCTCTGGGTCATCCCAGTGCACCAGCCCCAAGCATCCTGTATCATGCATCAAACCTGGACTGGAGATTCATTTCACATATGATATTTTACATGTTTCAGTGCCATTTTCCCATATCATCCTTCCCTCACCCGCTCCCACAGAGTCCAAAAGACTGTTCTATACATCTGTGTCTCTTTTGCTGTCTCGCATACAGGCTTATCGTTAGCTTTCTTCTAAATTCCATATATATGCGTTAGTATACTGTATTGGTCGGAGAAGGCAATGGCACCCCACTCCAGTACTCTTGCCTGGAAAATCCCATGGATGGAGGAGCCTGGTGGGCTACAGTCCATGGGGTCGCTAAGAGTCGGACATGACTGAGCGACTTCACTTTCACTTTTTCACTTTCATGCATTGGAGAAGGAAATGGCAACCCACTCCAGTGTTCTTGCCTGGAGAATCCCAGGGGCAGGAGAGCCTGGTGGGCTGATGTCTATGGGGTCACACAGAGTCAGACACGACTGAAGTGACTTAGCAGTAGTAGTAGCAGCATACTGTATTGGTGTTTTGCTTTCTGACTTACTTCACTCTGTATAATAGACTCCAGTTTCATCCACCTCATTAGAACTGATTCAAATGCATTCTTTTTAATGGCTGAGTAATACTCCATTGTGTATGTGTACCACAGCTTTCTTATCCATTCGTCTGCTGATGGACATCTAGGTTGCTTCCATGTCCTGGCTATTATAAACAGTGCTGCGATGAACATTGGAGTACACGTGTCTCTTTCAATTCTGGTTTCCTCAGTGTGTTTGTCCAGCAGTGGGATTGCTGGGTCATAAGGCAGTTCTATTTCCAGTTTTTTAAGGAATCTCCACACTGTTCTCCATAGTGGCTGTACTAGTTTGTGTTCCCACCAACAGTGTAAGAGTGTTCCCTTTTCTCCACACCCTCTCCAGCATTTATTGCTTGTAGACTTTTGGATAGCAGTTAATTGGCTACTTTAAACAATAATTATAAACTTTTTTTAATCTGTACTGAGTACAATGTTGTCTTCACCAAATAAAATTTTCTTGTCTTTCTGTCCATAAATAATTTCACTTTCTATGTATTGGATGGTAATGATGCAGTTGAGGTAATCCACAGCCAAGACATTTTTGGAATTAGCATTCAGCAGAATATTTTATTATAAATTTTGTTTTGCTTACTTGTCATTTCCTCCATAATAAAACAAGCTCCTTTAACTTTTTGCATGTATTTTACATATTATGGCTTACATAATACAACTACTTTTACATTTTCACTAATTCCAAGCCTCAATTCCAGCTACTGGTATCTCCAATACATTTGATCTACTAAAGCAGTGAGATACTGGAAAGGATAAGAGAAAATGATACACCAGTACCGTTTTATAGATATTTATTGCAGCATTTTGGAGAAGGCAATGGCACCCCACTCCAGTACTCTTGCCTGGAAAATCCCTTGGACAGAGGAGCCTGGTGGGCTACAATCCATGGGGTCGCTAGGAGTCGGACATGATTGAGCGACTTCACTTTCACTTTTCACTTTCATGCATTGGAGAAGGAAATGGCAGCCCACTCCAGTGTTCTTGCCTGAAGAATCCCAGGGACGGGGGAGCCTGGTGGGCTGCCATCTGTGGGGTCACACAGAGTCCGACACAACTGAATCGACTTAGCAGCAGCAGCATTGCAGCATTTACAAAACAATTTTTTATCTAACAATGGTGCCTGGATTCTCAGTAGAATAAAACATGAGAGCATGAAACATCTATTTTATGTGATGATTAAGTAACCCACCATATTCCCTGCAATAGGATTATTTAATTTAAGTGAATATCCTGGAGTCTGGCTTTTTGCTGTCAATGAACCTCAGCAATATACGTAAATATGACTCAGTTGAAATAGTTGTCTGACTGTCTGCTAGGCACTCCTGGAGGGTCAGTCTGTCTTACTCATCATTGCCTCTCCCTGGTGTGCAGCCAGAGATGGGGATTGGAGTTGGAGACGTGTCTTTATGGTTGGATGCAGAATTGACTGAGAACAAGACCTCTTGGGAACTGCAGCTGCTTCAGTATGGCTGGAATGCAGGCTCTACACAGAGCAGTGTCAAAATGGATAAAGCTGGAGAGTGTCTGAATGTGAAGGGCCTTGTAGAAATGCTCAGGTGTTCACAGTTATTTGACATTGCACACACTAATCCAAATGACCAAGATTTATGTAAGTGGCAATTACACACCAAAGAGGTAGAGTTGACATAACTTGGTTACTGATAGGATAGGCAGGGAAAGAATAAAGAGTGAAGGGTGGCTATTGAGTGGGATCATTCATGAAATAGTGACACCCCAGATATGTCCCTTAATTGGTTGATCATCTCTCAGTGGGCTGGCACACAGTCACCCCAAGCTCATCATATCCAAAAGTGAACTAATTACTTCCTCACCATCAACTTACCCTTCTAAAATTCCATCAGGGGATGGGTGTCACCCTCCCAGCTCGCTAATTCAGGACTCTGAGGATCACATCATCTAGACTCCTCCCCCTCCCTCACCTCCTTTCCTCTTCACATTCAACTGGGGGCATCAATACGTCAAGGTATGTGTCAGATACGTCGCTTTTCTCTCTTCCCCTTCAATAGCTTTTAGTTTCTCCAGTCTGATCATCTCTCACAGAGAACAAGTCAGTTGGGCTCCTTGACTCGTTTCCCCACCAGCAGAACAACCACCACCACCTGCCCTCACCACCCCCTGAATCCACCTTCTTCCACATTTCCTTAACAGAGTTACCTCGAAAGCACAAACCTGAGGCTCCTTCCGCTCCAGTCCTAAAGGATAAACTGTAGATAGTACATAAGACCTTTTGTAGGGCACTCCTATCAACCTGTTTAGCCTCATATCCCACCCTAAACACTTCTTACCACCAGCATTTTGGAAAACATGCTATTCTCTTTGGAGCTGCTCCACAGGACCTGCCTGTAGCATACTTATTTGTGAGCATACTTATTTGTGCTATCCTTCCCACCTTAACCTTCTCTCTTTGCCACAACTTATTTAGAGATGTACTTAAAATATTATCTCCTGTGTGACACCAGCTCCCTCCCCATCCTAGAGTTCTCTCTTCCCTGAGTTTGCAGCACCACAAAGCATATGGTGGGCTCTAAAAGCACAGGCTTAAAGCCCTGCAATAACAGGCTTTACTCCTGGCCCTGCGAATAATAGGATGCACTTTACAAGTTAGTAACTTTCCCTGAGTCACTTTGTTCACCTGCAGAAGGGTTATACTTGTATCTGTTACATTTGTTGTCCTGTAGTTGCTAAGTTGTGTCCAACTCTTTGCAACCCCATGGACTGTAGCCTACCAGGTTCCTCTCCTCTGTCCATGGGATTTCCCAAGCAAGAGTACTGGAATGGGTTGCCATTTCCTTCTCCAAGGGATCTTCCTCACCCAGGGATCGAACCCACACCTCCTGCTTGGCAAGAGGATTCTTTACCCCTGAGCCACCTGAGAAGCCCCCCTGTGACATTTGTCCCGATGAGATGCCTACCAGAAATGCTTAGCACAAAGCCTAGTTGATGTCTTTCCTCTCTGTTTGCAAACTGAGGCCTTTACAGTTAAATAATTTGTTGTTTTATTTTAGACCTCTTTACCTCTTAGTACAATAGTGCTGTATCTGGCACACAGTACCTGCTCAATAAATATTACTATTTAGAGAATATTGTATGAAGGAATAAAAAATGAATTACATCAAAAGAAATTCCAAATCTTACAAAGAATACTATACTTGGATTTACTTCAGGGATGAGAGTTAAGATTTGGCCTTCCACCATATGGTGAGCTTCCTTGAAAGTTTGTTTCTGAAGGTGTAACCACCTGTGGATTATCTAATAGGACTTAAATGACCGTTTATGGTAATTATGCTGTAACAACATATTACTAAATTCCTTTATATTGGTTTATATGTTTTGTTAAACTATCTGAATTGAGTAAGAAACCAAGGAAAGGAAACCAAGTAACCAAGTTAAGGAATAACTTAAAATTACTTCTCTATTAGAAGGGGAAATATTGTATGATATTGCTTATATGTGGTATCTAAAAAGAAATGATACAAATGAACTTACAAAACAGCGACTCACAGACTTGGAGAATCAACTTATGGTTTTGGAGGGTTGGATGGGGGGTTTGGGGGAAGGGATAGTTGGGGAGTTTGGGATGGACATGTACACACCGCTATGTGTAAACTGGATAGCTGACAAGCTCCTACTGTATAACACATGGAACTCTGCTCAATGATCTATGGCTGCCGGACAGGAGGGGAGTTTTGGAGGAGAATGGATACAAACGTATGTATGACTGTGTCCCTTCCCAGTTCACCTGAAACTATCACAAGATTGTTTGATAATTGGCTATAACAATAAAAAATGAAAAGTTTTTTTAAAAAAAATTACTTCTCTGTTGCTTCTTGTATTGTTTTGTAAGTGGTGTTTGGAAATATATATGCATATGTTGGCTATCATAATTTTATGCTTTGTTATAAGTTTAATATATCTTTGTAAATGATTTTCGGAGTTTATCTGAGGTTTAAATGCAAGAAATAACTTCTGATTCGGCGGGGGCAAGTGTTTAAACAAAAAATCTCACCCATGTTCATTGGTTGAATTTATGAATTAGTCAATATTCTATGTTCATGAATACCATCCTCAGTGGTTATCCTTACTTAACTATTTAACTGAAAGTGAAGTCGTTCAGTCATGTCCAACTCTTTGTGACCCCATGGACTGTAGCCTACCAGGCCTACCAGGCTCCTCTGTCCATGGAATTTTCCAGGCAAGAGTACTGGAGTGGGGTGTCATTTCCTTCTCCAGAGGATCTTCCCAACCCAGGGATTGAATCCGGGTCTCCAGCATTGCAGGCAGATGCTTGAGCCACCAGGGAAGCCCAGCTATTTACCTAGAACTGAGTAAATGCAAATTTAACTTAGTTTAGTTTTGAGAGACAGTCGAACAGACATATGGATTTAGAGGGAATTTGCCATTTCTACCTTTTGCTGCTGCTGCTGCTAAGTCGCTTTAGTCGTGTCCGACTCTGTGCGACCCCAGAGAGGGCAGCCCACCAGGCTCCACTGTCCCTGGGATTCTCCAGGCAAGAACACTGGAGTGGGTTGCCATTTCCTGCTCCAACGCATTAAAGTGAAAAGTGAAAGTGAAGTCGCTCAGTCGTGTCCGACTCCTAGCGACCACATGGACTGCAGCCTACCAGGCTCCTCCATCCATGGGATTTGCCAGGCAAGAGTACTGGAGTGGGTTGCCATTGCCTTCTCCGATTTCTACCTTTTAAAACAACATAATTTCTCATAGAGTACTGAAGAGATAAAATTTCAATAATCCTTGTACGGTTGAAAAAGAATTCTTCAGTTCTCCCCAAGATGTAATACTGCATATTTAAGGAAGGATGCGAATATGGTTTTTCCTGTGGTCATGTATGGATGTGAGAGTTGGACTGTGAGGAAGGCTGAGTGCTGAAGAATTGATGCTTTTGAAATGTGGTGTTGGAGAAGACTCCTGAGAGTCCCTTGGACTGCAAGGAGATCCAACCAGTCCATTCTGAAGGAGATCAGCCCTGGGATTTCTTTGGAAGGAATGATGCTAAAGCTGAAACTCCAGTACTTTGGCCACCTCATGCAGAGTTGATTCATTGGAAAAGACTCTGATGCTGGGAGGGATTGGAGGCAAGAGGAGAAGGGGACGACAGAGGATGAGATTGCTGGATGGCATCACTGACTCGATGGACATGAGTCTGAGTGAACTCTGGGAGTTGGTGATGGACAGGGAGGCCTGGCATGCTGCGATTCATGGGGTCGCAAAGAGTCGGACACGACTGAGCGACTGATCTGGTCTCTGATCTGATAGGTAACCCAGCTGTTTAGCATAGCTGCCATTCATTCTTTATTTGTTTATTCAAATCAAGAAATATTTATTGAGCATTTATTGTGAGTTAGGCCCTGTAATCGGAGAAGGCAATGGCACCCTACTCCAATACTCTTGCCTGGAAAATCCCATGGACGGAGGAGCCTGGTAGGCTGCATCCATGGGGTCGAGAAGAGTCGGACACGACTAAGCGACTTCACTTTCACTTTTCACTTTCATGCATTGGAGAAGGCAATGGCAACCCACTCCAGTGTTCTTGCCTGGAGAATCCCAGGGATGGGGGAGCCTGGTAGGCTGCCGTCTATGGGGTCGCACAGAGTCGGACACGACTGAGGCGACTTAGCAGCACCAGCAGCAGCACTTCCATAAAATTGATACACACACACATGATTATCTTACAGTGAAAAGTCCACAATGACTAGACGTAGATATTATGTGTTGAATTACAATCACATTTACTTTTGCTCCCTAATTCCTTAAGAAAGATATGCAAAACCTCCTGTTTGACCACTCCCAATTTGCCTTGATTCACAGATCTAACATTCCAGGTTCCTATGCAACATTGCTGTTTACAGCATTGGACTTTACTTCCATCACCAGTCACATCCACAACTGGGTGTTGTTTTTGCTTTGGCTCTTCTCTTTATTCTTTCAGGAGTTATTTCTCCACTGATCTCCAGTAGCTTATTGGGCACCTATCGACCTGGGGAGTTCATCTTTCAGTGGTGATGTACAGGGAAGCCTGGCATGCTTCAGTCCATGGAGTCGCAAAGAGTTGGACATGAATGAGTGACTGAATTGAACTGACTGATGTAAAACCTTTTACAGACATGTCAATACTAAGTGACATTCCTTAACCTTCCTAATTTACTCTAAAAATCAAGCTTATTTTAATAAGAGAGTGAAAGTGAAAGTCGCTCAATCATGTCCGACCCTTTGTGACCCATAGACTGTAGTCCATGGAATTCTCCAGGCCAGAATACTGGAATGGGTAGCCTTTCCCTTCTCCAGGTGATCTTCCTGAACCAGGGACCGAACCCAGGTCTCCCATATTGCAGGTGGATTCTTTACCAGCTGGGCCACAAGGGAAGCCCAATAATACTGGAGTGGGTAGCCTATCCTTTCTCCAGCGAATCTTCTCAACCCAGGAATGGAACCAGGTCTCCTGCACTGCAGGTGGATTCTTTACCAACTGAGCTATCAGGGAAGCTCTTTTAATAAGATAAGTTTTGTTGATACACAGAATAATTCTGATAACAAGAATACAAAATAGAACATGCTCTAGCCAGTGGAGAATGGCTCCCTGTTTTCAAAGAAAAACAGAAAATAAAATTCCTTTGGAAAGAAGTAGACAACCAATACAGTCTTCTTTGTTGTTGCTCAGTTGTCAATTCTCATGCACTGCAGCACGCCAGGCTTCCTTGTCCCTCACCATCTCTTGGAGTTTACTCCTTTACACTGTTGAAATATAATCAGGAGAGGAGACCAGAAAAAGAAAACTGAGATGCAAAAAAAAAAAAAAATTCTGAGAGATAATAGAGATCAGATATAGTCAAGAAAAATAAGATAGAAACATACATTAAGGAATCCTCTGAAGTTGTCTGATCCTTTGTTTCCTAGACTAACCAATCATAAGAGGTAACATTACCTACTCTATTTAGTCTGTGACCATTTTTACTGTTTTAGTTTTATTCCAGTTTTAACTGAGATATAACTGACATAAAAGTGCTATATAAATTTAAGGTGTATAGCATAAAGATTTGAGTTACATACATCTTGAGATGGCTATCATAAAGTTTACTGAACACCCATCAATTCATATAGATACAAAATTAAATAGAAAAAAAATTGTGTGTGATGATAATTCTTAGGATTTATTTTCTTAACAACTTTTGTATATAATATACAGCAGTGTTAATTATAATCATCATGTTGTACATTACACTCCTAGTTCTTATTTATCTTAATACTCTATTCTTTACAATGCTACTCAATATCTTTTCTCTTGGGAAGATACTATAAGATGGGCTGGTTTTTCAGTTGCACTTTAAATAGTGCAGAAATGATAGCAGTATATTTTCTTTTTAATGTTGACATTCAAGCTTGAGGGTTTTTTTTTAAAATAACACTTTTAATCAAAATAAAAATCCACTGTCTGAAATTTTTTATATGTAAAATATCACTGGTTATCCCAATTTTATTATTTTATTTTGAAACTGCATATTTTTGGCCCCTGACTAGCTAGCATTTCAGAAACCAGAGTCACATCTACACATCTCTTTGCTAAAAGTTACAGGTTTTCAAAAATACCCAGAACTAGTGACAGCCATCATATAAAATAATTTCTAGAGAAGTACAAAAATAATATGCTATTTACTGGCTAAATGCATGGCATGTTATTTTGTGATTTTGACTTCAAATTTCAAGTTCATGAATAAACCTCCAAAGCAACTGACTCTTCAGTTAAACAATCTGTTGCATTCAGAAAAATCTTGAAATTGGGAGATGGCTGGATGGCATCACTGACTCGATGGACGTGAGTCTCAGTGAATTCCGGGAGTTGGTGATGGACAGGGAGGCCTGGCATGCTGCGATTCATGAGGTCGAAAAGAGTCAGACACGACTGAGCGACTGAACTGAACTGAATGTTATAGAATTACTGGTAGAATTAAGAAAAATGTAGTAGTCAGGGAATTAGCTTAAATTTATTTTTACTGACACAGAGCATTTATTCTTTAAATTTTGATAATTCCATTCTTTAACCAAGAGGTATTCCCTTACACTTTGTCAGTTACATTGCATTTTGTTCTCATTTCTAATGTGAAACTGAGGCATGCAAATTAAAGTGAAAATTTCACAATCATCTGGTGTATTTGGCCTGTGTAGAAACCTAATCTAAAAAGAGGGGAAAGAAAATTCAGACTATTTTTATCTAAAAGCACATTTCAGGCTGGTATTAAGTAATACACTTGCCTGCTCCAGAGAAATTAATTGTATTTCTAATATTAATTCTAAGCTCTCTTCTTTGTCTTGAAAAAATTATTCCAGGCTTCCCTTTTATTCTGAGTTGCAATGCTATTGCACAGTTGCTAAATTTAGCACCTTATACACATTTAATTATAACAGGATCTATCTCCTCATTAATAATGACAGTTAATGAATATGGGTTATTACTGAAACTGTGGCTTCCCTTGAGTTTTTCCTCCCTTTCAAAATTATCTTTATAATATTATTTTTATAGTATAATTTTTTCTCTTTGATCAAAGTTTGTCATTCACCCTTTGAGGTAAAGATGTACAAATAATTAAACCAATCTGAATTAACTTGTCAAGTGTGACTGATTGGACACACTCTAGGAAATAACTTGATATGACCTAGATTTAATTATCTGCATTTGGATTTCTCATATACACATATTACACTTTTATCCCAACAGAGGCTCTTATCTTGGGCTATCATGTTTAGATACATTTAACCAAGTATTCTTTATAGACTTATTCATCAGTCTTTCTTCTTTTATCAGATACCCTCCAGAGTCTAACACAGACCTTGAATGCTAAATTGAATTGAAATGATTATGTTATTGAGCTGAAGAGTGAGGGGCTAGGGTTATTTGATTTTTGATTTCTCAAGTTGGTTTTCTAGACTTTAAAAATGTAAGTGCTGTGTGACTTTCATATAAGAAAACACCAAGACATGTAAATGATGGGAATATACTTCTGTTTGAGGAGGAAGCCTCCAACAGACCAGTTAGCTGGCTTCCCATCACTGAGATCACCACATGTTTGGCTGACAGCAGCCTCATCTGTAAAGCGGGAACAATGATAGCTTTTGTTTGTCATGTAGGAAGGGGTCCTTGCAGAAAGTGGGAGGTTGCACAAGGTTTGCTGGGACTTTCTCAGTTTTAAAACTGAAAGTCCTATGTCCAGGGAACCCCCTCAATCACAGCTGGGCAAAATGACCTTTTCTTTAAGTCATAAGATTCTAAGATGCAGGGCCTACCCCAGGCAAACTGGGAGGTAGAAGGATGTTTATTTTCCACACTTCTTAGCAGGCCTTCTCTCTTCCTCAGCTGCCTAGTACCTTCATTCTCTTCTCTTGTCTTTTCTCAAAATCTGCTCTTCTACTGATTCATTTACATGTAAACAAAATTTATGTCAACTGAAAAAGTTACTCTTCCAAGTGCTATTAAAAGATACCAGACATCAAAGCTGTAAAATAAAATGATGCTTCTCAATGTCTTCAGGCATCAGCATCTCTTAGGAGTCTAGAACCTTAAGGAGCCTTATTATATGCTGATAAGTTTAATTCCAGCATACAAAGTAAGAATAAATAAATATATCTGTATATTGTACATTTGCAATGAAAAAATCATAGCTAAGAGCATGTATACATTAAAAAAAACAAGCAGTCAACCAAAAAAAAATCTTTACCTTACTGTTTCTTTTGGCTAATTTTTTATTCATCTGTTTTATTGTTTACTAGGACTGGAAAACAAATAACAGCAATAGGCAAAGGTTTAATAAAAATACACTGGAAAGACACTTAAATTTGAGAAACTGTCTATTCTCTCCTCTGCAAATTAAGATTGTCATTTTAGTCTAGTTCACAAGACACCTGAATTCCAAGAAATTATAGATGGATAAACCTGAAGTAAATGAAACTCCAAATCCAGATATTCAGCAGCTATAGTGGGATCTGAATCATGATAAAGTAGAAGCAACATGAAATTTAGTACATGAATATGTAGGTTTAGAGAAATGGTTTCCAAACTTGGGCCAACAGTTAAAACAAGAAAACGTAACTTCCTCCTTTCATCTTAAGATACTACCTGGTAGCTAGGATGTTGAAGCTATAAGGAAATGAGTGGGGAAGACCTATGGCTTACACATGACTATTCATAGCAATCGATATCAACAACAAAAAAACCCAGTGCACATGCTCAAACCGGCTTTGGTCAACTTGAGCCAGAACAGTCACAGTAACATTCAGAAATTAAGAAGATTAGACAAAAATAATGAAGAATCATGACCCTATACACCTTCTGTTAGTAAACTTTTTAGCATACTTCCTTCAGTTAGTTTTTCCATGCACACTGCTTACATTATTCCAATGAGCTTCTAAGTTTATTGCTGCAGACTACTCTTACATATTATTATTAAAAGATTTCTCCATGTTATTATTCTTCAAAAGCATGTTTTTAATGATTGCATAATATTCCACATGACAAAGAATCTTTAAACCATTCCATGACTAAACTTACTCGTATTTTGCTGTTTTGAGTAATTCCATAATGAATATCACTGCATTTATAACTTTTAATTTTTTAATTTAGGGTTATTTTATTGGGATAGATATGCAGAGGTGGATTCAGTTGTCAAGGTTAAGAATATATTCCTTGATATGTGCTGCCCAGCTTCTGTTCAAAAGCAGTTCATAAAAACTCCACTCATCCAGACTATATGAAATCCTAAATGACCATAGCTTTAACTTTATAGCATGGTTTAAAATGATTGTACAACATACATTATGAGTTCTGCCCTGTGATTCAAATAAAATTTTATCTGTGGCGTAAGGAGTATTACTGGTCAGATAGTTCCCTAAATTTCATCATAACTAGATTTTCATTTCCATTTATTTACTCAAAGTTATGTAACAGACATTGTAGGGGAAAACTGGGGAAATATGTCTGTGGACTTGTTAAGAGGAACACGTTTCCATCCTAAATTTCTCATAAACTGTAATAGAAAATAATTTAATGCTCAGAGAACAACACTTTCCATCAGTCCATTAGATAAATTCCAAAATCTGCAAACTTAAGTCATTGTACACTGCAGGCAGTACTTAACTCTGTATCATCAAAATGACACCTCACCCCTTGGAAATCACATTTTACTCTGGCTAGGAAAGAGTCATTAAAACTCCCTCTGAGAAGCAACCTTCCATAGAAACAAGTTTTACTGGTTAAACTACACCCTATGTGTATAATTTTCTAAGGCTGCTGCAACAAATGACCACAAACTTTGTGGGTTTAAACCACACAGAATTGCCCTCTCACAGTTCTCGTGGCCAGACGCCTGAAATCAGGCGTCAGTAGGGCTCTGCTCTTTCCGAAGTAGAGCTCTAGTGGAGAATCCTTTCTTGCCTTTTCCAGCTCCCATTAGCTCTCGTTGGTTTGTGGCAGCATAACTCCATCTCTGTCTCCATCTTTTCATTATCTTCTCGTCTTCTGTTTTGTCTGTGCTAAATCCCCTTTGCCTTTGTCCTATAAGCTTATGTGTTACTGGGTTTAGGATATCCTCAGATAACCCAAGAGGATCTTCATAGTTCGAGATCTTTATGTTAATTATATCTGCAAAGACTATTTTTCCAAATAAATTAATACCCACAGATTCTAGGAATTTAATGTGGACATATCTTTTGGCAGCGGGAGGGGGCAGCCACCATCCAACCTCCATTACATTTACCCTGCAGACTCTTGTCCTCCCTTTTTGAATGGTGAACAACAGTCTGAAGATGTGAAATTTGTTTACAATAAAGAGCTATTTAAACAACAAGATGCTACTGTATAGCACAGGAAAATATATTCAATATCTTATGATAAACCATAATAGAAAATAATATTAAAAATAATGTATATAAAACTGATCACTCTGCTATATAGCAGAAATTAATACAATATTGTAAAACAACTATACTTCAGTTTAAAAAAAGATGAATAAAAAGAGCTAGTATCCTTGGTTTCACCTTATGGCTACAAAAGAAATTAGGTTATTCTAACCAATTGCCAATTTAGATTTTTTTTCACACTGGTCCTTTAAAAAGCTCAAGTCATTAGCAATCATAGAGCATTGCCAATTAACAGAGAAATATGATGTAATACTATTTACTGTTTAATCATTTTCATTCCATTAATCCTGATATTTCCTTTGAGTTTTCCTTTTAAGAGAACTTCTGCCTTCAAAAAATATTTTGCCTTTCTTGAATATGGTAATTCTCTTCGTGATATTATTAAGTTGCTTTAAAAAAAAAGTGTGTATGTATAAAATTCGAGAATTTCTAAACATTTCTAAATATCTTATGTTTCACTTTTACTTTATAAAGGAATATATAAGCCATTTGAAGTAATTATACATAATAGACTTTTAAATAAAATTTAGAAAAACCCACTTTAAAATATTGCCTTTGGCTTTTCATCTTATCTAAAAGGTATAAGGATTATTTAAGGAGGTAAAACCCTATCCTTTATGTAATCCTGGACAAGGTACTTTACTTTTCTGAATCCCCATTATTTCATACATCAAGTTAGAACAATGCATCACTCATAGGAGTAAATGAGTTCCTCTGTGTGGCTTCTGGATGTGGGTAAGTGTTAGTTTCCTCTTCCTTCCTGAGGAGCTGGTTATATGGGTCCTTATGAGTTATCTAATTTTTTTTCTTTAATTGCTTCTTTCTGCTATTTTTCCTGTTTCCATGGTTTTAGATTTTGGGTTTGCCAGGACCACTGGTAATGCAGTTTAGCCTAAGGGTAAGTAGCAGACCCAGATAAGCAAACAAGTGTGTTCACTGGCTTGAAGAGGGGCTTATTGAAAATAGCCTTCCCAGTAATTCTCCTCAGATGAGCACAGTCCCCATCTTTCATGTAGTCAGGGCTTCTCCCTGCCATTCACTCACCTAGAAAACAAACAGGAATTGAGGAATCTTGTCTGCAAAGGACAATTCACTGTATGGTAGCTTATTTTATACCACATAATCTTGAAAGACAAATAATTAGGATCCAAAGATAAAGGGATCATACTCTAACAGGAAAGATACTACTGGTACAAAGACATTTATAAAATATAGGAATCTTAGAATAATACATATTTTTCTTCTGTATTCATGCTACTGACATATTTCACTTCATGTATGTTATAAATTTGTCTTGATAAACCCACCACACTACATCATTTTTGCTTAGTCAACTATCTTTTAAAGAGATTTAAATAATAGGACAAAAACCCCAAATCCTTGTGTGTTGATCCATGTAGCCTCATGTCAGCACTGGGTACTGGTGTCTCTAATGCTTAGTTTAGGGTGCTCTGCTCCCCACACATTTATTGAACAGTACTCGACTGAGTATTTGCAGGGACCCCACTGTGTGGGCTACACTGGTGAACAAAACAAAGATCTCTGCCCTTCTGGAGCTTGCATCCTAGAACTTACATCCTGTAGGAGTGGGAGGAAAGAGACAATAATCTCTTTCCATATACCTTAATAATTTTCTTTCACTTAATTCCATAAGGTAATGATTTACCTTGCTGAGTGACTTGAGTACTGTTTCTTGCAAATATTCATAGGTGCCCTGAGGAGGTGGAAAGAATTACTATTAAAGAGTATCTAATAAAAATAAACTGTACACTTGTAGGTCTATATTTAGAATTCAAAAATAGCTTTATGTTTTACTGCAGATGAATAGGGCTTTATGAGTGAATAAATAGACTGTGCTAATTGTCAGGCATCTATGACTGAAAGAAGAGTATAGTTCTATCCTGTGCACTAAACTGTGCTGACTTCGAAATTCCAAGTTGCTAAGACATTTAGATGCTTACTCCTTGGAAGGAAAGTTATGACCAACCTAGACAGCATATTAAAAAGCAGAGATATTACTTTGCCAACAAAGATCGGTCTAGTCAAGTCTATGGTTTTTCCAGTGGTCATATATGGATGTGAGAGTTGGACTATAAAGAAAGCTGAGCGCTGAAGAATTGATGCTTTTGAACTGTGGTGTTGGAGAAGACTCTTGAGAGTCCCTTGGACTGCAAGGAGATCCAACCAGTCCATCATAAAGGAGATCAGTTCTAGGTGTTCATTGGAAGGACTGATGTTGAAGCTGAAACTCCAATACTTTGGCCACTGACACAAAGAGCTGACTCATTTGATGCTAGGAGAGACTGAGGGCAGGAGGAGAAGGGGACGACAGAGGATGAGATGGTTGGATGGCATCATCGACTCAATGGACATGGGTCTGGGTGAACTCTGGGAGTTGGTGATGGACAGGGAGGCCTGGCATGCTGTGGTTCATGGGGTCGCAAAGAGTCAGACATGACTGAGCGACTGAACTGAACTGAACTGAAGACATTTAGTAAGCGCAGGCACATAGGCATGCTTTTTTCTTTCCTTTGTCTCTTGAAATTACAAAACTAGAAGACAGCAAATAACACTCATGGCTACCAATCAGTTCAGTTCACTCAGTCGTGTCCAACTCTTTGCAATTCCATGGACTGCAGCATGCCAGCCTTCCCTGTCCATCACCAACTCCAGGAACTTGCTCAAACTCATGTCCATTGAGTGGGTGATGAAATCCAACCATCTCATCCTCTATTGTCCGCTTTTCCTCCCGCCTTCAATCTTCCCCAGTGTCAGGGTCTTTTCCAATGAGTCAGTATTCTGCATCAGGTGGCCAAAGTATTGGAGTTTCAGCTTCAGCATCTGTCCTTCCAATGAATATTCAGGACTGATTTCCTTTAGGATGGACTGGCTGGATCTCCTTGCAGTCCAAGGGATTCTCAAGAGTCTTCTCCAACACCACAGTTCAAAAGCATCAATTCTTCAGTGCTCAGCTTTCTTTGTAATCCAACTTTCACATCCATACATGACCACTGGAAAAACCATAGCTTTGACTAGAGTGACCTTTGTCAGGAAAATAATGCTTTTTAATATGCTGTCTAGGTTGGTTACAGCTTTTCTTCCAAGGAGCAAGCATCTTTTAATTTCATGGCTGCACTCACCATCTGCTGTGATTTTGGAGCCCAAAAAACTCAAGTCTGTCACTGTTTCCATTGTTCCCTATCTATTTGCCATGAAGTGAAGGGATCAGATGCCATGATCTTACTTTTCTGAATGTTGAGCTTTAAGCCAACTTTTTCACTCTCCTCTTTCACTTTCATCAACAGATTCTTTAGTTCTTCACTTTCTGCCATAAGGATGGTGACATCTGCATATCTAAGGTTATTGATATTTCTCCCAGCAATCTTGATCCCAGCTTGTGCTTCATTCAGCTTAGCGTTTCTCATGATGTACTCTGCATAGAAGTTAAATAAGCAGGGTGACAATATACAGCCTGGACGAGTTCCTTTCTCAATTTGGAACCAGTCTGTTCCATGTCTGGTTCTAACTGTTGCTTTTTGACCTGCATACAGATTTCTCAGGAGGCAGGTCAGGTGGTCTGGTATCCCCATCTCTTGAAGAATTTTCCACAGTTTGTGGTGATCCACACAGTCAAAGGCTTTCACATAGTCAATGAAGCAGAAGTAAATGTTTTTTTCTGGAACTCTCTTGCTTTTTCGATGATCCATCAGATGTTGGCAATTTGATCTCTGGTTCCTCTGTCTTTTCTAAATCCAGCTTGAACATCTGGAAGTTCACGGTTCACGTACTGTTGAAGCCTACCTTGGAGAATTTTGAGCATTACTTTGCTAGCGTGTGAGATGAGTGCAACTGTGCGGTAGTTTGAGCATTCTTTGGCATTGCCTTTCTTGGGGATTGGAATGAAAACTGACCTTTTCCAGTCCTGTGGCCACTGCTGAGTTTTCCAAATGTGCTGGCATATTGAGTGCAACACTTTCACAGCATCATCTTTTAGGATTTGAAGTAGCTCAACTGAAATTCCATCACCTCCACTAGCTTTGTTCATAGTGATGATTCCTAAGGCCCACTTGACTTCGCATTCCAGGATGTCTGGCTCTAGGTGAATGATTACACCATGGTGATTATCTGGGTCATGACCATCTGTTTTGTATAGTTCTTCCATGTATTCTTGCCACCTCTTCTTAACATCTTCTGCTTCTGTTAGGTCCATACCATTTCTGTCGTTTATTGTGCCCATCTTTGCATGAAATGTTCCCTTGATATCTCTAATTTTCTTGAACAGATCTCTAGTCTTTCTCATTCTATTGTTTCCCCTATTTATTTGCATTGATCACTGATCATGGCTACCAATAAAATATGCTATAAGGGGGCACCCACCTTTCATGGGTTATGTGACCTTTCTTTGTGGCTGAATCTCAGGGCTACAGTGCTCTTCTGGACTTTTGCTCTCAGACTGGGATATTCTTGGAGATCTGTGAGTTTTTAAAGAACTCTGCAAGAGCTTTTAAATGAATTCTGTTCATTTATATGATAATCATGAAAAGCTGAATTTTGTTCATGTGGCTGATCTGGACAGTGCCCCCTACTGCGTAATTCCTGGGGCAGCGTCCACACTGTGCTGATGCAGCTTCAGGAGAGCTGTTCACAAGGATATGAAGGGGCCTGCGGGCTGGCGTCATCCTGTTACTGCTTACAGCTATCCGCTGCATGAGGTTTTAGTGCTGCATGTGCATGTACTCATTCATTCTACAAATGACTACTGAGAACCCTCTATAGTGGTCCCATTCTAGGAGCTAGGGATTTAGGCTTGTTCTCATTAAGACTGTTCAGCTGATATAACAGACAATCTAACAAAGTGGTTTAACCTAACAGGGGGATTCTTTTTCTCACACAGCACGGAGTTCAGAGTCTAGGGCTTATGAAGCTGCTCCAGAAGTCATCAAAGTCCTGTTCCTTCTGCAGGTCTGCTGTGTTTCCAGTACAGAGTGTAGTTTTAATTCCCATCACTGCAAGACAGCGGCAGCATCTCCAGGAAACAGGTCCACATTTCGGGGAGAAGGGCAGAGGGCAAAAGGCCAAAGAGAAGGAATCAGAAGAGCTGTTTCCTTCAAAGAATGTTTTCTGAAGCCCTACCCAGCTACTTCTGTTCACCTCTCATCACTTGTCCATCCCTGACTGTAAAGGAAGCTAGGCAAATACATATGTTAACAAGACATATTGCCACCCTCAACATACTCTGAGGTCTATTAATTTAAAAAAATAAGGGTGGGGGGAAAAAGGGAAAAAATAAAGAAAGAAGGGAGGAAGGAAGAAAGAAAAGAGGGTACAGAGGGACAGGAGAAGGATAAAGGGGAAAGAGAAAGGCAACTGAGTAAGTACCCAGAAGTATTTGCCACAATAGCGAAGAAAATCAATGAGAAATAAGAGAAGCAAAAACCCATAGACTGCTTCCACAGTCTAGATGGTTTGTGTGAGGGTGATGATACTGGGAGTAGAAGTGAACTTACTAAGATACGTTTTGTTTTCTTTACATACTTATCACTAACTGGTATTTTCTTATTTACTTGCTTAGGGCCCATCTCTCCGCTAGTAAGGACTTCGCTGTTTAATTGACGCCACACTGGCAAATACCTAAAGAGTGTTGGGCACTAGGAGGAGTTGAAGAAAATTTTGTTAAATGAATGAATTATGATTTAAAATAATTTTAATTTAAATAAATTAAAAATAATTTAACCCCCCCCAAATAATAATTTAACTCCAATAGTGGAGTTTTACAAAATATTTTTCCTATAAAATATGTTGGAATAGTACTCAGACCAGGAAAGACTAGATAATAGGACTATGAACTCCCTTAAATTGTATAGTATGAAGTGTATATGTATGCCGGAAGCGAGCCGAGAGAGAGAGAAAGACGTATGCACGTGCAGACACACAGGCACTTTTCTGAGAACAGTATCTTAGTTTCCTTCATTTTCAAAGCAGTCCTTAACTTTAAAAACAGTTAGGAAAGGCTGTACTCTGCCTTGAAGTATTCGTGGGCAAACTCTAACTTATTGCTAAACATTTCCACACCATAAGTGCCCTTGCTTCAGATGCTAACTGAAATATTTCTTTCCTAGAACAAGCAGTGTCCTTCCACTGAGTAACAGCCAAGTCATGACAAGTCCCTGGCTCCACGTGGTCAAAGCACATGTTGGCCTAATTTCTCTTTCAATAGCTTTTCTTTGCCTGAAATGAGAACAGTGACACCTACTGGTTTCCCTCTGGAACTGCGAGCATAACTGCTCCTGGTGAAAATTTCAGCAACATCCCACTCAAACTTTAAGCTCAGAAAACCCAAAGTGTTTGCCCTTTCAAGCAAATCGGGTCCACGTGTGCCTGGATCCATTTTGAACCTGAGGGCCCAAATGGAGGCAGTGAAGTTTCAGGCAACAGGAAGAGGGAAACAAGTAGGGAGCACATAGGTTCAGACCCCTAGGGAAGTTCCCCAAAGTTACCCTACAAAAAGTAACACTTGTTTTTCCAGGTAGCCAGCATTTAGGCACACAGCTCTTAGGAAAGCTGAGAAAACTAGTCTTTATCTTGCAAGAGTAGGTGAGCCACTAAAATGATTAGGGAACAACTAGCTTTTTCTGCCACAGATTATCCCTTCAACCGAGGCAAACACACACTTTTTACCACAGAGTAGTATATTCATCACTCCCCAAGGGAGACTCCCCAAATAACCATCCCATTACTGCAGTGAGGTAAAAGTCCAAGACATCTGGGTCTACAGTTCTCCTTATCAGAAACAAATGTATCTCCTCACTGTCCAGCAAACCATAAAGATGTTATCTGCCCAAAGACTCCCACTGTAAAATAGACGTACCAGAACTGAATAATCACAATTAGAATATGGAACAAAATGGCAATCACTTATTGTCACTGTGTATCAGATACCACTCTGTGGCAATTTCAACCCTATGCTGGCTGTAGAATTTGTTCCTAGGTTAGTCCACGTGAAGGCCCTGATTTTCCTCTTCGGGAAGATGTCCTTGCCCATTCTTCCCAAGAATGTTCTTCATCCTCCTTCCTGGCTACAACTTGGGGCTGCATTGCTTTCAAAGCTCAAATACAGCAGTTTGCCTAGAATAGTACCTGTTTACATCTGTTCAGTTCAGTTCAGTCACTCAGTCGTGTCCGACTCTTTGCGACCCCAGGAATCACAGCACTCCAGGCCTCCCTGTCCATCACCATCTCCCGGAGTTCACTCAAACTCATGTCCATCGAGTCGGTGATGCTATCCAGCCATCTCATCTTCTGTCGTCCCCTTCTCCTCCTGCCCCCAGTCCCTCCCAGCATCAGAGTCTTTTCCAATGAGTCAACTCTTCGCATGAGGTGGCCAAAGTACTGGAGTTCCAGCTTTAGCATCATTCCTTCCAAAGAAAACCCAGGGCTGATCTCCTTTAGAATGGATTGGTTATCAATATAATTATTGAAGCTTCCCTTTCTCAAAGTACTGTGTTCAGTTCAGTGGCTCAATCGTGTCCAATTCTTTGTGATCCCATAGACTGCAGCACGCCAGGCCTCCCTGTCCATCACCAACTCCCGGAGTTCACTAAAACTCATATCTAGTGAGTTGGTGATGCCATCCAACCATCTCATCCTCTGTCGTCCCATTTTCCTTCCACCTTCAATCTTTTCCAGTGTCAGGGTCTTTTCCAATGAGTCAGTTCTCTGCATCAGGTGGCCAAAGTATTGGAGTTTCAGCTTCAGCATCTGTCCTTCCAATGAATATTCAGGACTGATTTCCTTTAGGATGGACTGGTTGGATCTCCTTGCAGTCCAAGGGATTCTCAAGAGTCTTCTCCAACACCACAGTTCAAAAGCATCAATTCTTTCGTGCTCAGCTTTCTTTATAGTCCAACTTTCACATCCATACATGACTACTGGAAAAACCATAGGTTTGACTAGACTGACCTTTGTTGGCAAAGGAATGCCCCTGCTTTTTAATATGCTGTCTAGGTTGGTCATAGCTTTTCTTCCAAGGAGCAAGCATCTTTTAATTTCATGGCTGCACTCACCATCTGCTGTGATTTTGGAGCCCCAAAAAACTCAGGTCTGTCACTGTTTCCATTGTTTCCCTATCTATTTGCCATGAAGTGATGGGACCAGATGTCATGATCTTAGTTTTCTTTATGTTGAGCTTTAAGCCAACTTTTCCACTCTCCTCTTTCACTTTCAAGAGGCTCTTTAGTTCTTCTTCCCTTTCTGCCATAAGGGTGGTGTCATATTTCTCCCAGCAATCTTGATCCCAGCTTGTGCTTCATCCAGCTCAGCATTTCTCATGATGTACTCTGCATATAAGTTAAATAAGCAGGGTTGACAATATACAGCCTGGAAGTACTCTTTTCCCAATTTGGAACCAGTCTGTTGTTCCATGTCCTGTTCTAACTGTTGCTTTTTGACCTGCATACAGATTTCTCAGGAGGCAGGTCAGGTGGTCTGGTATTCCCATCTGTTGAAGAATTTTCCACAGTTTGTGGCGATCCACACAGTCAAAGGCTTTCGCATAGTCAATAAAGCAGAAGTAGATGTTTTTTCTAGAACTTGCTTGCTTTTTCGATGATCCGTCAGATGTTGGCAATTTGATCTCTGGTTCCTCTGTCTTTTCTAAATCCAGCTTGAACATCTGGAAGTTCACAGTTCATATATTGCTGAAGCCTGACTTGGAGAATTTTGAGCATTGCTTTGCTAGCGTGTGAGATGAGTGCAACTGTGCGGTAGTTTGAGCATTCTTTGGCATTGCCTTTCTTGGGGATTGGAATGAAAATTGACCTTTTCCAGTCCTGTGGCCACTGCTGAGTTTTCCAAATGTGCTGGCATATTGAGGACAACATTTTCACAGCATCATCTTTTAGGATTTGAAGTAGCTCAACTGGAATTCCATCACCTCCACTAGCTTTGTTCATAGTAATGTTTCCTAAGGCCCACTTGACTTCACATTCCAGGATGTCTGGCTCTAGGTGAATGATTACACCATGGTGATTATCTGGGTCATGACCATCTGTTTTGTATAGTTCTTCCATGTATTCTTGCCACCTCTTCTTAATATCTTCTGCTTCTGTTAGGTCCATACCATTTCTGTCCTTTATTGGCCCATCTTTACATGAAATGTTCCCTTGGTATCTCTAATTTTCTTGAAGAGATCTCTAGTCTTTCCCATTCTATTGTTTTCCTCTATTTCTTTGCATTGACCACTGAGGAAGGCTTTCTTATCTCTCCTTGCTTTCTATGGAACTCTGCATTCAAATGGGTATATCTTTCCTTTTCCCCTTTGCCTTTCATTTCTCTTCTCACAACTATTTGTAAGGCCTCCTCAGACAACATTTTGCCTTTTTGCATTTCTTTTTCTTGGGGATGGTCTTGATCGCTGCCTCCTGTACAATGTCACAAACCTCCGTAAATAGTTCTTCAGGCACTCTGTCTGTTATTTCTAATCCCTTGAATCTATTTCTCACTTCCACTGCATAATCCTAAGGGATTTGTTTTAGGTCATACCTGAATGGTCTGGTGGTTTTCCCTATTTTCTTCAATTTAAGTCTGAATTTGGCAATACAGAGTTCATGATCTGAGCCACAGTCAGCTCCTGGTCTTGTTTTTGGGATTTCTCCATCTTGGGCTGCAAAGAATATAATCAATTTGATTTTGGTGTTGACCATCTGGTGATGTTCATGTGTAGTCTTCTCTTGTGTTGTTGGAAGAGGGTGTTTGCTATGGCCAGTAGCATTTTCTTGGTAAAACTCTATTAGCCTTTGCCCTGCTTCATTCCATACTCCAAGGCTTAATTTGCCTGTACTCCAGGTATTTCTTGACTTCTTACTTTTGAATCCCAGTCCCCTATAATGAAAAGGACATCTTTTGGGGGTGTTAGTTCTAAAAGGTCTTGTAGGTCTTCATAGAACCATTCAACTTCAGCATTACTGGTTGTAGCACAGAGTTGGATTACTATGATATTGAACCATTTGCCTTGGAAACGAAGAGAGATCATTCTGTCGTTTTTGAGATTGAATCCAAGTACTGTATTTCAGACTCTTTTGTTGACTATGATGGTTACGCCATTTCTTCTAAGGGATTTTTGCCCACAGTAGTAGGTATAATGGTCATCTGAGTTAAATTCATCCATTCAGTCCATTTTAGGTCACTGATTCCTAAAATGTCAATGTTCACTCTTGCCATCTCCTGTTTGACCACTTCTAATTTGCCTTGATTCACGGACCTAACATTCCAGGTTCCTATGCAGTATTGCTCTTTACAGCATCAGAATTTACTTCCATCACCAGTCACATCTACAACTGGGTGTTTTTGCTTTGGCTCTGTCTCTTCAGTCTTTCTGCAGTTATTTCTCCTCTGATCTCCAATAGCATGTTGGGCATCTACCAACCTGGGGAGTTCATCTTTCAGGGTCTTATCTTTTTGCCTTTCACACTGTTCGTGGGGTTCTCAAGGCAAGAATACTGAAGTGGTTTGCCATTCCCTTCTCCAGTGGACCATGTTTTATCACAACTCTCCACCATGACACATCCATCTTGGGTGGTCCTACATGTCATGGCTCATAGTTTCATTGAGTTAGACAAGGCTGTGGTCCATGTGATCAGACTGGTTAGTTTTCTGCGTGGTTTTCAGTCTGTCTGCCCTCTGATGGATAGGGATAAGAGGGTTATGGAAGATTCCTGATGGGAGAGACTGAGGGAGAAACTGGGTCTTGTTCTGATGGGCGGGGCCATGCTCAGTAAATCTTTAATCCAGCTCTCTGTTTATGGGTGGGGCTGTGTTCCCTCCCTATTATTTACCCGGGGGCCACTCTATGGTGGAGGTAATGAAGTTAATGGTGAGCTCCTTCAAAAGGTCCCATACGTGCACTGCTACACTCAGTGCCCCCAACCCTGCAGCAGGCCACCGCCAACCCACACCTCCACTGGAGACTCTGGACACTCATGGGCAAGTCTGGGTCAGTCTCTTGTGGGGTCACTGCTCCTTTCTCATGGGTCCTGGTGTGCACAAGGTTTTGTTGTGACCTTCAAGAGTCTGTCTCCCCAGTCCTGTGTAAGTTCTGGTGGCTCTATGGTGGGGTTAATTGCGACCTCCTCCACAGCGGCTTATGCCATACACAGGTCTGCTGCGCCCAGAGCCCCTGCCCTGCGGCAGCCGACTGCTGACCTGTACCTCCACAGGAGACACTCAAACACGGTTCTGGCTCAGTCTCTGTTGGGTCTCTTGTTTCCTGGTGCACACAAGGTTTGTTTGAGCCCTGTAAGCATCTCTGGTGGGTTTGGGGTTTGATACTAAATGCGATTTCGCCCTTCCTACTGTCTTGCTGGGGCTTCTCCTTTGCCCTTGGACGTGGGTTATCTCCTCAAAGCCGCTCTAAGTACTCTGGCTTGGATAATAAATTACTTCATTCCTCAATTCAGTTCACAAGGAACTGAATCCTGCCAACCACATGAGCTTGGAAGAGGACCTTAGGTTTCGGATGCGAGTGCTGCCCCAGACATCATCTTGATTTTAGCCAGGGGGGACCCTTGAAGAGAGGACTCAGCTAACAGGTACCTGGACTCCTGACCCATGGAAACTGAGATAATGAACTTACATTGTTATTTTAGATGCTAACTTTGTGATTATCTGTTACACAGCAATAGAAAACCAAACACCTTCTCAAACAAGCTTGGGCAGAAGGCAATAGATAACCTTATTTTTTATCTGCCTTCAACCTTATCTGGTTGATGTCATCACTTTGGACTGCAATCTGTAAATTACAAGTGAGAGAATGAATGATCCTGAAAATCAGATTCAGTGGACTTGGCAACATTTTTGGGTCAGTAATTAGTACACGGATATTCTCACAAGATTTGATGTTGCAAGAAATTCAACTGAGCTTGGCTCTACAAGCATCTCAGAAGTTGAAGGAGAGATAAAGTACAGCTCTTAACCTCTTCCTTCTATCTTTCAACCCAGTTTATAGAGGAGCTATCTTCAGCCTGAGGGCACAGGTTATCATTCACAATGTTCTCTGTCACCTTGCCTATTATTAAAGCCACGTCATTCTACCTTCAAAGGTATTCACAAGCAAAATTTCAATATTTTGCCACGGTGTAATAAGGGTCATCAGCTTTCTAGTTTGCAACATCTGTGCCCTACAGAGTCCCCCCAGCCAGTGGAACAATACTCCTCCTTCTAGGGAGCCGTTTTTGACTAAGATTAGAAGCTGTCACTGGCACTTGGTGCCTGCAGGCAGAGGTGATAAATGCAGGACAGGGTACAGTGTGCACACTGCACTGTATTCAAACATCAGTAGAACCTTGTTGAGGGACACTGCCTCTAACCAATGCCATGTCTTAGGATCCCACTTCTGGTAACAAATTCTGTGTACAATCAGAAGCAGAAGTGACTTTTAAAAATGTCTCAAATAGCAATGGCTTAAAGAAGCTACCATCTTTCTCAGTAAATTCCAATTAAGCTGACCAAGACTGTTAAGGCTCTCTGTCAGGGACTCAGACTTCAGAGGATCTGCTTTTCAACATTCTGTAACAGGAGGGAAAGGGACAGGGCACAACTTTTGAAAGAATGATATAGCCCAAGGACACAACATAAACTGATTAGAATCAAATGGGACCAGGTGGCAGACAAGGCTAGACTTTGATCCTGAATTAGCAAGTGAAATGACATACCCAGAGGGGCCATGACAGTTCCAAGGCACTGTTAAGCCCAAGGAGTGGGCGGTGGCCCAAATCCAGGGAACCTCCGCCCCTTCCCCAAAATAGCTGGAATAGTCCTCCAACTCATAAGCATATGAAATTACCCAGCCTATAAAAACTAACTATGCCATTTTATCACCACCACATTCACCCTCTGCAATGGCCCGCACTCTGTGGAGTGTGCGTCTCCCTGTATTTGAATAAATCCACTTCTTACCTATCACTTTGTCTCTCACTGAATTCTTTCTGCGATGAGACATCAAAAACATGAGCCTCATTAGGTCCTGAAACCAGGTACTGTGGGTTTTGGCTGGGTTCAAGTCCTATTAGGTAGGTAGAATAGGGAAAAGGAGTCCAAAATGGCAGTGGCTAAAAGACAAGGAAGGTCAAAGGAAGGTCCGAGGACCAGAGTGAAAACTTCAGGCAGAACAAACAGCACTCCTGGCTAAGCCCAATTTGCATAGGGCAGGCCCAGGTGGAAGAAAAAACATACAAGAGGAGGAGCCAAAGCGCTTTCTCTCTCTCTCTCTCTCCCGTGCGTGCATGCACGTGCTCGCTCGCTCGCGCTCTCTCTCCCCCCACACCTCCCCACGTACTCCTCCACTCCCTTCTCTTCGAGTCTTGGATTCTCCTGCTATCTTCTAAATCAAATGGAGCTGTAACAGATTTGCCTAAGAGCTGTAACACGGTTTGTCCAAGACCCAAGAGCTGTGACACGCCGAGGGCTTTAATGTCTGTTGCTCCAGATCTTTGTTGTGACGAGACAAAGAACTGAGGAACATACACTCGCGTGACATCTATTGGCTCTTTCTATTTGAATAAATCCACTTCTTACCTATCACTTTGTCTCTCACTGAATTCTTTCTGCGATGAGACATCAAAAACATGAACTTCATTAGGTCCTGAAACCAGGCACTGTGGGTTTTGGCTGGGTTCAAGTCCCAAGCAGGGTTTTGGCAGGGTTTGAGTCCTAGCCACATGGGTTCAAGACCCAAGCAGGGTTTTGGCAGGGTTTGAATCCCACAACATGGGTTTAAATCCGAAACTGGGTTTTGGCTGGGTTCAAGTCCCAGCCATGTGGGTTAGAGTCCCAATCTGAGGTAAATGGTTTCAATTCTACTGGACTCAATTACTGTGTTGCAGATACTCATTAGACATTAGGGAAAGTAACCATCTGTCAAATAAATTACAAATAATGTTTCTCCTGTGGGTAGTTTGTCTTTTGACTTTGCTTAGAACATTTCAAGTTTACAGAAAAATCTTTTAAATCAAATACATTGATTTTATTATGTTGATTCTGAAAGTTTTATCTGTCTTCTAATACTCTATTATTCCTAGTTAGAAACTGGTTACCATGATTTATTCAAGAACTTTAATGACAATGTATGCCAAAAAATCTTTGACCCAGTTTTAACTCGGTATAACTTGTTGGAGTGTGGATATAATTCAACTTTGTTTTTTCCAGCGTTTCATCCCATTGTTCCAATACAATTCATCTTTACCTCAATGATTTGAAATGCTGTCTTTAAAATCAGGACTGGGTTTAAGAATTTTTGTTTTACTGAAAGAATTATGTGTGTCATCTCCTTTAATATGCTAATGTAGTGAGCTACATTACTAAATTTGCTATCAAGAAACACTGCATTCCAGTGATAAGTCCTACTTGGTCATAATGTAGTATGCTTTGATTATTGTGTTAAAGAATTTTGCTTTTAACTTTACAGGGAAACAAGGAATTTTCATCAATGTTTTGGGTGCTTGTTTAAGGGTATGCCAGGCGCATAAAATAGAGGTCCATCTACTTCAAAAACGCAGAAATAATCTGAATGTGGAAAGCTTGATAAAATTCACTATAAAACAATATGGATTCAATGACTTTTAAAAGAGGTATTAATAAACTTCCTATACAGTTGATTCCTATGGTTATGACCTTTGCCATTTTATTACCTTCAAACTGAGTCATTCCCTAAAGTTTCAAATGTGTCAATGGAAGTTGTATAGTATTTTAAATTAGAAAATTTATCAGGCCAAAAAAACAACAAACCCAAGTAATGCTGTAATGAGGACCTGTATACCTATCACTCCATTTTGGGAAACAAATCTTACAGATAACAACTCAACCTCTCTATACTGTTTCCCAACTCCATTCTCCTAGGTTCCTCTCCACACATATACTACCCTGATTTAGCTTTTTACTGTAAACATAAAACAACACATACACACATATATGTTTTAGAGGTTTTCAATTTACACTCAAATCCGTACTTTTTGGAACTTGTTTTTTTCTCTCAGTGTTTATAATTTTGTTGCATATAAAGTTCTGGCTAGTAAGTTTTTAAAAGCTGTATGCTATCTCAGTGTTAACAATCCATAGTATCTATAATCATTCTCTGTTACTGGATATTTAGACTGGCATAAGATTTTGCCCGGAGAAGGCAATGGCACCCCACTCCAGTACTCTTGCCTGGAAAACCCCATGGATGGAGGAGCCTGGTGGGCTGCCATCTATGGGGTCGCACAGAGTCGGACACGATTGAAGTGACTTAGCAGCAGCAGCAGCAAGATTTTGCCAAAGCAAGTCTCTGTCATTTTATCTTTTCTTTCTCTTTCATAAAGGCCCCTCAAAGGGGAAATTGGTGCACAAAAGCCCGATTTTTTCCTTTTTTCCCCCTTAATTTTGCATTTTCCTCATTTGAGATACTTTGTGTCCTGAAAATTGATCTATTATTTTCTTGCGCATTCTAAAAGAACTAAAGTTATCAGTGTCAACTATCTCTAAGAGATCTGTAGTTCCTTCATATTTCTCTTCAACATTCTTTGGGAAAACAAGGGGCAAGGCCTCAGTTTCAGGTAGAAATGTGGAAGAGACCTGCATCAGGGTTCGGATGTGGCTAAGTTAGCAGCACAAAACTTGAAGCCACTGAGGAAGGCAGTGATTTTTACTGTTGAGTCAGTTAAGGCTTCTAGGGTATCTTCTAGTAAGAGAACTCCTTTGGTTTAAGAGCTGAGCATTTTATAAATTTCCTGAAGAAATCATCTCCTCAAACATACCAACCAACTTTGTTTCATTAACAGGCTTCTATTAATTAGGTAGTTTTAAGTTCATGTAGTGAATATCTGTTAGTAGAACGAATGGCTGGTTTGACATGGCTGGTGTGCTCTCTAGTCAGTTTGTGATTAAAAAAAAAAAAAAAAAGTTGTCCAATAGTCACACTACAAAAAGAAAAAAAAAAGAAAACTGGTAAGTTTTTAGCGCTACATATTACAATTAACATTAAACTAACTAGTACAATTTTCTTATACCAAAACTAGAGATAAAAATGCTTTAGTATCTTACTCGTCATACTCCAATTTTATAGGAACACATTTAAAATTTTACCCTTTGTGCTGTCTTCGTTTTGTATTGTGAAATGTATTTTTAATAAAAAGTCAGATTTCGTTTTCAACTGGGTAATGCTATTTGACCCATGATATACCAGTGAGACTGATATGCTGTTATCTGTATTTTGATACTTCGATGAGACACGAGGATTTCCTGCCTACCAGTCACATGCACACTTAACCAAAATACTGTGCTAAAGTAGTTTCAACTCATCCTTCCCTGGACAGCTTCCTTGGCTTGACATCCCTTTAAAAGCTACCTTTGGTTAGTTAGGCTTGAAGTTTATCTTGTAAACTACCTTCAAGTATTTTACACATATTCCTAAATAGGCTCAAGGTGTACAAAGATTCTGATCCCCACAACCCTGAGGACAGCTGGCAAGCAGTCTCATCCATTTCTCCCAGAATGCCTTAAAAATACTACCATTTTCCATTCACATTATGATGTGAAAAAATTAGAAAACGTGGCTATAGTCCCATGACTACCTTGTAGACTCCTTTAAGAAATAGAATAGTTCCATATTCTCCTGACTCTGCACTGCCTAGAACAGTCCTCTGAATACAGCATGATTAATCTTTAAAGTGAAAGTGAAAATTGCTCAGT